>NC_136921.1:64089205-64689205 GCF_949752795.1 Hyperoodon ampullatus | reverse complement strand
TAAGATGAATCTCTAGATTTCCAGGGTGCTAAACCATAACCTATACCCTTCATGAGCTCTTATTTGTTTTTCCAATTCAGTTAATCACGCAAAAAGTATTTATTTAGTGTCACCTAGTCTGTTCCAGGCACTACTCATGTGCAGGGGGTACAACAGAAAAGGTAGACAGACCTATTCTCTGTTCTTGAAGAGTTCACAGTCTACTGGGGAAGCAGATGCACTGCGTGTAATCAAGAAATACTATACACATGTCTAACAATTTCCTAACATTCTGAGGGTCAAATACAATACAAGCTCTGAAAATGAGGCATTTGTGGACGTGTAACTTCATGGGTTTCTTAGTGTTGGGTGATGATGATACACTAATCTGAAGGCAGTAAGGTACACCTGTTCATTGTTGAGTGTCCTTTCTGAAGTTTTATGATTGAATATAAATTATCTCTTTGTCTACATCTGGGTTAAAATATTCTCTTTGCCAACCCCATTCACAGTGCAATGTGAAATGATGTACTAAATATGGAGTCTAGAGACCACAAGGATTGACAGCAACCTATGTGTGTTTCCTTCTCCTTTGGTGCTATGGGTCCTAACAATACATTCTTTCTCACCATATGTAGGGTTAGTTGCATAAATACAGGAGGTATTATCAGCAGAGGACTTTATAATATTTTGAAAATTCCAGGAACTTAGTAAAGAACAGGGTTTTTATCATTTCCTAGCTCATTTGAGTAGAGACTAGAACACGCTCTGGCCATTTTTTGCATATGATGTATTGCAGCAGAGTGAGCAGGCAAGGATCAAGTTTGGGTGACTAGGTTTTAAAGTAGATTAGGTTACAGGAGCCATGGATTTAATATACACAAAGGAAAAGTGTTGCAAAAGGGGACCATTTGGCTAACCTTGTCAAACTGGAAGCCTACCACTTGAGAGATATGGTCTAAATAGAGCAGTGGTACCTATGGGAATCAGATAGAAATGAGATCTGGGTGGAATAATTGTGTAGCTTATCTAGACAAGATTGTCCAGATCTTGTATTTTAAACATCTATGGGGTAATTTTTTAAATAAAATTAAAACTTATTTTTTCATTAAAATATATAATGTAAAATGTGTAAACAGCTTTAGGCAAGACACTGGCTGTGGAATTGTCTTGAGAAGTTTGGAACCCAATGCATGAACCTGCACTAGAATCATCCTCCCAGGATTCTTCAGGAGCCGTTCAGTCTGGGACAGGGTGTATAGGTGTGTAAGTCATTCAGAAGTATGGATATGTTGCTTACAAATGGCAAAATTTAAGGCGGAGACAAGTCATTATGAATTAGTCTGAGACACTTTAAGGAGCCTTAAGGTGATGACTCTTCCCACCCATTCACTGGTGCCAGAGAGAATGTTGCAATAAGACATAGAAATACTGGGGTATACAATAGCACTAAATCCAGGCTTTGAGATAAACTTTTCCCAACTCTTTTAATTTAGTCCCTTCACATTATATAAATGATGTAAGCAAGTGTTAATGATATTTTTAATAGAATTGATTCAGAAGAATTATAAGCCAAATGGGATACTTTAGGGATGAGTCACAGCAATTTAATAGGCTCAGGTACAGGTCGTTTATTTTCCAGAACTGTGCTGTCCATTCCAATTGGAATGGCATCAGAGAATAACAACCTGTAAGTCCTTTTCTTTATCATCTTCCCCCTTCTAATGTGTGTGTGTGTGTGTGTGTGTGTGTGTGTGTGTGTGAAGAGTAACACTTGTTATCTTGGAAATGAGCTTTTCCTGGAGATTATCATCCCTGTCAGTTTCAATCCTGGATGTTCAATAAGAAGGGTCTTGGCTGTATCTTTATCCTGTGTCTAGGACAATGTCTGGCACATAGTTGGTGCCCAGGAACTATTTTTCCGTCTTCTGTTGACTAAGTGATAAAATGAAACATTGACTGAATGCCAAGGACTTAGTCAAGGTAACTAGGGAAAAACAGGCTGAAACCCAGTCTCTGGATGGCAGGCAGGTCAAGAGGCAAGGATGCAAACTTTTGACACCTGTCAGATGGACTAGAGAATTTTTAAAGTGGAAAATAGGGTTTCTTATATTTTCCCTGCCAAGGGACAAACATACTCTATATAAAGGGTAGGACTGAACCTAGCAATTGGGAGAATTAAGCACCTCCTTCAAGTTTAGAGCAAGAGACGTAGGGGAGAAAGCCTTACCATTACATAAGATTAAGATTTGGTTTACAAGGTACTCCTAAATGAAAAGTCATCCCAGACAGTGTTTTGCCGTTATAATCTTTTAAAGTTTTGAATTCATCTCAAACTTACAGAAAAGTTTCAAGTACTATATGAAGAACTTTGGTTTTCCTGCACCATTTGAGGGTTAAGTTGCTGATCTCATGCTTCATCAATATTCTGAACACTTTAGTGTGTATCTCCTACCACCAGGACATTTCCCTACAATAACCACAATAAAATCATCAAAATCAGAAAATTAACGTTTATATATGGCTACCATATAATCTTCAAATTCCATTCAAGTTTTACAGGTTTCCCAGTAATGTCTTTGTATAGCAGAAACATCTAGTTCAGAATCACATCTTGTATTTAGTTGCCATGAATCTTTAGTCCCATTTGATCTGAAACTGTTACTTCATCTTTCCTTGACTTTCATGACCTTGACAGTTTTGAAGATTACAGGCTACTTATTTTGTAGAATGTCCCTCAGTTTGAGTTTGACTGATGTTTGCTAATGAACGGATTCAAGTTATGCACATTTGGTGGGAATATCACAACAGTGATGCTGTGTTCTCTCATTGTATCTTATTAGGTAAATTTTGATTTGCCCTGCTGCTGATGCTATTACTTTGATCATTTGATAAAGATGGTATCTGCCAGGCTTCTCTTCTCCCCTTTGTAATTAACAATTATTTGTTTGGGGTGATACTTCGCAACTATGTAAATATTTTATTACTCATAAGGCTTTCCATTCATTCATTCATTTCTCCATCACACTTTAAATTTATTCATTCGTTTACTTATATCAGTATGAATTTATTATTTTCTATTCAACTGGCTATAATTTGTAATTGCAATTATTTATTTTAATGTTTGAATTGTCTCAGATTTGTCCAGTGGGAGCCCCTCAAGCTGGCTTCTGTGTCTTTTTTTGACATGTCACCACCTCTGTTTTTGAACACTCTCTTGCTTTCTGGTACATAAAGATATTCCAAGCTTATTGGGAACATTTTCCCCTAGTCATGGAATGAGCCATTTCTCTAAGGAGGCTAGTTCCATTTAGTGATGAATGGTATTTAGAAAACAATTTCTGTGTGCACATTGTTATTGGGGTGTCACTATTCCCATGCCTTCTCATTTGTATCTATTTCTCTTTATATTCATATGTTTATATCTCTAGATGTCTATCTATCTATGTATCCCCTAATTCTGCCAGCTTTGACAGCCCTGCCTGCCACCCCAAATGTAGATGTTCTGTTCATCCTACTGAGCTCTGATTCCTGATGCTGGACCACTGCTGCCACTGCCCTCTGCATGGATGCCATTCTAACCTACTTGGGCTTTTACATCCTGCTCTGGGCCATATCTCCTCCATCCTGGTGAGGAAATTTACCATACTCAATCCCACTTCATGGCTGCTTTAGAACTGAATTGTTCTAGGAGGGAATGGAAGACAAGAGACAAAGAAAGAGAGAGAGAGAGAGAGAGAGAGGGAGAGTGAGAGAGAGAGAGGAGGGGAGGAGAGGAGAGGAGACAGACAGACAGACAGACTTAAAGTAATATTAAAATAAATAAATTACCTTTTCCATTATCAAAATTCCTATCCATTACATAGTTTTGAACCAATTTATGTATTTTATTTTTTTTTTGTGGTACGCGGGCCTCTCACTGTTTTGGCCTCTCCCATTGTGGAGCACAGGCTCCGGACGCGCAGGCTCAGCACCCATGGCTCATGGGCCCAGCCGCTCTGCGGCATGTGGGATCTTCCCGGACTGGGGCATGAACCCGTGTCCCCTGCATCAGCAGGCGGACTCTCAACCACTGCGCCACCAGGGAAGCCGTAATTTATGTATTTTAAAGATACAGACCCACAAGCTCTTCAGGATTTGAGGGATACCAATCTGTTTTGGGTTTCACTTGGTAGATTATGGGGCTTGGGTTTGTTGTCCTTGCCATGTTTGAGTGAGATCCATGGTTTTCAAACTGTGTTCTCCATAGCCGTAGGTTCTGTGGATGCATCTCAAGGCTCCTCTGGGAGGGTGGGTTGGGGGAACTGCAGTGTCTCAGTGGCTTGCCCTTGTTTCTCATCCTACTTCAACCAGAAAATTCTGTTTGTAACTGTTCTGTGTATCAAGTTTCCTCATAAGACTTCAGCTGAAAAAAAAAAAAAAACTCAAATGCTAAAAATGTTTGAAAATCAGTTAGATGATCTCTCTGAGAATGTCAGCTGGGAGTTATAAGAACTAAGCTTTGGAATTCTTAAGTGTACATCTTTTCTTCATGAATCTGAGCAGTGGATAATTTTGTCATTAAAAATGTTTTCAACGTAAATGTAATACATGATTCTTTTTGATTGTTCTCAAAGTATGGAAAATGAAAAACCATTACCTCACTCTCACTTCCTCTGCCCCAGTACAATGTGAGAAGGCCATTCTTAACATTTAGAAAAATTCCTTTCCAGTATTTTTATTGTGCTTCAGTATAATTTTTAAAAGTAATTGTAATCATATATTATACAAAATCTACTCTCAGTTTTCTAGACATAGAATTTCTGGGATCTCAGTTTCAATGAGGGATAAAGCAGCAGGGATTTCCATTCATTCATTCATTCATTCAAATATTAAGTTCCTTCTACAGTGTTAGAAGCTGGAATACAGTCCCTGACCTCATTAAATTTGCAGTCTAGTTGGGGAAGAGACTAAATAATCTTAAGTGTGAGAGGTATTAGAAAGAAACACAGAGTGCTATGAGATCATACAATGGGCATACTATACCTGTTCTAGGGAATGGGTAAGGGGATGGGCAATAACTCTGAAGACTTGTTGATGAAACATTTAAGGTGAGACTTAAAGTTCAGTTAGCTGGTGAAGGATGTGGAGCTGGGGAGGAGAAATGGTTTTCAAACAGAGAATATAGCCTATGCAAAGGCCCTGTGGTACGAATAAATAGGGCATGTTCAAGGAGCCAAAGAAATCTACTGTGGTGAGAGCATAGAAAATTAAGCAGCACAGGATGAGATAGGAGAGGTAGTTAGGATGCAAACTGGAGATTTAAAAGATTCTGTCTTTATCTTAAGGGAAATGGGAAGCACTAAAGGGATTTAAACAAGGAAGTTACATGATCAATTTTGTGTTCGAGAAAGAAGTCTCTGGGTGTTTTGTGAAGAATGAATGTGGACTGACAAGGGAGGATGCATCTTCACTAGTTAGGTGGCTACCAACTAATCCATGTGAGAGATGCCAATGACTTGAACTACGGTATAGCCATTTGGGTTAGAGCATAAGAGACAAATGCATAAGATATAGGGACCACAGAATTGGGTGTCATATTTAATGTGGTAGTGAGGGAGGCCTGGATGTGCCAACCTTATTAGTAGGCCTCCACAAAGAAGAATCTGCTTACCAGAGTTGATCACCTGTCCCCTGTGGATGAGACAGGGGGATTACACCTTGTCTATTGGAGTTGAAAGAATCAGGACATTTCATCCCTGTGGCCACAGTGATTACTACACAGATGAACACATCTCAAATCTGCCCATCAGGCCTAACAAGTTTCAATGTTGGGACTTTTGTCTGTACTATCATGAAAGTAGACTTATTCATTTCAATGATTCTGAAGATTGAGAAGACATGGGGACTGGAGCTAAGTCCCACCTTGACACTTTTTGGCTGGCCCCTAAGCTCAAAGCTGAAATAAAGAGATACACTTGAGTCTGGAAGATGTTATTTGAATCCTGATTCAAACAATCTCCTTCCTCCTGCACTTTTTGGATATATAGTAAGAAGCACTATTTTTATAAGGCTACTGTGGGATGGGTTTCCTGCCATTTGCAATGTAAAGAATCTCCCCTGATATACCCACCACCCAAAATAAACTAATACCAACAATTTAGTTGTATTATATCAGCATTTCATCAAATGATGTATTTTAACAAAGTTGAAATCATAAATGTATGTTGAATTGATTTGAGAGGTCACCCCAAGAAACACTAGCAGGGAAGTATATAGCAAGGAAAGGAATTCAATAAAATGTGTGTTATAAGAAAGTTACCAGCATAGGCACATGGAGCTTAATCCTTGGTGAAGAGTCTCTGGGAAATAGTATAGAACATACTTCAGGGTCATCCTACCTTAGCGGTGAAGAAACTGGTGTATTTATCTACCAATTCCTCACTGATCATTGGTTGAAAACTACTTGGGGGCGTTACCTCTCTTATACCTTCAGTTTGCCCTCCATGTGGGTGGGCTAAGTTTGTTCCTGTGTCCAGAAATATAGTCCCTAGTCAGAGTTGCAGGTATTCCCCAGTAATCAGTAAGTGGAGGTGAGTACAAAGGATGTGCCAATATCAGTGATCACTTCTCGACTCTCATCTTACTCAGCCTTTCAGCATAATTCAACAAAGATATGCCACCTTCTTAAAGATTTTAGCAATACCATATTTTCCTACCTCATTGGTTACTCTTTCTCAGTCTACTTTAATGGATCGTTTTCTGGTGCCATCTGTGATTGTGCCAGTTTGATCCATCTATATACTCTCTCTCACGTAACTTATTGAATTCCCTTTACTGCTTCACTGAACTCCAGACCAACATATAGACCTGTCTACTTAACACTTCACTTGCATACCTAGTAGACATATCAACATCTATAAAACAAAACCAAACTCTTGTTTTTTTCACCAAAACCTCTTCATTTACTAATGTTTTACATTTCAGAAAATGTCCATTTCCCTAGTTGCCAAAACATTTATGAACCATTCTCGATTTCTCTTTCGCTCACCTTCCACATCTGACTTTATTAGTAAGTTCTCTGTCTTCATCTCAAAAATAAAAATCGTAAATACAACAGTTTCTCCATGTTCATCTCTAGCATCTTAGCACAAGGCATTATCATCTTTCCAAATTTACTTGCAATGGCTTCCTAATTGGTCTGTAGATTCCTCCACTCTTGTACTGTTATAATTCATTCTATACACAGTAAACTATATGATATTTTTAAATCATATTTCTTTCTTCTTAAAATCTCTGATGGTTTCCCACAATACTTGAAAACAAAAACAGCACCATCATCTTGTCCTTCCCTACCACTCTGACTCATTTCCTACCACTTTCCTCTGCTTTCTGCACACCAACCACACTTACCTTCTCTTCTTAGTCATTCTTAACAGGAAAGTACCATGCCATGGGATATTTTAAAATTTTTGGTTGCATCTTTGCTTATTGTGATGTTTGGTAGTGTGTGTGGGTCAGTGATCTAAGATGTCCTGCAGTGTGCAGGATGTCCATGAAATGAGCCCAGTTCTGCATTCCGCATGAGTTTCAAATATCCTGCCAGACATTCATGTAGGTGAAAGAAGTCTTCCTACAATTATTTGGACCTAAAACCTGATTCAATTTTACATATAAACACAAAGTTATCTATCATACCCTGAAATTTCTAGGAATGCAGCCACATTGTAAATTGAGGAAAGATTGTAATTTGTTTTGTTAGAACTCTATCAAGACTTGCTCACTGTTTCAGAAAGTCACATCACCAATGGCAACGCCATTTGTGGCATATGAGTTTGCCAATGCAACACACCTGTACCTGAGTCCATTTGTAGTTGTTGCATTCATGCTGATTCTAAGTATAGACACAAACATCTGACTACTTCATATGGCTTCTTGTTATTATACCTGAGCATTTTCATTTAGAAATACATATCATTTTACTATAAATTACCTTTCTGTTCTTTTACTTTATAGTATAGTTAGGGAATTATAGTAATATTTTTTGGAAATTATTTGTGTAAATAGTTTATAACATATATGAATTTAGTTTCAGGGCAAAAAAGGGGATTCTACAAACTGTCATAAAAAGAGGGCTCTGGATCTAATTGGATTGAGAACACTGCTCTAAAACTTTAATCTGGATACTATCCCAGCTGTTCAAAGTGCTAGTTCCATTTGCTATAGTCTTGAACAATGGGCAAATTTCTATAGTCTATAGAGGGAGGGGAGGGCAGTACACCAGCTCCTGAGCAAATTCTAATATCTCTCTGGAATTAATCTGGTAGAGCTGTACATGAGGCAGAGATGATTAGCCATTTACCAAAACCTTTTACTCTTCATTAGGTAGACCATATTCCCTAGCACCTTTGCCATTAGGTGTAGAAGAAATAGAAAAAAAAATTTTTCAGCATGTACTTTTTTCAGAGTTCATTTTGTCTATGTATAACTCTTATTTCTGGGGAGAAGACCTTGTAAGGTACACTGTGCATTGATATTTCCCTCCTTCTTCCAATCCCATTATTTTTCCTGTGAGTTGCTCTCATGAAAAGGATTTAGAAAGGATGTAGGGTACAAGACGTGATAAGTACCCAAGGAAGCAGTATGATAGAGAGGTGGTGGCTCCATTTGCTTGTTTTTTTGTTTTGTTTTCAGCTCTTTCTTACACTGGGTCACACTTAAATGGTGTAAAATGTAAGATATAATACATTTTCTTCCTTTTTACAGGTAGTCTCTTTTTATAAGATAAAGTTAGAGTACTGTTTCTCAATTCAAGTCTATTTTCCTTGTATTTAATGTGTATGTTTCTGAGATTTTGGCATTGAGTTGCCCATAAAACATTATTTTCAGTATTGAAGATTTTTGCCCTCTGGGAGGGAGTATTTTTATATGTATTTTAGGGATTTTTAGAGTGACTACATTGGAAGCTAATGGTGTGGAACCTTTTTAAATCAAGCGCAATTGTATTGATTTACATTTCAGACAGTAGCCTATATAGTTGTCACAGGATGATGTTGATCCATGGAGAAATGGTAATGGACAGAAGAAAAGAATATAAGTCCTTTGTTGTAGGTAAAGTCACAATTTATGATACACAGACAAAGGAGATGAAGAAGCATGTTGCCCTTTGATGGGGGAAGCTTCAGTGGACTTCAGGTTCCCACAATGATGACCCAATGCCAATGAGACCTCCTGACTAGGGTGAAGACACTACCACTTTTAAGGGGGAAGCTCACTTTACCATTCTTATTAAGATTTTTCTATCCACCTGGTCATTCCCCACTGCTCATGACACTTGGAATACCTATCTACCTGCCAGATGCAGGTGGCTTTTTGGCCTACCTGTGAAATTATATTATGAGAATGAAAAAAACAATTCTCTAGGGTTAATATACCCAAAGGAACTCTCCCTTTAGCAGCCCAGAAGCTTAGAATTGTTCAGTCTGTTCCTCCAAAGTTAAATACTCCACCGTTCTCTAATGTTAGTTCTCAATTTTAAAGCAAAATTACCACAATTATGTGATGAATATTGAAATTAAGATTGAATTCTTTGTTCCAAACACTAACTAGTACTGTGAATGGTTCCTTAGAAAAAGAGTCAGGGCAATGCTGTACCAGCTTTATTAATGAAGGGATTGTTGGTTAGACCTTCATATGACTTACTTTCAGAAGTGCCACCTATCAGAAAACACCACTGACACTCTGGGCACCACAAGATAGCACTGTAAGATCTGACTTGGTTAACTTTATGCAGAACCTACTCACAGCAAAGAATTCAGCAGAACAGTTCAGTCAATGAGTAACCCCTGTAGCTTGCTAATTCTTCAGGAAAAATCGGAGTGATTTAAAATGTGCTTTAGGGCTTCCCTGGTGGCGCAGTGGTTGAGAGTCCGCCTGCCGATGCAGGGGACATGGGTTCGTGCCCCGGTCCGGGAGGATCCCACATGCTGTGGAGCGGCTGGGCCCGTGAGCCATGGGCGCTGAGCCTGCGCGTCCGGAGCCTGTGCTCCGCAACGGGAGAGGCCACAACAGTGAGAGGCCCGTGTACCGCAAAAAAAAAAAAAAAAAATGTGCTTTACAATAGGCTAGTCAAACTAAACATATTATTGCTGGTGGGGTGCTTGGGTCAAAGGAAATGTAGAACTAAATAGACTACTAACAAGCAAACACAGTGCTTCAGAATATGGGAATTACACATCTCATAAAATCCTGTTTTGAAGACAAATTATAATTTAGGGCAAAATGCTAGGCAGTTATTGAGGACTAGATCACATATCTCCTCTTCTGTGAAATCTTGATCAATCTACTTTGGCAGAACTGGTCAATCCTTCCTCCAAAAGTAATTTGTTCAATGATATTGAATTATTACTATTATTATTATTATTGGTTGTTGTATTGGTAGTCTAGTAGTTATTTGGCAGAGCCTTGTCTTATTATGTATCCTTATGGCTCAGTTCATTGTCAGGCCTATAGTAATTGCCCCTCAAATATTTATTGAAGTGAATCCCTGCATGCCTGCATATATGAATCAATGAATGAACCAATTTCAGTGAAGGCTAAATATGGTTTCCTCCACATCATGTGTGGAGTAGATCGTGAATCCTATAGAAATGGTAGGATTGTGACTTTCCTATTGTAGCAATCCATTTAAATTTTATTGATGGAAAGAATGCAGTCTAATGATATTTCTCTAGTGTCAAACTTTCTGAAAGAGGGACATGTACTAAAGATTGAATTTTAAAACATCAACAAAAACGTTATGGAAAACTTTTGGAATGTTAAATGATCATGAGAACAAAAATTTGGATCACATTTTAGACCTGATTATTTAGTTTTAGAAGCATAGCAAATTGAAGAAAGATACAGCTTTTCCCCTCCTTGGGGGCCTCCTGCTTTCTGTTGGCGAAAGTCAGCCATTGCATGGGGAAGCTAGAGTCCAAGAACCATAAGTGCAGGGTCAGAGGGTATTTGCTTGCCTTTGTATTCCCAGTGCTCCACACAGATGTTAGAACATATTAGGTTTTTAATAATATTTGTTGAATAAATGGATCAATAAATGAAACATGTTAATCTGACTGTGGTTTTCTTATCAGCAGATTTATAGGCACAGAGCCAGTTTCTACTGAAAGTTAGTTATAGTAACTTTCATAGTTTCACTCACAACTTTTGTTGTCCCATTGTATTTATTCCTCAAAGGCATATTATTTGGAAATGTGAATTCTTCTGGCATGGGTTTCTACTACAACAAATTCCTCTTGATTCCAGCTGCGTGGTGCTTAAGTTTCAGTTATTTCAAGTGCTTCTCCAGCATTTTGTCCACAGAACTACTGTAGCAGTTTTCACACATAATTTCCTTTACAAAAAACCCTTATCAAATGCAATTTCCCTTTCATGAAATTGTACATATGAAGATTTACTTTTGTACACTTTTCCACAATCAGGAGAATCTTACTTTGATTAGATGCACACCTGTTGGGGATACTTTGAAAAAGAGGCAGTAAAAAGTTGGGAATTTGAAAAAGAGAAAAAAGAGGTAAGCAGGTGGCAGACCAGGAGAGAGATTTTTAAAATGCAGCTTTGGGAGAAGTTAAGGTGGCTGAGGCAAAGTTAGAACTGCATCCCATTGGCTGGAAGGAGGAGAGGTGCATGTGTTCCAGCACAAAATCATCACAAGCAGAGCTAAAGTTCTGTGAGTGGGTAGAACAAAGGCCTGAGAGGTACATATTTGGTGTGCCTAGTTGCTTAAATGAAAGTTGCTGAGGACTTTTTTCCAGCCAAGTTACTGTATGTATTTGGGGTCACCATGTGACCCAGGAGGCAGGAGTCAAGGAGTCATCCATCTACCCAGCAAGGCATGTAATGTAATATGTACTGGGTAGGGGAGAGATACATTATCTGCCACAAAGCAAAACAAATATACAGGTATGTTGTTGAAAATGCTGGGAAGAAATTTTATTATGTTATCTTCATTGTTTTGCTTTCAAGAACAAAACAGTGTTTATAATAACTTTTGTAGCTTCCTTCAACCTTGGTGGCCCAAACTTATTTTTCCTTTAAAGGCTTGTTTTTTCTGGAAGTGTGGATTCTTCTGGCACAGGGATTTTTGGAGCCTAATCCTTTTATTGGAGAGGGAAAGTATATGTTTGTGTAGCAATGTAAAAATTGCATAAGCCATAGATATGCAAAAATATTATCAATACTTTATCTTTCCATAACTCGACTTAATTTTAATCTTCAGCCCCCTTTATGGTCTGAAGCAGAAAATGTCATTTAGTTACTTATACTTTTAGTGGTTTCTCAATGATTTCAGATTTAAATCCAGTCACCTTCAAGAATCCCCCCACTCTGATTCTCCTTGGGGTTGATGTTAATCATGAATGTTCCAGGATACAGTATTTTGGGAGAGAGGGCAGCCACTCCTCCACATTGATTTGCCCTGTGCTGACTTCAACCAAGAAGGACAATAATCCTATCATAGGCTTTGTTTGTCTGTATGTCTGGAACATGAGGACCCTCCAAACTGTTATTTTGGGAGAGATTGAAATTTTATGATCTATACTGTAGATCCCCCTTTCAGATTGAAATTTTATGATCTATACTGTAGCAACTTACTCTTCCAGTGAGCACCAGAATCTTCCCTATTAGCTTTGTATTACATTTAGGAAATTCTTTGCCATGTAAGAAAATATTTAGTAGTCTGACTAATTCCGACTGGACCTTTGAGGACTTCTATGAGAATGCGGAAAACCCATTGTGAATTCACCCTTCTTCCTTTCTTCCTTCCCTCCCTCGTCCCTTCCTTTCTTTCTTCCATCCATCCAACATTTACTGAGTACCAGGTACTTACTAGACACTCATCATAGAAGAGTCCTTCTCTGAAGAATTTCATTTTCTAATAGAGAGTAAGAATTTTACTTTCTAGTAGGATGTGAGAACCAAAAATTTGCCTCCTACCTTCCCCCCGCCCAACATTCACACACAAAGCTTGCATACTGGAAGCTTGGAAACTACTTTCCCTGACAATGTACTGTCTATGTTAACATAACTTTATTATTTTATGAAACCCTTGCCCAGACTTATGGCTTTAACTCTTCAATGGAAAGCTTCAATAAACACGTTGCACCCTCAAGTTCTTTGAACCTCTTGCCTCAAAAATTCTTACCCTGCTGTTTCATGGTCCTTACCCGGTCCTAACCAACCCCCCATCTCCAACCTCACCCCCCAAATTAAAAGACCACCTTAAACCAACCTTCCAATTCTCAATAAATTATGAGCTTGCCTCTCTGAGACACTGCCGAAGCACCATCAGGGTAGTATCTTCCCTTGCATGGTAAGCAACAAACTCAGCTTTGTCTCAACAAGCTATCAACAGGCTGTATTGTTGGTATTCAGGGAGCCAGCACTCGGCAGTGTTATCATCATAACTCAGTAGCTAGCCCTAATTTTAAGAGAAGGTATACTTAGTACATATAATTAGCTCAACTTTCTGTGAAAAATTATTTTAAATGTATGTTTATGTATGATCCGACGTTAGGCCTTTCATTGCTGCTTCACGATATGGTTTGGATACCCAATAGAGATTACTTCTCAATGGATATTTAAAATGTTATCTTTGTTAATCACCATGTTAGGGTTTATATAATGCAGGTTCTACTCATGTCTCAGGTATTGAGTTTAATAATTCCAGATGCTGAGTGTCCCTCACCTGTCCTAGACCCATGTTCCACTCAGTCACCTGCTACTGTGATTAGGTTCCT
Organism: Hyperoodon ampullatus; assembly: GCF_949752795.1. Classification (NCBI taxonomy): domain Eukaryota; kingdom Metazoa; phylum Chordata; class Mammalia; order Artiodactyla; family Ziphiidae; genus Hyperoodon; species Hyperoodon ampullatus. The sequence goes on along the minus strand of NC_136921.1, from coordinate 64,675,451 downwards.
AAAATAATTGACACAGGAGACACTATTTTAAAACATTCTTCATTTTTGACTAAGCCTTGTCCCTTCTATCTGCTGACCTACCCAGGTTTTATGGTCTGACTGTATCCCTCCAAAATTCATATGTTGAAATCCTAACCCCGAAGGTGAGGGTATTAGGAGATCGGCCCTTTAGGAGGTGATTAGGTCATGAGAGCAGAGCCCTCATGAACGGGATTAGTGCCTTTGTTAAAGAGGCTCAGGTTGCTTGCTTCCTCTTTGCCATGTGACTGATACATTGAGAAGTCTGACCTGGAAGAGGGCCCTCACCCAACTGTGCTGGCACTCTGATCTTGGACTTTCAACCTCCAGACCTGTGAGAAATAAATTTGATTTTTTTTGTAGGCCACCCAGTCTGTGGTATTTTGTTATTGCATCCTAAATGGATGGACTAAGAATTTACCTGGGCTGAACAATAAATACAGTCCCTAAAATTCCTTTGTTAAGCATATGTAAGACCTCCATTGACCAGCATTCTTAGTTGTAGGCAACAGAATCTGAACTAGCAAGTTTACTTAGCAAGGCATTTATGATAGTTCACAGAATTATTGGGAGAGCTAAAAGTACAGACTCTAGGCTGAATTTCTGGGAACAGTGCCCAGAACCACACAGAAAACTGGCTTGCTAAGGAAGCTGCTATTGCCATTGGCCTGGAACCCAAGGCCTCTGCCATGATCACAAAGATGTTACATTGGGCAAGTTCTCCCACTGTTGCTGGCCTCCGAAGAACCAGACACCTCTGCCACTATACTGTCTGAGAGTGGTTTTCAAAGTGTGGTCCCTGGCAGCAGCATTGACATCACCTGGTAACTTGGTTAGAAATGCAAATTCTCAGAGCCCACCCCAGACCCATTGAATTGGATGCTCTGGGGGTAAGGCCTGATGATTTGTGTTTTTGATTCAGGCAAAAAGTTTGAAAACTACTGCTGTATGAGATGGTTCACTTTATTACTATAAATCTTATGCACATATAGGTGTATCTGCTTGGCAGAATGCAGGTCATTTGAGGAACTCTGGCTACAAAGAAGACTAAAGGAGTCTACAACAGTATTTCTCAAAATTCAAGGTGGGTATATATATATATATATATATATGAATCACCTGGAGATCTTGTTAAAATACAGATTCTGATCAGGTCCAGTGGTCACTGCCAATAAGACCAGAGGTGATGCCAATACTTCTGCTCCATGAACAACAGTTCTAGTAGAAAAAGTGTGTAGCACAGAAACACGTGCTGGAAAGACAGGCAGGGGGATTATGGCTAATCCAATTTGTAATATCTTCTATTTACCCTCTCTTTTAATAAAAAATCATAACCTCCAAAATTTGCAAGAGAAAGACATTCTCCTCATGGGGAGAAGTCTGCTGAGTCTTCATACATTTGTCTACTGCCTTTACTTGAATAAGGAATCCACATCACCTTTCTTGGAAAACTTTGGGGTGTCTGGGTATTTTCAGGGAGAAGTTGGGTTTTCCTTAAAGCTTGAGGTGAGCCAGACTCAGTAGGCAGTTCCTTAACTTTTTCTTTGAATCTATTCAATCTTATAAGACTACCTCTCAATCAGAAAATAAACCCTATAAACTCAACAGTATGCCCTCACCAAGGCTATTCTTTCTCCTGCCATTGTTGAGTGCCCACCTACCAAGACAGCCTAAAGTTGAGCCCTGATATGGTAACAATTCCTGGAGGATTCATCTGGCTACTTGGTAGCCAGTTGATTACATTTGATCCCTCCCCTCATGGCTAAAGTCAGTGCTTTGTTTCCATAGGAAAATTCTCAAATTTCAGGAACAGTTTTGCCTTTCCTGCCTGGACAGCCTTGGCCAGCACTACCATTTGTTGACTTATATTTCTGCCTTATCATGATATTCCACCCAACATGGCCTCCAACTAGAGTACATACTTTACAGCAAGGAAAGTGTGACTGGTCTTCTGATGTGGCCATTGTCCAAAACAATGGATAATGTCTCTGGTGGAAGCTGTGCCTGCTGCCTGGCTCTTCATGTTTTTGAATCAGAAGACAGCGAAAGGAGTCATTATTCTGGTTGAGATAAGTGTGCCAATTACTAGGGGTAAATTGGGTTGCTGGTAAACAACAAAGGCAAAGAGAACTATATTTGGAACCCAGAGGACTCACTAGGGTATCTCTTAGTATCTTTTCTTGCTCAGTAGTCCTGATCAGTGGAAAACCATGAAAACCCAATAAAGAGAAGGTAGCCAAGGACTCATATTCTCCCACCCCAGAGAAATGATTCGAGTCACCTCACTATCTAAAGAGCCCCATCTAACTGAGGTATTGACATAGGGTAAGAATGAATAGTGTCAGCTGTGATTACAAACAGAGACCTTGTGATCAGCTTTAGAAGCAGGGACTGTAGTAACTACTTTATGTTAACTAATTGCTTCTATTCCTCTGTTCCTCTTCCTTACTTACTACCCTACATTGAAAAAGGAACCAATAATGGCTCATGATTTAGGTTTCAGGTAGGAACGTGGCCATGATGAGTATCTGATGGGACTTAGCTGGGGAGATAAATCTCTCCCCTGGACAAAGAATCAAAGTGGATGTTAAGGAGTGCTTGTGAAAATGATTGACTTTTGCTGGTTATCTTCTGCTTGCTACTCCAGATCAACTTCACACTTCTCATCCCACCTCTGTGCCTAAGGACTGTGACTGGGATGAACATCATCGTCTCCCTTCCCTTCTGCTTTCTGTCTGTTTGAATAAGGGGGAACACTAGCACGAGTTCTGAGGGAGAACAGCAAATTTAGGGAACTTGTTTTCCTGGTTTCCTGTGGGTTTGCTGGGTACTGGCAGCTTCCATAAGCCCAAGGCCTCTGTCAGATGTCCCTTTCCATACCACTATCTCTGCCTCCATGTTCTTTCCTTGAACCTGCTGGCCCAGGGGGTAATGACACCCACTACTCCTAGCTCTGGAATACTGCATGCTCCCTTATATTTTTTAATACCTTCCCCACTCCATTTGTAACTACTCCTTTGTTAAACTCTCCTCAAATCATCCATTTTGAGAGTGAAATATAAGTCCTGCTAGGACCATTTTTGATTCTTGGGTGATGGTTGACAGCCTCCCCCCTACAATGACCAAGATTTAGACCCTACTAATTCCTTTTGTGGCTGTAGAATTGTTAACTTTTACTTTCAACTTATTCCAGATAATATTCAGTTATGTAGAAGTTATCCCTTCAAACATCCTGTTATTTTGACATGAATTGAAGTTGTATGGAACTAGTTTTCAGTAGATTGAAACAAGTGAGAGCCTCTAATACCAGGAGTACAGACAGCAGAGATGATTCCTATTCAGTGTGCATTGAATGATTTTACACATCCCCCTAAGCAGTGGATTTTAACTTTATGTCAATATATTTCATCTTCAGATGTCAGCTGTAAGGGGGAAATAACAAGTTTTCTATACATTTTTTTTCATCAGATTATATATTTTTGCTGTTCTTAAGTCCAAAATTTTAATTTGGTTGGGAAATAAGTTGTAGTTACATATTTATTTATGTTACTTGCTACAAAACTAATCTGAGTTTCCTGAGAGAATAGTAACTATATCTATTTTGCTTATATACATACATAGAAGACAATATCACAATAAATCTTCGTTGAGCAAGTGAATTAAACTCATTATTTAAATAGAGAGAAAAAGGTATAGGGACTTTAAATTTGGTTTATGTTACCAACAGAGTTTGTGATATGAGTATCAATGTGATTGGTTTTCAGATTACCTATACTGTTTTTTACCACAAATTCAGTATTTTCAGTAATATTATATATTTTTTTCTCTTGTGTGCCACAATTAAAATTATGAGAATTTATTTTTTAATTGAGAATAAAATGACTCCTAAATAAGTCAATGGATTTTTATCATTGCTTTAAAGCTTACATAAATAATCAGTAAATGAAAATGAATCAACAGATATTGACCTTAAGAGGAGAACATGTAGGAGAGACAAGTTGCAATATTGTGGCCTGGGAAATGTGGAGGAATTGAGGATATCATATATGTCAGTGCCAATTTTTTAAGGTGAACCCCACAGAAGATATTTCATTTAGCTCACTTATCAACTCACTCAGTTTTATTTGTTGTTATGGTTAGTAAATATTGTTTGTGAGCCCCTGTGTGCCAGACATTCTTTCAGGTACTGGGCATATATCAGTCAACACAACAGATATAGTCCTCCTGTCATTTACTGTCCAGTCAGGAGAGACTCCTTTAGACTTAAAACAATACTTCCTGTGCTATCCTTGTTTTGTCTGAACTTCAGGTTGATTGTTCATGGCTTCTGCTGAGAAGCAAAGGCTAACAATTCTTATGTTGGAATGAGAGAGAAAAGGGAAATAGTTTTAGTTTAACGGCAAAGCTTGATTCTAGAAGCAACTGTATATGCTTGATTTGCGAAGTACTGTGAGCTAATGAGAGAACTGGGATGGGCAGAATGTTATGGTTTCTTAGTAAGTAGAAGCACTGAGATTAATTTAGTCAAGTTGATATAGGCTTATTGAAGAAGAATTACATCCGAGTTAAAGAAATCATAAAAGAAAGATGTTAAATTATTAAGAAAATGAGGAAGATTTTTATATTAGAGTTACATATGAACTGAATGAATTTTGAACAGAAGATTAAAAAAAAGAATCTGTCAGTTATTTGGATACAGATTATAATGATATGAAGGAGTCAAGTGTACTAAAATGTCATTTGTTCTTTGCTGTTATTGATATTTCTCCTTTCAGGTGGTAGAGCCTAATTTCCTTCTCTTTGAGTCTTTTTTTTTTTTTTTTTTTTTTTTTTTAGTTTCTGCTTTATAACAAAGTGAATCAGTCATACATATACATCTGTTCCCACATCCCTTCCCTCATGCATCTCCCTCCCTCCCACCCTCCCCATCCCACCCCTCCAGGTGGTCACAAAGCACCGAGCTGATCTCCCTGTGCTCTGCGGCTGCTTCCCACTATCTATCTACCTGACGTTTGGTAGTGTATATATGTCCATGCCTCTCTTTCGTTTTGTCACAGCTTACCCTTCCCCCTCCCCATATCCTCAAGTCCATTCTCAAGTAGGTCTGTGTCTTTATTCCCGTTTCACCCCTAGGTTCTTCATGACATTTTTTTTTTAATTCCATATATATGTGTTAGCATACAGTATTTGTCTTTCTCTTTCTGACTTACTTCCCTCTGTATGACAGACTCTAGGTCTATCCACCTCATTACAAATAGCTCAGTTTCATTTCTTTTTATGGCTGAGTAATATTCCATTGTATATATATGCCACATCTTCTTTACCCATTCATCCGATGATGGACACTTAGGTTGTTTCCATCTCCGGGCTATTGTGAATAGAGCTGCAATGAATATTTTGGTACATGTCTCTTTTTGAATTATGGTTTTCTCAGGGTATATGCCCAGTAGTGGGATTGCTGGATCATATGATAGTTCTATGTTTAGTTTTTTAAGGAACCTCCATACTGTTCTCCATAGTGGCTGTACCAATTCACATTCCCACCAGCAGTGCAAGAGTGTTCCCTTTTCTCCACACCCTCTCCAGCATTTATTGTTTCTAGATTTCTTGATGATGGCCATTCTGACTGGTGTGAGATGATATCTCATTGTAGTTTTGATTTGCATTTCTCTAATGATTAATGATGTTGAGCATTCTTTCATGTGTTTGTTGGCAGTCTATATATCTTCTTTGGAGAAATGCCTATTTAAGTCTTCTGCCCATTTTTGGATTGGGTTGTTTGTTTTTTTGCTATTGAGCTTCATGAGCTGTTTATAAATTTTGGAGATTAATCCTTTGTCAGTTGCTTCATTTGCAAATATTTTCTCCCATTCTGAGGGTTGTCTTTTGGTCTTGTTTATGGTTTCCTTTGCTGTGCAAAAGCTTTGAAGTTTCATTAGGTCCCATTTGTTTATCTTTGTTTTTATTTCCATTTCTCTAGGAGGTGGGTCCAAAAGGATCTTGCTGTGATTTATGTCATAGAGTGTTCTACCTATGTTTTCCTCTAAGAGTTTGATAGTTTCTGGCCTTACATTTAGGTCTTTAATCCATTTTGAGCTTATTTTTGTGTATGGTGTTAGGGAATGATCTAATCTCATACTTTTACATGTCCCTGTCCAGTTTTCCCAGCACTACTTATTGAAGAGGCTGTCCTTTCTCCACTGTACATTCCTGCCTCCTTTATCAAAGATAAGTTGATCATATGTGCGTGGGTTTATCTCTGGGCTTTCTATCCTGTTCCATTGATCTATCTTTCTGTTTCTGTGCCAGTACCACACTGTCTTGATTACTGTAGCTTTGTAGTATAGTCTGAAGTCAGGGAGCCTGATTCCTCCAGCTCCGTTTTTCGTTCTCAAGATTGCTTTGGCTATTCGGGGTCTTTTGTTTTTCCAAACAGATTTTGAAATTTTTTGTTCTAGTTCTGTGAAAAATGCCAGTTGTAGTTTGATAGGGATTGCATTGAATCTGTAGATTGCTTTGGGTAGTAGAGTCATTTTCACAATATTGATTCTTCCAATCCAGGAGCATGGTATATCTCTCCATCTATTTGTATCATCTTTAATTTCTTTCATCAGTGTCTTATAATTTTCTGCATACAGGTCTTTTGTCTCCTTAGGTAGGTTTATTCCTAGATATTTTATTCTTTTTGTTGCAATGGTAAATGGGAGTGTTTTCTTGATTTCATTTTCAGAATTTTCATCATTAGTGTACAGGAATGCCAGAGATTTCTGTGCATTAATTTTGTATCCTGCTACTTTACCAAATTCATTGATTAGCTCTAGTAGTTTTCTGGTAGCATCTTTAGGATTCTCTATGTCTAGTATCATGTCATCTGCAAGCAGTGACAGCTTTACTTCTTCTTTTCCAATTTGGATTCCTTTTATTTCCTTTTCTTCTCTGATTGCTGTGGCTAAAACTTCCAAAACTAGGTTGAATAAGAGTGGTGAGAGTGGGCAGCCTTGTCTTGTTCCTGATCTTAGTGGAAATGGTTTCAGTTTTTCACCATTGAGGACAATGTTGGCTGTGGGTTTGTCATATATGGCCTTTATTATGTTGAGGAAAGTTCCCTCTATGCCTACTTTCTGCAGGGTTTTTATCATAAATGGGTGTTGAATTTTGTCGAAAGCTTTCTCTGCATCTATTGAGATGATCATATGGTTTTTCTCCTTCAACTTGTTAATATGGTGTATCACATTGATTGATTTGCATATATTGAAGAATCCTTGCATTCCTGGAATAAACCCCACTTGATCATGGTGTATGATCCTTTTAATGTGCTGTTGGATTCTGTTTGCTAGTATTTTGTTGAGGATTTTTGCATCTGTGTTCATCAGTGATATTGGCCTGTAGTTTTCTTTCTTTGTGACATCCTTGCCTGGTTTTGGTATCAAGGTGATGGTGGCCTTTTAGAATGAGTTTGGGAGTGTTCCTTCCTCTGAAATTGTTTGGAAGAGTTTGAGAAGGATGGGTGTTAGCTCTTCTCTAAATGTTTGATAGAATTTGCCTGTGAAGCCATCTGGTCCTGGGCTTTTGTTTGTTGGAAGATTTTTAATCACAGTTTCAATTTCAGTGCTTGTGATTGGTCTGTTCATATTTTCTATTTCTTCCTGATTCAGTCTTGGCAGGTTGTGCATTTCTAAGAATTTGTCCATTTCTTCCAGGTTGTCCATTTTATTGGCATAGAGTTGCTTGTAGTAATCTCTCATGATCTTTTGTATTTCTGCAGTGTCAGTTGTTACTTCTCCTTTTTCATTTCTAATTCTATTGATTTGAGTCTTCTCCCTTTTTTTCTTGATGAGTCTGGCTAATGGTTTGTCAATTTTGTTTATCTTCTCAAAGAACCAGCTTTTAGTTCGGTTGATCTTTGCTATCGTTTCCTTCATTTCTTTTTCATTTATTTCTGATCTGATCTTTATGATTTCTTTCCTTCTGCTAGCTTTGGGGTTTTTCTGTTGTTCTTTCTCTAATTGCTTTAGGTGCAGGGTCAGGTTGTTTGCTCGAGATGTTTCCTGTTTCTTAAGGTGGGATTGTATTGCTATAAACTTCCCCCTTAGAACTGCTTTTGCTGCGTCCCATAGGTTTTGGTTCATCGTGTCTCCATTGTCATTTATTTCTAGGTATTTTTTAATTTCCTCTTTGATTTCTTCAGTGATCACTTTGTTATTGAGTAGTGTATTGTTTAGCCTCCATGTGTTTGTATTTTTTACAGATCTTTTCCTGTAATTGATGTCTAGTCTCGTAGCATTGTGGTTGGAAAAGATACTTGATTCAATTTCAATTTTCTTAAATTTACCAAGGCTTGATTTGTGACCCAAGATATGATCTATCCTGGAGAATGTTCCATGAGCACTTGAGAAAAATGTGTATTCTGTTGTTTTTGGATGGAATATCCTATAAATATCAATTAAGTCCATCTTGTTTAATGTATCATTTAAAGCTTGTGTTTCCTTATTTATTTTCATTTTGGATGATCTGTCCATTGGTGAAAGTGGGGTGTTAAAGTCCCCTACTATGAGTGTGTTACTGTCAATTTCCCCTTTTATGGCTGTTAGTATTTGCCTTATGTATTGAGATGCTCCTATGTTGGGTGCATAAATATTTACAATTGTTATATCTTCTTCTTGGATCCATCCCTTGATCATTATGTAGTGTCCTTCTTTGTCTCTTCTAATAGTCTTTATTTTAAAGTCTATTTTGTCTGATATAAGAATTGCTACTCCAGCTTTCTTTTGATTTCCATTTGCATGGAATATCGTTTTCCATCCCCTTACTTTCAATCTGTATGTGTCTCTAGGTCTGAAGTGGGTCTCTTGTAGACAGCATATATATGGGTCTTGTTTTTGTATCCATTCAGCCAATCTGTGTCTTTTGGTGGGAGCATTGAGTCCATTTACATTTAAGGTAATTATTGATATGTATGTTCCTATTCCCATTTCCTTAATTGCTTTGGTTTCGTTATTGTAGGTATATTCCTTCTGTTGTGTTTCTTCCCTAGAGAAGTTCCTTTAGCATTTGTTGTAAAGCTGGTTTGGTGGTGCTGAACTCTCTCAGCTTTTGCTTGTCTGTAAAGGTTTTAATTTCTCCATCAAATCTGAATGAGATCCTTGCTGGGTAGAGTAGTCTTGGTTGCAGGTTTTTCTCCTTCATCACTTTAATTATGTCCTGCCACTCCCTTCTGGCTTGGAGTTTCTGCTGAGAGATCAGCTGTTAACCTGATGGGTATTCCCTTGTGTGTTATTTGTTGTTTTTCCCTTGCTGCTTTTAATATGATTTCTTTGTGTTTAATTTTTGACAGTTTGATTAATATGTGTCTTGGCATATTTCTCCTTGGATTTATTCTGTATGGGACTCTCTGTGCCTCCTGGACTTGATTAACTATTTCCTTTCCCATATTAGGGAAGTTTTCAACTATAATCTCTTCAAATATTTTCTCAGTCCCTTTCTTTTTCTCTTCTTCTTCTGGAACCCCTATAATTCGAATGTTGGTGCGTTTAATGTTGTCCCAGAGGTCTCTGAGACTGTCCTCTGTTCTTTTCATTCTTTTTTCTTTATTTTGCTCTGCATCAGTTATTTCCACTATTTTATCTTCCACCTCACTTATCCGTTCTTCTGCCTCAGTTATTCTGCTATTGATCCCATCTAGAGTATTTTTCATTGCATTTATTGTGTTTTTAATCGATGCTTGATTCATCTTTAGTTCTTCTAGGTCCTTGTTAACTGTTTCTTGCATTTTGTCTATTCTATTTCCAAGACTTTGGATCTTGGAAATAGAATCTTGGATCAGCTTTACTATCATTATTCTGAATTCTTTTTCAGGTAGACTGCCTATTACCTCTTCATTTGTTAGGTCTGGTAGGTTTTTATCTTGCTCCTTCACCTGCTGTGTGTTTTTCTGTCTTCTCATTTTGCTTATGTTACTGTGTTTGGGGTCTCCTTTTTGCAGGCTGCAGGTTCGTAGTTCCCGTTGTTTTTGGTGTCTGTCCCCAGTGGCTAAGGTTGGTTTAGTGGGTTGTGTAGGCTTCCTGGTGGAGGGGACTAGTGCCTGTGTTCTGGTGGATGAGGCTGGATCTTGTCTTTCTGGTGGGCAGGTCCACGTCTGGTGGTGTGTTTTGGGGTGCCTGTGGCCTTATTATGTTTTTAGGCAGCCTCTCTGTTAATGGGTGGGGTTGTGTTCCTGCCTTGCTATTTGCTTGGCATAGGGCGAACAGCACTGTAGCTTGCTGGTCGTTGACTGAAGCTGGGTGCTGGTGTTGAGATGGAGATCTCTGGGAGATTTTCGCTGCTTGATATTATGTGGAGCTGGGAGGTCTCTTGTGGACCCGTGTCCTGAAGTTGGCTCTCCCACTTCAGAGGCACAGCACTGACTCCTGGCTGCAGCACCAAGAGCCTTTCATCTACCCGGCTCAGAATAACAGGGAGAAAAAGTAGAAAGAAAGAATTAGTAGAAGAAAGAAAGAGAGAGAGAAAGAAAGGAAGACGGAAAGAAAGGAAGGAAGGAAGGAAGGAAGAAACAAAGAAAGGACGGAGGGAGGGAGGAAGGATGGAAAGAAAGAAAGAAAGGAGGGAGGAATGAAAGAAAAAGGAAGAGGGAATGGAGGAAGGGAGGGGGGTATGGAGGAAGGAAAGAAAGAAAGACAGGAGGGAGGGAGGGAGGAAAGAAAAAGAAAGTGAAAGGAATAGGGGTGGGAGGGAGGGAGGAAAGAAAAAGGAAGAGTGAATGGAGGAAGGGAGGGAGGGAGGAAGGAAAGAAAGAAAGAAAGAAAGACAGGAGGGAGGGAGGAAGGAAAGAAAAAAAGTGAAAGGAAGAGGGGTGGGAGGGAGGGAGGAAGGAAAGAAAGACAGGAGGGAGGGAGGGAGGGAGGACGGAAAGAAAAAGAAAGTGAAAGGAAGAAGGGAGGGAGGGAGGAAAGAAAGAGAGAAAGAAGGAAAGGAGGGGCGGAGGGAGGGAGGAAGGGAAGGTAGGCAAAAAAGAAAGAGCAGGTAAAGTAAAATAGAATAAAGTATGAAATATAGTAGCGTTATTAAAATTAAAAAGTAATTATTGAAAAAAAAAAAAAAACGGACAGATAGAACCCTGGGACATATGGTGGAAGCAAAGCTATACAGAGAGAATCTTACACAGAAGAATACACATACACATTCACAGAAAGAGAGCAGGGGGAAAAATAAAAAATCTTGCTCTCCAAGTCCACCTCCTCAATTTGGGATACTTCGTTGTGAAAAGAGGAAAAGGGTGAGAAGTCTGAAATCTTGCTCTCTAAGTCCAACTCCTTAATTTGGGATAATTTGTTGTAAAAAGAGGAAAAGGGGGGAAAGTCTTAAATCTTGTCCTCAAAGTCCACTTCCTCAATTTGGGATGATTCGCTGTCCATTCATGCACTCCACAGACGCAGGGCACATCAAGTGGACCCTGGAGCTTTAATGCGCTGCCTCCGAGGCTGCACAGAGAGATTTCCCTGTCTCTTCTCTGCTCTCACAGCTCCCGGGTCTCAGCCTTGGACCTGGCCCCGCCTCTGCGCGTAGGTCGCCGGAGGGCGTCCGTTCTTCGCTCAGACAGGACGGGTTTAAAGGAGCCGCTGATTCGGGGGCTCTGGTTCACTCAGGCAGAGGGGAGGGAGGGGCGCGCAGTGTGGGGCGGGCCTGTGGCGGCAGAGGCCGGCGTGATGTTGCACCAGACCGAGGCGCTCCGTGCGCTTTCCCGGGAAAGCCGTCCCCGGGTTCCGGGACCCCGGCAGTGGCGGGGTGCACAGGCCCCCCGGAAGGCGGGGCGGACAGTGACCCGCGCTTGCACACAGGCCCCGCGGCGGCGGCGGCGGCAGCAGCAGCAGCCCCAGCGTCCCACGCCCGTCTCCGGGGTCCGCGCCTTTAGCCGTGGCTCGCGCCCGTCTCCGGCGCTTCCCAAAGCAGCCCTCTTAATGCCCTCTCCTCGCACACCAGGAAACAAAAGGGAAGAAAAAGCCTCTTGCCTCTTCGGCAGCTCCAGACCCTTTCCCCGGACTCCCTCCGGGCTAGCCGTGGTGCACTAACCCCTTCAGGCTCTCTTCCTGCCGCCAGCCCCAGTCCTCTCCCTGCGCTCCGACTGAAAGCCGATACCCGAGCCTCAGCTCCCAGCCCCGCCCGCCCCGGCGGCCGAGCAGACAAGCCTCTCGGGCTGGTGTGTGCCTGAGGGCACCGATCCTCTGTGCCGGAATCTCTCCGCTTTGCCCTCCACACCCCTGTTGCTGTGCTCTCCTCCGCTACTCCGAAGCTTTCCCCCTCCGCCACCTGCAGTCTCCGCCCGCGAAGGGGCTTGTAGTGTGTGGAAACCTTTCCTCCTTCACGGCTCCCTCCCACTGGTGCAGGTCCCGTCCCTATCCTTTTGTCTCTGTTTATTCTTTTTTCTTTTGCCCTACCCAGGTATGTGGGGAGTTTCTTGCCTTTTGGGGGGTCTGAGGTCTTCTGTCAGCATTCAGTAGGTGTTCTGTAGGAGTTGTTCCACGTGTAGATGAATTTCTGATGTATCTGTGGGGAGGAAGGTGATCTCCGCGTCTTATTCTTCCGCCATCTTCCCAGGGTCCCCCTCTTTTAGTCTTTGAGTGTAGTTGAATTTAGTGACTCACATTTAATAAATTAAATAAAGTGGAAGTGATGCTATACAACTTCAAATAGTTGGTCACAAAGGCACTGAGGCTTCCTCCTTGCTTTTTTTTTTTTTTTTAATGTCCTGCTCTGGGGGCAGCTACCTGCCACTTGGTGAGAATGTTTAAACAGCTGTGTGAGAGGTCCATTTATGTAGGTATGACGGCTACACGTCAACAATCTACAATACACTGAGGCCTCCAGCCAGTAGTCATGCAAATGAGCCATCTTGGGAATGGATCCTTTAGCCCCAGTAAAGCTTCCAGATGATTTCAGCCTCAGCTGACAACTTGACTGCACCCTCATGAGAGTTCCTGAGCCAGAACCACCTAGCTAAGATGTCCCTGGATTTCTGACCCACAGAAATCTGTGTAAGATAATGCATGTTTATTGTTTTAAGCTGCTAAATTTTAGGGTAATTTGCATCACAGCAGTAGGTAATCAAACAGGAAGAAATACAAATCTGTGGGCTTATATTTGCATAGTATAAGTGCCTTTACCTCAGAGCAGTTTCAAGATATAATTTGCAAGACTCAGGATCTCAACCTTGGGATAAAAACAAAGTAGTGGGACTGACCATTACTGTGGATATAGGTAGAAGAGCAAATGTGTGAAGCAGTTCAGGGTATCATGAAGTAACAAGAGGGAAGGATCTCAGCTACAGAGAAGCTAAAGAGAAAAAAGAAAAAATTTCTCTCCTAGTAAAGCAAATGACAATTGTGAATTTATGTATACAAAAGAGTAGATCTAGGGCTAAATCTTGGTATCCTGTGGTGCCAAATGTGGATCTTCACAAGAGTGAGAAGTTTACTTTTGTTGAGTTTGCCAGGGAAGGGAAAGAAGAAGAAAGGAATAAGCAGGAGTTAATTATTCTGGTTTTGGAAAGAGTTTACTGCTTTATCAATCCATCTATTGCCTTGATGGTCATCCTAATATCCTGAAGCTGTGGCTGGTGCCTGACTTGCCCTCTTAACTCCAGCTCTTACATGCTATTTTGCACCAAGGAGGTACCAATACATATATATTTACTGAAATAGTCAATGAATAAATTAAAGAGAGGAGAATGAAGAAACAGAAAAGGAGAAGGAAAGGTGAAAAGATGGGGTAAGTGTAAGGAAATCAAAGGGAAACAGATGAGAGAAAGAGGAAAAGTAAAAGAGACAGGGAGAAAGAGAGAAAGGGGAAACTGGAAGGGGAAAAGAGGAAAGAAAAGAAAAAGGGAGATACTGCATGGTGCTACTGCATCAGACCTTCAGCTTGTAGGTGAGATTGAAGGCTGTGTTCTCAGGTCCCAGAGAGAACAACTCCAGTTGAGTTGTGAGAGGCAACTGAACTGGGAAGTTCCACCAGGCTCCCACTTTGTCAGCCTGATGGCAGCTTCCACAGTCCCCTCATCCTATTGTTGGGACATGTTTTTTTATACAATGCATATGCTTTCTATGACTTTGCCCTCAAGCAGAGAATCAGAAAAAAATCTTATTTGTGTGATTCAGAATTTTAAGACCTTTTTTTCATGATTCTAAAACAAAAAAATACCATATAGAGAGCACTGTTACCTTCTTGTGATGTATTTCCAAAGCTTTATGATCATAAAAGTTACCCAAGAGCTTTAAAAAATACAAGTTCCTAGGCCCAAACCCTACCAAATCAGATTCATTCACTCATAAGATTCTTAAAATACATGTCTCTTTTTACTGTCCATGGGAATTTCCCTGAAAAATATCTTGCTCCAAAATTTCAACCCAGTTATCTTAGTCCAAACCAAGTGCCCCAATCTCAGTTACTGACCAAAAGATGTACTTTGGTGCCAGTGTTTCTCAAACTATCTGTATGGAAGGACCAGTTTTTTTTTTCTTTTTCTTCTAAATTTCAAACTGTCACAAACCAATTTTTAAAGTATAAAATACTATATAGTTTCATTTTGTTCTCTATTTCAGCAGTTGGTACATTTACAGCGCTGTGTCACCATCATTATGGTGTCCGCCTTAAGCAGATAAACACAGTGGATTCTGCCACTGCTGTTTTACGACCAAGGAGGCAAGGGTGAACAGAGGTTAAGTGGCTGCCAGGAGCGCTCACCACAGCAGCCACTCAGATTAGAACCCACAGCTCCTATCAGTCACACCCTATTGAAATTTAGAAGGTCCCAAAATATTCTTTCAGTGTGAGAGGTGGATGACAGTGCCTGAAGGCAAATTTGCTCACCATCCACAAAGGGACCAGCCTTGCTTCCATGGTCCCACCTCAATCTTCTCATTCCCAAGCCATACCATAAACTTCCTCATTCCTTTGAGGGAAAGAACATTTCTTTTGGTGAAACTAAACAAGTGATTTCCAGGTCCAGATTTCCATGTTTTTTTGTTTGTCTAATACAAATAGGACCATAATGAGTCCTTGGAAAAAAAAAAAAAAAAAAAAAAAACTATATAGTTGAATTAATAGAAAAATGAAGTTAAAAGATATACAAAACAAAACCTCCAAATTTTTTATTATTAAGTACAACAGATATGACTACTCTGTCAAACTGCTACACAGGTTTCTAAATACTGTGAATTTCTGTATTAATCTCATTGGGAGATGGGGCTGTAATGGAGGGCCTCCTTTGGGATTTTTCTTCCTGGCTGAACAATTCTAACCATTTCTCTTCTACCTAGCAACAGTTACTACGTTAGTTCACTTTCCACGACAAGTGAAGTTTAAATTCTCCAAAAATCCTGCATACAACTCTCATGGACATACATGGGAAGAACAAATGTTTGGCCCCTACTTATTAGCTGTCTGCCACTAAGTCCCGTCCCTCTGGCTGACACTAGTTTCCTGTCCCCAAGCCAATCCGTAATCCATTCCAAAAGTTCTTCCCCCAAGCTATGTTTTTGATCTTGTAAATCAATCCTTGTGTCATCCAGTTGTATCACATGCTTCTCTGATGTCCAGCTGTCCACTGTTTCACCCTGATCTATTCATTAGACAGTATACTCAAAGGATTGAAGTCAATTAATGTGGAAGGGCACATTGTTTCTCTAGTGTTCCTCACTTGTGGGTTGATGCTGGGAGTTCTGCAAATTATCAATTAACACGCTTTCTCCTATTGCCTCCAGACATGATTTTCAATATGTTTTCATGAACTTTGAAGTTCATGGGCTAGCTTACACTTTATTTTCTTTTCTAAATATTGGGAATGTAGAATGTATTTCTGTTTTATTATCCGAACGTGGACTATATGTTTCCTTCTTTTTTGGATTAAAATAAGTAAAAGTTTATTTTAAAAAAAAAAGACCCCCATCTTAGTTTTTTGGAACACTCTCAATACACAATAATAATAGAAATAATGTGAAGAAAGGAAAGGTATGTTGGTATCAGTCACCATTTAATCCATTCCCTGGATTTCAAAGATGTTGTGTCTCCCCAGATAACTTCCACAATCCTTATTTTCAAATCAGCTGACCATCTACTAATGATTCAATCCCAATGACTGGTCAGACAGTCCTAAGTGTCTGGTTGGCATTTTAAGTTCAACAGATACCAAATAAATTTAATATCTTTTTCTCAAACCACATATTTTATTTGCCAGGTATTCAGGGCAAAACCTTGGTATTATCTTTGAATTGACTCTCTCCCTACATAGCTAGCCTTACAGAATTCATTTCTGCAAGGTGCAATCCTTCTTTTCATTCCTCTGTTACAAACCAGGCTCTCATTTTTATTTAGAGAGTTGGATTAAGTGAGTTCCTCTCTTTCAACCACTCCTAATGTTAACCCAACTTAACACAAGAACCAGCTGAATTTATTTTAAAGCACAACTTGGCCTTAGTGAGTCCCTTTTAATGTTACTGAATACAAGTTCTTGTGCCCAATGCACAGTGAGGCCAAACAAACTGAAACATCAGAGTTTGGAACAGAGGAAGTTTTATCGCAGGGCCAAGCAAGGAGAATGGGTGCCTTATGTTCAAAAACCTGAAATCCCCAATGGTTTTTGGGGAGAAGTTTTTAATAGGCAAAATTTTGGGTGAGGGCTGCAGAGTGTGTGACTTTCTTCTGATTGGTTGGTGGTGAGGTAACAGGGTGGTATTCTGGAATCTTGTGCTCAGTCTGAAGTTGCCATCCTCTACCTGGGTAGGGCCCTTAGTTCCTGCAGAAGAGCTCAAAGATATTTTGATGTATATTTCTTGAGGAGGAACCAGGATCCTGTCCCAAGGCTGCACTATTGTTTCTTAACTGCTCCTCCCTTTTTTCTGCATACCCTCCCTTCCCTGATTAGGAACTGTTTGAATCTGACCTTTGGAATACAGGGAAGGTCAAGGAGGCTGAATGAAGCCTATTTCCTACAAACAAGAAATGGGGGACACAGAAAGGACTTTCACCCTGGGAGGGCCCCACAGGGTCCTACTCTGTTTTGTTACCAATGGAATACAATTTGTATTCCTTAGCATGGTGTTTAAGACCTTCCTATCCCTGTAAGTACTCTAAACTCCTGCAAAAGACAAAAACAAAAAACAAAAACAACAATGAAAGCAAAAACAAACAAAAACCCCAAAACAAAACAGGGACTTTGAAAAGTACATACAGTGTTGCATCTGTGTGTATTTATGTTCCATTTTCCTAGAATGCCCAGATTCCCACTTTCCAAGGGTCTATTGCTTACTCTTTACAATCTCTGCCTCTCTCAAGAAATCTTCTCTGATTCATCCATTCAAAAAGAATTCCCCTACCTCCCATAATATTTTTTTATTTGTCTTATTTTAGATAAATATACATTTCTTATATCATCTGGTAGATTGTAAGCAGTTCAGTTAAATATTTTAATTGCATTTTACTATTGTAGGTTTAGAAACCATCACAATACTATCCTTTTTATTATTATTTTGATGTATAGGATTTTGGAGTCAGCAGACCTGGATTCTAATCCTGCCTCTACCATTTTTTCACTTTATATATATATATATATTTTGCCGTACGTGGGCCTCTCACCACTGTGGCCTCTCCCGTTGCAGAGCACAGGCTCCAGACACACAGGCCCAGTGGCCATGGCTCACAGGCCCAGCTGCTTCCGCGGCATGTGGGATCTTCCCGGACCGGGGCACGAACCCGTGTCCCCTGCATCGGCAGGTGGACTCTCAACCACTGCGCCACCAGGGAAGCCCCACTTTATATTTTTTATCCTCAGTTTCCTCTTCTGTGGAAAGGGGATAATAATAGTGCCCATTCCATTGGGTGTTGTGTGTGTGTGTGTGTGAGTGACAGTGAGAAAGAGAGAGAGAGAGGCTCAAATGAGAATCTATATCCAGCACTTAGAAACTGTTTCATATGTACCAAGTGTTCAATAAATGTTGGCTATTTGTTATACCGCAACTGAGATAAGGTGAGGTTAATAATTAAATAATTTGCACCCCAAACACATTTATTTTTTATCTACAGCTTTAATTACCCAGGGTTCCTAAAGAATAAAGTGATATAAGAAACACTACAGAATCAGCAGAAATTATCTCATTGGGATTATACTATAAGAAAGGTCAAGCAAATGCAAATATGACTCTTCTTCTTGCACAAAGTATTTGCTCTCCTCTCTGCCAGTCTGTGGCTTCCCTCACAAGATTCATTCAACTCCCAGACAAAGATGACTAAGATATGTTTCCTGCTCTGTGAGGGTTTATAATCCAGTTGGGTGAGATAGGTCTGTATACATATAACCATCATATGAAATAGATCATAATTCCAAAGAGGAACAGCCTTGAAGTATATGAATGGCTTCAATGAGCAGGAAAAAATTTGGAAATCATCCCTAATGAAAACAATTAAGAACATGGCAAAGGCAAAGTGATGGAAATCCCCCTATCTTTTGGAATTATTGCTTGAATATTTTATTCCTCTTCTACTCACCTCTTAGACAAACTTAAAACTTCTAAGGTGAAGAAAATTAGGGAATATTCTACCCAGATAGAGAGCCACTCTTAGGAACTCTCTGTGTAGGTGGGGTTCCACTTCTACAATAAAAGAACCAAGTGAAGAAGTGTCTTCCGGTCACTTTCTCTCTAAGTTTTGCTGTATGGAGTAGTTACAATAATGGTAAGCATGGATAGTACAAATAGATAAAATGCAATGATATATGCTCATCATCAATAATATATGCTCATTACCATTCATGAAAAGAAAGCAAGTCAGTTAGTATGAATATCTTTTCCAATAATTGGTAAGACACATTATAAACACATCTATAATAAAGTTTCAGGTAAGGTCTAGGTGTCTTTCTTTCAGATATATTTATTACAAGGTATGTGCATTTACTGTAACCAATAATAGATATAATAAAATGATCATGACATCAATCTGTATAGCTATGCTCCCTTTCCTCTTAAAGTGCTTTTAATATTTCATTCTCCATCATTGACCCAATTTCTTAGAGAGGAGAGTCTAAGGAGGCCTCTTTTTTTTTTATAAAGCTTAAGAGAAAGTGGGCACTTTTCTTTTTAAAAATCATATAAAAAATAGGACAAAGTACTTTGCCAGCATGGGATATTAACATAAAACACATGGAAAGTGCTGCTGTCGCAAAATAGCTTATACTTTTTTCTTAGATCCAATTTATCATGGTGTTCTGAATTTGAGTATAACTTTTTTTGGTAAAAGTGACTCTTCACTCATCTATGTGAACAAATGGGACTTTAGGCATAGCATCACAAGAGGATTTCCTATGCTATGTTAAGACCCCAATATGGACATTCCATTGTGAATATAAATAACCTCAGTCCCTCTAAACACACTTCTCCATATGGTTTTGCTTAACAATGCACAAATGCCCTGGATGGAAACCACCTCTTTAGCTATAGGCAGGCCAGCAAGCTTCTGTCACTGTGTTCTCACTGGTAGGTCACTGGATGTGAATGCCAACCAGGGCAATTCCCTTGGCAGTCAAACTTGCAGGCAACTTGCCAGCACAGGGATATTTTAAGGCTGCTGTACCTTAGAAGCCTGCCAGGTTTGTTCTTTTGTGTGTGAGGCCATGTCAGTTTTTTTTCCCCAGGTCTGATGCTTCAGAGAAATCTATTGGGATTAAAGCCAAGGAAGAAAGGACTAGATGAAGATATATAGTCAACAATGACATTGATTATTTTTTTCCACTACTCTTAGTCAAATGAGCATTGAGAATCTCTGAAAATGTGTTTTCAATGAAAGGCTCCCCAGTTGACCACACTCATCATGTGTTCATAGAGGCTACAGAAATTGTTTCCTGGATGTAAGAAATTCATTATAAAAATTCTTAGGAGTCTGAGAGTTTTCTGGATTAAAAAAAAATTAAGACTAAAGTTTTAGGAAAACCCCTCTTGCCAGAAGCTAACTCTTACTGAGGTATTAGCGACATTTACTTTATCATAACCCAGGCTATGGAAAGAGAGGATACTGCCTGCTTCCTCAGCCCATTTCTTTTACTCACGGCTCTTATGTAGGCATCTACTTCCATTGATTCATTTTTGATTATTGATTCCTGCTTCTTCACATACTTCCAAATCCCCTCTCCCTATACTCTAGCGAGGACATAAGAGGATGGATTTCCATAACCGTGTTCACTTATTTTACTAAAAGTAGAATTAGTAGCATTCTGAATCCTGTTAGTTTACTTGTGTA
The DNA here is from genome assembly GCF_949752795.1 of Hyperoodon ampullatus. NCBI lineage: Eukaryota > Metazoa > Chordata > Mammalia > Artiodactyla > Ziphiidae > Hyperoodon > Hyperoodon ampullatus. The sequence continues at coordinate 64,655,156 of NC_136921.1, read as the reverse complement.
ACTGTGTCTTTCAGTTCTTGATAAAAATCATCACCTTTTAACATCTTTCAGCTAGTAATATTAAGTATCATTCATGTGTCAGGACAGCACTAGATGTTTTGCGATATCATCTTTCACTTTTGCAATGATCTGAAAGATACAGAAGAAACTGAGGTCCAGAGATTTGACCATATTGGGCCAAATCCTAGAAAACAGTTACATTGGGTTGAGAATAGAGTTTTTTTTTTCTCCATAGTTCAAATTCATTTCACTATAACTTGCTTTTATCTGTAGACTGAGACTCTTTTACTTTCAAGCTTTCTCTATTGGATTTTATATTTTTGAGATTGGATAGCATTTTATTTCTACTATAGAAGGGCTGTGCCTTGCTTACACTTAAACTGTCAGTGGTCACTAACTTATTGACTCTGGAATTAATAAAATATACTGTCTCATCCTCGCATCAACATCTACTTGTCAAGTCATTGGTACCAAGCTTCTTTCTTCCATAGCCCATGTTGACAGAATTGAGCTTTTGTCCTGGTCTCCATTCCCAAGAACTGAGATGATGTTAAGATTACCCAAAACCTACCTTGATCACTTGGACAAGGCCCTCCTGCCATCCTATGAGAACTCTGCAAGAGATATCATACAAAGGAAGTAAGGGACCAATTTATTATTAGGTGCAGCTTTGACATAATTTTAGAAAACTGGGCTGAATTTTCAAGAGACTTCTTTTGGCAGGTTAAAGGCTTAAAATGTTGCCCCCCAAACTCAACCAAAAATCTCTGGACTTGTTTATTTGTTAGATAAACAAAGCTCAAATCTTTGCCTTCAGCTAGCCGAACAGAATATTGATGCTCTAGGCAATTTTCAGGGTTTAACCTGAGCTAACAATTTTATAGCTTCTTACAGAGTGAAATGATATTCAAGAAGAGTCAAAGTAAACTTCTATTCATTTTTCTCTTAATATATTCCAAGTTTTAGCTATCATTGTGCTTTCACCAGAAGGTTTATAGGAAGTTTTTTAATTCTCTACCAGGCAAAATACTTGATGCTTTATATGATTTATTAAATTATAAAATCCAGAATTATATTCACATTGTAGATATTATCATTTACAAATGGTGCAACAGGCTCTGAAAAGTTAAGGAAATTTTTACAGTATCATTCAGATAGTAATTAATGGAGACAGACTTTGAACATGTATATTCCTAATACTCAAGTCTTGTTACATTGAATTAAAACCATGAGTTAGGTTTGATTATGTTGTCTGTTTTATTGAGGCTCAATATAAGAATGGGTAATATAGTAGATATTGATTTCTTGATTCTTTGTAAAATCATCAGTGAAATATTTTCTATCTTTTGATTGTGTCTTATATGGAAACTAATAAAATAAATCACTTCCAAATTTGATTTGAGGATAAAGTGTTTTCTCTTAAAGAACTAATGTTTTCTTTTATTATAATAAATAGAAGTATATAGCATTTTTTTTTCTTTTTTTGCTTTGCTTCCAGGAAACTCAGAACTAAATATTAAAGCTCAATCATGGAAATTATTTTAGGAGGTTAGGAGATTGATGTATTTTCTTCTTCATTACTTATTTTTTTTTCTTTTTTTATTGACAGATTTCTTTTATTCTAAGTCTGAAATCCATTTTTAAAGAAGAGGTTTAGGGAGTCTGGGGGAGAATGGATACATGTATATGTATGGCTGAGTCACTTTGCCGTGTACATGAAACTATCACAAACTATTGGTAATCAGCTATACTCTAATATAAAATAAAAAGTTTAAAAAAAGAGGTTTAAATCATAAATTAATATAGATACAGATTCAAAATCTATATTTTTAAAATGAGACTTCTCAAATTTGTGTCTCATCTATCTATCTACCTACCTACCTATCTACCTATGTTGTCATTACCCCACATTTTTTTTTCAAATTTTAAAAGCTGACTTATTGTCATAGCAAGTCTTAAGCATTACTCTTTCAAAGCTCAAATTGAATATTTATTTAAGAAAAAGCTTGCAACATTCTTTTAAAGGACAGAACTTACAAATTAGATTTCGGTTAAAAAATGATGAAATGCCAAGTCTTAGTTCACAGTTTATTTTAAATTTTATAAGAGTTTGCACTTGTCTTCTTTTCTCCTCCTGTCCTTCCCTGAAACATTCCAGTCATTATCACATTGTATTTATAGCAGTCTTTCCTCTGAAAATGTGTTCATGGAACACTGACCATGTTTCATATATAAAAATGAATCCAAAGTAAATTGATTGAAAATATACATATTGTGTTTGAGTTAAGATGATGTCAAAGCAACTGGGCAACTGGTTCGTTAGGGCACTTCAGGTGTTTAATGCCTGTCGTTATTTGGCCAGTTCTGTGCTAAAATGAGTCCAGGTAGTTACTTGGCATTGTGGCAGTCAAAAAACATTGACAAAATTTTGCATTTTCTGTGTAGTTCTTTTGACATCCCCTAGGATAATGAGCTTTACATGTTTTCAACAGCACTTTGATGTGGTCTGTCTGGTCTGACACTCTTTGCTTCTCTGACTATATAGGAGTAGAGGGCATCTCATGTCTTGAATCCCAAAGATATGAATGAAACTTTACTACCTTCTATAGCTCTTCTCTTTTAATTAACCTGCACGCATTTAAAAATATGCACATCTGCCCTCTATTATTTGCACATACTTTGTGTATTTAATTTGTTACATATATGAAATAACCATTTATTCATACTTACTTCTTTTCCTTGTTAAGTTTCACAAGACTTTTTCTACATTAGTAGGGGTCTTAGAATAGATGCAGGAGAAAACATTGTTAGGCCTGTAACAAGATAACCTAATTTGTCAAATCTGAGACTATTGGAGCTGACAGATCGAATGTTACCTTTCAGGGCAAATGTTGAAAATAGCCCTGGGACAAAACCTTTTGGAATGAAGTTGTTAATAAATTGCCAAATTACTTAAATTGTGTTGAAACAGAAAGAAATAGTATCGTTCTTTCTTATTTATGATTAAATAGCTTAAACATTTTGAAAAAAGAGCAAATAATAACTTAAGTATTCTAATTATAGGTGAGTTCCACGTTTGATAGTGCTTTTACTGGTTTTCACTTTTCCTGAATATATTGCTATTATCTGGATCAAGATATTCTCTAATATAACTCCAATGGCTAAACATCTATATCTTTAGTATTCTGATGTTTGAAAGTGACAATATAAAATAGTTATGCTCAGAACTGTGAAGTTTACTGGCTCTACTGTCACTGTTATATTTATTAGCACGTTATATTCATTAGCCATTAGCATAGATTATAAAGTGAAGTGGGGATTTGGCAATTTTATGGTCTATTGATCAAGGTAGGTAGCACAGAAAATTAATTTAGGACTTAAAGTGAACTTATTAGTTGGACTGTAACTACTAATCAATTATTCTGAAAATCAAGAGTCCACACTTCACTTTCTGCCATCTACATAATCCCTGCATATATGACCAGGATACATAGGGGTGTTATTTTATATGACATGAACCAATTTGACCCAACCTTTTCCCCCTTCTTTTTAATATCTGAGTTACAGGATAAGATGGAACATTTTCCATTATGGCTTCATGTTGCCTATAAGGGCATCTCTAGTCATGGCCTCTTCTGGATTGGAGGAGGGAGGATGTCCTTTGACCAGCTGCAGGGTGGCCAACCCAGTCAAGTGCTGCCTTGAGGGGAGGGACTGAACTTTCTTTTGTTTCACATTCTTGAAGGCTTTTCCTGGCCAGTGCTGATTTGGCAGGAGTGTGCACTTGGGCTGTTGGGCTGCTGCCATCTCTTGGTCCTGAAACTGGAATGAGTAGGATCCTGCCAAAGATTAGACTGAGAAATCTGGATGCAGGCTGGCAATCCAAGCAACAGCTCCAGCCAAATTGGCACAGTTGGGAAAACCTTGGAGAATCACAATTATTTTAGACAAAATACGAAGTTTGTGAGCTTTCTAAACATTATGTAAATCAGCCTTAATTCCTAATTCACAGGAGCACAGGGGTCCATCACTTGTGGTAAATCTGTAAATGTAGGAGTGCCCTGACTCATGTCAAATTGAACCTTGGTTTACAAAGAGGAAATTGAATGGTGCTGCAGTGGTGATGTTTCAGCACCTGCAACAGCAGGCAGAAAACTCAGGTGTCTCAACATCTTTCTCAGAATTCTGGTTCTCATCCCTTTCATGGCCTGGGAGCTGCCAGTCTGTGGGTGTGCTTGTGATTTGAGGAAGCTGATGTGGAATATTAACAGTGCCATTTATGGAAAACCTACTCTTCATGCCTCACACACATGATCTCATTTAGGGTAATCCTCACAATGGTCCTGTGAGGCAGGCACTGCTATTTTCCCACTTTTATGTTGTAGAGCTGAGGCTCAAACCAGGTTTCCCAAATGCTGGAGCTTCTAAATTTTTAAAACAATTTCAGCTCGATCAAGGTATAATTGACATACACAATTGTAAGATATTCAAAATGTATGTTGTGGTGATTCAACACATGTATACATTGTGAAAGAATTCTCCCCATCTAGTTAATTAGTTATTTAACACATTCATTATCTCATGTCTTTTTTTTTTGGTGAGACCATTTAAGTTCCACTCTCCCAGCAAATTTCAGTTATATAGTTGACCCTTGAGCAACACAGGTTGTAACTGCACAGATCCGCTTACATGAGGATTTTTTTCAATAGTAAATACTACAGCACTGATCGATCTGTGGATGTGGAACTTCGGATACAATGAATTGTGGACTTGGAGGGCCAGCTATAAGTTACATTCAGATTTCCAAACGTGCAAAGGGTGGGTGCCCCGACCCCAGTTTTATTCAAGGATCAACTGTACAATACAATGTTGTCAACTGTAGTCACCATGTTGTACACTAGATCCTCAGTCTTTATTCATCTTATAGCTGTAGCTTTATACCCTTTACCAACCTCTCCCCATAGCTCCTAGCAATACCTTTCTATTTTCTGTTTCTGAGTTTGACTTTTTCTTTTCTTTACTTTTCTTTTTTTTTTAGATTCTGTGTACAAGTGATACTGTATAGTATTTGTCTTTCTCTCTCTGGCTTATTACACTTAGTATAATACCCTTAAGGTCCATTCATGTTTTGGCACATGGCAGGATTTCCTTCTTCCTTACGGCTGAATAATACTTCATTGTGTATATAGACCACATCTTCTTTATCCATTCATCCACTGATGAACAGTTAGGTTGCTTCCATATCTTGGTTATTCTGAATAATGCTGCAATGATCATGGAGTGCAGATATCTCTTTGATATTCTGTTTTAATTTCCTTTGGATATATACCCAGAAATGGAATTGCTGGATCATTCTATTTTTATTTTTGGGGGCAACCTCCATATTGTTTTCTGTAGTGGCTGCACCAATTTACATTCCCACCAACAGTGCAAAAGGGTTCCCTTTTCTCCACATCTTCACCAACACTTAACTCTTGTCTTTTTTATGGTAGCCATTCTGACAAGGTGTGAGGTGGTATCTTATTGTGGTTTTGATTTGCATTTCCCTGATGATTAATGATGTTGAGCATTTTTTTCATGTATCTATTGGCCATTTTTATGTAATTTTATCCTCAGGGTATCTTGTAGTGCTTTTCAAAGTTTGGTCTACTTAGAAATCCCCAAGGGAGCTTTTAAAGATGCTGATTCCTGGGTTCCATGCAAAGAAATTCTGATTTCATAGGCTTGGTACAAGTGGCACAGGTGGTTTTGTTTCTGATGGTTAGAGGCCAGCCTTCAGGAAATACTGCTCTATGTTGTCTCTTGATTGTACTGAAGTGTGTATGTGCATGTGTTGGTGTAGGGTGTTATTGTTTTCTTTAACTCCCAAACTGCTTGTAGTGAGATCCAGAAGCATCAACTGCAGTCTATTCTGTGGTGTTGCACTGACTTCCCTTAACACTATCCCTAAACCCCTTTTTAAACTCTTCTACAGGCCTTTTGTTTACCCTAGAGCCCCTAGCTTGCTCTATTTTGAGATCACTGAGACCTGTTCACTATTTTGGAATGCCCCAGTGATCTGAAATATACTTAAAGTATTTGGATAAAACGTTATACATCAGACTTGCTTAGAAGTCGTGGCAAAACAGATAAACTCAGGTCATCCAATGACTTATTTCAGTACTCTGGGTTAATCATGCTTTTTCCTATCTGTAAGGAGAAGACATCTTACTGCACTATATAAAGTCTACAAAAGTTATTTGAGATCTTCAAAAAAAAAAAAGTTAAATAATTACTTGCATAGCTTAATCTACTGGTCTGAAAAAAAGGGGTGAAATATTTTGACAAATAATTTGGAGAGCCCCTAATATATTATCAAGCTCATTTTTGTCTTTTTAAAAAATATATTATTTCATTGAATATATCTTATTTCTTAGCAGAGAAAAGCTTAAGAAAAGTTCAGTGCTCTTGCTTCTAAGCCTAAGTGAAATTTAACCTGAAACTTTGTGAGTTTTAAAAATACCAACAGAAAATAAACAAATAAGATGTTTTATGAGCTTCAATAATATTGTCCTTAAGACAAAAATAAAATTTCCATGTTTATTTTGTGTTCTCCCTGATTTAGATCTACACTTATGTAATATTATACTTGAAAACAAAATTCGATTTTTAAAATTCTGTTGCTTAAAAAAATCAATTTAATGCTATGTATATTGATTCATGACTTTAAGATAAATATGTTTTTGATTCTCTTATAAGCAAAAGCTTCCTGTAAAAATGTGGACATGCTCAAATTAATCAATGTAACTTATGGTTTTCCATTTACATTTGCTCTGAAATTATAGTGATTTCAAAGTATGTTAAATTTTCTTTGATTTAGCATCTAGCCTGAGTGGCTATATTTCTTTAGTGAGTAGCTAGACAAACTGTTGCAATTTGTTTTGAATTTTTGAATTGTATATTATTTATTTTTTTATACAGCAGGTTCTTATTAGTCATCATTTTTACACACATCAGTGTATACATGTCAATCCCAATCACCCAATTCAGCACACCACCATCCCCAACCCCCATGGCTTTCCCTCATTGGTGTCCATATATTTGTTCTCTACATCTGTATCTCAACTTCTGCCCTGCAAACTGGTTCATCTGTACCATTTTCCTAGGTTCCACATACATGCATTAATATACAAAATTTGTTTTTCTCTTTCTGACTTACTTCACTCTGTATGACAGCCTCTAGATCCATCCATGTCTCAACAAATGACTCAATTTCATTCCTTTTTATGGCTGAGTGATATTCCATTGTATATATGTACTACATCTTCTTTATCCACTCGTCTGTCGATGGGCATTTAGGTTGCTTCCATGACCTGGCTATTGTAAATGGTGCCGCAATGAACATTGGGGTGCATGTGTCTTTTTGAATTATGGTTTTCTCTGGGTATATGCCCACGAGTGGGATTGCTGGGTCATATGGCAGTTCTAGTTTTAGTTTTTTAAGGAACCTCCGTACTGTTCTCCATAGTGGCTTTATCAATTTACATTCCCACCAACAGTGCAAGAGGGTTCCCTTTTCTCCACACCCTCTCCAGCATTTGTTGTTTGTAGATTTTCTGATGATGCCCATTCTAACCAGTGTGAGGTGATACCTCATTGTAGTTTTGATTTGCATTTCTCTAATAATTAGTGATGTTGAGCAGCTTTTCATGTGCTTCTTGGCCATCTGTCTTCTTTGGAGAAATGTCTATTTAGGATTTCTGCCCATTTTTGGATTGGGTTGTTTGTTTCTTTAATATTGAGCTGCATGAGCTGTTTATATATTTTGGAGATTAATCCTTTGTCCATTGATTCGTTTGCAGATATTTTCTCCCATTCTGAGGGTTGTCTTTTCGTCTTGTTTGTGGTTTCCTTTGCTGTGCAAAAGCTTTGAAATTTCAATAGGTCCCATTTATTTATTTTTGTTTTTATTTTCATTACTCTAGGAGATGGATCAAAAAAGATCTTGCTATGATTTATGTCAAAGAGTATTCTTATGTTTTCCTTTAAGAGTTTTATAGTGTCCAGTCTTACATTTCGGTCTCAAATCCATTTTGAGTTTATTTTTGTGTACGGTGTTAGGAGTGTTCTAATTTCATTCTTTTACATGTAGCTGTCCAGTTTTCCCAGCACCACTTATTGAAGAGACTGTCTTTTGTCCATTGTATATCCTTTCCTCCTTTGTCATAGATTAGTTGACCATAGGTGCGTGGGTTTATCTCTGGGCTTTCTATCTGATTCCATTGATCTATGTTTCTGTCTTTGTGCCAGTACCATACTGTCTTGATTACTGTAGCTTTGGAATATTGTCTGAAGTCAAGGAGTCTGATTCCTCCAGCTCCATTTTTTTCCCTCAAGACTGCTTTGGCTATTCAGGGTCTTTTGTGTTTCCATACAAATTTTAAGATTTTTTTTGTTCCAGTTCTGTAAAAAATGCCATTAGTAATTTGATAGGGATTACACTGAATCTGTAGATTCCTTTGGGTAGTATAGTCATTTTCACAATATTGATTCTTCCAATCCAAGAACATAGTATATCTCTCCATCTGTTGGTATCATCTTTAATTTGTTTCATCAGTGTCTTATAGTTGTCTGCATACAGGTCGTTTGTCTCCCTAGGTAGGTTTATTCCTAGGTATTTTATTCTTTTTTTGCAATGGTAAATGGGAGTGTTTCCATAATTTCTCTTTCAGATTTTTCATCATTAGTGTATAGGAATGCAAGAGATTTCTGTGCACTACTTTTGTATCCTGCACCTTTACCGAATTCATTGATTAGCTCTAGTAGTTTTCTGGTGGCATTTTTACGATCCTCTATGTATAGTATCATGTCATCTGTAAACAGTGACAGTTTTACTTCTTCTTTTCCAATTTGTATTCCTTTTATTTCTTTTTCTTCTCTGATTGATGTGGCTAGGACCCTAAAGCTATGTTGAATAGTAGTGGTGAGAGTGGACATCCTTGTCTTGTTCCTGATCTTAGAGGAAATGCTTTCAGTTTTTACCATTCAGATTGATGTTTGCTGTGGGTTTGTCATATGTGGCCTTTATTATGTTGAGGTAGGTTCCCTCTGTGCCCACTTTCTGGAGAATTTTTATCATAAACAGGTGTTGAATTTTATCAAAAGCTTTTTCTGCATCTATTGAGATGATCATATGGTTTTTATTCTTCAGTTTGTTAATATGGTGTATCACATTGATTGATTTGGGTATATTGAAGAATCCTTGTATCCCTGGGATAAATCCCACTTGATCCTGGTGTATGATCTTTTTAATGTGTTGTTGGATTCTGTTTGCTAGTATTTTGTTGAGGATTTTTGCATCTATATTCATCAGTGATATTGGTCTGTAATTTTCTTTTTTTGGAGTATCTTTGTCTGGTTTTAGTGTCAGGGTGATGGTGGCCTCATAGAATGAGTTTTGGAGTGTTCCCTCCTCTGCAATTTTTTGGAAGAGTTTGAGAAGGATGGGTGTTAGCTCTTCTCTAAATGTTTGATAGAATTCACCTTGAAACCATCTGGTCCTGGACTTTTGTTTGTTGGAAGATTTTTAATCACAGTTTCAATTTCATTACTTGTGATTTGTCTGTTCATATTTTCTGTTTCTTCCTGATTCAGTCTTTCAAGGTTATACCTTTCTAAGAATTTGTCCATTTCTTCCAGGTTGTCCATTTTGTTGTCATAGAATTGTTTGTAGTAGTCTCTTAGGATGCTTTGTATTTCTGTGGTGTCTGTTGTAACTTCTCCTTTTTCATTTCTAATTTTATTGATTTGAGTCCTCTCCCTCTTTTTCTTGATAAGTCTGGCTAATGGTTTATCAATTTTGTTTATCTTCTCAAAGAACCACCTTTTAGTTTTATTGATCTTTGCTATTGTTCTCTTTGTTTCTATTTCATTTATTTCTGCTCTGCTCTTTATGATTTCTTTCCTTCTGCTAACTTGGGTTTTGTTTGTTCTTCTTTCTCTAGTTCCTTTAGGTATAAGGTTAGATTGTTTATTTGAGATTTTTCTTGTTTCTTGAGATAGGCTTGTATAGTTATAAACTTCCCTCTTAGAATTGCTTTTGCTGCACCCCATAGGTTTTGGATTGTCATGTTTTCATTGTCATTTGTCTCTAGGTATTTCTTGATTTCCTCTTTGATTTGTTCAGTGATCTCTTAGTTATTTAGTAATGTATTGTTTAGCCTCTATGTGTTTGTGTTTTTTACGTTTTTTTCCCTGTAATTCATTTCTAATCTCATAGCGTTGTGGTCAGAAAAGGTGCCTGATATGATTTCAGTTTTCTTAAGTTTACTGAGGCTTGATTTGTGACCCAAGATGTGATCTATCCTGGAGAATGTTCCGTGCGCTCTTGAGAAGAAAGTGTAATCTACTGTTTTGGGGTGGACTGTCCTATAAATATCAATTAAATCTATCCAGTCTATTGTGTCATTTAAAGCTTCTGTTTCCTTTATATTTTCATTTCGGATGATCTGTCCATTGGTGTAAGTGAGATGTTAAAGTCCCCCACTATTATTGTGTTACTGTCGATTTCCTCTTTTATAGCTGTTAGTAGTTGCCTTATGTATTGACGTGCTCCTATGTTGGGTGCATATATATTTATAATTGTTATATCTTCTTCTTGGATTGACCCCTTGATCATTATGTAGTGTCCTTCCTTGTCTCTTGTAACATTCTTTGTTTTCAAGGCTATTTTACCTGGTATGAGTATTGCTACTCCATCTTTCTTTTGATTTCCATTTGCATGGAATATCTTTTTCCATCCCCTCACTTTCAGTCTGTTTGTATCCCTAGGTCTGAAGTGGGTCTCTTGTAGACAGCATATATATGGGTCTTGTTTTTGTATACGTTCAGCAAGCCTCTGTCTTTTAGTTGGAGCATTTAATCCATTCACGTTTAAGGTAATTATCAATATGTATGTTCCTATGACCATTTTCTTAACTGTTTGGGGTTTGGTTTTTTTTAGGTCCTTTTCTTCTCTTATGTTTCCCACTTAGAGAAGTTCCTTTAGCATTTGTTGTAGAGCTGCTTTGGTGGTGCTGAATTCTCTTAGCTTTTGCTTGTCTGTAAAGCTTTTGATTTCTCCATCAAATCTGAATGAGATCCTTGCCGGGTAGAGTAATCTTGGTTGTAGGTTCTTCCCTTTCATCACTTTAAGTATATCATGCCACTCCCTTCTGGCTTGTAGAATTTCTGCTGAGAAATCAGCTGTTAGCATTATGGGATTTCCCTTGTATGTTATTTGTCATTTTTCCCTTGCTGCTTTCAATAATTCTTCTGTGTCTTTAATTTTTGCCAATTTGATTACTATGTGTTTCAGTGTGTTTCTCCTTGGGTTTCTCCTGTATGGGACTCTCTGCACTTCCTGGACATGGGTAGCTATTTCCTTTCCCATATTAGGGAAGTTTTTGACTATAATCTCTCTAAATATTTTCTCTGGTCCTTTCTCTCTCTCTGTCTTCTCCTTCTGGCACCCCTATAATGCGAATGTTGTTGCGTTTAATGTTGTCCCAGAGGTCTCTTAGGCTGTCTTCATTTCTTTTCATTCTTTTTTCTTTATTCTGTTCTGCAGCAGTGAATTCCACCATTCTCTCTTTCAGATTACTTATCCATTTTTCTGCCTCAGTTATTCTGCTATTGATTCCTTCTAGTGTAGTTTTCATTTCAGTTATTGTATTGCTCATCTCTGTTTGTTTATTCTTTAATTCTTCTAGGTCTTTGTTAAACATTTCTTGCATCTTCTCGATCTTTGCCTCCATTCTTTTTCCGAGGTCCTGGATCATCTTACTATCATTATTCTGAATTCTTTTTCTGGAAGGTTGCCTATCTCCACTTCATTTAGTTGTTTTTCTGGGGTTTTATCTTGTTCCTTCATCTGGTACACAGCCCTCTGCCTTTTCATCTTGTCTATCTTTCTGTGAATGTGGTTTTTGTTCCACAGGCAGCAGCAAACTGTTGCAATTTTAATGATGACTTATGATTTGAAGAACAGGCCAATCCAAATGTCATCACAATTTTAATTTTGTCTAGGTGGTGTGTTGAAATTTTTTTCTCTTAAGGTGTTTTCTACAGGTTTTGCTGAGGGGAGATATTCCCAAAGATGCAAGGTGCAAGAAGCAGGAAGACACTGTCTTGATAAATCTGTTATACTTTTAGTATTATGGCCTTAAAAAAAATAGTCTGTGAGCTGTATGTTAATGCAGAGAAACAGTCAAACTTTTCCTGGGTCACTGTTGTTTGGGAATCAGGTTATAAATGCATTATGGATGACCTTCACATCACAAAATTGTGGTATAAATCACAGGTATATGAAGGATATGACTAAATTTATATCATTACTGAATATAGAGCTGGTTGTAATAGAGCTATGCTGTGCTTATTCCAGTAACTTTTCTTTACATAACAATGTTAATGATGTTCCTTATGAGGTCAGAGGGCAGAGATGATCTTTTGGTAATTTTAGGTAGTGGCTTTCTATTTTTCAAGGGGATGGAACTTTAGACTTGAGCAAAAGGAACAGAACATTTGGAAGGTCTTGGGGGATAGTGACCAGAGAGTGGGTGGTTTGAGAACTAGTGACACAAGTGGAAAGTAAGAGAAAAGGTGAAGTACTAGGTCAGTAGAATAGAGGGGGTGGAGAGCTCATTTCAGCTGGGAAGACTAACACAAATAAAATGATGAGATGGAAATCAGCAAGTCTTGTGCAGAGTCAGAAAGGTATATTGTAGAAAAGTCAGAAACCCAAACTGGAGACTAAAAATAAGTGGAGTTAGCGATGTATAAGTCATTTGATGGAGGACTTTGAATTCTAGATTTAAAAATTTTTTAATAGATGACGTGGTCACCATAAGTTGCTATTGGAAGAATCTGTATGTATCACTATGCAGAAAATAGTGAAGCAAATCAGAGGCAGCATAAAACCCACATTCCTGCTTGAAAGCAGTCAGGAGGAGCTGAGCATTATCTGCTCAGTGGATGGAGCAGGAGCTCTCTAGCCAGCCAGGGTCATCACTTGGACCCCTTTAGTCACTTCCATTACCTGCCTGACTCCTGTGGGTATCTGAGTTTTCAACTTCTGCCCTTAGGAGTTGTAGGGAAAAAGGGTAGAATTTGGCAATAGCATCACTTATTTCTGCAGATACAGGTTATCCTCAAATGCTGCTAGTCCTTCCAACAGGTAGACTGACCAAGAGGCTAAGTCATCTTGTGTCTCTGTCAGTGGGCATCAATCACCCCCTTGACATAGGAAAATGCCAATCACCTGACTGGTTGTTTTGAATGATACACAACAATTGCCATAAAGTTTTCATGTTATCAACTAAACTTGTCATTCATGGTGTTGGCATGCCAGAAAAATAGCCTAAGGCAGAGACTGAATTCAGATGAGAACTTATGCTCACTGGTTGACAGAGGTTTCTCTAGGACACCAGCCTCAAGGAGCTTTTCAAGAGAGTCATCATAGTATAAACATTGCCCTGTAGTTGAAAGATCTTCCTGAACACCACCTTTAGAGATTGTGGTTTAATCTGTCTGGAGTAGGTCCCATGCATTGATATTTTCTTTAAGTTCCCCACACGATTATATAACCAAGTTTGAAAATTCTTGATCTAAGTCATTAACAAATGTATTCTTCTTGCTCAGGTGGCTGATGTGAACAAAGTTGGATAGTTTCCCAAACAGGTGTTCTAGGGTAGAAGAGTCTTGCACCTGAGGCAAGGAAGTGAGGAGGTATCTTGAAGTAAAATAGCTGGGATAATAAAAATCTTCAAGTACTATCAAGGGAAACCAAGCTTGTAGCTAGGAAAAGCATAAAAATATCAAGTCTAAACTTTGAGTTGGGGCAAAAATGGAAGAAAGAGGTGCAAGCTGAGTAGCCAAGAGTGAAGCCAATAGGTAGTCAGGCATGAGGAATGTCTAAGAGAGATTCTCAGGACTCAGTTCAGCACTAAACGGTGAGTGAGTTTTCTCTTTCCCAGTGTTTCTCTTGCATTTTATACTGGCAGCAAAGTTATAGGCAGGTCAAGTGCCACTGACAGTCACTTGAACTTCAGAAGACTAAAGATCATATTATTGCAGAGTGAATAGAGCCAGGGATGCAATTAAACCTGTTGTACTTGAAAAGCATTTTTGAAGCACCTTTATCCCCTCTCCTCTTCCAAAGTGCATATAGAATACCAGAAATCAGTGGACCTATTTGCAACGGTCTCAAGCATAATTGCCGCTCCCCTACCACTCCTGCTAAGTTTCTCCTTCTCTCTCTAAAATCCCTGATCCTGAACAATATGCAAACAACCGTTTTCTCTTACTCCACCTTCTGTTTTACTTTTAATTCAATGTTTTAAAAACCTCTAGTACTGCTAAGCCATCCTTTTTCCTTCTGGAGGAGCAGCTGAGGCTTTGGGATCAGTGAGACTGGATTCAAATCCCAGTTTCATAACTTACTAAATGTACAACCTTGATCAGGTTACTTAGCTTCTCCCAGTTTCAGTGCTGTCATCTTTAAAATGGGGATAGATCATCTGTCTCTTATGATTCTTGTGTTGATTGGACTAAGTACCTCATTTTATGCCTATGTATAGTAGTACTCAAAAACACTAACCTTCCCTTTCGCCTGCTGGAGAGAGTTGAATACAAATGCCTCATGCTGCATGAGGGCTTAAAGAAATCACAGGGGAAAGAGCTACCTCTCCTAGGAGATATGCATCAGTAGCAGTTAGTTTTGATTTAAACATTTTCCCATAAATTTTACCTAGTTCCTGTGTTCCAGAAAGTGAGTAAAGTTGGCATGGGTTGTGAGTTTGATGGATTATGCCAACTTTGTTTCACAATCTTTACACCCACCAGTTGTGAAATGTAGATAGCATTTTACTTAGAGGAATGCAGAACTATTGGAAAATCACAGCCTTAATGCTGCATGAACATATACGTTATTTCTTACTTTAGTTTAAAATACCAATGCATGATTTTTTTTACCTGAGATTTTGAAATAACTTAAAAATTCCAAAAGATATTAAATCAATTTTGTTTCTCAGGCAGTAGGATGTAAAAGCTTTTTTTCCCCTTCTGATTAATGGAATTGGCTCCAGTTGACAGTGAGTGTCAGAGTTGCTGTGTTTTAAAAAGTGTCTGTGGTTACTTTAATGCATTTGTTTATGTTGAGGGTGCCCTTTTCACATTTCGAGGTACTGACGGTGTCAAATTATTTATGTATCCCAGAGTTCACAATAGAGCAGAAACAATTCATTGTTTGTTTATTCATTTGTTCATAAAGCCATCAGATATTTGTTAAACTTGTTGTTTATTTGGCCAGGCCTTGTGCTTCTAAGCACTGTAGGTACTGAGAAGAAAGACCTAGATACTGCTTTCCAGAGCTCTTAGTCCAGCAGACAAACACCAGTAACAAGGAAAACAATATTTATACAGAAGCAGCAAAGTGTAGTGAAAAGAGGATGGCTCTATCATCAGACGAATCTGACTTAAATACTCTGCCATGTACTAGCTGTATGCTCTTGGGGAAAGAATAAGCCTCAGTAGTTAATAATACTTCCTTTGCAGTGTACAAATGAGGACGATCAGGAATGGATGTCCAGGGCCCACCACCAGTGCCTGGCACATAAAGGTGTAAGGAAATCACTGTCCTTTTTAATACCGTAATGCTGTTGGCTAGGCAATATGGACAATATTATAATTATTCACATTTGACAAGGTATATGCTGAGATTCAGTGCAGTTTAAAAAACTTGTCTAAAGCTACATAGTCTCTAAACAGTGATGCCTAGATTCAAACAAAGCCCTGTCTTCAGGCTTAAAACCTGAACTCCGTCCACTTTGACTCCCCCTCATACTATCCTGCTGGTCGGACTTCTAAGATGGTTTCTATTATTGGCTCAGATCTGTACTTGTGATTTGGGCATGTGGTAGAAAATATCTCAAGAATAGAGAATTCCTGTTATCCCAAAAATTTACACAAAGAAGAAAAATACAGCATTAAGTAGGCAAGAGGGTACCATATTTGAATTAAGGTGAGAATTAAACATTTATGACCAAGTTTGATGAATAGCCTCTTGATACATTTTTGACAATTGATATGTATTTCCTGAGCAATGTGGCAGGAATGGCCACCAGAAGTCCATTTGGATGAGCTCTGAGGATTTTCTTCAGAGAACTCATTCTGAAGGTAGAAAGATCCCTGGACTGAACGTGACACGCTAAAAAAGGCTTAGCTGTTTGGGGTGAGCAATAAGGAATTATGGATACACAGAAGTGTCTGTTACTTGCCATTTGCCTCACTTGTGCTAATGCCTGAAGGCCGGGGTGAGAAACAAAAACTGGAAGAACAGTTTCAGCAAGAATCTTTCAACACCCTGTCAGGTGTTAGGAGGGTGGTGGCAAGTAGGATGGGAAGCAAGTAGCCCTGCCTTGGGCTCTTCTAACAGTGAGCATCTCAAAAGCAAGAGGCACTTCGATTCCTACCCCTTTCATCCCAGTGGGTCCTACAGAATTAATGACAGCACCCAGTGAGTATGAGGGGAGGCTCTGGTCCCCACCGACCAGGTCAGAAGCTCTGAGGCCCGATAGAGTAGAAGCAATTCTCAGCCTAAATATTATTGCTTGTGAGCATGTGTTGAACAACTGTGTATCCCTAAGAATATTTGATTGGAAGCCTTTAAAGGAGGGGACTCAACTTGTAGTAAAATTTGGGTGTTACGGAAAATATAACTCCACGTGAATTCCCAGGCTCTGTTTTCTAAGAGTACTGGAGTTATATGTACCACAGATATTCTTACAAAGAAAACATTCCATATTTGCAGCCACTTCAATATCTGGGCATATGGCACTGCAGGTGGTATATTGTGTTTTTTGATCTGGTTGTGATATTTTCTGTGCAGCAACTTATCTTGGTCAGTAACTAAGACACTTTGTTCTTGACACCAGTTCACTGTTTCCTGCACCTGCAAATCTTCTACCTGTAACAGCTCTTGCACTCCAGTAAAAAACTGTCCAAATCTTATTCATTCTTCAAGGGCCAGTATAAAATGCATTCTTTGCCATGAAACTTTTCTAATCCCCCAGTCTGGAAAAGACAGTACCATGGAGTGGGAAAGAAAAGCCATCTTGAATACCTGAATACTCAGGTCAGAATAGAATTTGAATCTTGGCCACTGCTTACAAGTCACTTTATCTCTCCAGCCTTTGCTCTCCTCTGTAGAGTGGAATGGGAAGGCCATCCACGGTGTTGTTGTAAAAGTCAAATGAGATGGTTTTAGAGAAAATGTTTTCAGTTTGGAAATTATAGCATTGTGGAAGCTTGACAGCTAATGGGAAGAAAATGGGATTTTTATGTCAGACAATGAAAGTTACAGGTTTATAATTTACTTGTGGCCTTAAATTACTTAACATTTTAAAATGTAAGCTTTATTTATGTAAAGTAAAGAAATCCTAATACCTCCCTTATAAGGTGGTGGAGGAGTATGAATAATATATTTAAAACATATGCTCCATAGGGACTACTCAGTAAATGTTAGTTTTATTCTTCTTTGAAGGAATCTGTGCTTTTTAAAGAATCTGTCTTTTGATACTAATCACTTTATGCCTTTTATTTGAGCTATTCAGGTACTTTTCTCACCATCTCTATAAGACTACATTCAGAACAAGGTGTGGACCTTATTCGTGTTTGTAGCCTTAACATCCTAGAACTTAATAAAACTCAAATATTTATTGAGTGGCTAAATGAAAGAATGAGTAGGAAAATCAGATTCCTTGCCTGAGAAACTTTAAAAGACTAGATGACCATCACAGCAGTTAGTTGGAAGAAGACATAGTAATTAAAGGTAAATCGTGGAAGCCACGTGCAGACTGTGAGACTCATTTTTCTCCTCAGAGGAGCGCACGCAACACACAGGAAGGCCAAGGGCAGGAGCATTTTGTGATTTCTGGTCCAAAGATTTATTGCATTGAATGCACTCACATAAAAATCTTCGGGCTTCCTAGGGATTAAAGTGTGTGCATAAGAGCAAAACAGACTCTTAAGTAACCTGTCAGTTCCCCTCTCCTTACCACCTACTTCTCTTCAGCATATTGGAAAACAAAGAAGCCTACTGTATATGCACAGCTGATTTGTTCAGGAGAGAGCTCTCCCTCAGAGTTGTGTGCTTCCACAGGCTGCTGTAGCTTTGGAGTGGACCAACAGGCTGGTTGCCACCTGAAACATTGGGCATAGTTCTTTCTGTGGGAGCTGGGTCCTAAGAATTATCCTCAGCAGAGGAGCAAATGTGGGGCTGACTCCTTCTCTCTCTATTGACCTGTCCTTCTACCTTCCATGATACCTTAATCCAGGCTGCATGGGTTTAGTTTTTCAGAGTACTAAAAATTGGGGTAACCAAAGGAATTTCCACTTTGAAGAGCATATTGATAGGTGTATGTTAAATATAATTTCCCCCCATAATCCAAAGGAGAGGAAACCAAGAAATTAAGTCCTCACAGGATGTACCACTTTTCTAACCTTGTTCCTCTTTCTTCATCTTCATACCACTCTGAAATGCCCTCTTTCTAATCTCTGCTATTCAGGCTATCTATCACTGCATAACAAAGTACTCCAAAACCTTGTGGCTTAAAATAACTTTTATTTTGTTCACAATTTTGTGGGTGAGGAATTTAGAAAGGGTTCAACGGCTATGCTCATCTGTGATCTGTATAGGATTCACTTCCAAGATGGCTTCTCCACTCACATGTCTGGCGCCTCTGTACCCTTTATCCTCTCTGTCTCTCCATGTGCATCTCAATTTTCAGGACCTGTCCATGTGGTGTCCTGAGGCTTCTTCACAGCACGCAGCCTCAGGGTAATCAGCTTCTTCCCCCAGAGCTAGTGTTCTAAAGGACAGGAAGTAGAAGCTACTATTTCTCAAGACCTGGACTCGGAAACTGGTACATCTTGACTTCTGCCCTATTCTGTTGGTGATACAGGTCACAGGACCTTCCCAGAGCCAGGAGAAAGGAATATAGATCTCATTTCTAGATGGAAGGCCAATCAAAGATATGGAGGCCTTCTTAATCCACACATTTACCATTTTATCTTCTGAAAATCCTAAACCACAGAGTACCTAGGAATTCCTTCTCCTCTCCTGACTTTCTAGTAGTACATTTAGCACAGTTTGAGTTATTCATTCAAGTCTGGTTATGAGTTATACACTTGCCTTTTTATTCTCCTGATTATCCAGCAGGTAAATATTGACACGGACACATAGGCACAGCTTTCCAAGGCATACATTAATTTTCTAAGACAGTACAATTTAAATTTATAAGGAGTACAAAATATTTTCCTGACATCCTCCATAATTTACGAGGCTTTTCTTTCACAATGGAATTATTATTTCATATTTTCATGTGAAAAATTTCATGTTACTTTTCTTAATCCTGCCTTCATCTCCACTTTGCCTGTCTTTTTATATTATGTTCTCAGTGTGAGAAGAAATTAGTCCTTTGCTAAACGAAATACATCTTAATGTCCAGTCCTTTAGGAAAGAGAAAGAGAGAGAAAGGAAAGAAAAGAAGTAGATCCCCGACACTTTGGAATAACTATAAAAGAGATTTAATTAGATGACTAAAGCCTCTTCTTGTGCCTGTATTTTGGGAAGAGAAACATGATTTTGTCCTTTGGTAACATAAAACATTTTTATATTAATAACATCTTATATCTGGTACAGGTGAATTCATACATGTATTGAAAAATCAAATGACTCCAGAGCTCAAAAAGACTTTGGGAATGCCTGGCCCAGTGCTTTTCAAACTTAAAAAAACTCAACATAGTTATTTTCCGCAAATTTATGTTACAATTAAATAAAACTGGCTACAAATATGTAAAATACATAAAAGCATAGCTACTATGGCTTGAGTTAAGGAAGGAAGAGTTGTGGTACCCCTGCCATCGTTCTACCCCTTCACTGTCCCTCTTTCCTTTTCTAAAGTGGCCTCTGAGGAGCTTTCAAGAAGACCTAAAATTCAGCAAAATACCTTTCACCCTCCTCATGAAGTGGAAGAACCTGAAATCCAATTTGAGTAAATGATTTGCCCATAGCTAGTTAGTATTCAGAGCTAACGGTGTTTGAGTGATTAACCCGAACCAGGCACTCTTCTAAGCCTTGGCATGGCTTAAAGCTTCTAATCTCCACATCAGCTCTATGATGTAGACCCTCTCATTATCCTCATCTTATAGATGAGGAAACTGAAGTCAGAGAGCTTACATGGTTAGAAGCAAATCTAAGACTAGAACTCAGGTTTCCTTAACCCTAAGGCCAACAATCTTGACACTCTGCAGTTCTGCCTCTTTCAGAAGCACCTTTAAAACCACCCTATGATTAAAACTGAACTTGAGCATCAACAAAAGCATACAAGTCATTTTTTAGTGCTCTTTTGTTTTAGGTTCTTTCCAGGGAGTTAATAAGTCAGTTAGAGGCCTGAGAAGCTTAAAACTTTGACATTCTCACACGCCTTCATGATTTAACTGAAGCTCCAGGATGCCATAGGCCACATGTACAGGAAAAGTTGCCATTATGGGGAACTTGGGGTGTGAAAACCCCTGAGGAACAGTGGTGAAGAGAAGAGTTGAAAAGGCCTTTCTAGTATCCGTGTGCAGAATCAGATTTGTGTACCACCTGTGATAACAGGAAAAATCTTATCTTTTCCTTTTTATTTCTATTTCTCTAGGGGTAGAGACTGTGTCTACAACTATATCTTGATGTTCTCCTTGTGTGTTGCAGAACTTGAATACATATTTGTTGAACTAGTGGACAAACTGGCGGCATTATCTCTTTCTCTAATTAACCAACTGTCCTAAAGCCAAGCAGCTCACTCCCTGACTCCCTCTCCAGCTTGCCTTGCTATTCATGACACAAGGGCCAGCTGAAGAGTGATGGGGACAGCTGTCTGCAAATTACAGTTAAGGGGTAGAGAAGCATCCCAGGGTGTCTGCATGACCTACCAATTGGATAATCCACTTGTTTTTAATTGAGAATAAGATCCAATTAACACGTTTGTACCCTGTTCATCTGAAAAACTCCAAGAAATTTAAAATCATAAAGAAACTATGCAAGTTAGATGCATGGTGCATGAATATGTTTTGGGGTGAGTGAAATTGTTTAATTTGGGATAATATGAGGAAGAGTGATTAACTTTCTTATCTGAAGTCAGATGAGTAGCTGGGAAGAAGATGGTATTTGAAGGGCTAAGCTGAGTGGAGCCATGAAGTTTACTCAACCTTAATTTAAAACAGAAGGTTCAGATCTTGTGAATTCTGACACATGCATATATGGAAAGAAGGAAACACACTTTTTAAATACCACTATTTTAGGTAGCATAAAGTCTTTAGCTCAAACTTTTAAAGCCCAATTTAGTTGGATGTAGAAATGATGGTTCTATCTCCTGGGATGGCCTATAAAAGTGAGTATTTGTTCAGCATTTTAAGTTCCTCAAATTGAAAGTGCTGTGTAAATACTGGGCCAGATTAGCTCGCCATGTGTCTCCCTATGTGTACAGAGCTTTCACTGACTTCAGCGGGTGGAATGTGGTGGGAGAATCTGGCTCATTATTAGTTTTCCTATTTTGATTTGATCAACTGTTGTCAATTACAGACATTGGTAATTACCCACAGAAGAGAAGAGGAAGGAGAAAAAAACTTGCAATCATAATATTTATCTTATCAGTTATGGTATTTTCCTATATTGAAAAAAATATTGTGAGTTGTGTAACACAGCAAGTACTGATTTTACAGTGCCCTTGACTTGAGTGTATTTTTATACAGATTTTTAAATTTCTCAAACAAAATCCACACAATTATAGAGTAGTGCTGCTTCACTTATCACTGCTTTACTTAATCCCCCTTTTTGAGCCTTAGATTTGACCCTTAGATTCTGTTCCCCCTTCTAACATCATATTCGAGACTATGGCTGTCCAAAACACTTTCTGTGATAATGAAAATATGTTATATCTGCACTATCCAGTGCAGTGAATACCCAAATTGTAGCTCATGTGATTGGAAAACTGAATTTTCAATTTAATTTTAATTCATTTAAATTTAAATAGCCTCATGAAGCTAGTGGTTACTATATTTTAGTGCTGTCCAAACTCATATGTCTTAATTATTATGATAACCTGTTGATTGCTCTTCTTACTGGCAGGACATTTGTCTTCAGTCTCTCTTCTACAACACCAAATTAATCATCTTTAAATACTGTTTTCATCAGGACATTCCCTGACCAGAAATCTATGGTGGTTTCATGAAGTCTATCTACTACAGTAATCTGTCTAGTAAAGTACCCTAAATCTGGCTGCTCAACAGAATCACTTAGGGACACAGCTTAGATATATAATCATTAGGTCCAAGATAGAGCCTAGGAAGCCGATTCTGATACAGCCAACTTTAAAAATAACTGGTCTGGTATCTCCACTTTTCTTCATATCCTCTGTTTCTATCTAGATATATCCATGAACATGTCTTACCTGGAGGCCTGCAATATTCTTCAAACTTTTATCCCTATCTCTTTTCTTACCATTCCTCCCCCACTCATATTTACATTCCATTCTCCAAATAACAGCTGAAGTGATCTTCTTAAAATTTGTAATAGCACAGGTTGTTTTGACAGTTCACATCCTCCACAGCCTCTGCATTACCTATAGAATAAAATGAAAAAAAAAATTTGTGGTCTACAAGGGCTACATGGTATGCTTCCCCTCTACCATTTAAACCTTATTAAAAATGAACACACACATACACACATTTCCTCTTGCTTATGACTGACATTTTCCTTCTTTGAGTACATATACATTAGGTTTCTTCCCATCTCAAAGCCTTTGACTTGCTGTTTCCTCTGCTTCGACCACCCTGGGATCTTCAAAAGGACCTTCAAAAGGCCACCTCTTCTCATTCTTCACATGTCAGCTACCATAACACCCAGAAAGATAATCCTTGTCCACACTATCTACTGCCTGTATTCCATCTTAGTCACTCTCTATACACAACATCTTTTATATCTGCAAGCACTTATTATTTCATATATTATGTTTGATTAATTTATGTGTCTATTACTTATCTCCTTCTACTAGAAAATAGGTTCCATAATAACAGATACTTTCTTGTTTTAATGCTCAGTTTTTAAAATCACGATCATCTTTTTAGTTCACATTGCCCTTAACCTTCTCTTCAAACACAGTTTCTAGGCCAGCAACATCAGCATTACCTGGAAACATGTTTGCAATGTAATTCTGTGGCTCTACCTAAAGACCTACTGAATCAGAAACCCTGGGAGTGGGGCCCAGTAGTCCGCATTTTAGCAAGTCCTCCAGGTGATTGTGATGATGTTGGGGTTTGTGAATGACTGCTCAAACACATATATTCAGTATCATAAACTTCAGCATTTAATTTTCATATCATTGTCTAACTAGTTCATGTGGAAGTTAATTTTCCTTTCTAGAGTAACATTATTTGAAGATGCACTCTGTGAAATAGTTCCTTTATTTCTTTGAGACTGAGACATGTCAGATCCTATTGTATGTCCAAAGCATACAATAGGGCACTAAATGCTTGATATCGGAAGCATATTTCATTTGTTAATCTCGTCTTTTTTTCCCACATAGCTATAGTTCTTTCCTGATCAACTTTTTACGTGTGCTTGTGACAGTATATTAAAAGTTCCCAAGAATATTTTTTAACTTATATTTTGGTTATTTGTTTCTATAGACATTACATTCTGGTCTGAGAATGTGAAATACGTAACCTCTGCTGCTGCTTTACATTTGTTGAGAGTGTCAGAAAGGGCTCAATAAATAATTGAATGGTTGCATGTGGTTTCAGTCACCTTTGGGGCATCATAGTGGAATTTGTTAATGTGTGTTAATAGGATAATTTTCAATTATCCTATTTTCACTATTGTGCTCCTAGCTGGCCACACATAGTGAGGAGAAACCGGAGACATTATTTTCGGTAAGTGGGTTTGATTCTAAGAGAAATGAAAGAAAAAAGTCTGGAAGAGAGACAATACAAAGTACAATATGTTATTATACCTCTTTATACATTGCTTTTCCCCTTTTAATGCTTATTTGGTTGTGGGCCAGTTAGGATCCTGCATTGACATATAGCAGAACATCTAATTCAAACCAGCTTAAACCAAAGGGAGAATTTACTGGCTCATTTACATGAAAAGTCCAGGGATATCCCACTTTAGGCACTTCTCGGCACAGTGGCTCAGATGGTGTTATCTATCAGTTTTTCTGCATCTTTTGGTTCTGCCTTCCTCCATGTTAACTTAATTTCTAGGCTTCACACAGTGGCAAGATGATTGCCCTTAGCTTCTGGTATAATTTTTCCTTAATTTAACAACAGCAGAGAGAAGATGTTTGCTCTTCCGAAAGTTAAGACAAAAATCCTTGTCCTTATTGTAGTTGGCTTCTGTTCTGGCATGAGCCTACTTCTGAAGCATTCATTATGGATAAGGGCATACCATGGATTTAGTTGCCCAAGAATAAATAATGTATTCATACCTGGACTAGTGATCAGTTTCACCAAACAGAATTGTTTAAAATTATGGGGAAAGAGTGGTATTCAAGAGGAATTTTGGAGAATTAGTATCAAAGGAATAGAGAATAGGTTTCAGTAAACCAAAATAAACATGTAAATAAATAAGAAAAAAACAAATATTGACTCTTTAAAGTTTGGATGTACAATTCTAAATTCAACATTATTTTCTCTTAGAACTTTAATGATATTACTTCTTTCTCTTCAGTTACAGGATTGACAATGAGAAGTCTAATGTTACTCTGATTTTTATTACCTCAAGTATAAGAGTTTAATATCTTATCTAGAACATTTTAGGATGTTTTTCTTTATCCAAGGTCCTACTCTATGCCTGATAGATTTTATCAGATTTATTGAAGTTTTTTTTTTTTTTTTCCAGCTCAGGGAATTTTCCTGTGTCATTTAATTGGCTATTTCCATTCTTCCATTCTTTCTGTTTCCTCCTTTAACCTTTTTCTATGACTCAATATAATAAAAACTAAACTTCTGGATTGACACTCCATTTCTCTGACCTTTTCTCCCATAATTTCTACATCATTCTATATTTGTGCTACATCCTGGAAGTATATAGCACAATGAAATCTTCCTACTTTTTATGTATTCTCCAGTTGTGCCTTTTCTGTCATTCTGTTGATATGCTTACATCTATGGAAGGGCTTATTTTTATTATTATTTTTTAAAATTTTGGCAATCACATTTTTTATTTCCAGAGCATAAAATTGGTTATTTTTAAAAAGTAGTATTAGTATTCCATAATTAGTATTCTTTGGATATTTACAATTAGAAAGAGATATTTTCTCCCACCCGAACAACTAGAGCAAGTCAGATAACATACAGGATCAAAGTGGTTTTTGTTTGTTTTAACCATAAGAGAGTAAGAATGCAAAGAAAAATAAATAAATGGAATCCCACAAAGCAATGGATAGTTCTTGGCAGAGTAGAGAAGCAGGGCTTTTTTCAATCCCTAGTAGAGCTGTGGGAGAGAAGAAATCCATGACAGATGGGTATAAGGAGTAACCAGCTAAACTTTTAGTAAACTATTATTAGTCATGTGTAGACATGTGAGTGGTGGATAATAACTATCCACAGCCAGAGGTGAGTCTGCACCCAGCTACCAACTCTTTTCTATGAGCCTTTAACAAGTGCATGGGTTCTATGCTAAAGCCTGGTAGCAGGGCATGTTTGAGGCATATGGGCATATGGAGGCTTTACCAAGTGCAAAGCAGTGCCCCCTTGAAGGGTGGTGTAAGACAAGAGAGCTGGAGAAATCCCTGCAGGGTAATTTATACCTCCACCAAGTGCTGAAAACTAGGAGGAGGGCAGTAGAGTAAAGAGCAATCTCACAAGGTGCAGAAAGAGACTTCTCATGGTTTGGAAAGCTTATAAGTAAGCAGTAGAGCACAAAGAGACCACCAAAGATTCAGATTCCAAGTTCCAGTGAATGGATAGTCCTGATCTTTTCCTCAAAACATCTGAAACCAGAGGTAAACTGAGTCTAAATAAACTGCAACAAAGCCCAGATTCACCTCAACTACAGATTAAAGTGGCTCCACCCTCAACACTAAGGCCTGACAGAGGAAGGGGCATGCTTTATACTGGAAGTAATTTTATTTCTTTAATTTCTATTGAGGTTTATTTTTATCACAAAATAGCTTGTATGTAATCAAAAGTTATAAGATACACAAAGCAGCAGGAAAATATGATCCATGAAAGAGAGGAAGCAGTCAACAGCAGCATGCCCAGAGATGGACCAGCTATTGTAATTATCAGACAGAAACATTAAAAAACTGGATATAAACATTAGGGTCTAATAAAAAAATTGGACATCATATGAGAAGAGGTGGGTAATATCAGTAGAGAATAAAAGTATAAAAAGTGAGATAGGGGCTTCCCTGGGGGCGCAGTGGTTGAGAGTCTGCCTGCCGATGCAGGGGACACGGGTTCGTGCCCCGGTCTGGGAAGATCCCACATGCCACGGAGCTGCTGGGCCCGTGAGCCATGGCCGCTGAGCCTGCGCATCCAGAGCCTGTGCTCCACAACAGGAGAGGCCACAACAGTGAGAGGCCCACATACTGAAAAAAAAAAAAAAAAAAAAAAAAGTGAGATATACATGCACACTCATCAGAAATGAAGCATACGTTGATGCCATTAATAGATTAGACAGAATAGAGGAAAGAATCAGTGAATTTGAATATAGGTCACTAGAAAATTTCCAGATAAGCATTAAAAATTTAAAAAGGAACAGAGCATCTGACATCTGTAGTGGGAATACCAAAAATATGTAGTTAGAGTTCCAGAAGGAGGGAAGATTAATAATGGGGCAGAGGAAATATTTTAAGGAATAATGACTGATAATTTTCATAATTAATAAAGATTAATGAAGTGGAAATGGACAAGTAAATATGGTTCTTCGTTGTCATTAGTAAAATTGATAAACCTGTGGTAAGATTGATCAAAAAAAAAGGAGAGAAAATACAAAATACACATATGAGGAATAAAAAAGGAGACATCACTACAGTTCCTACAATTTAGAACAGCTGAATCAAGAAGAAATAGAAAATATGAATAGTTAAATATCTATTAAGAAGTTGAATTAGAAATTTTGAAACTTTCCTCAAAGAAAAGAAAACCCCGGGACCAAATGGCTTCACTGGTTAATTCTATCAAATATTTGAATTCATGTATATAAATTTGGGAATATATAACCCCAGATTTACACAAACCCTGACAGAAAATAGAGTAGTAGATGGGAGCACTTCCTACCTTATTTTATGAGGCCAGCATTACCCTGATACCAGAACCTGATAAACCTATTACAAGAAAAGAAAATTTAGGCCTAATATCCCTCATGATTACAGATGTAAAAATTATCATCAAAATATTAACACATTGAATCCAGCAATGTATAAATAGATAATACATTATGCCAAAGTAAATGTTACTTCAGAAATGCAAGGTTTAATATTTTAAAATGTTCATTTTAATTATATTTTATTTTAGTTTAATTTTAGTCAGTGTAACTCACCACATTATTGGAATAAATCAGAAACATTATGATTATCTCAATAGATGGTTGGGGGGAATTTTTGACCAATTCAGTACTCTTTCATAACACAAAGTTTCAGCAAATGAGGAATATAAGGAAACATCCTAAATCTGATAAAGAACACCTATTTTAAAAATCTTTCAGTTAGTTTTATACTTAACGGAATAGTAAACTTTTCCCCCTAAGATTGGGATCGGAGTAAGACTATATGCTTTCACTACTTGCAAAGACTCAGTATTGTTAAGATATCCATTCTTTTCAAATTGATCTTTAGATTCAAAGCAAGCTCATTTAAAACTCCAAGTTTTTCCTCCCTGGAAACTAACAATTTTTTTCTAACTTTATACAGAAATGTAAAGAATCTAGACTACACCAAACAGTCTTGAAAAAGAAGAATAAAATGACAAAGTTTACATTACCTGTTTTCAGACTTACTATAAAGCCACAATCATAAAGAAAATGTGATATTCACTATTTGTATTTAAACAAGCAGAGAGTCCAGAAATGGACCTGTATACACACAACTGATTGATTATTGAACAAAGTACCAAGTATAATATATCCCTTACCCACTAGAATTGCTAAAATAAAAATGATTGACAGTACCAAACGTTGGTTAGGATGTGGGGCAAACAGAAATATAATACGTTGCGGGTTGGAGTGTGAAACGGTACAAACTTTTGAGAACTATTTGGCTTTTTTTCAAATAGGGTTAAACTTCTATCTACCCTATGGCCCTGAAATTCCATTCTTACCCAAAAATACTTGTACAAGAATGTTCATAGCAGCTCTATTCATAATAGCCCCAAATTGGAAACAAGCCAAATGTCCTTCAACAGGAGAATGGATCAATAATATATAATTATACAATGGAATACTGTGTGTTAACTAAAAATGTACACAACGTAGATGAATGTCAAAAACATTAGGTTGTTTGAAAGAATATATACTATTTATATGAAATCAAGAACATATGAAATTATTCTGTGGTAATTTAAATTGGAATGTTGTTGCCTGGGATGGGGAAATTGAGGGGCAAGGGACAAGACACAACTTCCTGAAGTGATATAAATGTTTCAAATCTTATTTGGGAGTGTTAGTTACATAGTGTATACAATTATCAAAATTCATCACATGGAACTCTTAAGATCTAGGTATTTATTTATGTAAATTATACCTCAATTTAAAAAATGTTCTTTCAGGGTCTCCTGTTTGCTCTGTTAAGTTTGTTCCCTCAGGTGTTAATTCTTCTTAGTTTGGTGCATTTACTTCATGGAGTTGGTTTCCTTGAAATATGTCATAATTGTGGTTGGATGTCATCTTTGTATCAGAGAGTCCCTATTTACCTGTTTGTAGGTGTGGTTCTGTTTATTGTAGCCTACCTAACTTCAGGGGAATGGTAAGACATGATGTTGGTGGTGTATATGAGTAGCTCATTTTCTCATCATTGAAACTTCCTTTTCCTCCTGATAGTAGGATTCTGTACTGCCTCTTTGGTCCATGTTCAGACACTCATTGCTGTAGACTTTCAAAGATCTCTGCTGCTGCTGCTACTGGTGTGTGTGTGTGTGTGTGTGTGTGTGTGTGTGTGTGTGTGGTGTGGTGTGGTTGGGGGCAGGGAGCAATTGGTCAGACTGCTAAACTTCTCCAAATGTGTCTATACAACAAATCATGCTGATTGTTGCCTCAGCTCTCTGGGCACAGAGCAACTTTGAAGCTCCTTCTACCTTTTGTGGCAGTTTTCTTCTGTGCATATTTATTTCAAATGCTTTCCATGTGGCAGAGATTTCCTAACATTTCTGGCCCAAATTTATCTCTCTTATGCTTTTCCAGAGCTGTAATGAACTTACAATTAAAGAAAATGGGTGTGTTTTCTGTTGTTTGTAGAGACTTAGGTTGGGACCTAGAGACAAACACATTTGCTCTATTTGCCATCTTGATCCAATTTCCCAAGTCACTTTTAATTAGCAGCTGTGTTGCTACTTTACATACTGATGTTTCTTGGTGACTTTCATTATCCCTTCTATGTGGCCCTATATAATGGTCTGCTGACCTGGCAGTCACCTGGACTCCTGATATTTATAAAGTAGATATTTGACAAGTTCACAAAGGTTGATTCTTGATTGATCTCTAAGATAGAGACAGTTTTGAGCAAGGAGAAAATTACCTCAACATGCTTGTGTTTGCAAAAAATAGGATTGTTGTTTCAGAATCCCTACCTGGAGATTCAGCTCTATAGACAAGCAACCCCAAATGGACAATGTAGGAGAGCCCTATTCAAAATTGCTAAAATCTCCCTAAGCAACCTGGCCCCTGACTATTTATCATTCCAGTGTTGACCTAACACCTTAGGAGGCTGTGTCTGTAAATGAAGGACGTGTTTGTGCACTAAAGTCAAGTGCTATTTGCTGAGGATACTATGACTTGACTTTCTTGCTGGTAAAAGCAGATGGGAAAGGTTTTCTTTCGTTGTTGCTTTCACATTAAAAACAAATACTTACTGCCAAAAACAAGGATTGAAATACCGCAGTTCCCCCTCACAGCTGTTATTTAGAGGTGGTCCAAAACTCTTTTCAGAACATTAGATAGTACAAATCCATAGGAAGCCAGTGGTGAAAACAGCATTTACTAGTTCCTTCCCCCCACCTCCCATTGTACAAAGGTTGTTAAAAATGTCAAAAGGTGATATGATATTGAATTCATGAAAGGTACAGTTGTATTTACAACTTTTCCATGTTACAGAGCAGGAAACTGAATGAAGCACAGAATAATCAGTCAATGAGATTTATTTTTAAAAGAATATAGAAAAGATTATATGAAAATTTAAGGCTTGTACAATGTCATTTGAAGGAAGACTGCACTTTGGTTACTAAGATAAACTGGCATTAAATCAATCATTTTTATCAAATAGATTTTTGGAGCTGTATTTACAACTTTCAAAAAGTACAACAGACTTTTCTGATTTCATAGACAGACATTCATTGTAAAAGAGTTAAAAATCTCATAATTCTATAATCCAGAGGTCAATATCTATAGTTTTCCTGCCTAGATATACTCTCCTATTGTGAAGCTCATAGGCTTTTATCAACAGATTTTATTTTTATTTAACAACCTAACTTTAAAAATATACTTTAATAGATACAATATATATTAATATGAATGAAACTTTGTCCCTTTTACTGGAAAATTTTATTTTTTTCTTTTCTGTTATAAATTATAATGCAACCAACATCTTTGTGAGTAAATATATTAGTACATATTCTGATTATTACCTAGGAGTTGATTCTCAGAAGGAAAATGAACAGCTCAAAAAGGGTTTGTATAAATGATCTACTTGTAGCTTACATCTCCTAAATTATTTCCAGTATTCTGCTGATCTGAGGAGCTGAGTATTTCTTTATTCCGTCATCAATCCTAATGGCACTTCCCTGGAAGTTGAAATGATGACTCTTCTTCCTTCAGGGATATATGAATTGTTGTGTTCCCTTACTGGAACCTCCAAACAAGTTCCCAAGATCCATTTGTTTGATTTAAACATTTTTTTCAGGCTTCTGATAACTGTAATCAAATTGTTTCTAGAAATGTTCCTCCAATTTATACTCCCACCAGTGTTATTGTAAGCATTACTGGATATTATTATTTTTTTAGAATTTTGATAATTTAACATTTTAAAACATGGCATTTTTATTCTCATTTTAATTTGCATTTGTTTATAAAAAGTTTACCAGCCATTTGTATTTTTCTTTTGTGAAATATACATTAATGTCATTCATCCATTTATGCTTAAGTGGTTTATCTTTTGTTGATATATAATTTAGATTAATTAAAAGCATGTACAACTTGACACAGAACATTGCCATGTTTGTTAAAAATGTTCTAATTTGAAATATATTTTTAATTTTTGAATTTTATTTTATTTATTTATACAGCAGGTTCTTATTAGTTATCCATTTTATACATATTAGTGTATATATGTCAATCCCAATCTCCCAATCCATCACACCATCACACCCCCGCCACTTTCCCCCCTTGGTGTCCATACATTTGTTCTCTATATCTGTGTCTCAATTTCTGCCCTGCAAACCAGTTCATCTGTACCATTTTTCTAGGTTCCACATACATGCATTAATAAACGATATTTGTTTTTCTCTTTCTGACTTACTTCACTCTGTATGACAGTCTCTAGATTCATCCACATCTCTACAGATGACCCAATTTCGTTCCTCTTTATGGCTGAGTAATACTCCATTGCATATATGCACCACATCTTCTTTATCCATTCATCTGTCGATGGGCATTTAGGTTTCTTCCATTACCTGGCTATTGTAAATAGTGCTGCAGTGAACATTGGGGTGCATGTGTCTTTTTAAATTATGGCTTTCTCTGGGTATATGCCCAAGAGTGGGATTGCTGGGTCATATGGTAGTTCTATGTTTAGTTTTATAAGGAACCTCCATACTGTTCTCCATAGTGGCTGTATCAGTTTACATTCCCACCAGCAGTGCAAGAGGGTTCCCTTTTCTCCATACCCTCTCCAGCATTTGTTGTTTGTAGATTTTCTGATGATACCCATTCTAACTGGTGTGAGTTGATACATCATTGTAGTTTTGATTTGCATTTCTCTAATAATTAGTGATGTTGAGCAGCTTTTCATGTGCCTCTTGGCCATCTGTCTGTCTTCTTTGGAGAAATGTCTATTTAGGATTTCTGCCCATTTTTGGATTGGGTTGTTTGTTTCTTTAATATTGAGCTTCATGAGCTGTTTATATATTTTGGAGATTTGTCCATTGATTCATTTGCAAATATTTTCTCCCATTCTGAGGGTTGTCTTTTCGTCTTGTTTGTAGTTTCCTTTGCTTTGCCAAAGCTTTTAAGTTTCATTAGGTCCTATTTGTTTATTTTTGTTTTTATTTCCATTACTCTAGGAGGTGGATCAGAAAAGATTTAAAAATTTTGTTTCATATTGTTTTATGAAATAAAATATTTATATATATATTTGTAGTCACATGTATTAATTTTCTTTTTGATTGCTTTTAATCTTAAATAGCATTTCAAATTGTAAAATTTTTAGTGTAGCCTTTTTCATACTATAGATATTGCTAATGTCAGTTAAGTGTTCTGTGTTTAATTAGAATAAGTATGTTCAAATGTGCATATTTAATTTTTATTTCTAGCTCCTTTCTTCAAAGAATATCCTATTACATATTCTGTTATTTACAGTTAACTTCCTTTAAATACAATTTCAAAATATTTTACATGCAATTATCATTAAGCAGTGATTAATGATCCTCATACAATTTTTAAGACTTGGTAAGATTCTTTTCTCCTCCTCTAGCTTCTAGCCCCAGAACTTTATTGTGTCAAAAGACAGGCCATCCCAGATCAGTTTTATCTTAGGATTCCCCAAGCTCTAAGTTATTTGGTTTGAAGTTACTAGACTAGCTTCAGCAAACAGGTTTGAAGGTTAAGATCTGATGATTTGGAATTGTAGGTGCTAAGTTGTTTTTTGCCCAGAGTAGATAGGATGTTATCCATTTTGCATTTCAAGCAAACTGTAGCCCATTTGTGCCCATGGATCTGTCATCAAACACAGCTCAGATTTCAGCTTTAACTTATCTAAATATAGGCTTACTGTGAGTGACAAGATCCTGGTAAATGGCATTCTCTGCCACCCTCTTTGATATTGTTTCTAGTAGGATGATTCATGGCTCTGCTTTGCCCTAGAAAATGTTTAATTACACCAGGGACTTTTCATTGAGTAAAAGCTTCATTGACAGATCAGCTGCCACCGTGACAACTTGGGTTGTTATTCTGCTGTCTGGAGATCACACAGTATTTACTTTTCTAACACTGACCATTCAAAGGGAATTTCAACTGGATTTCTATGCTGTCAGATGCTGTCAGTTGGAAAGACAATTGAAAGTTCAGAAATACAGATAGAGATATCTTGGTTTCTTGGTTGGATCCCACCAAAATTAAATCCTAAGGGTCCTCATCACAAGGAAAATATTTTTTTTCTTTTATTTTGTATCTATACGAGATGATAGATGTTCACTAAACTTATTGTGGTAATAATTTCATGATGTATGTAAGTCAAATCATTATGCTGTACACCTTAAACTTACACAGTACTGTATATCAATTATATCTCAAAGCTGGAAGAAAAAATAAAGAGCTTTGATTTTTTTATGTATAAACTTTTGGGAGAGTACAAAAAATAACTTTACCTCTTGATTTTATGTTTTATTCACCTAACAAAAGCATACACAAACAGAACTTTGATATATTTGGCAATGTCATTACAATACCTTGAGACATGGGTCTCATTAAGGAAACAGTGTCCTTTGGTTCCATTGATGACTAATCTGCCGTCTAAATTTGCATATGTAGCTTCTCATTCAAAAGGTTACCCAGGGGTTTTCCTGGTGGCGCAGTGGATGAGAGTCCACCTGCCAATGCAGGGAACATGGGTTCGTGCCCCGGTCCGGGAAGATCCCACATGCTGCGGAGCGGCTGGGCCCGTGAGCCATGGCCGCTGAGCCTGCACGTCTGGAGCCTGTGCTCCACGATGGGAGAGGCCACAACAGTGAGAGGCCCGCGTACCAAAAAAAAAAAAAGTTTACCCAGTAGCTAGAGATGGTCATGAACTGTCCATTCTAGCCTTTGGTGAAGGTATCTGTTGTAAAGTGATCTTTCTTTACCTTCAGTGACTTTCACATCCTCATTTCCCACTTGGAGCCTCATGCATTTGAGTGTACCCTGAGCTGAAAAGTGATTCCAGTGAGCAGGATTATGTTTCTCCTTAGCATGTTTTCAGAGAGGTCAGAATGCTTTCTTCCCCACAGATGGGGAACACTAGAGGCCTCTTGTTGATAGGTTTTATGGTTGATAAGGCCAATACTGCCTTGCTTACTCCCTCTTGTATATTCATGGGTGGGAAAAGGTTCAGGGAGCAAGTTAAAAAATCACGTAACTCTTTCAGCAAGAAAACTGTCCTCTTCTTTAATCTTTCTAGATTGTTACTTTCCCGTTAGCTCCTTGCTTTCTGTCCCAGGGTTCTTGAAGGATTAACTGCTCTTACTTTTGAAAAACAGAGATGTCGGATCATGTTCCAGATTTTACTATTAACTTTGACTCTTATAAATCATTTCAAGTGGGTAGAGATCCAAGCTGGATTCTTTATTATATACTTATTATCATTAGCTTCCTTTTTCTTCTGATTTTAAGAGAAATTAAAATTTGAAAAAAATTCATGGGCCCCTGTAAGTGTCATGGACTCCAGGCACTGTGCTTAATGAACAAGTAGGCCCTGTCATCATAATTTGACCTAAAACATTGTTCTTTGTTCCGCCATTTAGACTGTAGCCCTTCCCTAGCGACAAGCCCAGACCTTACTCCAAACCTGCAAACCATTTTGTGTGGAATGTTACTATGACAATCAGTTGCCAACTAATGCTATATTTTCACTGGGAAAGACCACCCAGAACCATGGCTCTGCTACCTAATTCTAAGCACTGCAACTTGCTAAGAACCTCCAGTGCCTCAACCAGCCTTAAATTCCAACCCCCTCGGATACTGACACAGGCCTGCAGTACACTTGAGTCATATTAGCTCTGTTACTTGTACCGCTAAATTATTGTCCATAGAGGCTAGTCCTACAGACAGTCCCTCTTGAGCCTGACTTTCTTCCCTCCCTCTGTCTTTCATTGGTATTGTAGCATGCCCTAAGTTACTAAGGAGGCTAATAGTAACTCTCTGACTGCTAGTAAGATGATGCAGAAACAAGTAGGCTATTATGAGCAAAGTCTGTATCTAAAAAACAGTTTTATACTTCTTTGTAGTAATTTAAGCCTGATGTAGAGCCTACTGTTGTTCTCTTCCCCTTTACTACTCAGCTTCCTGAAGAGTTGTTTACTTCACCTGTGGCCACATTTGTTCATGCAATGAATTCCCAAACACAGAAGGTCTTCTTTGTGCCAGGAGCTTCACCATGTGCTCCCTATTGTCCACAGATTCTAAGAGAATGACATTTATTTAGAACTTAGTACTTGTTGGTTGTTGTTTGGTCTTTTGTTTTGATTATGAAAATAATACATGCTTTTTGAAAAAGGCACTGAAAATTATAGCTAAGTATAACAATGCAGAGTGAGAGTTTTGTATTGTCCCCCCAATCCCACCAGTTATATTTCTCCAAAGGAAATGGTCTTCAATCTTCTGTCTTCTCTTTTTCTCTGTTGCTTTCAAAAATTTGGACTTCTTCACGCTGAAACATTTTTTTCCCTTCAGCTTTTGTGGCACTACTTAAAATTTTTTCTTAATTTTTTACTTCCCTTTGTAAGGATTTCTCCTATCAATTTTGCTGACCCTCAAATTTTGTCCTTTAGATTTCTCTTTGTGGTTTGTCTCTTCTGATTTAGTTCTTTCAACGTGTCTTTGAGTTGGAGGACATGGGGAATTGTACTTATAAATACACCACCTCTAATGGTTTGGAAAGAACTTTTTGTTCATTTGTATATATCTCCATTTTATAAGCCTGAGATGTCTATGACCCTAATGGTGTGTCTTTGCATTTCAAAATATGTGTTTATCAACTTTTATCCAAAGATCTCAAATATTTTACCTCTTTTCTGTCATGTAATTTCCAGACAACTTTGCATTTGGCAGTTGAGGCATCATTCCTCATTCCATGTAGATACAGGAGGTGCTGATGTCTTTCATCTGCCCCGGCAGACACAGCTCCCTTCATCGTCTTCACACTACCCTTGTCCCAGAGGCTGACTTGAATGGAATACAGCAAAAGCAAATGCCTATTAGCTTTTGGTGAGGTTTGACCAGTGGGGAGCCCCAGAAAATTGGATAGAAGGAGGAATGTGAGGCTGGTGTATTTGTTCCCCAGCGTCCTCCCCTGTCAGGTTGCTGTGGGTTGGCCTGAAGTCTCCATCTCCTGGCATGCAGCTTATACCACAAAGGTGTCCCTCCAGGTGCTAGTTACTGGTTCTTTCCCTGCCCCATCTGGCCTGGGATTTGTAAGCATGGATGCAAACCCTAAAATGTTTCACTTCTCTGTGGCTTTTCCTAAGCAATTCCTATGCTATAATAAAAAGTCCCTTTATTAAATTCTCCTTAATTATTCAGATAAAGTGTGCCCCTTTTTTCCCTGCTGGGGCCTTAATTGATGTGCCTAAAATCTACTGAAGTTATTCAGGAGGTATTCTTTAGGTTCTCCTTTCTCTCACAACTCAGATTAGGCTTGCTGTTTATTTTAAATTCTCTAACTATAATTGCTGTCATGGTCTGCCTGCTGAATTCTGTGCCATGAACAGCATTTCATGGACTGTGGTGATGGTGGTGGTGAGAGGAAGATTTTACCCTCTGCTTACTTCAGAACATCTTTGCTGGGATCTGAGGTGAAAACAGCTTTCCCATTACAAAGCTCCAGAAGATTTCCTGTGTAACACACTAAATATCTTTCTGGCAAGACCATCTCAGGATATAACTAATGACTTCACACCCAGGACAGAGTGAGCTAAAACAGCGCCTCAAATAGGGAAGCCTCCTATGACATGGACCCTGTCTGCTCCCGTTCACTTATAGTAATTAAAGAATTTCTCTCTCTTTTTTTTTCCATAAAGAACTAGGGATGGAGAAGACACTATTGCCTCCTCCCATTTACAAGGAAAAATATGTCACATTTTGGATTTGTTACTTAACAACAGAGACAACTTTGCACACTACAGTTTAATAACAAAATCTCTTTAATTTGAATGATATTTAAATACTTTTTCTGACATGTCCCATGATTTTTTAAGTCACTGTGAGGTTTTTACATTTAAAGCAGATTCATTTATGAAAATACCTTTTCCCTTCCATGAATATCAGAAGCCTCTGCTAACTACTTGTTTGGAAACAAATTTGAAACAGATTTTATTTATATATTTATTTGTATTATATATTATATTATTTATAAATAAATCATACATTTATTTATGCATTTATATAGAATATAGTCTACGTATTCTCTTTAGGTTTCACCTTCTTATTAATTTGAGTCTTCTTATAAAGTGTGTTAGTAAAATGGTCGATCAATAATCAGGTTTCTAGATGGAAGGTTTGTGGCTGATGAAATGTTTGTTCTCATGTTCAGGAGACCTCCACACGTCCCTGCAGCCCTTATAGTGACTTCATGCATAAATGGGACAATCTATAGTTGATTAGAATATTTCATTATTCTGAACATATCTCTACTTGACCTTGTCAAATAATTAAGATGTTAATTTCTTTCCTTAGATCCTTCAATCACAGACAAAGGGACAGTCAATAGATTATGTGATTTGGAGGAAAGAAGTGGAAGGGATTTTTAATTCTTTCTGGCACAAAAAGCA
Organism: Hyperoodon ampullatus; assembly: GCF_949752795.1. Classification (NCBI taxonomy): domain Eukaryota; kingdom Metazoa; phylum Chordata; class Mammalia; order Artiodactyla; family Ziphiidae; genus Hyperoodon; species Hyperoodon ampullatus. The sequence continues at coordinate 64,617,149 of NC_136921.1, read as the reverse complement.
GTGTTGTTTTTTCTAATTACCATGGCCTTTTATTCCTGTGACATTTAGAATTGAGCTTCAGGCAGCATAAGGTATTGATGTTGATAGGGTAAGATATATTCCACATCAGAGTTATTTCTTTAGATCAGTACATGGCCAAATCCTGTTTTTGTATGAACTGTGATCTAAGAATGGTTTTACATTTTTTAAAAAGCAGAAGAAAAATATTTTATTACATGTGAAAACAATATAAAATTCAAATTTCAGTGTTCATAAATAAAGTTTTATTGGAACACAATCACATTCATCCATTACATGCCCATAGCTGCTTTCACAATACAATGGCAAAATTGAGTAGTTGAGATGGAGACTGCAAAATCTAAAAGTCTCTGGCCCTTTACAGAGAAGTTTGCTGACCCCTGCTTTAGATAACTAAGTATACTTAAAATAATAACCTAACTGAAAAACTTAACCCTCTTGGTAACTATTGAATCAATGATTTTCAAACCATCCCATGTGTAATTTTTTTACTACTAGTTTTTAAAAGGACAAGAGGCATGCCAGCATTTATCTCACAGAGTGGCCTACAGCTGGAAAGATGATAGAATCCTACGAAATTGTTTAGAGGTCATCCTATTGTTTGATTATCTAGTATGGCATATGGCATGATTCCTTTTATTTGACAGTGCTTCTGGATATCTTCAAAACTTTATATAGGACCTTTTACTCACCTCAAAGTGGAGCAACAGCAAGAAAGGGAGCTAAACCATTGTTTGCTTCAGATGAAATTGATCTCATGACATGCCTCATGAAGTAACAACTACTTTGGTGTAAACACTGCTACCACCCATGCCCACTTTCTGTGTGAAAGACAAAGAAATCAATGGATATAGTATGAATATATTTTCCTCATTTTTGCTCAAAATGGGCCCCAGAAAGTATGAGAACAGGTGTTTCAGTTATGATCTTATCCAGGACTCTTGATTCTTGATGGACGCATTATATCTTTATTTGTTTTTTGTTTTTTTTCTCCTTGCAATCTAGTTCCCAGCAGGAAATTTACTGAGCTGCCAACTTGCAATCATCTAATTGACTCAGAAAGAATCTGAATGAGTTTCTAAATATCCAACTGAAATCAATTGTGACTGTCTTTATTTTAGGCCCCAGGCAGATTGAAATTGAGACAATAAATGGAAATACCCCATTCTGAAAGAATGAGAGTTGGCAACTTCACAGTGAGCATCACGTACATATACTCACATACACTCATGTGCACACACGTATACATGCACACATTTACAGTGTTTTATATTCAGAAAGAATGCATAATTGCATATATGTTTGACATCTTAAAATCTCTGGCTTTCTGAGATCCATGATTTCAAAAATCTAGAAGAACATTTCACTCAATAGAAGGAAATATTGAGGACTGCTGGCACTAGTGGGGAGCCATGGTTAATATATAGCTTAATTACGTAGAGTTTTGTGCTCTCAGTTTCTACCCAAAGTCTTGAGACTCTCACTTTTTTGGATTCTGTTTTCCACTTTACTCATGAAAAAAGTTATTTTCAAGGTTCATCTATTCGTGCATATTTTATGTTTAAATGTTTTCATTAAATTCCAATTTGTGTGAAACAGAAACAACAAGAATTTCAAACAGCATTGTTATGGGTTTAGTAGCCCATCTGCCATTCTATTCTCTTTTCCTAACAGTTAGAGATGAAACAACTGTGAGAATAAACAAAGTTTTTAACACCACCCCTCAATGTTAGAATTCTAAATACGTACCTGAACCTTCAGGAAGGAGGGATCTGAATGTTCAGTTTTTACTGTGCTGTGTAATCATGTTGAGCACTATTAGAAACTATGATCAGAGGTGAATCCTCATAGCATAAATTCCAGTGAACATTCAGTGATTAAACAAACACACCATGAGCTATTGTTTTCAGGGGGAGGTTTAATGGTCTGACCAAAAGTCTTCTGGTGCTGGACAGGGAACACCTGATTCATTTCAGATTCTTACAAAGGAGGCTCTCTTTTCAGCAATGGAGTTCAACAAACCCTATCCCTGTCCCTCCCAAAGGAAGAGCAGAGACTGAGGAGCTATAAGAACACAGATAAACACAACAGTCTGATGACGTATGGAGAAAAGCAGTTTCTGACTCAGGCAGGAATACAGCATTTTGCAAACCACATCGGAGGGAGGAATATCAGAATGGAACAATTCAAGAAAAAGCTTCAAGGAGCTTTGTTCTCAAGTCTGGTTTATGCCCTTAGACAGATAAAAACCAAATAGAATGGAGAACGGTGGGGGATCCACTGAAGAGGATTAACAGAATTTGGACAATGAATGAAAAAGGGGTTTGTTCACATTGTGGACCAGAACATACTGGCTAAGGGTTATTTTCAGGCACTGCTCACTGGAAGTTGATACCATACCATTGCATGATGTTCATAGCTGTGTGTGCTTATGCTAAGCTAAATGTATTCAAAACTAAAGATTTTTCTCTTTAAGAATAAGAGGATATTATTATTAATAATCATTAATAAGAAAGTATTAAGACTATGTATGGTCTTAATATTGATTCTTAAATGAAGAATATGAGAATATTCTTAACATTCTTTTCCATTGTATTCAAAATTACTGCACCAAGAAATCTTCCCCCAGTACCATTATAGATATTGTAGGTGGTAAACAGAGAAAAACAAAATACACGTGTATTTAAAAGAGGGTCCTAGGAACCCAAATGTCTTGTCATGCAAGCATCACCCCAGGAGAAGGCAACATTGTGGGCCAGGAGACAGTTTGGCCCTAGAGTCAGGCAGAGTTTGATTCAAAAACTGGCTGTTTCATTATCTGTGACTCTAAGCAAGGTACTTACTTCTCTAGATATCATCTCCTTATCTACTAAAGAGAATGTACTGATTTCTTAGGATAGACATAACAGTACCATGAACTGGGTGGTTTAAAACAACAGAAATTTCTTTTGCACAGTTTTGGAGGACAGAAGTCCAAAATCAAGATGTCAACAGGGTGGGTTCCTTCTTGGGGGCTCTGAGGGATAATCTATTCCAGTCCTCTCTCCCAGCTCTGGTGAGGGCCAGCAGTCCTTGGTGTTCCTTAGCTTGTAGATGCATCGCTCCAATCTCTGGCTCTGTCTTAACATGACAGTCTCTCCATGTCCAAATTTCTCTTTTTTTTTTTTATTAGTTTCTGCTTTATAACAAAGTGAATCAGTCATACATATACATCTGTTCCCACATCCCTTCCCTCATGCATCTCCCTCTCTCCCACCCTCCCCATCCCACCCCTCCAGGCGGTCACAAAGCACCGAGCTGATCTCCCTGTGCTCTGCGGCTGCTTCCCACTATCTATCTACCTTACATTTGGTAGTGTATATATGTCCATGCTTCTCTTTTGCTTTGTCACAGCTTACCCTTCCCCCTCCCCATATACTCAAGTCCATTCTCAAGTAGGTCTGTGTCTTTATTCCCGTTTTACCCCTAGGTTCTTCATGACATTTTTTTTTCTTAAATTCCATATATATGTGTTAGCATACGGTATTTGTCTTTCTCTTTCTGACTTACTTCACTCAGTATGACAGACTCTAGGTCTATCCACCTCATTACAAATGGCTCAGTTTCGTTTCTTTTTATGGCTGAGTAATATTCCACTGTATATATGTGCCACATCTTCTTTATCCATTCATCTGATGATGGACACTTAGGTTGTTTCCATCTCCGGGCTATTGTGAATGGAGCTGCTATGAACATTTTGGTACATGTCTCTTTTTGAATTATGGTTTTCGCAGGGTATATGCCTAGTAGTGGGATTGCTGGGTCATATGGTAGTTCTATTTTTAGTTTTTTAAGGAACCTCCATAATGTTCTCCATAGCGGCTGTACCAATTCACATTCCCACCAGCAGTGCAAGAGTGTTCCCTTTTCTCCACACCCTCTCCAGCATTTATTGTTTCTAGATTTCTTGATGATGGCCATTCTGACTGGTGTGAGATGATATCTCATTGTAGTTTTGATTTGCATTTCTCTAATGATTAATGATGTTGAGCATTCTTTCATGTGTTTGTTGGCAGTCTGTATATCTTCTTTGGAGAAATGCCTATTTAAGTCTTCTGTCCATTTTTGGGTTGGGTTGTTTGTTTTTTTTGCTATTGAGCTGCATGAGCTGCTTATAAATTTTGGAGATTAATCCTTTGTCAGTTGCTTCATTTGCAAATATTTTCTCCCATTCTGAGGGTTGTCTTTTGGTCTTGTTTATGGTTTCCTTTGCTGTGCAAAAGCTTTGAAGTTTCATTAGGTCCCATTTGTTTATCTTTGTTTTTAGTTCCATTTCTCTAGGAGGTGGGTCGAAAACGATCTTGCTGTGATTTATGTCATAGAGTGTTCTGCCTATGTTTTCCTCTAAGAGTTTGATAGTGTCTGGCCTTACATTTAGGTCTTTAATCCATTTTGAGCTTATTTTTGTGTGTGGTGTTAGGGAATGATCTAATCTCATACTTTTACATGTCCCTGTCCAGTTTTCCCAGCACCACTTATTGAAGAGGCTGTCCTTTCTCCACTGTACATTCCTGCCTCCTTTATCAAAGATAAGTTGACCATATGTGCGTGGGTTTATCTCTGGGCTTTCTATCCTGTTCCATTGATCTATCTTTCTGTTTTTGTGCCAGTACCACACTGTCTTGATTACTGTAGCTTTGTAGTATAGTCTGAAGTCAGGGAGACTGATTTGTCCAGCTCCATTTTTCATTCTCAAGATTGCTTTGGCTATTCGGGGTCTTTTGTTTTTCCAAACAGACTTTGAAATTTTTTGTTCTAGTTCTGTGAAAAATGCCAGTGGTAGTTTGATAGGGATTGCATTGAATCTGTAGATTGCTTTGGGTAGTAGAGTCATTTTCACAATATTGATTCTTCCAATCCAGGAGCATGGTATATCTCTCCATCTATTTGTATCATCTTTAATTTCTTTCATCAGTGTCTTATAATTTTCTGCATACAGGTCTTTTGTCTCCTTAGGTAGGTTTATTCCTAGATATTTTATTCTTTTTGTTGCAATGGTAAATGGGAGTGTTTTCTTAATTTCACTTTCAGATTTTTCATCATTAGTATATAGGAATGCCAGAGATTTCTGTGCATTAATTTTGTATCCTGCTACTTTACCAAATTCATTGATTAGCTCTAGTAGTTTTCTGGTAGCATCTTTAGGATTTTCTATGTATAGTATCATGTCATCTGCAAACAGTGACAGCTTTACTTCTTCTTTTCCAATTTGGATTCCTTTTATTTCCTTTTCTTCTCTGATTGCTGTGGCTAAAACTTCCAAAGCTAACTTGAATAAGAGTGGTGAGAGTGGGCAGCCTTGTCTTGTTCCTGATCTTAGTGGAAATGGTTTCAGTTTTTCACCATTGAGGACAATGTTGGCTGTGGGTTTGTCATATATGGCCTTTATTATGTTGAGGAAAGTTCCCTCTATGCCTACTTTCTGCAGGGTTTTTATCATAAATCGGTGTTGAATTTTGTCGAAAGCTTTCTCTGCATCTATTGAGATGATCATATGGTTTTTCTCCTTCAACTTGTTAATATGGTGTATCACATTGATTGATTTGTGTATATTGAAGAATCCTTGCATTCCTGGGATAAACCCCACTTGATCATGGTGTATGATCCTTTTAATGTGCTGTTGGATTCTGTTTGCTAGTATTTTGTTGAGGATTTTTGCATCTATGTTCATCAGTGATATTGGCCTGTAGTTTTCTTTCTTTGTGACATCCTTGCTTGGTTTTGGTATCAAGGTGATGGTGGCCTTGTAGAATGAGTTTGGGAGTGCTCCTCCCTCTGCTATATTTTAGAAGAGTTTGAGAAGGATAGGTGTTAGCTCTTCTCTAAATGTTTGATAGGATTCGCCTGTGAAGCCATCTGGTCCTGGGCTTTTGTTTGTTGGAAGATTTTTAATCACAGTTTCAATTTCAGTGCTTGTGATAGGTCTATTCATATTTTCTATTTCTTCCTGATTCAGTCTTGGCAGGTTGTGCATTTCTAAGAATTTGTCCATTTCTTCCAGGTTGTCCATTTTATTGGCATAGAGTTGCTTGTAGTAATCTCTCATGATCTTTTGTATTTCTGCAGTGTCAGTTGTTACTTCTCCTTTTTCATTTCTAATTCTATTGATTTGAGTCTTCTCCCTTTTTTTCTTGATGAGTCTGGCTAATGGTTTATCAATTTTGTTTATCTTCTCAAAGAACCAGCTTTTAGTTTTATTGATCTTTGCTATCATTTCCTTCATTTCTTTTTCATTTATTTCTGATCTGATTTTTATGATTTCTTTCCTTCTGCTAACATTGGGGGTTTTTTGTTCTTCTTTCTCTAATTGCTTTAGGTGCAGGGTCAGGTTGTTTACTCATGTTTCCTGTTTCTTAAGGTGGGATTGTATTGCTATAAACTTCCCCCTTAGAACTGCTTTTGCTGCGTCCCATAGGTTTTGGGTCGTCGTGTCTCCATTGTCATTTGTTTCTAGGTATTTTTTAATTTCCTCTTTGATTTCTTCAGTGATCACTTCGTTATTGTGTATTGTTTAGCCTCCATGTGTTTGTATTTTTTACAGATCTTTTCCTGTAGTTGATGTCTAGTCTCATAGCATTGTGGTCGGAAAAGATACTTGATACAATTTCAATTTTCTTAAATTTACCAAGGCTTGATTTGTGACCCAAGATATGATCTATCCTGGAGAATGTTCCATGAGCACTTGAGAAAAATGTGTATTCTGTTGTTTTTGGATGGAATGTCCTATAAATATCAATTAAGTCCATCTTGTTTAATGTATCATTTAAAGCTTGTGTTTCCTTATTTATTTTCATTTTGGATGATCTGTCCATTCGTGAAAGTGGGGTGTTAAAGTCCCCTACTATGAGTGTGTTACTATCGATTTCCCCTTTTATGGCTGTTAGTATCTGCCTTATGTATTGAGGTGCTCCTATGTTGGGTGCATAAATATTTACAATTGTTATATCTTTTTCTTGGATCGATCCCTTTATCATTATGTAATGTCCTTCTTTGTCTCTTCTAATAGTCTTTATTTTAAAGTCTATTTTGTCTGTTATAAGAATTGCTACTCCAGCTTTCTTTTGATTTCCATTTGCATGGAATATCGTTTTCCATCCCCTTACTTTCAATCTGTATGTGTCTCTAGGTCTGAAGTGGGTCTCTTGTAGACAGCATATACATGGGTCTTGTTTTTGTATCCATTCAGCCTATCTGTGTCTTTTGATGGGAGCATTTAGTCCATTTACATTTAAGGTAATTATCGATATGTATGTTCCTATTCCCATTTCCTTAATTGTTTTGGGTTCGTTATTGTAGGTATATTCCTTCTGTTGTGTTTCTTGCCTAGAGAAGTTCCTTTAGCATTTGTTGTAAAGGTGGTCTGGTGGTGCTGAACTCTCTCAGCTTTTGCTTGTCTGTAAAGGTTTTAATTTCTCCATCAAATCTGAATGAGATCCTTGCTGGGTAGAGTAGTCTTGGTTGCAGGTTTTTCTCCTTCATCACTTTAATTATGTCCTGCCACTCCCTTCTGGCTTGTAGAGTTTCTGCTGAGAGATCAGCTGTTAACCTGATGGGGATTCCCTTGTGTGTTATTTGTTGTTTTTCCCTTGCTGCTTTTAATATGATTTCTTTGTGTTTAATTTTTGACAGTTTGATTAATATGTGTCTTGGCGTATTTCTCCTTGGATTTATTCTGTATGGGACTCTCTGTGCCTCCTGGACTTGAACTATTTCCTTTCCCATATTAGGGAAGTTTTCAACTATAATCTCTTCAAATATTTTCTCAGTCCCTTTCTTTTTCTCTTCTTCTTCTGGAACCCCTATAATTCGAATGTTGGTGCGTTTAATGTTGTCCCAGAGGTCTCTGAGACTGTCCTCTGTTCTTTTCATTCTTTTTTCTTTATTTTGCTCTGCATCAGTTATTTCCACTATTTTATCTTCCACCTCACTTATCCGTTCTTCTGCCTCAGTTATTCTGCTATTGATCCCATCTAGAGTATTTTTCATTTCATTTATTGTGTTTTTAATCGATGCTTGATTCATCTTTAGTTCTTCTAGGTCCTTGTTAACTGTTTCTTGCATTTTGTCTATTCTATTTCCAAGACTTTGGATCTTGGAAATAGAATCTTGGATCAGCTTTACTATCATTATTCTGAATTCTTTTTCAGGTAGACTGCCTATTTCCTCTTCATTTATTAGGTCTGGTGGGTTTTTATTTTGCTCCTTCTCCTGCTGTGTGTTTTACTGTCTTCTCATTTTGCTTATGTTACTGTGTTTGGGGTCTCCTTTTTGCAGGCTGCAGGTTCGTAGTTCCCGTTGTTTTTGGTGTTTGTCCCCAGTGGCTAAGGTTGGTTCAGTGGGTTGTGTAGGCTTTCTCGTGGAGGGGACTAGTGCCTGTGTTCTGGTGGATGAGGCTGGATCTTTTCTTTCTGGTGGACAGGTCCACGTCTGGTGGTGTATTTTGGGGGTGTCTGTGGACTTTATGATTTTAGGCAGCCTCTCTGCTAATGGGTGGCGTTGTGTTCCTGTCTTGCTCGTTGTTTGGCATAGGGTGTCCAGCACTGTAGCTTGCTGGTCGTTGAGTGAAGGTGGATAGTGGTGTTGAGATGGAGATCTCTGGAAGATTTTCGCCGTTTGATATTATGTGGAGCTGGGAGGTCTCTTGTGGACCAGTGTCCTAAAGTTGGCTCTCCCACCTCAGAGGCACAGCACTGACTCCTGGCTCCTCAATTTGGGATGATTCGTTGTCTATTCATGTATTCCACAGATTCAGGGTACATCAAGTTGACTGTGGAGCTTTAATCCGCTGCTTCTGAGGCTGCTGGGAGAGATTTCCCTTTCTCTTCTTTGTTCTCACAGCTCCCGGGTCTCAGCTTTGGATTTGGCCCCACCTCTGCGTGTAGGTCGCCGGAGGGCGTCTGTTCTTCGCTCAGACAGGACAGGGTTAAAGGAGCAGCCGCTTCAGGGACTCTGGCTCACTCAGGCTGGGGGGCAGGGAGGGGCACGGAGTGCGGGTGGAGCCTGCCGCGGCAGAGGCCGGCGTGACGTTGCACCAGCCTGAGGCGCGCCGGGCGTTCTCCCAGGGAAGCCGTCGCTGGATCCCGGGACCCCGGCAGTGACGGGCTTCACAGGCTCCCCGGAAGGGGGGCGTGGACAGTGACGTGCGCTCGCACACAGGGCTCGCGGCTGCGGCAGCAGCCCCAGCGTCCCACGCCCGTCTCTGGAGCTCCTCCAAGCAGCGCTCTTAATCCCCTCTCCTCGTGCACCAGGAAACAAAGAGGGAAGAAAAAGTCTCTTGCCTCTTCGGCAGGTCCAAACTTTTTCCCGGACTCCCTCCCGGCTAGCTGTGGCGCACTAGCCCCCTCAGGCTGTGTTTATGCCGCCTACCCCAGTCCTCTCCCTGCACTCTGACCGAAGCCCGAGCCTCAGCTCCCAGCGCCGCCCGCCCCGGCGGGCGAGCAGACAAGCCTCTCGGGCTGGTGAGTGCCGGTCGGCACCGATCCTCTGTGCGGGAATCTCTCCGCTTTGCCCTACCCAGGTACGTGGGGAGTTTCTTGCCTTTTGGGAGGTCTGAGGTCTTCTGCCAGCGTACAGTAGGTGTTCTGTAGGAGTTGTTCCACGTGTAGCTGTATTTCTGGTGTATCTGTGGGGAGGAAGGTGATCTCCGCGTCTTACTCTTCCGCCATCTTCCCCGGAAGGCCTCTCTCTTCTTTTAAGGACACGAGTCATGCTGGATTAAAGCCCACCCTAATGATTTCATCTTAACTTGATTACATTTGCAATGTCCCTATTTTCAAATAAGGTCACATTCAGATAATGAGGGTGCAGAGTATGGGAGTTCAGTATATGTTTTGGGGAACACAGTTTAACCCATAACAGTGGATAATAATCAGATACCTTTCTCACAGCACTAAGAGAAGGATTGAATAAATTAGTAACACAGAGACCACTGAAAGCAGGTTTGTCCCCATAGGAAAAAACACTTTTTGGACTCCCCAACATCCATCATGTATGACTTTGTAACAGAGTCGGTCTCTGGGCCCTGTTCACACCACTGGTTCTACTACCACCAACTCCACTTGTTGCCTTGGCAAGTTATTATTACCCTGAACACTATTATAATGTTGCTCTAACTTTGCTTCTTCTGTGTGGGTATGTTCAGCCCTTGGTAAAGCTTGATGCCTATCCATAAACTTTCTCTCTGTTCTAACTATTCAAAGTTCTGCTTGGAAGTGGCATCGACCTGGTATGAACTTGAAGTCTGAATGGCTGTGAGAACACAAAAACAGATGGTAGAATCCCCATTGGAATGTGTGGCCAGCACATGGCTGCTCTTTGTTTTCACTCTTAAGTAGTCAGCAGACACACTGTGACTGTACTGCCGCTGCGGGGAGATTTACTTCCAGAACTTTTCAAGACTTTGGGACAGTGCATAGCAGGGGTTACCTGGACAGGAGAAGTCCTAAACAGGAATAAAAGAATCTTTTAGTTCCTTGGGAACAGGATATAGGAGGCAAGGTCCCTCATGAATGGGTAGCCATATTTTAATTTTCAAGAGGCACTTGAAAGCCAAACTTCTGTTTCCCATATAATTCTGACTTAATTTTTTCAGTGTTTTCCTGTCATCTGAAACTAATGCCCAAGTTTCTTTGCATCCCTTACAATCTAGTTCACAATCTGGCCCCTGAAACTTTTTCACGTTTATTCTATTTCTTGCCTCTTATGCTACCAATTTTTTTTTTTTTTTTTTTTTTTTTTGCATTTCTGACATATGTACAATTTCCCTGGAATGAAATTTCTACTTCACCTGGATAATTCCTGCCCTCTTAAAACTTCAGCTCAGTCTACCTCTCTCCCAGGGAGTCCTTTTCATGGCCACATCTGGGATCATTGGGCATCTATCTTATTAGTTCTCAAATTATATTCAACTTTTTTCCATTTTCTGTCTGTCTGGACAATATCTTTTTAATTGTGAGTCCTTAGGGTCTAGAATGTAGTTAGTGTGTAATAACTGTTAGTTGTGTTGAATTTCATAAGAATGAAAATTTTAATCTTTTTTTTTCTCTCTCTCTTTTTATATAACTTGGGAGAAAAATAAACAGATGTGAGATCCTATGTATTCCTCTTTCAGAAGAATGAAATTTTTTCTAAGCTTAGAAGGACATAAAAACTCCTAGAGAACAAGAGGTTGAATAAGCCATATCTGAAAGATATCCATTTATTCAACAAATATTTACTCATTTTCTTCCATGTAGTAGGCATTGGAGATAGAAGGTGAAAAAGTTCTTGTCCTGAATCATGAGGAACTCTCAGTATAAAAGGGGTAAAACATGTAGAGATAATTTTTGTATGGTGAATGAGAACACAGAGAAGTTAATCCCATGCTGACATAATCAAAGTGTTCCAAAACATGGGAAGGCAATGTTGTCTTAAAAGTAACTGTATAAATTTCTGTTTTCACTTTCTCACTGACAGTACATTCCATAACTAGCTCTAATCTTGTTTTCACCCCTACTATTCCACTTACATGGCTCTGTCAAAGTCAACAATGACCTCTATAATACCAAATCCAGTGATTATTTTTCTCTTTTTCATATTATTCAACCTATCAGCAAAATTTGATATAATTTTCATGCCCTTTCAGAAAAACTCTTCTCTCGGTTTCTTTTTCTTTTTTTATAAATTTATTTATTTATTTATTTTTAGCTGCGTTGGGTCTTCATGCTGCATGCAGGCTTTGCCTAGTTGCGGCGAGCGGAGGCTACTCTTCGTTGGGGTGGGCAGGCTTCTCACTGAGGTAGCTTCTCATGTTGCAGAGCAAGGGCTCTAGGCATGCGGGCTTTAGTAGTTGTGGCACACGGGCTCAGTAGTTATGACACAAGGGCTTAGCTGCTCCGCGGCATGTGGGATCTTCCCAGACCAGGGCTCAAACCCGTGTCCCCTGCATTGGCAGGCGGATTCTTAACCACTGTGCCACCAGGGAAGCTCCCCTTTGTTTCTAAGATACCTCACCATCTTGATTTTTCTACTATACTTCTGATGGCTCTTCTTCAGTCTCTTTTGCAGGTTCCTCTAGATGATGCAGAGCCAGATTTGGTGCCATGCTATGAAGCATAAGCTTCAGAACTCTCCATCGCATGGCCACTTTCCAAAACTCTGGGCAAAGGGCTCACAGGGTCATATGTTTTTGCAAAATTTTCGGAAGTAAAATAGTATAGCCACAGGGGTAGAGGCAACAGTCTCTTTCCATTCCAGTTCCCCCATCATGCTTGCCATCATGTTCATGCTATTGGATTATCCATGAGAATTTTTGGAATCTTGTTAAAGGCTATTTGGGTTGAAGATATATTTCCTCTGGATTGAGTGGGTTACATTTGTATGGTCCATAGTCATGTCAAGTTAATGAGTTTATTGCCAGTTATCCCCCTAGCCAACTCACCTGCTGTTGTGACATGAGGGAGCAAGGCAAAAGTAGCACCATGACAATGAATGTGACCCCAGCACTGAATGACTGTGGGTAAAGGAGGAGAAAAATACTAGAGGAAAGACCAGATTACTCTTCTACTCTTCCAATGGAAAATAATATTACAAAGTATATGTAATATGAAAAGGCAATCAGAATATGCAGTCAAAAAATAGGGGAAATGAGTAATTAACAATGGGTCAAGCAGTTAATATTTGTAAATATTATACAATTGTTCTGGACTATGTGATGTTGGTGGTATTTATCATCATTTTTACATATGTAATTTCTCATTCTAATAAATCTAATTTTGAATTTATAAATTTTCATAATTTTCCTTAAAGAGAGCCACCCATATTATATAAGTCGCATAAAACCTAAGTTCATTCTTGAGTTGCCCATGCCTGCTCTTAGGCCACACTTTCTTATGTTCTTTCCTAGGCAACATTGTCCGTTCCCTTGGTTGTGAAAGTCATTTATGTGCATATTTGTTGACTGAAAATGGATACTATTTTTATCACAAAAGAACTAGAATATTTAAAAATTTACTTTAAAATTGTTATTAGCTTTTTAAACAATAAAAATAGTTCCATTATTTAAAGTAAAACTCTCCCTAGAAGAAAGAGGAAACGATTATAGAGTTTGCTTAAATATTTACATTTTCATTTATGTTCAAATGTCTATATATCTATATCTATATCCCCAGTCACACTTATATATACACATATGTTATATATATGTCTATATGTATACATACACATAGCATATACACACATATTTGGATATATATAAACACATATAAACATACCAAACATAAAAATGGAATCATCTATAGGATTCTAAATTGTTTTAGAAAACATCATACCATAGATTTCTTTCCATGACAGAACATATAGACCTAATTCATTCTGTCATTCTTTTTTTTTTAACATCTTTATTGCAATATAATTGCTTTACAATGGTGTGTTACATTTTGCTTTATAACAAACTGGATCAGCTATACATATATCCCCATATCTCCTCCCTCTTGTGTCTCCCTCCCTCCCACCCTCCCTATCCCACCCCTCTAGGTGGTTACAAAGCACCAAGCTGATATCCCTGTGCTATGCAGCTGCTTCCCACTAGCTATCTATTTTACATTTGGTAGTGTATATATGTCCATGCCACTCTCTCTCTTCATCCCAGCTTACCCTTCCCCCTCCCCATGTCCTAAGTCAATTTTCTACATCTGCGTCTTTATTCCTGTCCTGCCCCTAGGTTCTTTTTTTTTTTTTTTTTTTTTTTTAGATTCCATATATACGTGTTAGCATGCGGTATTTGTTTTTCTCTTTCTGACTAACATCACTCTGTATGACAGACTCTAGGCCCATCCACCTCACTACAAATAACTCAATTTCATTTCTTTTTATGGCTGAGTAATATTCCATTGTATATATGTGCCACGTCTTCTTTATCCATTCATCTGTCAATGGACACATAGGTTGCTTCCATGTCCTGGCTATTGTAAATAGAGCAGCAGTGAACATTGTGGCACATGACTCTTTGAATTATGGTTCTCTCGGGGTGTATGCTCAGTAGTGGGATTGCTGGATCGTATGGTAGTTCTATTTTTACTTTTTTTTTTTTTTTTTCGGTACATGGGCCTCTCACTGTTGTGGCCTCTCCCATTGTGGAGCACGGGCTCTGGACGCGCAGGCTCAGTGGCCATGGCTCACGGGCCCAGCCGCTCCATGGCATATGGGATCTTCCTGGACCGGGGCACGAACCCGTGTCCCCTGCATCAGCAGGCGGACTCTCAACCACTGTGCCACCAGGGAAGCCCTATTTTTACTTTTTTAAGGAAACTCCATACTGTTCTCCTTAGTGGTTGGATCAATTTACATTACCACTGACAGTGCAAGAGGGTTCCCTTTTCTCCACACCCTCTCCAGCATTTATTGTTTATAGATTTTTTTTTTTTTTTTTTTTTTGCGGTACGCGGGCCTCTCACTGTTGTGGCCTCTCTGATTGCGGAACACAGACTCCAGATGCGCAGGCTCAGCGGCCATGGCTCATGGGCCCAGCCGCTCCGCAGCATGTGGGATCTTCCCAGACCGAGGCATGAATCTGTGTCCCCTGCATTGGCAGGCGGACTCTCAACCACTGCACCACCAGGGAAGCCCTGTTTGTAGATTTTTTGATGATGGCCATGCTGACTGGTGTGAAGTGATACGGCATTGTAGTTTTGATTTGCAATTCTCTAATGATCAGTGATGTTGAGCATCCTTTCATGTGTTTGTTGCCAATATGTATATCTTCTTTGGAGAAATGTCTGTTTAGGTCTTCGGCCCATTTTTGGATTGTGTTGTTCGTTTTTTTTTTGATATTGACCTGCATAAGCTGGTTGTAAATTTTGATGATTAATCCTTTGTCAGTTGCTTCATCTGCAAATATTTTCTCCCAATCTGAGGGTTGTCTTTTCGTCTTGTTTATGATTTCCTTTGTTCTGCAAAAGATTTTAAGTTTCATTAGGTCCCATTTGTTTATTTTTATCTTCATTTCTCTAGGAGGTGGGTCAAAAAGGATCTTGCTGTGATTTATGTCAGAGAGTGTTCTGCATATGTTTTCATTTAAGAGTTTTATAGTGTCTGCCCTTACATTTAGGTCTTTAATCCATTTTGAGTTTATTTTTGTGTATAGTGTTAGGGAGTGTTCTAATTTCATTATTTTACCTGTAGCTATCCAGTTTTCCCAGCACCACTTACTGAAGATGCTGTCTTTTATCCACTGTATATTCTTGCCTCCTTTATCAAAAATACAGTGACCATACGTGCATGGCTTTTTCTCTTGGCTTTCTCTCCTGTTCCATTGATCTATATTTCTGTTTTTGTGATGGTACCATGCTGTTTTGATTACTGTAACTTTGTAGTATAGTCTGAAGTCTGGGAGTCTGATACCCCCAGCTCCATTGTTCTTTCTCAAGATTACTTTGGCTATTCAGGGTCTTTTGTGTTTCCATACAAATTGTGAAATATTTTGTTCTAGTTCTGTGAAAAATGTCCTTGGTAGCTTGATATGGATTGCACTGAATCTGTAGATTACTTTGGTTACTATAGTCATCTTCACAATGTTGATTCTTCCAATCCAAGAACATGGTATATCTCTCCATCTGTTTGAATCATCTTTAGTTTCTTTCATCAGTGTTCTATAGTTTTCTGCATACAGGTCTTTTGTCTCCTTAGGTAGGTTTATTCCTAGGTATTTTATTCTTTTTGTTGCAGTGGTAAATGGAAGTTTACCTTTATTTCTCTTTCACATTTTTCATCATTAATGTACAGGTATGCAAGATATTTCTATGCATTAACTTTGTATCCTGTTACTTTACCAAATTCATCAATTAGCTCTAGTAGTTTCCTGGTAGCATCTTTAGGGTTCTCTATGTATAGTATCATGTCATCTACAAACAGTGACAGCTTCACTTCTTCTTTTAAGATTTGGAGTCCTTTTAACTCTGTTTCTTCTCTGATTGCTGTTGCTAAAACTTCCAAAACATGTTGAATAATAATGGTGAGAGTGGACAACCTTGTCTTGTTCCTGACCTTAGAGGAAAGGTTTCAGTTTTTCACCATTGAGAATGATGTTCGCTGTGGGTTTGTCATATATGGCCTTTATTATGTTGAGGTAAGTTCCCTCTATGCCTACTTTCTGGAGGGTTTTTTTTTTTTTTATCATAAATGGGTGTTGAATTTTGTCAAAAGCTTTTTCTGCATCAATTTAGGTGATTGTATTGTTTTTCTTCTACAGTTTTTTAATGTGGTTTATCACATTGATTGATTTGTGTATACTGAAGTATCTTTGCATTCCTGGGATGAACCCCACTTGATTATGGTGTATGATTCTTTTAATGTGCTCTTGGATTTTGTTTGCTCGTATTTTGTTGAGGATTTTTGCATATATGTTCATCAGTGATATTGGCTTGTAGTTTTCTTTCTTTGTGACATCTTTGTCTGGTTTTGGTTTCAGGGTGATGGTGGCCTCATAGAATGAGTTTGGGAGTGTTCCTCCCTCTGCTATATTTTGGAAGAATTTGAGAAGGATAGGTGTTAGCTCTTCTCTAAATGTTTGATAGAATTCGCCTGTGAAGCCATCTGGTCCTGGGTTTTTGTTTCTTGTGAGATTTTTAATCACACTCTCAATTTCAGTGCTTGTGATTGGTCTGTTTGTATTTTCTATTTTTCCTGGTTCAGTCTCGGAATGTTGTGCTTTTCTAAGAATTTGTCCATGTCTTCCAGATTGTTGGTTTTATTGGCATTTAGTTGCCTGTAGTAATCTATCATGATCCTTTGTATTTCTGCAGTGTCAGTTGTTACTTCTCCCTTTTCATTTCTAATTCTATTGATTTGAGTCTTCTCCCTTTTTTTCTTGATGAGTCTGGTTAATGGTTTATCAATTTTGTTTATCTTCTCAAAGAACCAGCTTTTAGTTTTATTGATCTTTGTTATTGTTTCCTTCATTTATTTTTCATTTATTTCTGCTCTGATCTTTATGATTTCTTTCCTTCTGCTAACTTTGGAGCTTTTTTGTTCTTCTTTCTCTAATTGCTTTAGGCGCATGATTAGTTTGTTCATTTGAGATCTTTCTTGTTTCTTGAGCTAGCATTGTATTGCTATAAACTTCCCTCTTAGAACTGCTTTTGCTGCATCCCATAGGTTTTGGGTCGTCATGTCTTCATTGTCATTTGTTTCTAGGTATTTTTTGATTTTCTCTTTAATTTCTTCAGTGATCTCTTGGTAATTTAGTAGTGTATTTTTTAGCCTCCATGTTTTTGTATTTTTTACAGATTTTTTCCTTAATTGATATCTAGTCTCATAACGTTGTGGTCGGAAAATATACTTGATACGATTTCAATATTCTTAAATTTACCAAGGCTTGATTTGTGACCCAAGATCTGATCTATGCTGGAGAATATTCCGAGAGCACTTGTAAGAAAGTGTATTCTGTTGTTTTGGATGGAATGTCCTATAAATATCAAGTAAGTCCATCTTGTTTAATGTGTCATTTAAAGCTTGTGTTTCCTTATTTATTTTCAGTTTGGATGATCTGTCCATTGGTGAAAGTGGGGTGTCAAAGTCCCCTACTATTATTGTGTTACTGTCGATTTCCCCTTTTATAGCTGTTAACATTTGCCTTATATATTGAGGTGCTCCTATGTTGGGTGCATAAATATTTACAATTGTTTTATCTTCTCCTTGGATTGATCCCTTGATCATTATGTAGTGTCCTTCTTTATCCCTTGTAATAGTCTTTATTTTAAAGTCTATTTTGTCTGATATGAGAATTGCTACTCCAGGTTTCTTTTAATTTCCATTTGCATGGCATATCTTTTTCCATCCCCTCACTTTCAGTCTGTATGAGTCCCTAGGTATGAAGTGGGTCTCCTGTAGACAGCATATATACGGGTCTTGTTTTTGTATCCATTCAGTCAGTCTGTGTCTTTTTTGTTGTAGCATTTAATCCATTTATTTAATTAGTAGTTATTGATAGGTATGTTCCTATTACCATTTTCTCAATTGTTTTGGGTTGTTATTTTATGTCTTTTCCTTTCTTGTGTTTCCTGCTTAGAGAAGTTCCTTTAGCATTTGTTGTAAAGCTTGTTTGGTGGTGCTGAATTCTCTTAGTCTTTGCTTGTCTGTAAAGGTTGTAATTTATCTGTCAAATCTGCATGAGATCCTTGCTGGGTAGAGTAATCTTGGTTGTAGGTTTATCCCTTTCATCACTGTAAATATGTCTTTCCACTCCCTCTGGTTTGCAGAGTTTCTGCTGAAAGATCAGCTGTTAACCTTATGGGGATTCCCTTGTATGTTATTTGTTGTGTTTTCCCTTGCTGCTTTTAATATTTTTTTCTTTGTATTTAATTTTTGATAGTTTGATTGATATGTGTCTTGGCGTGTTTCTCCTTGGATTTATCCTGAACAGGGACTCTCTGCACTTTCTGGATTTGATTGAATATTTCCTTGCCCATATTAGGGAAGTTTTCAGCTATAATCTCTTCAAATATTTTCTCAGTCCCTTTCTTTTTCTCTTCTTCTTCTGGGACCCGTATAATTGGAGTGTTGGTGCATTTAATGTTGTCCCAGAGTTCTCTGAGACTGTCCTCAATTGTTTTCATTCTTTATTCTTTATTCTGCTCTGCGGTAGTTATTTCCACTATTTTATCTTCCAGGTCACTTATCCGTTTTTCTGCCTCAGTTATTCTGCTATTGATTCCTTCTAGAGAATTTTTAATTTCATTTATTGTTTTGTTCCTCATTGTTTGTTTGCTGTTTAGTTCTTCTAGGTCCTTGTTAAATGTTTCTTTTATTTTCTCCATTCTATTTCCAAGACTTTGGATCATCTGCACTGTCATTACTCTGAATTCTTTTTCAGGTAGACTGCCTATTTCCTCTTCATTTGTTTGGTCTGGTGGGTTTTTACCTTTTTCCTTCATCTGCTGTGTGTTTCTCTGTCTTCTCATTTTTCTTAATTTATTGTGTTTGGGGTTTCCTTTTCGCAGCCTGCAGGTTTGTAGTTCCCGTTGTTTTTGGTGTCTGCCCCAAGTCACTAAGGTTGGTTCAGTGGGTTGTGTAGGCTTCCTGGTGGAGGGGACTAGTGCCTGTGTTCTGGTGGATGAGGCTGTATCTTGTCTTTTTGGTGGGCACGTCTGTGTCCGTTGGTGTGTTTTGGTGTTTCTGTGAACTTATGATTTTAGGCAGCCTCTCTGCTAATGGGTGGGCTTGTGTTCCTGTCTTGCTAGTTGTTGGGTTTAGGGTGTCCAGTACTGTAGCTTGCTGGTCGTTGAGTGGAGCTTGGTCTTAACATTGAGATGGAGATATCTGGGAGAGGTTTGCTGTTTGATATTATGTGAAGCTGGGAGGTCTCTGATCGACTGGTGTTCTGAACTTGGCTCTCCCCCTCAGAAGCACTGGCCTGACACATGGCCAGAGCACCACGACCCTGTCAGCCACATGGCTCAGAAGAAAAGGGAGGAAAAATGAAAGAAAGAAAGAAAGAAAGAATAAAATAAAATAAAATAAAAGTTCTTAAAATAAAAAAAGATTAAAAAGTAAAAAAATTAAAATGTAATAAAAAGAAACCGAGATAGAGAGAATCCTAAGACAAATGGTAAAAGCAAAGCTACACAGACAAAATCACACAAAGAGGCATATACATAACACTCACAGAAAGGGAAAAAGGAAAAAAAAAATATATATATATAAAGAAAATAAAGCGAGAGAGCAGCAAAATCACTAAACAAATCTACCAGTGATAATATACTCTAAATACTAAACTAAGATAAATATAAAACCAGAAACAAATTAGATGCAGAAAGCAAACCCCAAGTCTATAGTTGCTCCCAAAGTCCACCACCTCAATTTTGGGATGATTCGTTGTCTATTCAGGTATTCCAGAGATGCAGGCCACATCAGGTTGCTTGTGGAGATTTAATCTGCTGCTCCTGAGGCTGCTTGGAGAAATTTCCCTTTCTCTTCTTTGTTCACACAGCTCCTTTGGTTCAGCTTTGGATTTGGCCCTGCCTCTGCATGTAGGTCGCCTGGGGGCGTCTGTTCTTCGCACAGAGAGGACAGGGTTGAAGTAGCAGCTGATTAGGGGGCTCTGGCTCACTCAGGAGGGGTACGGAATGCGGGGCAAGCCTGCAGCGGCACACTCCGGCGTGATGTTGCACCAGCCTAAGGTGCACTGTGTGTTCTCATGGGAAATTTTTCCCTGCATCTCGGGACCCTCGCAATGGCAGGCTGCACAGGCTCCCGGGAGGGGAGGTGTGGATAGTAATCCGTGCTTGCACGCAGGCTTCTTGGTGACTGCAGCAGCAGCCTTAGCATCTCATGCCCGTCTCTGGTGTCCGCGCTGATAGCCGCAGCTCGTTTAGGCAGTGTTCTGAATCCCCTCTCCTTGCGCACCTCAAAACAATGGTCTCTTGCCTCTTAGGCAGTTCCAGACTTTTTCCTGGACACCCTCCCGGCTAGCTGTGGCACACTAGTCCCCTTCAGGCTGTGTTCACACAGCCAACCCCAGTCCTCTCCCTGGGGTCTGACCTCCGAAGCCTGAACCTCAGCTCCCAGCCCCCATCTGCCCCGGCAGGTGAGCAGACAAGCCTCTCAGGCTGGTGAGTGCTGGTCGGCACCTATCCTCTGTGTGGGAATCTCTCTGCTTTGACCTCTGCACCCCTATTGCTGCACTCTCCTCCTTGGCTTCGAAGCTCCCCCCCCGCCCCCCCGCCACCTGCAGTCTCCGCCCGTGAAGGGGCTCCTAGTGTGTGGAAACCTTTCCTCCTTCACAGCTCCCTCGCACTGGTGCAGGTCCCGTCCCTATTCTTTTGTCTCTGTTTTTTCTTTTTTCTTTTGCTCTACCCAGGTACATGGGGAGTTTCTTGCCTTTTGGGAGGTCTGAGGTCTTCTGCCAGCATTCAGTAGGTGTTCTGTAGGAGTTTTTCCACGTGTAGACGTATTTCTGATGTATTTGTGTGGAGGAAGGTGATCTCCACGTCTTAGTCCTCCACCATCTTGAAGGTCTCCCGAGACCTCTTTCATTCCTTTTAATGACAGCAATTTTTAACTGTTAGAATCGTTTTATGTTATTGGAAAGAATTTTGGAACATCTCCACCTTAGAGCTCTATCAAAGCAGCTGATTACTATGACCTTATCCTTATGTTACTGTAGCCAATGCACTTTAATGTGGGATTTAATATACAGCAAGGGAGCAAAAGCAGAAAGCTGAGGGTTGAGTTTTTAAACTAAAGGGTCTTAACAACAAACAAACAATGGAATGGACAAATTTTTCTTTCTGATTTCTGATTCATTTTACTTGATTTTTATTATAGGGAGACACTGAAGTTAGCCCTAGGATAACATTTGTGATGTCTCTAAGGCTCACAGGTTAGTAACTCTGGATAGTGACACTTGGAAAGTGACACAACCTCTTTACTCCCCCTAATGTCTTCTTCTGAAAATTTTTAGATTTCACAGTAAGATAGAGCCTCCAGAACACAATTACATTCATTATTTCAGGGCTTATGATGATTTGAGAATTAAAGAGTTCTTTTGTTTTATATGTTTAACTAAATTAAACTAGTATAACCTGCAAACAATTTTAGCATTTGAATTTTAAGATAAAGAACGATTCTGGGGGAAAGGAAGTTTTCAGAAGCAGCTGTAGAGATGTGGAAGTGGGCTGGGACTGACTGAAAGAATACAGATTTCTTGGAAGGTTTGTAAGGGTCTGGGAACACTTGGAAGAGGTGACCGATATTCTGGAGATAGAAGAGGGCCTCCAATTAATAGGGTGGATACTATTTGAACTCATTCCAAAGGGTTGCAGTACTGATGCAGTACTGATCGTCAATGGCTTTATTTTGTGTGTGTATATATATAGGCATTATTTATTGCAGTTAATTATGGTATCAATTCCTTTAGGATTTTTGTTGTTGTATACACCCTATCTTTGTAGCATTTTCTCTGTTATCTACTACACCCCAGAGAAGAGTAATAATTTTAGGTCAGTACACAGACTTTCCTAGCCACTGTGGCTGTCTAGTATTGAATTGGGATCCTCCATAGATGCTAAGCTTCAGCTTGGCCTTTGAGGCACATTTGCAAATGGATGGGAAGGATGCATATATAGGAGGTTTAGAGGAGGCTAGCTACTATGAATGGAATATGGTTGGATTCACCACAGGAGAAAATCACCCTGATAAGTTTAGAAGCAAAAGTGAAAGAAAATCAGAATTTGTAACCTGATGAAAATTGACACTTTTCAGGTTAAAAGGAAGGCTGCTGCAAACGTTTGCGCATCACTGCACTGCATATCTAGATGTGTTCTATCCCTTATTCATGATTGTGTGTTTCCGTATTCCTGTCTATGTACCATGTGTCTCTGGTGTTTTTTATATTTATGTGAAGAATGATTGTATTCATCTAGTTAATTCTGAGGACTCTTTCAGGTCTGGACCCTATAGCCCTATGATTCAGTGCTTCTATCAGAGTTCATATTTATGTCTATTCAGTGTATATCTGGTATGAATACGCTCTAGGTATTTATTTATAGCACTGCACATGCATAGTTTTAATGGAACTTGGTTGGAAGAGTTTTTCTCTCACCCTTATGATCTAACTGGAGTCAGACAGGTAAATGTTTGACTTGTTTTCTTCCTTCCTGGCTACACTTGAAACCTTGGAAATAGTCATGAAATGAATCAAAGTTGATGGTACCTGCGATGGTTAATTTTATGTGTCAACTTGTCTGGGCCACAGGGTGCCCAGATATTTCGGTGTGTCTGTGGGGGTGATTTTGGATGACATTAGCATTTGAGTCGGTAGACTGAGTAGAACAGATCGCACTCTCTGATGTGGATGGCCATCATTCAACCAGTCAAAGGACTGAGTAGAATAAAAAAAGCTGACCCTCCCACAACTAGGAGAGAACTCCTGCCTGTTTGCTTAAGCTGCTACACTGGTCTTTTCCTGTCTTCAGACTCAAACTGAAACATCAGGTCTTCTTTGATCTTGAGCCTGCTGACTTTTGGACAAGAACTGTACCAACAACTCTCTAGATTCTCCAACCTGCTGCTGGCAGATTTTGCTACTTCTCAGCCTCCCTAAACACATGAACTAGTTCCTTATTTTATTTGTGTACATGTATAATCTATTGATTCTGTTTCTCTGAAGAGCTCTGATTAATAAAGCACCAAAGATATCTGTCAGCTTGGGATGTGCTTCTGGAAACCTGCTTAGGGATGGGGCTTTATGCATGGCAGTGGGGAAGCCTAGAGAGAAGGGAAGGCCTGAAGTGATTCACAATTCCCTCCCACCTGGTATTGCTTCAAGAAAGGGTGACAACTCAAATCAGGATTACAGTAGTTTGGATTTCCTGAAATATGTGCCTGGGAACTTTCAAAACGTATGTAAGGAGACTGCCCTTAAATTTCTTAAGCCTAAAAGTGGCCCATACAGAAATGAATTATTATTTCCCATGGATATTTGCTTCTTTTTCTATTTACCCCCACCTTCACCTTGAAACATAACTATGTATTTAAGCCTCTTATAATTTTAACATTTCTAAATAATTTAACTGTAAAATGATTGGAAGTGGGGATAAGTTAAGGTATTGTTTAAAAGGTCTTATAGAAAGTCTTTGCCAGTTTCTAATTTGCTTTGACTTGTATAACATGTTTAAGGTATATTTTTCTTTTTGTGTGTGTGTGTGTGTGGTATGCTGGCCTCTCACTGTTGTGGCCTCTCCTGTTGCGGAGCACAGGCTCCGGACGCGCAGGCTCAGCGGCCATGGCTCACGGGCCCAGCCACTCCGTGGTATGTGGGATCTTCCCGGGCTGGGGCCCGGGAACCCGTATCCCCTGCATCGGCAGGCAGACTGTCAACCACTGTGCCACCAGGGAAACCCTTTTTTTTTTTTTTTACTTCTTATTTTATATTGGAATATAGTTGATTAACAATGTTGTGATAGTTTCAGGAGTAAAGCAAAGTGATTCAGTTATACCTATACATGTATCTATTCTTTTCCAAATTCTTCTCCCATTTAGGTTGTTACATAATATTGAGCAGAGTTCCCTGTATTATACAGTAGATCCCTGTTGGTTATCCATTTTAAATATAACGGTGTGTACATGTCAATCCACACTCCCTAACTATCCCTTCCCCCCACGCTTCCCCTTGGTAACTCTAAGTTCATTCTCTAAGTCTGTGAGTCTGTTTCTGTTTTGTAAATAAGTTCATTTGTATCATTGCTTTTTAGATTCCTCATATAAGCAATGTACAATAGTTCTCTTTCTCTGACTTACTTCATTCAGTATGACAATCTCTAGGTCCATCCATGTTGCTGCAAATGGCATTATTTCATTCTTTCATGAAACAGTATTGGAAAAAAATGAAATGTCCCTGACCTTCTAACTTTTCTCCTACCATATGTTTGCCTGTATTACAATTGCACAGAAGAATTTCAGACTAAAAGCTACAACTCATTCTTCAAGAAAACTTGATCCTCTACTAGGACTCAATGACAGGTGTCTCAGCTCTTCTAGCTAGGTATTCTTTGGGATTGTGAAGAAGCCACATAGGATAGCACTCACAGGAAAGACACTGGAATCTGATTATTAGAAGGTGGTTTAATTTATTCAACTCTGAACACCTCTAAGCTTGAGAATTCCTTGGAAGCTCCTTATTTGGCCACATGACCCAGATCTACAGCAACACTGATTCTTCCATTGATTTCTTTTTCACTTATAAATGATCCCTTGCCCTCGGGACAGGAGACAGCATCTTCTCATGCCTGAATATTTTGCATTTATATTTGTTTGTTTTAATTTTTCATGCCTTATTTAAAAAGGGCAACGGCAAGTCCTTTCTGTTTCTTCAGTTCCCTGGAGACCTACCTCCAAGCTTCTAGGCTTCTCCACCTCTGCACCACTCTCTGGACTTCATCTGGCAAATGAGTGTCATTAAAATCTGATAGATCCCTGCATGTGATACTGGATGTAAAGACAAAGTCTGTGAACTCAAGTGCCTAACAGGACTACTTAGATGACATAAATGGACATGGTGATGTAAATGGGTACTGATGGTGACTGAGGTGAGCTGTAGAGCTCATGTTCTATCAGAAGAGAGCAAAGAAGATATGAAAGTCCATGTCAAATACCTCAATTTAAAAATAGAGTTTACTAAATCAAACATCTTTCAAAGAATATAGGCCAGGGGTATATCTCTCCATCTGTTTGTGTCATCATTGATTTCTTTCATCAGTATCTCACAGTTTTCTGCATACAGGTCTTTTGCCTCCTTAGGTAGGTTTATTCCTAGGTATTTTATTTTTTTGTTGCAATGGTAAGTGGGAGTGTTTCCTTAATTTCTCTTTCTGATCTTTTGTTGTTAGTGTATAGGAATGCAAGAGATTTCTGTGTATTAATTTTGTATCCTGCAACTTTACTAAATTCATTGATTACCTCTAATAGTTTTCTGTGGCATCTTTAGGATTTTCTATGTATAGTATCATGTCACCTGCAAACAGTGACAGTTTTACTTCTTCTTTTCCAATTTGGATTCCTTTTATTTCTTTTTGTTCTCTGATTGCCATGACTAGGGCTTCCAAAACTATGTTGAGTAATAGTGGCGAGAGTGGACACCTTTGTATTATTCCTGATCTTAGAGGATATGCTTTCAGTATTTCACCATTGACAATAATGTTTGCTATGGGTTTGTCATATAAGGACTTTATTATGTTGAGATAGTTTCCCTCTATGCCTGCTTTCTGGAGAGTTTTTCTCATAAATGGGTGTCGAATTTTGTTGAAAGCTTTTTCTGCATCTGTTGAGATGATCATATGTTTTTTATTCTTCAGTTTGTTAATATGGTTTATCACATTGATTGATTTGCATATACTGAAGAATCCTTGCATCCCTGGGATAAATCCCACTTGATCATCATGGTGTATGATCCTTTTAATGTGTTTTTGGATTCAGTTTGCTAGTATTTTGTTGAGGAGTTTTGAATCTATGTTCATCAGTGATATAAGCCTGTAACGTTCTTTTTTTGTGAGTTTTTTTCTGGTTTTGGTATCAGGGTGATGGTGGCTTCATAGAATGAGTTTGGGAGTGTTCCACTCTCTGCAATTTTCTGGTTGAGTTTGAGAACAATAGGTGTTAGCTGTTCTCTGAATGTTTGATGAAATTTGCCTGTGAAACCATCTGGTCCTGGACTTTTGTTTGTTGGAAGATTTTTAATCATAGTTACAATTTCAGTGTTTGTCATTAGTCTGTTCATATTTTCTATTTCTTCCTGGTTCAGTCTTGGAAGGTTATACATTGCTAAGAATTTGTCCATTTCTTCCAGCTTGTCCATTTTATTGGCATAGAGTTGCTTGTAGTAGTCTCTTATGGTGCTCTGTATTTCTGCCATGTCAGTTGTAACTTCTTTTTCATTTCTAATTTTATTGATTTGACTCTTCTCCCTTTTCCTCTTGATGAGTCTGGCTAAAGGTTTATCAATTTTATCTTCTCAAACAACCAGCTTTTAGTCTTATTGATCTTTGCTATTGTTTTCTTTGTTTCTATTTCATTTATTTCTGCTCTGATCTTTATGATTTCTTTCCTTCTACTAACTTTGGGTTTTGCTTGTTCTTCTTCCTCTAGTTGCTTTAGGTGTAAGGTTAGATTGTTTATTTGAGATTTTTCTTCTTTCTTGAGGTAGGATTGTATTGCTATAAACTTCACTCTTAGAACATCTTTTGCTGCATCCCATAGGTTTTTGGGTCATTGTGTTTTCATTGTCAATTGTCTCTAGCTATTTTTTGATTTCCTCTTTGATATCTTCAGTGATCTCTTGGTTATTTAGTAACATAATGTTTAGCCTCCATGTGTTTGTATTTTTTACAGTTTTTTTCCTGTAATTGATTTTTTTTACAGTTTTTTTTTCCTGTAATTGATATATAGTCTTATAGTGTTGTGGTCTGAAAAGATGCTTGATACAATTTCAGTTTTCTTAAATTTACCAAGGTTTGATTTGTGACCCAAGATCTGATCTACCCTGGAGAATGTTCCATGTGCATTTGAGAAGAAAGTGTAATTTGCTGCTTTTCAGTGGAATGTCCTATAAATATCAATTAAATCTATTTGGTCTATTGTGTCATTTAAAGCTTGTGTTTTCTTATTTATTTTCTGTCTGGATGATCTGTCCATTGGTGTAAGTAGAGTGTTAAAGTCCTCCACTATTATTGTGTTACTGTCAATTTCCCCTTTCATGGCTATTAGCATTTGCCATGTGTATTGAGGTGCTCCTATGTTAGGTGCATATATATTTACAATTGTTATATCTTCTTCCTTGATTGATCCCTTGATCATTATGTAGTGTCCTTCCTTGTCTCTTGTAATAGTCTTTATTTTTAAAGTCTATCTTGTCTGATATGAGAATTGCTATTCCAGCTTTCTTTTGATTCCCCTTTACATGAAATATCTTTTTACAGCCCCTCACGTTCAGCCTGTATGTGTCCCTAGGTCTGAAGTGGGTCTCTTATAGACAGCGTATATACAGGTCCTGTTTTTGTATCCATTCAGCTAGTCTGTGTCTTTTGGTTGTAGCATTTAATCCATTGACATTTAAGGTAATTATTGATTTGTATGTTCCTTTTACCATTTTCTTAATTGTTTTGGGTTTGTTCTTGTAGGTCTTTTGCTTCTCTTGTGTTTCCCACCGAGAGAAGTTCCTTTAGCATTCGTTGTAAATCTGGTTTGGTGGTGCTGAATTCTCTTAGCTTTTGCATGTCTGTAAAGCATTTAATTTCTCCATTGAATCTGAATGAAATCCTTGCTGGGTGATCTAGAGAGATATACTGTGCTCTTGGATTGGAAGATTCAATATTGTGAAAATGACTATACTACCCAAAGCAATCTACAGATTCAGTGCAATCCCTATCAAATTACCAGTGGCATTTTCAACAGAACTAGAAGAAAAAAATTTACAATTTGTATGGAAACACAAAAGATCCTGAATAACCAAATCAATCTTGAGAAAGAAAAATGGAACTGGAGGAATAAGGCTCCCTGACTTCAGACTATATTACAAAGCCACAGTCATCAGAACAGTATTGTACTGGCACAGAAACAGAAATATAGATCCATGGAACAGGATAGAAAACCCAGAGGTAAACCCACACACCTGTGGTCACCTTATTTTTGATAAAGGAGGCAAGAATATATAATGGAGAAAAGAGAGCTTCTTCAATAAGTGGTGCTGGGAAAACTGGACAGCTACATGTAAAAGAACAAAATTAGAACACTCCCTAATACCATATATAAAAATAAACTCAAAATGGATTAAACACCTAAATGTAAGGCCAGATACTGTAAAACTCTTAGAGGAAAACCTAGGCAGAAACTCTTTGACATAAATCACAGCAAGGTGTTTTTTGACCCACCTCCTAGAGTAATGAAAATAAAAACAAAAATAAACAAATGGGACCTAATTAAACTTAAAAGCTTTTGCACAGCAAAGGGAACCATAAACAAGACGAAAAGCCAACCCTCAGAATGGGAGAAAATATTTGCAAACAAAGCAAAACTGACAAAGGATTAATCTCCAAAATATACAAGTAGCTCATGCAACTCAATATCAAAAAAAAAAACCCAATCAAAAAATGGGCAGAAGGCCTAAATAGACATTTCACCAAAGAAGATATACAGATGGCCAACAAACACATGAAAAGATGCTCAACATCACTAATTATTAGAGAAATGCAAATCAGAACTACAGTGAGGTATCACCTCACACCAGTCAGAATGGCCATCATCAAAAAATCTACAAACAATAAATGCTGGAGAGGGTGTGGAGATAAGGGAGCCCTCCTGAACTGTTGATGGGAATGTAAATTAATACAGCCACTATAGAAAACAGTATGGAGTTTCCTTAAAAAGCTAAAAATAGAACTACCATACGACCCCGCAATTGCACTACTGGGCATATACCCTGAGAAAACCATAATTCGAAAAGACACATGCACCCCAACATTCATAGCAGCACTATTTACAATAACCAGGACTTGGAAGGAACCTAAATGTCCATCAACAGAGGAATTGATAAAGAAGATGTGGTGCGTATATACAGTGTACAGTGGAATATTACTCAGTCATAAAAAGGGATGAAACTGGATCATTTGTAGAGACCTGGATAGACCTAGAGAGTGTCATACAGGGTGAAGTAAATCAGAAAGAGAAACGCAAATATTGTACATTAACACACATACATGGAATCTAGGAAAATGTCATAGATGATCTTATTTGTAAAGCAGAAATAGAGACAGAGACATAGAGAACAAATGTATGGATACCAAGGTGGAAAGGGGTGGTGGGAGGAATTGGGAGATTGGGATTGACACATATACACTATTGATGCTATGTATAAAATAGATAACTAGTGCCAACATACTGTGTAGCACAGGGAACTCTACTTAATGTGCTATGGTGACCTAAATGGGAAGGAAATCCAAAAAGAGAGGATGTATGTATACTTATAGCTGATTCATTTTGCTGTACAGTAGAAACTAACACAACATTGTAAAGCAACTATATTCCAAAAAAAATTACTTAATGATAAAAAAGAATAATGGCCAGGGAACTATACTCAATATTTTGTAAAAACCTATAAGGGAAAAGAATCTGAAAAAGAATATATAATATACATATATAATATATATAACTGAATATATAATATATTATATATATATAAATGAATCACATTGCTATTCACCTGAAACTAACACAGCATTGTAAATCAAGTATACTTCAATTAAAAATGCATAAAATTAAAATTTAAAATACAAGCCAAATCTTACAAACAGGATTTGGCTCGTAGTCCTCTAGTTTGTGACCTGTGTTTCTGGATGAGTTTTTTGTTCACATGTTTTATCAAATGGGGGTAAAATGTGGTTTCAATTATGTGAATGTACTAGAAATTTTTATTAAGGAAATGTCCTCATCCCCTTCAAAACAGCTTTTCCTTGATTTCCTTTGCCCTCTTTTCTTCTGTCTTGCTTCCTTCTTAATTCCCTAAAGTAACAACACAGAGGATTTTCTCTAATACCAGTTAGCCATATATATATGGCTGTATACTCTATTATACATTATATATAGTTATATGAATATTAAACACATACATATGTGTATGTCATACTGTATTTGCATATATTACATAAGAACTATCATATATAATAGCTAATCATATATTTAATGAATGGCTTGAAGTATACAATTGCTTGCAACCCGCTCCCCCCAATCCTTTATTCAGAAATCAGATATTTGGCAATACAAGCATTTAGAACATAATTGTGAACTTGGGAATAGTATTAAAAAGTTTTCATGAAACCTCTATACTGTCTTTGGAAAAAAGATAACTGTCTTCTTCTGGACGCATATAAAATAAGGTAGCACATTGAAAACAGCAGACTGGAAAGGTGGGCAGCTAGGATGACTCCTTAGGAACCCACGCATCCAACTTTGCAAAAGGAGGTGGGCAGGCATTAAAGCAGAGGTCTTAAACTGTCAGCTTGCAGGTCCAATTACCATGCTCTTAAATGAGTTGAGTTGAATGCTTCTCCAGTTTCATTGTCCTCACTGCTCTAATACAAGGCTGAGCTTGCCTTGTTTAAATTATATGCCTGGCCTTTGAAGGCATTTGAATTTGCAATCCTTGTGTTAAACAGCATTAAGGGAGTCAGGAGAAAGGAAGGGGGAACTCTGCAGTGCTGAGTTCAAGATGTAGAAGGAGTAAATGCCAACTTTAGTGTTTCATTTGCAGAGATCTTTGGGACCTGTTGTTGGGCTGGGTCCCTGAAATCATGTCCCACCGTACAATACTTTCTTTCCTCCCACAAGCATCTCTTCGTTCTTTTCTAAAGTGATGACCACTAACCGTTTCTTGGGGTTACTCTCACTCACTCCAAGCCCAGATGAGGAGAAAGAGTCTTCCCAATTAACCTTGTCTTGTGCTTCAGAATGGAGGGTGTTCTCATTTTTTAGACAAGGGGTGTGTGTGTGTGTGTGTGTGTGTGTGTGTGTGTGTGTGTGTGTGTGTTCATTTCTAATCTCTAAGAGAAAGCATACAGAGGATAATGACAAAATTAGCCAAAATAATGTCACAATGCTTGAAGAAATTAAATTTTATTTTAATTCTAGTCAGCTTTTTCAGAATCTCTTTCCTAACTAGTACTGAAAAATTTTAATAATGTAGCTAGAATTGTATTTTAGCTGTTGTTAGACTGAGCTGTGTAGACCTTGGCTCAAAGTAGAATCAGATTAGAACTGCTGCTGACCCAGGGGAAGACTACCCCTGACAAACCTGTTCACTAATCTTGTTCCTGCACTTGAACCCCTCTGGTTGCCCCTCAAGCTTCCTGAAGTAGGGAAGTCACTTTCCACCCTTGTGCTGAGGGCTTTCTTCTAGGGGGTCCTAGATATTCTAAAACCATTTTTGCAGACATCTCCTTCAAACCCTCAGAAATCCCTCAGGACAGGAAAGGCTATTTTCTATCTGGTCTGAAGATTGGTTCCCTGGGCCTCAGACTGTGCTGTAATCACCTTTTTGGAAACCCCAGTAGAGATCTCCCTTTTCCCAGGTCTTTCTGTGTGTGTAATTTCACTAGTGGGTTGCTGAAGAAGTTTTTGTCTTTCAATATTGCTCAAGTGTTTTCACTTATTTTAAATCCACATCTAGTCATGGCCTCCTTAGAAGTCATGGCATCCCCAGAAGCCTGGCCATGCTGCATCTCACAAGGGCTAGAGGGTCTCATCAAACGCATCAGTTACAGTTTAGAGCCCTATTCTCTGATGGACCATGCCTGATGCTTCTATTTCTACTTGGGAGGGGCAGGGTTTTCCTATAACACAATAACAAACATAGCTGGACATCAGTGAGTGATTTAATCCAACATTTTCCAAGTCATGTTTTATAAAACCCTACTAATACCCCACAATCAAATAAATTTAGGAAACTGCATACTGTAGCCCTTTAGGAAAAGTTACCATTTGCATAACCTATTAATGATCCTGTGAAGTCCTTCAGTAAAGATACTTGATTGGTTTCTTTTTTTTTTTTTTTTTTCTGTACATGGGCCTCTCACTGTTGTGGCCTCTCCCGTTGCAGAGCACAGGCTCCGGACACGCAGGCTCAGCGGCCACAGCTCACGGGCCCAGCCACTCTGAGGCATGTGGGATCCTCCCGGACCGGGGCACGAACCCGTGTCCCCTGCATCGGCAGGCAGACTCTCAACCACTGTGCCGCCATGGAAGCCCCTGATTGGTTTCTTATACCAACATATCCCAACTTAATCGACCATGGAATAATCTTTTTCCACCAATGAAATGACCTTTTAACATCTTTTAGTATCCTGTAGACCAGTGATGAGGAAACATGGATTTAATACTTGGTAGTAGCAGCACTACTACTTTTCCCAGTCAGTGCCCTCTCTCCCCTTCCTGGATGACTGTTTCCCTCCGTCATCTTGCTCCTGCTCCTCAGTCCTCCGGGTGCCCATCACTCACCCTCCTTACTGTGTGCTGATGCCTTGATTATGACTTCACTCACTGAGAAAATAGAAACAATCAGAAGAAAACTTCTGTACACTCTCATCACCAAATGTAGCATGTTACTTGTGTACCTGTGCCATTTACAGGATGACTTCTATCCTGTTACAGAAAATCAACTGCCCACACTCTGATGTGAGGCCAACACTGCTACTGGCATGGTGAGGTCCATTTCTTTTTAGCGACTTGAGAATTTTTCTCCTGCAATGATGCTATTTCTCTCATGTCATTAATTGTTCACTGTCTACAAGATTATTTCCCAACATACACACATATCCTACTATCTCTTACATTAAAAACAGAACAAAACAAAACATAAAAACCAAAATACCTTTTCTGATTCCCATATTACTTCCATTTTCTCTACTCTGGTTTATAGCAAAAGTTCTTGAAGGAGTTTTCTATACTCACTTTCTCTACTTTGTCTTCTTTCATTTTCTCTACAACCCACTCCAGTCAGAATTTTGCCCTCAGAAATTGTTCTTTTTTTGTGATAAGATCCCCATGTTGACAAATCCTCAGTTCTTATTTGCTCATTCCCAGAATCTCACCTAGCTTTTCCTTCCCTCCGTGTGGAAGTACTTTTTGTTCCCCCCCAGCAAGCACAAAAGGATCTAGACATTTTATTATTCCTGGGACAGCAGATGGTCTGAACTTCTTGCTTGCACCAGTTCCTCTTGTCCCCCAAGTCCCATAGGGGTGCTGCAAGGGCAGGCCTGAGTGAATGGTGTATACATGACAGTCTGTGTCCCAGCTTTGGAATTTTGAGTTTGGAAAACCCCAGTCTTTTAAAGTGGCTACTAGAAAACCTGCTCAACCTTTGCCCTATAGGAAAAGATGATCTTTGTTACCCTGGTCAGGGAACAAATCTGCCCTTTGCCAATGAGGGAGCCACTATCTCTAGCTTCCAAGGCTGCTCTACAGATATCCTTGGAAGTAGTTTCAAAGTTGTTGCAAGACATGTGGAAACATCATGGAGAATTTTTTCCCAGTCAACACTCCTCTGTCTGGAGTTTTCCTCTCTCAGATATTTACATGGTTTTCTCCCTCATTTTACTCAGGTCTCTGTTTAAATGTCACCTTCCCTGACCACCCTATCTCTCCCCCATCCCCTTTTCTTCGTAGCCTTGGCTCTATCTGGCATATGAATTTAACGTTGGATTGGCTATCTGCCCTTTGCGAGCTTCATGGTGTCCAGAAGTTTGTTTTGTTCACTGTTGAATCCACAGCTCCTGGAATAGTACCTGACAGAGTAAGTGATCACTAAATAGTTGTTAAATGAACATCTGAATAATTCCACTCAGTAACCCTCTGACTCTTTTTTAGAATAAATCACTTTGTTGCTATCCCCATGCAAGGAAGTAAGATTTTAAAAATAATATTATTTCAATATAAAAAAATAAGTAGCTTAACCACAAAGAGAATATTAATGCACGCAATTTGCACAAAAGAAAGAAAATAATTTGTTAATCTATCCCTCTGTGAATGATGAGTATTCTCTGGACCTTGTGTGACAATAAAGGGAAGTATAGAATACATTTTAGCCTGATTTCCAACAAAAGTGGCTAAATATATTAGAAAGCTTTAAATCTCTAAGAAGAGCTTCAGTTATCAAGAAAATTTACTAACATGAAATATAACTTTATGTGATTATCTTGGTTAATTAATGAGCTGTTCTCTATTCAATTATCTGGTTCAGTCCTTGACAGAACATACTAAAAATAAACAGAATGCCTTTGCTCTAATCTAGCTCTGCAGCTAGGTTAAAAAGATGCACACGAAATTGATTCACATAATTTCCACCGAATGTTGTTATGCATAGAAGCTATGTGTCCTTCCCACAGGATCCATAGCAAGTATCTTTTTTATTTTTAAAAGTCTATGTCCTTCTGCATGATTTATTTTAAGACCCAGGTTCTGATCCCACTCAGATGCTTTGTCAGTTGACCTATGTTGGTTTATCTGATTTCTCACCTATTCAGCAGTCATTTCATCCCAAGCCCAGATCTAAGCTGCCTTCTCTAGTTCTCAAGCTTATTAAGTATTTTTTTTTCTTTTTTCCAGTCAAGTTAGCTAGGTGTGAAGCTGATGAGCTTCCACCCACTGTACACTAGTGCTTCAATTGATTAGGAGCTCAGGAATGGGGGACATTTCATCAGCAGCAAGCGCGGAAGCAGAGCACCAGGGCCCACGCCTGCATCACTGATTGAATCATCTATGTGTCTGGACAGCAGGCAGGCCGATTACAGGCCACCATATGGGTGTGAGGCCTGGCTGTGTTCTCCCAGACTTTCCTCTGGGTGCTAATTGCTTTAGTGAGAGAGACTGTGCAAAGCAATTAAACAGCCCCTTTCTCCCACAGTCCTAGTTCTCAGAAGCTAGGGGCTGGGAGAGGGCTCCTGGTCTCCCAGTAGGTTACAAATTGCTCAGAACGAATAAATACATTTGTTCACTTTTCAAACTGTGACCAGCCACCTGGTCTCTTGTGTTGCTCTCAGAGCAGGGAAGGCAGATGATGGGCTCCTCATTGCTGAACTCCAGCCTATAAAAATGCTTCACCGAGCTCTGAGCTATTTTTGCAAGGACATCTGTTGCCAAAAAAGAATTTTAATTAAGCAAAAACACATCTCTGTTGTGTCCATGGCAAGGAGGCTTGTGAAAGCTTTCTTGTCTCAGATGCATGCTAAATCTGGAGAAATGGAAGCCTTAAGGTATTTTGTGAGGGATATTTTGCTGCTCAGTTTGAGGGACACAACAGATTTTCCATGGGAAGGAAATTATTGGAAGTGCATGTTTCTGCTTTTCAAAATAAGGCTCAGCCTGCATTAATAATTAATTGTACATAATATAATCTGACATGTTACCCCATGGTTTGATAAAGTCGAAAGCTATTTCCACAAGGCAACTTGCCAGTTCTTTTGCTCTCGTCCAATCTTCTTCTCAGGTGATATTCATCATTTTAACATCACGCTTCCAGAACAGCATGTTAACACGTAAATGAGAGGACCTGATGGTGTGCTGGGTGTTATAACCAGTCCAGATAAAATTGTCCAATCAGAAAGGGGAAAAAAAAGTAAAATGATAAACAGAATCAGAAAGCAGGTTGTAGACATTAATACTGCATAAATTGCTTAAGATGGGATTGGAAAAGGAGAGGAGGCAACCTTTCTCTAGCTTTCATAAATGCAAGTATATTGGGTATTTTTTTTTTCCTCTTCAAACACCGACATAATGGCAGATACAAACCCCTCCAATATGAAACTGATTCTGTAACCATCCACCCTTCAAATCCCTTAAGTGCCTTTAGGGGCACCCTCTTTGGCAGCACAAGCATATTAGACAGGCTGATTATAAGAGGGGCATTTTCAAGTAGCAGGTACCAAGGGGGACTGCTGGGTGGTATGGGGGGATGAATTCCCTGATAATATTAATTGTTTTTTGGCCACTACTATTATTTGCCCTCTTGGAAGGTGGTCAGGGAAAATCTTTTAGGTTAAGGCAGCAAGGAGTTCATATTTCTACACAATAGGATCTTTGCAGACGGGAATCTAGCCTTCACCTTAGGGACTGAAACACAGAATCCCATGCTGGACATCACACTTGGAACGTTTCTCTACTCTGGAAACTTTCTGACAATTCAATACTCACTTTCGGA
Organism: Hyperoodon ampullatus; assembly: GCF_949752795.1. NCBI lineage: Eukaryota > Metazoa > Chordata > Mammalia > Artiodactyla > Ziphiidae > Hyperoodon > Hyperoodon ampullatus. The sequence continues at coordinate 64,580,881 of NC_136921.1, read as the reverse complement.
GATTTACCCTTCATTGGTGGGGGGAGGGGTGTAAGAATAATCCCCTCCTATTCCTTCTTCTCTCAGCATACAACCATGTTACAAATCTTTCCTACTGGGTTGCAACGTTTATGTGTTCTACTCCAGCATAGTATTACATATTGTTCCACTATGGGTGTTTTTTGTTTGTTTTTAAGTTTTCCTTTTCCAAGAATAGTGGCTATTTTGTGATTGCTAGGATGCTCCCCACCATCCCAGCTCTTAACAAGATTAATTGCTCTACTTAATACTTAATATAAGTAAATAGAGCATGGATCTCTCAGGACCTGGTCCCCTCACCTAAATAAATATTTATACAATTAAAAAGTATATGTGTATGTGTGTGTGTGTGTGTGTGTGTGTATATATATACACACACACACATACATACATGTGTATATATATGTATGTGTGTATATACATATATATACACACATACATATGCACATATTGCTCACTAATTCTTTCAACACACTGGTTTTGTAATGATTCTTCTTAGGGTAGTGAGTGATAGCAGCTTGTGCATATTTAATCTAAATTTGGCTTTCAACTTAGTTTTCTTTGGGCTCTAGGCTTGCCACTTCCTGGTGTTATTAGTGAGGACATTTTGGGTATAAGTGAGAGAATCCAGTGAAAAGAAGGTTAAAAAGAAAAGGAAAATTTATTAGCTAGCAATACTGCCAAGTTCCAGATTAAAGGCTTCAGAAACTGCCAGAGCCAAGGCCTCCATCAGTGTCGTTGGAACTCAGTCTGTTCTTCCATATGTTTTCTTCTACAGTGACTTTTTTCTCAGGCAGGTATTTCTACATAATGGCCTCAACTTACCTTTGAAGAGTGCTTTTTTTCCATTGATTCTAGCAAAAGGCTAGACTCAGTACCATGGTCAGGGCACAGATTGATGTGGACTGCCTAGATTTGTATCCTGACTCTACCACCTACAAGCTTTTGACATCTGGAAGGAAACTGACACTTTGTGCTTCAGTTTCCTCATCTGCAAATTGAAGATAATAATAGTGTCTAATTTTAGGTGTACTAAGAGTATTAAATAAATTTAATATATGTGCCAAGCACATAACAAGTTTTAACAATTAATAGTAATGTTAATTATAATAATTATGAATAATGCCATCCATGAACCTTATTACTGTGGCCTGGGCATAGAATACATTGATTGGACAGACCTGGGTCATGTGTCTTCTCTAGAGACTGGGATGAGATCTTCTTCCACTTAAGCCATGAGGATTTATAACGAGATGAGAGTAATTTGGGGGACTCTTATAAGAGAAGGTAAAGGATGCCAAAAATCTTAGTAATTTATACAACTAGCTGAGGTACTCTTCAATATTGGTATTCCTTGGAATCTAATCAAACAAAATGGTGGAGGTAAAAAAGTCTTTGAAACAGCAAAACACAATGAAAATTCAATGTGATTGGGTCAATGACTTCACAGTTGTAAATTTTAAAAGTGGGCACACAGCAGATATGGCCCCTCTCATCATGCAGTTCACCATATTATTGAGAGCACAGACATTTAGGCACAGCAAGGGATTGACATGGGTTCAACAGGAAACAAGAGCAGAAGAGTCATATATAAATTAACAATGGCAAGATTGACAATTATTAAGAAATCAGAGTAGCTAGTTATAATCATGAAAGATTTATTAAAAGAAATCACTCTCTAATGGAAATCTGAAACTACAGAATAAAGCAATATTAAACTATTAACCCCACCTCCACCATATTCAACTCAAGGGATCTATTGCTGCATTGGATCCAAATTAAAGGAACAATTCAACCACTTACCCAACCATCAAAGCACTACTGGCTTAGGCACTGTGTGCACTTTCCTCAGCTAAGTCACAGAAGTTAGCCATGCCACTCTCTTAAGGAGTCATCTCAAGGCCATACCAATCCCTTGCAAAAGTTCAGGATCTTTGGGAATGATGGGATAAAAGATGAGAAGCATTTGTATCCATTTTCATTGTTAGTTATTTCCCCTTTATCTTGCTTAATGTGTTTTCATGTACTACAGGTGACTTGTTCTTTCATATTCTGAATATATGATAATACATGAAAGGAAAATTTAATGTTTTACTGAGGGACCATGCTTATTCAGGTACTTTTGAATGCAGACTGTTCAGCTATTGATATAGTAATGTCAATCAAGATTATCTTTCAGAAATTTTGTGCTAAAAATGAATGCCCACTTCCTTGTAAAGATAACTCAGCACAAAATTGGTGGGTCCTGGGATAATTGGTGGGTCCTCGGATGGCTGGTCTATCTCAGAAGCAGTCTATATAAAGAACACAGCATAGTACTCAGGCCCTGCCCTTTGTAACAGTGAATGTTTACTCTGAGTTGTTACACTTTATGGGAGCTGCTAAAGCCATTACATAATTGCAGAGTCTCTAGCTATGCTTTATTTTGTGTACCTTTATCATTATAAAATAGCATCTGCTCTCCTTTTCATCCTTATAGTAAATAGAGGCAGCAACTATGCTAAGAGGTAGCTTCTGGGAGATCATCAACTGTACCCATAAAGGCCCTCAAAAAACAGGCATGCTCAGTAAAAAGTGTGTATTTTCAATATAATACATGCTCTAATTAAAGCCCCTCTGCAAGTCACCCCAAGTAAGCATTCCATATAAATAAAATACACTGTCTTACCCATGCATACCTGGTTTTAAGACAGATTTCCTAGACCTCCAGTTCTAATCTTTTGGCTCCTCACTGCCCCCCTAGAAATTGTGGAGCTACTATTGGATAAAAGCAAATAGTATAATAATCACTTTAATACTAGAGAATCTGGGGCAGACTTGTGCAAACTCAAATGGGGACTTCTCTGTTCTATCTACAAGACTGCTAAATGTGTCAGTGCTTAGGAAAGGATGTTGTTTTGGTTTAGAAAATGATAGTATGAAAAACAGGATATTCAAGACATTATCTAGCTGCCTGTGGGATTAAGCTGTGGGTGGAATTTTGAGCCAAGTTACTGAAGGGTGTGATCTTATCAAAATTCAAGTGAGGGTGATCAGACTTCGAGAATGGTGGGGTAAAGATCTACAAAAATTCATTCCTCCATAAAAGCAACAAGAACATTGCAAAAATTGTCAAAATCAACGGTTTTTAAGAACTCTGGAAATTAACCAAAGGCTTGAGACAATCTGCAGAGAGTTTACTAATGAAACCTAGCTGAATCTTGGTAAAAAACAGTAAGCTTTGTGGCATTTTAACATCTCCTATTCTAATTTCTCTTTCCCTAGTTCCATAGTAGTCTTGAAAGCCAACAGCCTTGCAATCACTTTAGCCATGAAAATAGCAGACTAACAGCCACAGGAGAGGGGGTTTCAAGTGCCCTCAAGGCCTCATTCCCAAATAATTTTTATTATTTGAAGTTCATGCAGGTCTTGAAATCACCACTTGCAGGGCTTGTGTTTATTTGAACTGCTTTTGGGCTTACTCAGTGCAAACAGCCTTTCTTCTGGGGCAGTTGGCAAAGACAATCAGTGGCAGTTGTTTAATGTTGCAGCTGCCTGAGGTGGCCATAACTGTTGGACGAACAAGCTGACCAAAATACTTAAAAGAAGAATCTGGGTAATGAGCTCTCCATAGGGTGCTTTGAAGAACTATAACATATTTCTGATAATCTAGAAGGACATATGCACATTCAGGGCTGTTTGCATGTTCAGAAAAGACCTGAGGAGTCATTATTCTCTCACCTCTGACTGATATTGAGGGTTTACACAAGCAGGAAATGAAAGTTAAGGCAGAATTAGACACTACCTATGGAATATTGCAGGCGTACCTCAACATACCCACACACAACCCTCAGCAAAGGTTGGGAGACTAATTTGATCCAAAGCAATTAAAAATATCTCTGTCAAATAATTAGCTGACCATTAAGCAAACCACAGAGACTTCAGTGGTCAGACATGTTAAAGATTTCAGACTTTAAAGAATTACTTGAGAAAAGTGATTATGCAAAAAATAGCAACTACAACAAACAGCAACAAGGAAAAAAACTCTGGTAGGATTGATCTGCTATGCAGAGTTGCCACCTTATATTATTTACAGTGCCCACTTTTCAACCAAAAATTATCATCCATATAAAGAATTAAGAAATTATGGCCCATACACAGGAAAAAAATCAGCCAATAGAGAATGTTCCTAAGGAAGCCTAGACATTAGATTTATCAGAAAAAAATTTAAATCAACTACTATAACTATGTTCAAATAACTAAAGGAAACCTTTTATAAATAACTAAAGGAAAATAAGAAAGTATGAGGACGACTTCTTGCCAATAGAGAATATCAGTAAAGAGAGAGAAATTATTTTTTTAAAGTTCTACAGTTGAGAGGTAGTACAATAATTGAAAGAAAAAAATCACTGGAGGGGCTCACCAGTGATTTAAACTGATGAAAAATATTAATCTGTACATGCACAAAGCTCAACACACTCCACTCCAAGAAGGATAAACTTAAAAAAATCGACACTGAGACACATAATCAAGTTGTCAGAAGTCAAAGACAAAGAGAGAATCTTGAAAGCAACAAGAGAGGAGGAACTTACAAGTACAAGTGATCTCAATAAGGCTAACAGCTAATTTCTCATAGGAAACCTGGGAGGCCATATGACAGTGAAATGATATATTCAAAGTGCTAAAAGAAAAAAAACTGTCAACCAAGAATTCTATATCCAGCCAAGCTATACTTCAAAAACTAGGGGGAAATTAAGGCACCCCCAGATAAGCAAACTTCGAGAGAATTTCTCTTTAGGAGATATGACGTACAAGAAATTCCTTCAGGCTGCAGTGAAAGGGTACTCCACAGTAGCTCAAATCCACGTGAAGAAATAAAGAGTGTCAGTAAAGGTAACTGTGGAAAATATGAAAGACAATGTAAGTGTATTTTTTCTTCTCCAATTTTATTTTAAAATATTCAAATAAAGCAATAATTATAAAGGTCTGTTGATGGGCCTATGCTGAATAAAGGTCTCATTTGTCTAATAATAACAGCACAAAGTAGAGGGAAGATTTGGAGCTATTTAGGAACAAAGATTTTTGTATACTTAAGTTGATACCAATTTGAACCAGATTTCTCTAAATTAACATGTTATTGGTACTGCCCAGGGAAAACACAGACATACAAAATAAATTAAAAATACATATGGTAAAAGAAGTTACACAGGAATTATAATGGTATGTTAGAAAGTATCTATTTGACATAAAATAAGGTAATAATGAAGAAATAGAGCAATAAAAAAGACATAAGACATAGAAAACAAGAAGAAAAATGTCATCTGCAAATTTTTCCTTACCAGTAGTGAAAGTAAATGAACATGAATTACATATTGCAGTTACAAGTCAGAGATTGGAAGAATGGATAAAAAAACAGTATTTGTGTACTGTCTACAAGAGACACTCTTCAGATTCAAAGATACACATGAATTGAAAGTAAAAGGAATGACAAAAATACACCATGCAAAAAGAGCTGGAGTGGCTATACTAAGATCAGACAAAATAGAATTTATGACAAAAGTTACTTGAAGCAATGAAAAACTTTATGATGAAGAAAGTGTTAATCCACATGGGGGAAAAACACCACAATTATAAACATACATACATCTAACAACAGAATGACAAAATGCATGAAGCAAAACAGATAGAACTGAAGGGAGAAATGGATCATTCAACAATAATTTCTGAAGACTTCAATACTTCACTTTCAGTAGTGAAAAGACCAACTAGATTGAAGAGCAAATAAAATAATGCTTAATATCATTAGTTATTAGGAAAATAAAATCAAAACCACATAGAGGAAGAATCTGGGGAAGATTTTGAGTATAAAGCACCAGGAATCCATCTCACTACCTAGACAAGAATTGCACTGACAGAATCTGACTGATGTAACTATTTTGGAGCTATGGAGTCTATTAAAGGCTTGCAGATTCTAAAGGAAGGCTTGGACAGTAAGTAATGGTTAATTGTGGTCAATTCCAGTTTTTTAGCATGGAAGCAATCACCTGTCTCCCACTCACAGCCCCATAGCAGGCAGCTGTACATGTATTCCTGGAGCAGCTTGCCCACAACTTGTGGGAGCCAGGGTGGAAAATAAAGAATATCCTCCAAATATTGAGGATCTGTCCTCTGATAACTGATTGACACTTCTGATTGTGGAGGTACAGATATAGAGTTGGGTAGCTATTGTTGCAAACCCCTCCCCCCACAGCTGAGTAAATTCCAGGGTATTTAAAGGACTGGGACAGACCTTCAAGATGACAGAAGACTAAGAGGTGGAGATCACCTTCCTCCCCACAAATACATCAGAAATACATCTACATGTGGAACAACTCCTACAGAACACCTACCGAACGCTGGCAGAGGACCTCAGACATCCCAAAAGGCAAGAAACTCCCCCACATACCTGGCCATGTGAATGAATATACATGCAAAACTCGTCAACAAAATACTAGCAAACAGAATCCAACAACACATTAAAAGGATCATACACCAGGATCAAGTGGGATTTATCCCAGGGATGCAAGGATTCTTCAATATACCCAAATCAATGAACATGATACACCATATTTACAAATTGAAGAATAAAAACCATATGATCATCTCAATAGATGCAGATAAAGCTTTTGACAAAATTCAACACCCACTTATGATAAAAGCTCTCCAGAAAGTGAACATAGAGGGAACCTACCTCAACATAATAAAGGCCATATATCAAGTGCACAGCAAACATCATTCTCAATGATGAAAAACTGAAAGCATTTCCTCTAAGATCAGGAACAAGACAAGGATGTCCACTCTCACCACTATTATTCAACATAGTTTTGGAAGTCATAACCATGGTAATCAGAGAAGAAAAAGAAATAAAAGGAATACAAGTTGGAAAAGAAGAAGTAAAACTGTCACTGTTTGCAGATGACATGATACTATACATAGAGGATCCTAAAAATGCCACCAGAAAACTATTAGAGCTAATCAATGAATTTGGTAAAGTTGCAGGATACAAAATTAATGCACAGAAATCTCTTGCATTCCTATGCACTAATGATGAAAAATTGGAAAGAGAAATTAAGGAAAAACTCTCATTTACCATTGCAACAAAAACAATAAAATACCTAGGAATAAACCTACCTAGGGAGAAAAAAGACCAGCATGCAGAAAACTATAAGACACCGATGAAAGAAATTAAAGACGACACCAACAGATGGAGAGATATACCATGTTCTTGGATTGGAAGAATCAATATTGTGAAAATGACTATAATACCCAAAGCAATCTGCAGATTCAATGCAATCCCTATCAAATTACCAATGGCATTTTTTACAGAACTAGAACAAAAAATCTTAAAATTTGTATGGAGACACAAAAGGCCCCGAATAGCCAAAGCAGTCTTGAGGGAAAAAAAATGGAGCTGGTGGAATCAGACTCCCTGACTTCAGACTATACTACAAAGCTACAGTAATCAAGACATTGTGGTACTGGCACAAAAACAGAAATATAGATCAATGGAACAAGTTAAAAAGCCCACAGATAAACCTATGCACATAATGGTCAACTAATCTGTGACAAAGGAGGCAAGGATATACAATGGACAAAAGACAGTCTCTTCAATAAGTGGTGCTGGGAAAACTGGACAGCTACATGTAAAAGAATGAAATTAGAACACTCCCTAACACCATACACAAAAATAAACTCAAAATGGATTCAAGGCCTAAATGTAAGATCGGACACTATAGAACTCTTCGAGGAAAACATAGGAAGAACACTCTTTGACATAAATCACAGTAAGATCTTTTATGATCCACCTCCTAGAGTAATGGAAATAAAAACAAAAATAAATGGGACCTAATGAAACTTCAAAGATTTTGCACAGCAAAGGAAACCATAAGCAAGACGAAAAGACAACCCTCAGAATGGGAGAAAATATTTGCAAATGAAGCAACTGACAGAGGATTAATCTCCAAAATTTACAAGCAGCTCATGCAGCTCAATATCAAAAAAAACAAACAACCCAATCCAAAAATGGTCAGAAGATCTAAATAGACATTTCTCCAAAGAAGATATCCAGATTGCCAAAAAACACATGAAAGAATGCTCAACATCACTAATCATTAGAGAAATGCAAATCAAAACTACAGTGAGGTATCACCTCACACTGGTCAGAATGGCCATTGTCAAAAAATCTACAAACAATAAATGCTGGAGAGGGTTTGGAGAAAAGGGTACCCTCTTGCACTGTTGGTGGGAGTGTAAATGTCTACAGCCACTATGGAGAACAGTATAGAGGTTCCTTAAGAAACTAAAAATAGAACTACCTTACGACCCAGCAATCCCACTACTGGGCATATACCCTGAGAAAACCATAATTCAAAAAGAGTCATGTACCACAACATTCATTTCAGCTCTATTTACCATAGCCAGGACATGGAAGCAATCTAAGTGTCCATCGACAGATTAATGGGTAAAGAGGATGTGGCACATATATACAATGGAATAATAGCCATGAAAAGAAACGAAACTGATTTATTTGTAGTGAGGTGGATGGACCTAGAGTCTGTCATACAGAGTGAAGTAAATCAAAAAGAGAAAAATAAGTACCGTATGCTACCACATATATATGGAATCTAAAAAAAAAAAAATGGTAATGAAGAACCTAGGTGCAGGACAGGACTAAAGACGCAGACGTAGAGAATGGACTTGAGGACACGGGGAGGGAGAAGGGTAAGCTGGGTCGAAGTGAGAGAGTGCATGGACTTATATATACTACCAAATGTAAAATAGATAGCTAGTGGGAAACAGCCTCATAGTACAGGGAGATCAGTTCGGTGCTTTGTTACCACCTAGAAGGGTGGGATAGGGAGGGTGGGAGGGAGATGCAAGAGGGAGGAGATATGGATATATATGTATATGTATAGCTGATTCACTTTGTTATAAAGCAGAAACTAACACACCATTGTAAAGCAATTATACTCCAATAAAGACGTTAAAAAAAAAAAAGAAAAGGACTGGTATACATTTTACTCCCTTTATCTTCTCTTTGCTCCTTCTGTGTGCCAGATATTTAAGGACTAATACATTTCAAAGTATATGGGGAAATTTCAAAAGTCACTCTGCTTATCTAGGGAAAATCACAATCTCAGAAAAGACCTGAGAGGACCTTAAGTTCATACCTTAGGCTGATCCCCAGCACAGAGCTACCCTCCTACAATAAATGAAACAAACAACAAACAAAAAAACAAAAATAAAATGGCAAACCCTGGGGAAGGGGGATAATTGAATCTTCAGTTACCACATTATAAGATTCAAGTGCCTAGTTTTCAACAACAATTAAAAAAAAATCACAAGGCATGCAAAGAGTAGGAAAGTTAGGCTTTTTCAAAGGAAAAATATCAACAGAAAATGTCCCTGAGAAAGACCAGATGGTGGACTTAGTAGACAAAATTTAAAACAACTGTAAAAGGTATTTAAAGAGCTAAAAGAAGATATGGAACATGGACAAAGTCAAGAAAACGATGTATGAACAAAATGGAAATATAAATGGAAAGATAGAAAGCATAAAAAGGAACCCAAAAATAAATTCTGGATCAGAAAAGTACAGTAATTGAAATAAAGAAAAATCATTAGGGGGATTCAAAAACATATTTGAGTAGGCAGAATAAAGAAAAAGGCAACTTGAAGATAAGACAGTTGAAATTACTGAGCCTGAGGAATAGAAAAAAAAGGTTGAAGGATAGTGAAAAGAGCCTGAGCGATCTGTGGGATATCATCAAGTCAAGCAACATACATATTTTGGGAGTTCCAGAAGGAAAAGAGAGAGAGAGAGAAATTATTTGAAGAAATAGTGGCTGAAAATTTCCCAAGTTTTATGAAATACATGGATACAGGCATCCAAGAGGCTCAACCAACTCCAAGCTTGATAAACTCAAAGAGACCCACTCTGGGGCACATTGTAATCAAACTGTTGAGAGCCAAAGAAAAAGAGAGAATTTCGAAAGAAGTAAGGGAGAAGTGACTTGTCATACTCAAATAATTCCTGATAAGATTATCAGCAGATTTCTCATTAGTAACCTTGGAGGGTGGAAGGAAGTGGGTTGATATATTCAAAGTGCTGAAGGAAGAATATTATCAACCAAGAATCCTATATCTGGAAAACTGTATTTCAAAAATGAGGGTGAAGTTATGACATTCCCAGATAAACAAAACCTGAGGGAGTTTGTTACTGCTAGACCTGCCCTATAGGAAATGCTAAAGGGAATCCTTCAGGTTGAAATAAAAGGACACTAGTCAATATTTGAAGCTATAGGAAGAAATAAAGATCTTTGGTAAAGGTAAATACACAATAAATCATCCTATGGTTTGAATGTTTGCCCCCACCCCCAAATTCATATGTTGAAATTCTAATACCTAATGTGTTGGTATTAGGAAGCTGGGCCTTTGGGCGGTGATTAGGTCATCAGGGCAGAGCCCTCATAATGAAATTAATGCCCTTATGAAAGAGGCCCGAGAGATCTCTCACCCCTTCCGCCATGTGAGTCACAGTGAGAAGACATTAGCTATGAACCAGGAAAAAGGCCTTCACCTGAACGTGACCATGCAGGCACCTTGATCTTGGACTTCCAGTTTCTAGAACTGAGAGAAGTAAATTTCTGTTATTTATAAGCCATCCAGTCTGTGGTATTTTGCTGTAGCAGCCAGAATGGATTAAGACAAATTATAAAAGCTAGTTTTACTGTAACTTTGGTTTGTAACTCCACTTTTTGTTTTCTACATGATTTAAGAGACTAATGCATATAAAAACAATCATTAGTCTATGCTTTAGACATACAATGTATAAAGATGTAATTTTGTGACATCAACAGCTGAAAGGGGTAGGGAGGTAGCTGTATAGGAGCAGAGTTTTTTTCATATTGACATTATGGTTGTATAAATGTAAATTAGAGTTTTTAACTTTAAGGTATTAAATGTAATCCCCATGGTAATCTCTCACACACACACACACACACACACACACACACACACACACAAAACAACTAGAGGAGTCAAAGGCAGAGAGAGAGAAAATAGAATGTGGTTGCCAGGGGCTGATGGGAATGGGGAGTAATTGTTTAATGGGTAGAGTTTTAGTTTTGCAAGATGAAATATTTTCTGGGGATGGATATTGGTGATGATTGCACAACAATATGAATGTTTTTAATGCCACTGAACTACACATTTAAAAGTGGTTAAAATGGTAAGTTTTGTGTTATATATATTTCATCACAATTTAAAAAGCACAAAAATACATTGAGATATTCATAGCTACTAGGATTGATAAAATGAAAAAGACAGTGTTGTAAGGATGCAGAGAAATTGAATCCCTCATAATTCTTGGTGGGATTATAAAGTGGTTCAACCATTTTAGGAATCAATTTGGCCCTTCCTCAAAACGTCAAACATAAAAAAGTCCATATGATATAGAAATTCCATAATTTTGAATTATATAATCAATAGAATTGAAAACATATGACCACACAAAAACCTGTACATGATTGTTCACAGTAACGTTAGTCATAATAGTCAAATAATGGGAGCAACCCAAATGTATATCAACAAAGTGGATAAACTGTATGTGGTATATCCATAAAATGTAATATTACTCAGCCATAAAAATGAATGGCATACTGATACATGCTATAGTAAGGATGAACCTTGAAAGCATTATGCTAACTGAAATAAGCAAGGCAAGAAAGACTGCATATTGTATCATTGTATTTATATGAAATGTTCAGAATAATAAAATCTTAAAAATAGGAAGTAAATTATTGGTTGTGAGGGGCTTATGAGGAAAGGAAATGGGGAGCAATTCTAATAGGTGAGGGGTTTCTTTTTGCAGTGATGAAAATATTCTGAATTTAGATAGTGCTAATCATTGCACACCTTGTGAATATACTAAAAATACTTAATTTTACACGGTAACAGTATAAATTTTATGGTATGTGAATTGTATCTCAATAAATCTGTTATTAAGAAAAGATTCACATGAGACAGATAATTTCGCTGTTAGCTCTTGTACAAGGAAACCTTGGCTGGTGAAACAACCCGTGATGTCAGTAACCTAGTAAACAGTGGCATTTATTTTCCATTAGGAAAATGATTATAATTTCAATAGAGTAATTGCATAAGATATTAAAATAGTTTCTCCTTTTCACTCCCAGATGCGTTTCACTGATGGTTCTTATTGCATAAGTGAGTATAGATTTGCTTAAATTACACAATGTAAACCCTTTCAACCACATCTGGAACAGGGCTAGTCAAGGGCAGAAATGAAAGTGTAGGCTTATCATGGTGAATCACAGGACTGAGCCAGGTACACCTCTTGTTTGGTATCTATTTTCTCACACTCCCATTTCTCAATAGGTATTTTCAAAGAGTTGAGAGAGAATTCTCTGAACCAGGCCCAATATGAGAACCAGGCCAAGTCCTTGCTGCCCAGAGAAAGCATCTTAAATTCTCCTTCTATTTTTCCTGGAATCTTAGTATGATTTCTATCTTGGGGAGTATAAGACTGTGTGTGCCAATTCCTAACAACTTTTACGGTATTGAGGAGAATAAAGGTCTTGGCAAGAAAATCTGCAAGTATGATGTTGGAAGAAAGAAAGAAACTGGGTGAGTTCAGTGAAGGGAGGGTAGGTCAAGAGCTAAATGTAGTCCTTCTTGCCACGAGCCTACAAATGGACCACACACTTCTCTGGCTTTCCGTCTTGGTGATACTGCGCTTCCCAAGCGTAGTCAGAATGTACTTGAGCAGCATGAAAATACAAGTTTGTTTGAAAGTTGGTTTGGACACCATTTTGATGTTGCAGTTTTGTTACAAGTGTATGTGTGCTTTATAACTTTCTAAAATTCTCCTTAAACATTTCTCAATCCACTGTTACGCTAAAAAATGGAAATGATAGTGAAGTTTTTTCCAGTTTTTTGTTTATGTATGTAAAGAAAATCAGGAGATGGTTATCAGTTTGAAAAGAATTTTTATGCTGTTGGGCTTAAAAGTTCTTTTCAAATTGATCCCATTTCCTGATTTTAATAGTATTAGTATTAGGTAATTAGTATTTTCTGTGTCTTCTAAAATATAAAATTGACATTCAAATTCAGAAGGCTGGGTAGAGTCAGGTCATTATGGAGTTTGTATGTACTGTTTCAACACTGTGATCAAAATTCTGCCATTTCATTGATTTTCCTGTGAGATTATAGTCAATGATATAAGGTTCCATAACCTGGGGAGATAATTATAGCCAGAGTTAGAGATCTTAAGCCCTAGACTACTACTTCCAGAGTTAAAACTACTGGACTTCTTGAAAGGGGTGCCATATACATAAATATAAGATCTTAAAGGCTGACATTACCAGGCCAATAGCAGCAGGTGAATATAAGCAGCCATAATATAAGCATGGATGAATGAGTATGGATTAGGAAGGTATGCAAGAGGAGAGACTGAAGCTAAACTAGACATGATCTTGGGTAAGGTCAGGAATCCATGAGGAGGGAAAGCTCAAGACAGAAGCCTGAATCTACTAACAGAAATCCAGGATGAGCCCTATGCAATGCTGGTGGAGAATGGACTAAAGGCTGAGAAATAGAGGTGAAGAAGCAAAGTATAATCAGATGTTAACTTGCAGGCAAAGCTAGATCAAAACCTAGGCACAGTTGTTATAGGTCAGCAAAGCCTAGAAGCAGATTCTGAGAGGACAGATAGAACATATAAGGGAGAGGGACAATTGGCTATAGCCACTGAGATCTATCCCTGTTTTTATGGGAATCTATGAGATTGAGTGTGAGAATCAAGGCTGTCGTCACCATCAGCATTACCATCATCAACATCATCATCACTGCCATGACCATAGTCTCCCTGTTTATACGTGTCTTATTTTACATTCCAGGAACTAAGAATTTACGTATATTGTTTAATTTAAACCTCTTAACAGTTCTATACTCTTAATTTTATTATCTCATTTTCATGTTAACAACAACAGCAAAACAATTAATGCTCAGAAAAGTTAGATACCTTGCTCAAAGGCATGTAGACAGTAAATAAAGAAAGCTGGCATTCAATACCTACTCTACAGTCTGTGTTTTTAAAAACCAGACACTGTCTCTAATAGCATCTCTTTCCTATTAGTATGAGAGCTGCATAAAACCTAAGAGAAGCTTACCTTACCCTTGTCTCAGGTAGTCATGGATTGTGGTTTATAGGTGAAGGGGTAAGAGGTTGCAGGGAGGAGATTGACCCACTATAAAGTGCAAGCAGAGCTTGTCCTGCTCATTAGATATCATAGCCAACTTAAGATGCTACCCATACACCTGTATCCTGAGTGTATGTATGTGGAGAGGGGAAGTATTTTTTACCTATGTCTCATAACTCGGAGAGTAGAGCTGGCAGTGTCCTCAGAGATTCCCCAGCCCAACTCTCTTGCTGGATTACATGACCTCCCAACTCAATTCCAGTGCCAAACAGAAACTTCTGCCAGCCTTTCCCGACTCCGAGGCCCCCAAGCAGAGGGAGTTTCCCTTTCTTTGGAGTTCCACAACATTTTTCCCTATGGCTACGAGAGCACTGGCTGTATTTTGTTGTGCGTTATTGTTCACAGCTCTATCTCCTCTCCCATCGTTATCGGCGTTGCAAGTGATCTAAGGTCAGAAGTTCTGTCCTAATCCTTTTTTTTTCTCAGTACCTATTACCTAATACAGAAGGAGTGTAGTTAACCAAAATTTATTGAATTGAATTTCACATATGACTAAACTAAGTGCCAAAATGTTAAGCAATTTGCTCAAGTCACATGTAGATTGATAGCAAGACCAGGAAAGATTTCTCCTACTCATAATTTATACTACAGAATTGTGGCCCTCATCTGGGGTAAGTGTTAGTCTCTTTCTCTTTGTATGAGGTATTTGAGGAGGTGTTACTTTCTAACCATGCTCCTCTGAGCACGCTGTTATCACTCTCATGTCATTCTCCAGGGTTGTTTTTTTGCTGTGTGGGCACCTACAGAGTGAGGATGGAATTTTAAAAATTTACTTTGCATGGCACCAAGCACAAGGCTACTTTATTGCCTTTTTTCTTTGATGAAAAGATTGGAACTCTAATCCAGGAGGAGCTAAGTTGATTTCTGTACAATCTTATAGGGAACTAGTGACAAAATTAGAACACATTTGAATCTAGGTGAGTTTTTTTTGTTTTTGTTTTTCAGCTCTAACAGCATTGAACCATCCCCTGCATAGTCTTAGAAAGAGCTTAAAACAAATATATTGTGAATATCAATGCTACAAACACAAATACTTTAAAAAGCAATGTCCACAACCAAACCAAAAAAACCTTTTGTGTGTGTATATAACTTTATGTATGTTTTATGACTGTGAAGAAATATATGGAAGATCACTCTCTATTTTCTACCTTGGAAGGAGAGTGGTAGGATTGGAAGGAATTTTAGTTGGAGATTATTAAATTTTTTATTCATATTTATGTGCTTTCCCACAAAAATTAATAAACATTTTTAAGAATTCTGACTGACTGAACTGAACATCTGAACACATTATTTTCACTCAGGCCTATCTATTCAGCTTCTTTATCGTAAGAAAGAGATGACTCAGGCTAGCACAAGTAAATGAGATTTTCTGTGTTGATAAGTGAGCCATGACTGCATAGGACCCAGGGAGGACAGTAGTGGAAGCCTGGTTTCCTGGGAACTTTACCCAGAGGGTGAACTCTGAATTCAAGAAGACTTTTGGAACTTCAGAAAAACTGCCTGAGATTGACTCTGTGCTCCATTAACACCTCACAGCCACACTCCCTGTGGTGCCTTCCATAACTGTCCCACTACCAAATGACAAATTCTTCTCAATTTTCTCAGTTAAAATTCCTGCGAGGGGGAGAGAATTGGACTGGCCAAGATAATCTCTTGATGTCACATCTTATAAAACATTGTTTTCCTTTCTAGTGTATGTGAACTACAAAGTTGTCTTTCTAGCAGACACCATCCCCCTGGTACAACCTGTTGCCTGGGAGGTGGGCTTATGTGCTGTAAAAGTCATGTGGATGTGGGAGGGATGGGGAAGCCTTTAACTCTCTTGCTTTTGGTAAACCCATTCAATATTTATTTTTCTTGTCTACTTTAGCCCGTGTGGAGGAATTTTATTATACATGTGCCTCACTTGTTATTTTTAGGCCCATAGTTATTTCTTAGCTGCATTCCTTGCTTAACTCTCACTACATTCTACTGAGGTTGCCTTGGTATAAGTGTGTAACCATCACTAGACTGCAAGTTCTCTGAGGAATGGGCTTTGATTGCTTAATGTGACATCCCAGGTATCCATCTAGCCAGCTCAAAGGTCTTCAGCAAATAGTATTGAAATGAATTGTTGGCCTCCAAGATAACCAGGGAATTCTTTGAATTTGTTAAAACACAGTGGTGTTCAATTTCTAGGATCCTAAGTCCCTTCCAGTGCTCATCTGTAATGGATATTTGTATTAGTGATTCTGCAACACAGCCTGGGGCCTAGCAGGTCTTCAGGGTGTTGACATGATTTTGAGTGTCTTGGAAATGGTTATGAAAAGATGGCAGTGGTTAGCAAGGTGGGGCTGGGCAAGCGTGAGTGAGGTGGGAGGCTGGGTAACTTGGGATTGATTGTGTAACATGAAAGACAGCTCACCCATCTGAAAATGTAAAGTAAAAAGGAGGCTATGCAGATCATATCTGTTTCTATCTCTGATCTGGAAAGCTCAGAAACAGTTGTCAAACCCTGCCTGGACTCATCCATATGCTGCCTTTGATATGAATCCTAGTGGGTGATACCCACATAATCACAGCCTTGTTCCACATTGCATAATAAGCCTGCCATGACCTTGGGCTCTCACGCCTGTTCTGAGGGCGATGTACAGAGACACTGGAGCTGTCAGAGAAGCCATTTTCTGTCTGAATAGTTTTGGGGACACTTTTAAATGTCACCTATCAAAGCATAGTTTCTTCCCATGGTACCTAGCTTGGGAAAGTGTTATTCAGGGTGCATAGGGTGGGAGGCATGACGTCAATGTAAAATCACAGACTGCCTAAGGGTCAAGACTCCCCTTTGCCCCCAAGCCCTGGTTATTCCAGGCCAGTCAATTTTTCCGTTCTCTAGCCTGGGAGAAACATGTCAATGGCGTGAAAGAGCACAGAGCCTACATCTGTTTTGGCCAGAGAAACAGAGCCAGTTCACAGTAGCTTAAGCCAATGACATTCCAGGAATCCTCCTCAGGGTCCATCTAACCTCCATAGCCTATCTTATAGACAGTAGTGTAAACCGACTGGGGTAGAAGTAAAAAGATATGATTATTTTTAAAGATTGTACAGAATTACTGCCAAGTGGTGGTGAATGGAGACAATGATCTGGATATTTTAAAAGAGAATTTTCCATCCCTCCGCCTCAGCACTCTAGACAAATAAGGCAAAAGAATTACACTCAGCATCAATGGTTATTTCTCAAGCTTTGTGGTAAGGAGCATGAGTTTTGGTGTCATAAAAAAATTGGATTTGAATCCAAACTTGAATACTTACTAGCTATGGGGTCTTGGCTGAGTTAGTCCCTTAAGATCCTGCGTCTCCTCACGTGTAACAGGGATTATCAAATCTCCCTTGCATGTTTCTTGGGAGGATTAAGTACACTGAAGTGAAGCACTGAGGACAGTCCATGGTTTGGTGATTGTCCAATAAATAGTAGTTTGTAGTGAAATTCCTCTTGGAATGTATTGTCTTACCTAGGGCCTGCCTGTCTTCCTTCTCAGTCTTATCCAGACTTTTAAAGAGCTTTTGACTGATGGGAACCTGCATAGAAACACTGAGCCAGGGCTTGCTTCCTAGTGAATACTAGACACCAGCATTGGCAAATGATCTAAGGAAACAGCAAGACCTTATTAAAACATTGCCTTTGAACCCCTCATGGTTGGTGCCAGTGCCTCACTGTAAAATGTGGAGTTACCCACTCTCTTTGCCTCAATTTGGTATGGATAACTTAACAGATACACCCACATATGTCTGTCAGGCTTGGAACTACATGTTACCACATGCCCTGTGTACCACTATAAAGAACTTTCTTTTTTGCCATTTGAATATATCTTAAGTTGCTTTAAGTGTTTACTGACATTGGTGTTATAACATTATTTATCAGCTTCATGAACCTCCAAACTGTTCTCCATAGTGGCTGTATCAATTTACATTCCCACCAGCAGTGCAAGAGGGTTCCCTTTACGCCACACCCTCTCCAGCATTTATTGTTTGTAGATTTTTTGATGATGGTCATTCTGACTGGTTTCTTACTTTCCCAACTGTGAACTTTAATTGTCCAATTTTAAGCACCAGCTAAGGTCATTTCCAATCCTGAATTAATTAATTGGCTCCCAGTCTCTAAATTTCCTAGTATATGGATCAAGGATTTTAATTGTGAGATGATGCATCTTACAAACAACTACCTTATTTTTATGAGGATATGTGTGGCACATATGTATGGCACAGTATCATGATTAAGAGCACAAACACTGGAGCAGACTGTTCAGGTTCTAATCCAGAACCATCATTCACTATGTATGTGACCTAAGACAAGTTACTTAACCCCTCTGGACCTCAAGTTCCTTATCTTCATAGAATGCTTATATGGATTAAATGAGTTTGTATATGTAGAGCACTAAAACACAGTCCTTGCATAGTAAGTGCTACAACTGTTGTCATTATTGTTATGCATATAAAATAGGCTGGTCCCCCCTTTTCTGGAAAGAGTACTAATCAAACTCCAGTCATTGTCCTCCTAGTATTCAGGTATACAACCTCAAAGAGGACTGTCTGATGGATCCCCCTGAAGGCAAGTAGTCGGACTGGAGGTTGTTGCTGAGGACAGGGGACTCTTTTTGTACACAGAGCTGTGGGTTTGCTGGATATAAGGCAGGTTGACATGCTGAAAAGTCATTGGGATGTTGAAGAAAAGGATTCACACAAGTCACAAAAACAAGTTTGATGTATGATATATAAAACTGGTGTGGGAAAGATGCTGGAGGTGAGAGAAGACTCATATGCATTGTAGAGAATCATAGGATGACAACAGGAGCTAGTCCCAGGAGAATTCTTAATGTGGCATGAGTGAGTTGGCTACATTGAAATGAGAAGGGCCAGAGCAGTCATGATGAACCACCAGTTCTTCTCCCTATTAGGTTAAGTTTGACAGTTTCCTTGTTAACCTACTGGAAAATCTTGGCACATTCTAATGTATTCCCGAGACAGGAAATAATTTCCCTTTGCTATTTCTATAACCACAAAAATCAGGTTCTAAGTTGGTCATGGTGCTCGTGGTGGGGGTGGGGCTGTCTAGGACTTCTTCAAACAGTAGCTTAGCAGTTACAGATATGGAGAATTTTAAGTCATATTTTCTAATACTTGGAAAATAATAAATAGCTGTTAATTCATGGAGACAATAGATTTCAGAAATGACGTAAAAATTCATTTCCTGCCCATGCTACTGTAATTTAATGCATACTATGTGCTGAGTCTTCAGCACTTTGTGTCTATCATCTCATTGGTCCTTACATGAACCCAATAAAAGTTACATATTATTACATTTATTTTTTTCATATGACTGATGTACTTCTCAGAGAGATTCTATTATTTGCTGCATGGTATCCTAAACTGACTTAGGTTAGAAAGGGTCATTTTGAGGTAAGTAGGAGGCAAGAATGAAGTCAGTGGGATCAATTAGAAGACTACAGCAGCAGTCTAGATGAGCCATGATGGAGGCTTAGACCAAAGTGGAAAGGCTGGAGATGGTGGGAAACTGTCAGATCCTGGATACATTTTGAAGGTATAATGAACAGGAATTTGACAGAATGAATGTGGGCAAGGAGAGAGGCTGAGAAATCAAGAGGGAATCTAAGTTTGTTGGCCTGAGGAAATAGACAGTTGAAATTGTCACAACCTAGGTGGGAAAGACGGAAGGGGAAACAGGTTTAGAGAGCAAGAACAGGAGTTCAGTTGGGGATCTGTTAAGTTTGAGATGTCTGGTAAATATCCAAATGGAGATGTCAAGTAAATAGTCTGAAATTCAGGAGCGAAGTCTTGGGTGGAGATAGAAATGTAGGATTCTGGCCCATAGATTTTTTTTTTCTTTGAAGCATAGTTGATTTACAATGTCATGTTAGTTTCAGGTGTAGAGCAAACTGACTCAGTTATATATATATATATATATATATATATATATATATATATATATATATATATATATATATATATGTATGTATATATATTCTTTTTCAGATCCCTTTCCATTACAGTTTACTACAAGATATTGAATATAGTTCCCTGTGCTATACAGTATGCCCTTGTTCCTTATTTATTTTATATATAGTAGCGTGTATCTGTTGATCCCAAATTCCTAATTTATCCCTCCCCCCCCCTTCCCTTTGGTAACCATAATTTTGTTTTCTATGTCTGTGAGTCTGTTTCTGTCATGTAAATAAGTTCATTTGTATCATTTTTAAGATTCCACATTTAAGTGATATCATATGATACTTGTCTTTACCTGTCTGACTTACTTCAGTTAGTATGATAATCTCTAGGTCCCTCCATGTTTCTGCATATGGCATTATTTCATTCTTTTTTACTTATGGTTGAATTTTAGATATTTTTAAAGATACAAGCCTTTAAGAAATTACTCTAAGCATGAGTGTAGATAGAAGAGAAAAGAGTACCAAAGACAGAGTGTATGGTGGGCCATACCTCTAGAAATTGGTGGGAAGAGGAGGCGTCAGCAAAGGACAATGAGAAAAAAATATCCACTGGAACAGGAGGGGAAAAAAAGATTGTGGTGGCCTCAAAGCCAAGTGCAAAAAGTGTATTAAAGAGAAGCGAGGGATTCAACTATGTCCAAATGCTGCCATCCATCAAGATGAAGAGTGAGAGTTGACCATTTAGACTTCAACATAGAGTTCATTGGTGGTCTTGAAAGGAACTGTTTGACAAACTGAGCTTGTATGGGAATCTTTGGGGAAACAAGGCCTAACTGGAGTAGATTTAAGAGAGAGTGGGAGGAAACTATTTGGAGGCACCAAGGGGAGCGGGAAGAGATGTACTTCTGGAATTATAAAGTTGTATATTTTCACAGAGACTGGGGAAGGTATATGTGAGAGCTGGAGTTTGATCTTGATCCTCTGATCCGTTCATCATGACACATTATCCTAAGGCTTTTACAGATTGGACCTGTATATTCATTTTTCTCCCCTTTAACCACTCTTTTTTTTCTTCTTCTTCTCTCTTTTTTTTTTTTTGAATTTTATTTATTTATTTTTTACACAGCATGTTCTTATTAGTTATCTATTTTATACATATTAGTGTATATATGTCAATCCCAATCTCCCAATTCATCCCACCACCACGCCCCACCCCCGCTTTCCCCCTTGGTGTCCATACATTTGTTCTCTACACCTGTGTCTCTATTTCTGTCTTGGAAACCGGTTCATCTGTACCATTTTTCTAGATTCCACATATATGCATTAATATACGATATTTGTTTTAATTTTTCTGGCTTCCTTACCTCTGTATGACAGACTCTAGGTCCATCCACCTGACTACAAATAACTCAATGTCATTTCTTTTTATGGCTGAGTAATATCCCATTGTATATATGTGCCACATCTTCTTTATCCATTCATCTGTTGATGGACACCTAGATTGCTTCCATGTCCTGGCTATTGTAAACAGAGCTGAAATGTATATTGTGGTACATGACTCTTTTTGAATTATGGTTTTCTCAGGGTATATGCCCAGTAGTGGGATTGCTGGGTCATATGGTACTTCTATTTTTAGTTTCTTAAGGAACTTCCATACTGTTCTCCATAGTGGCTGTATCAACTTACATTCCCACCAACAGTGCAAGAGGGTTCCCTTTTCTCCACACCTTCTCCATCATTTATTGTTTGTAGATTTTTTGATGATAGCCATTCTGACTGGTGTGAGGTGATACCTCATTGTAGTTTTGATTTGCATTTCTCTAATAATTAGTTATGTTGAGCAGCTTTTCATGTGCCTCTTGGCCATCTGTATGTCTTCTTTGGAGAAATATCTATTTAGATCCTCGGCCCATTTTTTGATTGGGTTGTTTCTTTTTTAATATTGAGCTGCATGAGCTGTTTGTATATTTTGGAGATTAATCCTTTGTCCGTTACTTTGTTTGCAAATATTTTTTTCGCAATCTGAGGGTTGTCTTTTCGTCTTGTTTATGGTCTCCTTTGCTGTGCAAAAGCTTTGGAGTTTCATTAGGTCCCATTTATTTATTTTTGGTTTTATTTCCATTTCTCTAGGAGGTGGGCCAAAAAACATCTTGCTGTGATTTATGTCAAAGAGTGTTCTTCCTATGTTTTCCTCTAAGAGTTTTATAGTGTCCGGTCTTACATTTAGGTATTTAATCCATTTTGGGTTTAATTTTGTGTGTGGTGTTAGGGAGTGTTCTAATTTTATTCTTTTACATGTAGCTGTCCAGTTTTCCCAGCACCACTAATTGAAGAGACTGTCTTTTGTCCATTGGATATCCTTGCCTCCTTTGACATAGATTAATTGACCATAGGTACGTGGATTTATCTCTGGGCTTTCTATCCTGTTCCATTGATCTATATTTTTGTTTTTGTGCCAGTACCATATTATCTTGATTACTGTAGCTTTGTAGTATTGTCTGAAGTCAGGGAGTCTGATTCCTCCAGCTCCGTTTTTTTCCCTCAAGACTGCTTCGGCTATTTGGCGTCTTTTGTGTCTCCATACAAATTTTAAGATTTTTTTTTGTTCTAGCTCTGTAGAAAATGCCACTGGTAATTTGATAGGGATTGCATTGAATCTGGAGATTTCTTTGGGTAGTATAGTCATTTTCACAATATTGATTCTTCCAATCAAAGAACATGGTATATCTCTCCATCTGTTTCATCTTTGATTTCTTTCATCAATGTCTTGTAGTTATCTGAGTACAGGTCTCTTACCTCCTTAAGTAGGTTTATTCCTAGGTATTTTATTCTTTTTGCTGCAATGGTGAATGGGATTGTTTCCTTAATTTCTCTTTCTGATCTTTCATTGTTAGTGTATACGAATGCAAGAGATTACTGTGCATTCATTTTGTATCCTGCAACTTTACCAAATTCATTGATTAGCTCCAGTAGTTTTCTGGTGGCATCTTTAGGATTCTTTATGTATAGTATCATGTCATCTGCAAACAGTGACAGTTTTACTTCTTTTGCAATTTGGATTCCTCTTATTTCTTTTTCTTCTCTGATTTCCATGGCTAGGACTTCCAAAACGATGTTGAATAATAGTGGCCAGAGTGGACATCCTTGTCTTGTTCCTGATCTTAGAGGAAATGCTTTCAGTTTTTCACCATTGAGAATGATGTTTGCTGTTGGTTTGTTGTATATGACCTTTATTATGTTGAGGTATGTTCCCTCTATACCCACTCCCTGGAGAGTTTTTATCATAAATGGGTGTTGAATTTTGTCAAAAGCTTTTTCTGCATCTGTTGAGGTCATCATATGGCTTTTCTTCTTCAATTTGTTAATATCGTGTATCACATTGATTGCTTTGCATATATTGAAGAATCCTTGCATCACTGAGATAAGTCCCACTTGATCATGGTGTATTATCCTTTTAATGTGCTATTGGATTCTGTTTTCTAGTATTTTGTTGAGGATTTTTGCATCTATATTCATCAGTGATATTGGTCGGTAATTTTCTTTTTTTGTAGTATCTTCGTTTGGTTTTGGTATCAGGGTGATGCTGGCCTCATAGCATGAGTTTGAGAGTGTTCTTTCCTCTGCAAATTTTGGAAGAGTTTGAGAAGGATGGGTGGTAGCTCTTCTCTAAATGTTTGATAGAATTTACCTGTGAAACCATCTGGTCCTGGACTATTGTTTGTTGGAAGATTTTTAATCACAGTTTCAATTTCATTACTTGTGATTGGTCTGTTCATATTTTCTATTTCTTCCTGATTCAGTATTGGAAGATTATACCCTTCTAAGAATTTGTCCATTTCTTCCAGCTTGTCCATTTTATTGGCATAGAGTTTCTTGTAATAGTCTGTTATGATGCTTTGTATTTCTGCAGTGTCCATTGTAACTTCTTCTTCACTTCTAATTTTATTGATACAAGTCCTCTCCCTCTTTTTCATGATGAGTCTGGCTAAAGGTTTATCAATTTTGTTTATCTTCTCAAAGAACCAGCTTTTAGTTTTATTGATCTTTGCTATTGTTTTCTTTGTTTCCTTTTCATTTATTTCTGCTCTGATCTTCATGATTTCTTTCCTTCTTCTAACTTTGGGTTTTGTTTGTTCTTCTTTTTCTAGCTTCTTTTGGTGTAAGGTTAGATTGTTTATTTGAGATTTTTCTTGTTTCTTGAGGTAGGATTGTATTGCTATAAACTTCCCTCTTAGAACTGCTTTGGCAGCATCCCATAGGCTTTGGATCATTGTGTTTTCGTTGTCATTTGTCTCTAGGTATTTTTTGATTTCCTCTTTGATTTCTTCAGTGATCTCTTGGTTATTTAGTAGTGTATTGTTTAGCGTCCATGTGTTTGTGTTTTTTTACGTTTTTTTCCCTGTAATTGATTTCTAATCTCATAGCATTGTGGTCAGAAAAGATGTTTGATAGAATTTAAATATTCTTAAATTTAACAAGGCTTGATTTGTGACCCAAGATCTGATCTATCCTGGAGAATGTTCCATGTGCACTTGAGAAGAAAGTGTAATCTGCTGTTTTGGGATTGAATGTCCTATAAATATAAATTAAATCTATCTGGTCTATTGTGTCATTTAAAGCTTGTGTTTCCTTATTAATTTTCTGTCTGGATGATCTGTCCATCAGTGTAAGTGAGGTGTTAAAGTCTCCCACTATTATTGTGTCACTGTTGACTTCCTCTTTTATAGCTGTTAGCATTTACTGTATGTATTGAGGTGCTCCTAGGTTGGGTGCATATATATTTATAATTGTTATATCTGCTTCTTGGATTGATCCCTTGATCATTAGGTAGTGTCCTTCCTTGTCTCTTGTAACATTCTTTATTTTAAAATCTATTTTGTCTGATATGAGTATTACTACTCCAGCTTTCTTTTGATTTCCATTTGCATGGAATATCTTTTTCCATCCCCACACTTTTGGTTTGTATGTGTCCCTAGGTCTGAAGTGGGTCTCTTGTAGACAGCATATATAGGGGTCTTGCTATTGTATCCATTCAGCGAGCCTGTGTCTTTTGGTTGGACATTTAATTTATTCACCTTTAAGGTAATTATCGATATGTATGTTCATATTACAATTTTTAAAATTGTTTTGTGTTTGTTTTTGTAGGTCCTTTTCTTCTCTTGTGTTTCCCACGTAGAGAAGTTCCTTTAACATTTGATGTAGAGCTGGTTTGGTGGTGCTGAATTCTCTTAGCTTTTGCTTGTCTGTAAAGCTTTTGATTTCTCCATCAAATCTGAATGAGATCCTTGCTGGGTAGAGTAATCTTGCTTGTAGGTTCTTCCCTTTCATCACTTTAAATATATCGTGCCGCTCCCTTCTTGCTTGTAGAATTTCTGCTGAGAAATCAGTTGGTAACCTTATGGGAGTTCCCTTGTATGTTTTTTTTATCATTTCTCCCTTGTTGCTTTTAATAGTTTTTCTTTTTCTTTAATTTTTGCCAATTTGATTACTATGTGTCTCAGCGTGTTTCTCCTTGGGTTTATCCTGTATGGGACTCGCTGCGCTTCCTGGACTTGGGTGGCTATTTCCTTTCCCATGTTAGGGAAGTTTTCGACTATAATCTCTTCAAATATTTTCTCTGGTCCTTTCTTTCTCTCTCTCTCCTCCTTTTGGGACCCCCTATAATGTGAATGTTGGTACGCTTAATGTTGTCCCAGAGGTCTCTTAGGCTCTTTTCATTTCTTTTCATTCTTTTTTATTTATTCTGTTCCATGGCAGTAAATTCCACCATTCTGTCTTCCAGGTCACTTATCTGTTCTTCTGCCTCAGTTATTCTGATATTAATTCCTTCTAGTGTATTTTTCATTTCAGTTATTATATTGTTCATCCCTGTTTGTTTATTCTTTAATTCTTCTAGGTGATTTTTCTTTAATTCTTCTAGGTCTTTGTTAAACATTTCTTGCATCTTCTTGATCTTTGCCTCCATTCTTTTTCCGAGGTCCTGGATCATCTTCACTATCGTTATTCTGAATTCTTTTTCTGGAAGGTTGCCTATCTCCAATTCATTTAATTGTTTTTCTGGGGTTTTATCTTGTTCCTTCATCTGGTACATAGTCCTCTGCCTTTTCTTTTTTTCTGTCTTTCTGTGAATGTGGTTTTCATTCCACATGCTTCAGGATTGTAGTTCTTCTTGCTTTTCCCCTCTGCCCTCTGCTTTCTGCCCTCTGGTGGATGAGGCTATCTAAGAGGCTTGTGCAAGCTTCCTAATGTGAAGGACTGGTGATGGGTAGAGCTGGGTGTTGCTCTGGTGGGCAGAGCTTAGTAAAACTTTAATCCACTTGTCTGCTGATGGGTTGGGCTGAGTTCCCTCCCTGTTGGTTGTTTGGCCTAAGGTGACCCAGCACTGGAGCCCACAGGCATTTTGGTGGGGCTAATGATGGACTCCAGGAGGTCTCACGCCAAGGAGTACTTACCAGAACTTCTCCCGCCAGTGTCCTTGTCCCTGCAGTGAGCCACAGCTGCCCCCCGCCTCTGCAGGAGACCCTCCAACACTAGCAGGTAGGTCTGGTTCAGTCTCCCATGGGGTCTCCCTTCCTTCCCCCTGGGTCCCGATGCATACACTACCCTGTGTGTGCCCTCCAAGAGTGGAGTCTCTTTTTACCCCAGTCCCATCAAAGTCCTGCAGTGAAATCCCACCAGCCTTCAATGTCTGACTCTCTGGGAATTCCTCCTCCTGTTGCCAGACCCCAAGGTTGGGAAACCCAATGTGGGGCCCAGAACTCTCACTCCAGTGGGTGGACTTCTGTGGTATAATTGCTCTCCAGTTTGTGAGTCAGCCACCCAGCAGTTATGGGACTCAACTTTATTGTGATTGCACCCCTCCTACCATCCTACTGAGGCCTCTCCTCTTTCTTTGGATGTGGGGCATCCTCTTTGGTGAGCTCCAGTGTCTTCCTGTCGATGATTGCTCAGCAGGTCGCTGGGATTCCAGTGCTCTCGCAAGAGGGAATGCCCCTTTAACCGCTCTTGAAGACATCATTATTTAGTTGTGCACTGTGTCACTATTCTATTCTAAATGGTGATGTTGTATTGTGATTTGGCCATATTATGGTGAAAGGGTGACTGTAGAACTTGCTCTGACAGAAAGGAAACAACCAGTCCGCTGTCAGGTTTCCTTTGATTGACCTGGGAGTAAAAATAACTTTTCTAGAGAATAGAGTCTAACTGGTCATCTTAATAAGGTTGAGGTTTCTGTAGCCTGTGAGGTTATTATCAGGAGCTGGAGTTTGCTGTCAGGGCTTTGAAGGATCAGAAGAATAAAAGCTTGGAATAGCATTGAGTCTATTAGTGGAAAAAGGAATCTGAGAAAAAAATAGTATCTAAGACTATTGCTTATAACTCTGCTCCCCAAAATAATGAATAAAGAGCTGGATGGAATGAGACATATATATATATATATATATATATATGTATATATGCTAAGGGATGAATAGACACTGTCTAGGAAGGCAGTTGTTATTGGGTTTAAGGATTTGACTATCATCAATGTAGTGTCCCTTATAGGCCATTTACAAGCCAACTTACTAATTTCAGGGTGAAAGCCACTCTTTTGTTCTCATTAAACAAATTTAAATTTAGAGTAGTGTCACCTTATATGTTTATAGGGTCTCCACCAGATTGCAGACTCTTTGGAAGAAAGACCAAGTTTTTTTCCCCTTTTTATTAGTTCCCTATTTAAGGGTTATGAAATGTATTATGTCTCCAGTCAACATTTCTGATCAGTCCTCTCAACATGTGCTGAATGGTAGAAGATGGGGCAGATGGATGGAAACCTACAGTGACTGGGCTGGAAATCTGATAATCGGAAACAGTTGGGCAGAGATCCTCAGTTGGTTGTTGTCTTGACAGTTATCAGGGAGTGCCACAGGTGATTCTTAGGATTTTATTTTATTTCTTAAAATTTTCTCCTGAGGATTAGTCATTATTTGTCAAGTCTCTACATGAGGAGATTTATTTCTCAAGACTGTAAGAAAACTCTTATACCTTACATAACTTACTTTGTGGTCAAGGTCATATTCTTGGGTCCCTTGTTGCTTGCTTATCAGGACAAGTTAGCATTTATGAACCAACCCTGGTTCATGATACTTATTTATTCCAAGGAAAGTAACTATTATATAAAGTGATTAATTAATGAACAACTATTTTTATTTAGAAGCTATTGTTTTCTAATTCCATCTCCAGGGTTTCACTGGCTCAATCAACAAATATTAAAATATTGAAAGAAAACCCCTAAACCCTTAATGGTTATCTACATTTTTCACAGTATGAATGTATCATTCTTTGTGGTTTTTTTAAACAAATAGGTTTAATATAAATATAAAAGTAAATAATTTAAATAGGTTTGATAGAAAATAGTCTACTGATAAACAATTCCATTGTTTTCAATTTTTACTACCACAAACAATGCTGTAATGAATGACATCATAAATGTATCTTTTTAATTTATAGGAATTCTTTATTTTTTACAGTTATTAATCCTTTGTTATATGCCTTTCAAATATTTTCTTTCAGGCTTTCTTCCCTCTTGACTTTTCTTGTCTTTTTAGTTCTTATGGGTAGCATAGACTAACCTCTGGTACAAACAACATCACAGTCTATCCAAGCTGGGATTACCACTAAAATTTACAGAACAGACAGCTGTATAATATACATGCAGAACAAATGATCAATTAATACATAACTCTAGCTCTTTGTCTTAATACCCGTTGTCTTCCCTAACATTCTTTATTGTGTCAGTGGAATAATTTGGGGTCTTCTCTCATTTGTCTAAAACAACCTTAAGAAAAGTCCAGAGTCTATTAACCCTGAGAGGGCATGTCTAGCTCTCAGAGATGGTGTGAAAAATGATTTGTAACACAGAATTTGAAGCTCTTAGAGAATGTGTTTTTAGAAACAAAAAAACGGTGTTACGAATTCAAACATTAATATGATTATTATTTTACTATGTTAATAATATTTTTTAATGTCCAACTCACCATTTCTCATGTCAATATCCTAGTTTATATTGAAGCCTTCCATTTATATTTGAAATCTTATATACTTAAATCTCTGGACTGAAAACCTGTAAAAGGTGGTCTTTACTGAGTTACACTCTTATCCTCCCATCATTGTGCAACTGTTTCATTTCTTGATGAAGAAATATAAAAACTTAACATGATCAAATAGTCATAAAATTCTGTCAGAAGCCAATGTGTGTGTCAGTAACTTGGTCTGCCCTGGTCATACAGAGAATCTTTGGGTTGGCAGAGTGGTGGGTTCATAGAGGCAGAATCCTAGTAGGGATAATACTCAGCATCCTATCTTCCCTTTTTACTCATTCCAAAGGGCATTAAAATTAGGAGGAGAGTTTGGGTCATTTGTTTCAGGAAACATGATTCCCAAGAAGAAGGAACTGGATGGTGAGGAAGGGATGAGGGTCCAGCAGGATGATGACTTTTTCTCCCTCTCACTCCTATAGGAGTGTGACTCCCCTCACACACAAGGACTGTAAATTT
This sequence comes from Hyperoodon ampullatus, assembly GCF_949752795.1. Lineage (NCBI taxonomy): Eukaryota > Metazoa > Chordata > Mammalia > Artiodactyla > Ziphiidae > Hyperoodon > Hyperoodon ampullatus. The sequence continues at coordinate 64,551,094 of NC_136921.1, read as the reverse complement.
ATTTGGTTTAAGGACCCAGAGAGTGTCATGTCTGTTAACCTTCTCTTAAATGGAAGTGTCCAGAGCATGGATTATGTAAAATTTTCCTGAATAGTGATATATAAACCCCAGTATAAACGGACTATAGCAAAGCACAAAATTAAGTCTCACCACACTCTGCACAGACTGTCTCATTGTCACCATATCCCTTCTGTTGGGCCGAGTGGGGCCCACGCAAGGATGCTACACTGATCTGCCATATGTGTTCTTGGATTTGTGGCCTCCTCACTCTCACTATATTTTATAACATTTCCTAAATAAATTGTGTGAGTGGTCTCTTTTTTCCCAAGCTAAATCTCACCTCAAATGCTGAATTGATATTTGAGGAATTTGCATTGCTCCACCTAGGACCAATTTTGAACCTGATTTTATTAAGCCTTTGGATCAAGTACTATGGCAGTGAGTTTCCTCTCCCTTTCATCCTTAGTAAGAAATCCACAATATAATTTGGAATGCCACTGAAGTCTTTTAGACTACATTTCCCAATCTTTCAGGAAGGGGTAGCCATATAACTAAATCTGACCACTGAGATGGAAAAAAATATTATTGAGTGAGGCTTCCGGGAAATTTCAGAGAAAATTAGGGCAAGCTTTTGTACTCGTACCCTCTGTGATCCATTCCTATGACCTGGTATGTGGATGTGATAGATGGAGCTCCAACAGTTATTCTAGATTATCAATGAAATTGGAAGTCACAAACTGAGACAGTTGAATAGAACCCAAACCTGTGTCTCTGAGGACTGCAGAGATATCAGTTGACTCTGGACTGCCTAGTTCCAGAGTTCTTTTATGTGAGGAGGAAATAACCTATACTTTGTGTAAGCTATTTTTAGGTTTTCTTTTATGTGTAATTTTGTTATTTTTTTTATTGTAAATCAGAAACACAGTAGCCACAAGATAGAAATATATAAATTTAGTTCAGGAGATGCTACAATTTTTCCTTTAACTCTGCATATATAAAATATACTTACCTGAGTATATGTGTTATTGCCTTACTAAGAAAACTGATTTAATGCCTTAGCCCAAATATGGAAGAGAGCCTGCTTTTATAGTTGAGGTTTTAACTTGTAACCCTACTTTCTGGGTACCTGGACACTTTAGTTATATTTTGATTACCTTTGGAATATCTAGGACAACCAATAACAATCTACTTTCTACATTAATCTTCTCTCATTTCTCTTACCTAATTCCCATGTTCAATGCTGTCCAAGAGTACACCTTCAGTCAATAATTGATTTGTTATTCACTTCTGACACTGGCCAGGTCACTAGCCACTGATGAACTTAGCAATCCCCTGCCTCCTAGGAAGTATAAAAACTGAGCCACACAAAAACACAGGGGTTGTATATGTGTATTTCTGGAGACAGTGGCACATAACCTGTCTAATAATCAGAGGCACAGCATCCTCTGTATCCTGGCCTGTGTTCAGATAGAAGGGTATCCAACCCTGAGGGAACTGCCTATCACCAGTGGAGAGTATACGAGGGATTAGATGGATCACTGTTGGATGCACAATGAACATCTGGGAATACTGCTGGGCAATTGCCTCAGCAATGCCTTATCTCTACTAATGTGTAATTTTTGTTAATTTTAACAAATTCTGTTTCCTTTTGCATTTCAACATTGGCAACCTGAAGTTTAAAAAAGTCCCACAGAGTTTAGCATGGAGAATATAAGCAAAACAAAAGCTAGTGCTGAAATGGAGAAAGAATGAAATGACCTTCTTGTCATGGAAGTGACTGATGGGCTGCTAAATTACTCCATGTAGATGCTGTGCACACACATATATGTGTGTGTATTTGTGTGTGCATTTTATCATTGTCCTTCCATTTGTATCTGAAGGTGTCTTTTCAATTTTCTCTTCTGTATATGCCTTGCTTTTTTTCTACTTTTCTCTCTAGCTATCTTTCTCCTTGTGAAATTCAGATTATATTTATGAATTATTGTTTCAGAGTCTTTTCCTCTAAATTCCTCTCTCTTTTTGTGTTAACAATTGCTCTCTAATTTTTGTACTTTCTTTTTGCCTATCTCCTTCTATCTTTCTCTTCTCTCTTCTGACCACAAGGTCAGAGAACTGAAGTGCCGTATGTATAATGTCTTTTCTCTATCTAAAAACAAACAAAGAAGATTTTTCAGTTCAAAACAACGGTTTGAACATGTTACCTCTTGTCCCTCTCTAAGTTTTAATAAAATAACATGCAAAAAGTATAAAAATAATTTTCTTAAGGCATTTTGGAAAAACTCAGTGGAATGTTATTCTCCGGCTAAAACAATTGAGAGATTTCTGTGAGATAATAAGCAGATGGAATCAGCTCCAAAATATACGAGTTTTTGTTTGTTTTGTTTTGTTTTAGTAGAACTCTAAAGTAATCCAGTGTCACATAAAATGTAGACTGGGAGAAGGAGAAGGCCATACAGAGTTCGCTGTTGAACAGCTTTATGTATGCCTCCTGCTTAGATTAGCTGATTTCACTATTTGTCTGGTGTAAACAGGGGTTAATACCTCACTTGCCAAATACATTTGGTAGTCCTGATGCAAGGGATTCCCAGAATGAGAACTGAGGGCTATCAAACCAGGACAGTTCCCTTTTGCATTTGTAGCTGTTAGGAGGAAAGAGAAACTGATACCTTGAAAAGAAATTACCAATACTTGTTAAAGAAAACCTTCTAAATTTATGTACTCCCTTTCACGTCTCATACAAACACATAGCCCAGATTCATCATATAGCCTAGGTTCTTGCAATCACAATCTTGATTTCCTGTAGTGGGAGAGATATTTTCTCTTGAAGTTAGGACATAAATATCATTTCCTAGGACACAAAGTGAGGAAAGCTAAGAACATGAAAGACGACCTCTACATTGCAACAAAAGGAATAAAAATATTAAGGAAAACTGTTGGTGATGGGAGTAAATGGATAACTTAATATAAATGTAATTATTACCGCTAAGTGAATGTTTGAAGATATGACAAAAACAGTAGCAACAACTATACCAGCAGATTGCTATGAAAAGGAAGTTTTCATATTTCATGAAACTTAAAGATACAATCATTGATTTAAGACAAGATGTAATTGATAAACTGAAAGGACACAGCCAATGCATGAACTGGTGAAATGAAAGAACCGAGGAATTATTCTAGAGTATAACGCAAAGGTAAAAGAGAGACGAGATACAAAAGAAACATTAGGAGACATAGAAAATGGATACATTAGTTTTGTTATAAATAAAAAAGGAGTTTCAAAAGAGATATAGGGGAGCAATACATGAAACTATAATAGAAGAAAATATTCTTTAGCTGAAGACAGACTTGTCTTGAGATTTAAATAAATTTTTGGATATCAATAAGGAGAACAAAATGAAAATACCTAGATTCTCCCTCGTGAAATTTCAGAATACTGGTGTTAGAAAGAAAATTCCAGAGAACAAAATTCTAGTTCACTATAAAGAATACTCCTCAGACTGGCATCACACTTCTCACCTACAGCACAGATGGTAAAAGACAAGGAAAGATTGTCTTCAAAGTTCTGGGAGAACATAATGTAGAACATATATTTGACTTTATATTAAGTTAAACTAACATTTAAGAGTAGAGGCCAAGGAAAACATGTTTTGTCATAAAAGGATCAAGAGAATTTATTACCAAAAAAACAGTTGTAAATGAATTACTGAAGGTATACTCTAGCATAATTTGGAACAAAATTCTGAAACATTTTTTGAAAATTAGGGGTGACATTGATGAAAATCAGAAATTAAAACATGTTGAAATTTTTATTTTGTTTGGGATGAGGATTAAATATGAAAAATTTTCAGCTGTGGTGAGAATTGCATTAAATATCTTTTTTGTTTGTTTTTTTAACATCTTTACTGGAGTATAATTGCTTTACAATGGTGTGTTAGTTTCTGCTTTATAACAAAGTGAATCAGTTATACATATACATATGTTCCCATATCTCTTCCCTCTTGCGTCTCCCTCCCTCCCACCCTCCCTATCCCACCCCTCTAGGTGGTCAAAAAACACCAAGCTGATATCCCTGTGCTATGCGGCTGTTTCCCACTAGCTATCTATTTTACGTTTGGCAGTGTATATATGTCCATGCCACTCTCTCACTTTTTCACAGCTTACCCTTCCCCCTCCCCATATCCTCAAGTCCATTCTCTAGTAGGTCTGTGTCTTTATTCCTGTCTTGCCCCTAGATTCTTCATGACCTTTTTTTTCTTTTTTTCCCCTTAGATTCCATATATATGTGTTAGCATATGGTATTTCTTTTTCTCTTTCTGACTTACTTCACTCTGTATTACCGACTCTAGGTCCATCCACTTCACTACAAATAATTCAATTTCGTTTCTTTTTATGGCTGAGAAATATTCCATTGTATATATGTGCCACATCTTCTTTATCCATTCATCTGTTGATGGACACTTAGGTTGCTTCCATGTCCTGACTATTGTAAATAGAGTTGCAATGAACATTGTGGTACATGAGTCTTTTTGAATTACGGTTTTCTCAGGGTGTATGCCCAGTAGTGGGATTGCTGGGTCATATGGCAGTTCTAGTTTTAGTTTCTTAAGGACCCTCCATACTGTTTTCCATAGTGGCTGTATCAATTTACATTCCCACCAACAGTGCAAGAGGGTTCCCTTTTTTCCACACCCTCTCCAGCATTTATTGTTTGTAGATTTTTTGATGATGGCCATTCTGACCAGTGTGAGATGATATCTCATTGTAGTTTTGATTTGCATTTCTCTAATAATTAATGATGTTGAGCATTCTTTCATGTGTTTGTTGGCAATCTGGATATCTTCTTTGGAGAAATGTCTATTTAGGTCTTCTGCCCATTTTTGGATTGGGTTGTTTGGTTTTTTGATATTGAGCTACATGAGCTGCTTGTAAATTTTGGAGATTAATCCTTTGTCAGTTGCTTCATTTGCAAATATTTTCTCCCATTCTGAGGGTTGTCTTTTGGTCTTGTTTATGGTTTCCTTTGCTGTGCAAAAGCTTTTAAGTTTCATTAAGTCCCATTTGTTTATTTTTGTTTTTATTTCCATTTCTCTAAAGGTGGGTCAAAAAGGATCTTGCTGGGATTTATGTCATAGAGTGTTCCGCCTATGTTTTCCTCTAAGAGTTTTATACTGTCCGGCCTTACATTTAGGTCTTTAATCCATTGTGAGTTTATTTTTGTGTATGGTGTTAGGGAATGTTCTTATTTCATACCTTTACATATAGCTGTCAAGTTTTCCCAGCACCACTTATTGAAGAGGCTGTCTTTTCTCCACTGTATATTCTTGCCTCCTTTATCAAAGATAAGGTGAACATATGTGCATGGGTTTATCTCTGGGCTTTCTATCCTGTTCCATTAATCTATATTTCTGATTTTGTGCCAGTACCATACTATCTGGATTACTGTAGCTTTGTAGTATTGTCTGAAGTCAGGGAGCCTTATTCCTCCAGCTCCGTTTTTCTTTCTCAAGATTGCTTTGGCTATTCAGGGTCTTTTGCATTTCCATACATATTGTGAAATTTTTTGTTCTAGTTCTGTGAAAAAATGCCAGTGGTAGTTTGATAGGGATTTCATTGAATCTGTAGATTGCTTTGGGTAGTAGAATCATTTTCACAATGTTGATTCTTTCAATTCAAGAACATGGTATATCTCTCCATCTATTTGTATCATCTTTAATTTCTTTCATCAGTGTCTTATAATTTTCTGCATACAGGTCTCTTGTCTCCTTAGGTAGGCTTGTTCCTAGATATTTTATTCTTTTTGTTGCAATGGTAAATGGGAGTGTTTTCTTAATTTCACTTTCAGATTTCTCATCATTAGTGTATCAGAATGCTAGAGATTTCTGTTCATTAATTTTGTATCCTGCTACTTTACCAACTTCATTGAGTAGCTCTAGTAGTTTTCTGGTAGCATCTTTAGGATTCTCTATGTATAGTATCATGTCATCTGCAAACAGTGACAGCTTTACTTCTTCTTTTCCAATTTGGATTCCTTTTATTTCTTTTTCTTCTCTGATTGCTGTGGCTAAAACTTCCAAAACTAGGTTGAATAAGAGTGGTGAGAGTGGGCAACCTTGTCTTCTTCCTGTTCTTAGTGGAAATGGTTTCAGTGTTTCACCATTGAGGATGATGTTGGCTGTACGTTTGTCATATATGGCCTTTATTATGTTGAGGTAAGTTCCCTGTATGCCTACTTTCTGCAGGATTTTTATCATAAATGGGTGTTGAATTTTGTCGAAAGCTTTCTCTGTATCTATTGAGATGATCATATGGTTTTTCTTCTTCAATTTGTTAATATGGTGTATCATATTGATTGATTTGCATATATTGAAGAATCCTTGCATTCCTGGAATAAACCCCACTTGATCATGGTGTATGATCCTTTTAATGTGCTGTTGGAGTCTGTTTGCTAGTATTTTGTTGAGGATTTTTGCATCTATGTTCATCAGTGATATTGGCCTGTAGTTTTCTTTCTTTGTGACATCTTTGTCGGGTTTTGGTATCAGCATGATGGTGACCTCGTAGAATGAGTTTGGGAGTGTTCCTCCCTCTGCTATATTTTGGAAGAGTTTGAGAAGGATAGGTGTTAACGCTTCTCTAAATGTTTGATAGAATTCGGCTGTGAAGCCATCTGGTCCTGGGATTTTGTTTGTTGGAAGATTTTAAATCACAGTTTCAATTTCAGTGCTTGTGATTGGTCTGTTCATATTTTCTATTTCTTCCTGGCTCAGTCTTGGAAGGTTGTGCATTTCTAAGTATTTCACCATTTCTTCCAGATCGTCCATTTTATCGGCACAGTGTTTCTTGTAGTAATCTCTCGTGATCCTTTGTATTTCTGCAGTGTCAGTTGTTACTTCTCCTTTTTCATTTCTAATTCTATTGATTTGAGTCTTCTCCCTTTTTTTTCTTGATGAGTCTGGCTAATTGTTTATCAGTTTTGTTTCTCTTCTCAAAGAACCAGCTTTTAGTTTTATTGATCTTTTCTATCATTTCCTTCATTTATTTTTCATTTATTTCTGATCTTATCTTTATGATTTCTTTCCTTCTGCTAAATTTGGGGGTTTTTTGTTCTTCTTTCTCTAATTGCTTTAGGTGTAAGGTTAGGTTGTTTATTTGAGATGTTTCTTCTTTCTTAAGGTAGGATTTTATTGCGATAAACTTCCCTCTTAGAACTGCTTTTGCTGCATCCCATAGGTTTTGGGTCATCGTGTTTTCATTGTCATTTGTTTCTAGGTATTTTTTGATTTCCTCTTTGATTTCTTCAGTGATCTCTTGGTTATTAAGTAGTGTATTGTTTCGCCTCCATGTGCTTGTATTTTTTACAGATTTTTTCCTATAATTGATATCTATTCTCATAGTTTTGTGGCCGGAAAAGATACTTGATACAATTTCAATTTTCTTAACTTCACCAAGACTTGATTTGTGACCCAAGATATGATCTATCCTGGAGAATGTTCCATGAGCACTTGAGAGGAATGTATATTCTGTTGTTTTTGGATGGAATGTCGTATAAATATCAACTAAGTCCATCTTGTTTAATGTATCATTTATAGCTTGTGTTTCCTTATTTATTTTCATTTTGGATGAGCTGTCCATTGGTGAAAGTGGGGTGTTAAAGTCCCCTGCCATGATTGTGTTACTGTGGATTTCCCCTTTTATGGCTGTTATTATTTGCCTTATGTATTGAGTTGCTCCTATGTTGGGTTCATAAATATTTACAATTGTTATATCTTCTTCTTGGATCGATCCATTGATCATTGTGTAGTGTCTTTCTTTGTCTCTTGTAATAGTCTTTATTTTAAAGTCTATTTTGTCTGATACAAGAATTACTACTCCAGCTTTCTTTTGATTTCCATTTGCATGGAATATCTTTTTCCATCCCCTCACTTTCAGTCTGTATGTCCCTAGGTCTGAAGTGGGTCTCTTGTAGACAGCATATATACAGGTCTTGTTTTTGTATCCATTCAGACAGTCTATGTCTTTCGGTGGGAGCATTTAAACCATTTACATTTAAGGTAATCATTGATATGTATGTTCCTATTCCCATTTTCTTAATTGTTTTGGGTTTGTTATTGTAGGTCTTTTCCTTCTCTTGTGTTTCCTGCCTTGTGTTTCCTTTGGCATTTGTTGTAAAGCTGGTTTGGTGGTGCTGAATTCTCTTAGCTTTTACTTGTCTGTAAACGTTTTAATTTCTCCATCAAATCTGAATGAGATCCTTGCTGGGTAGAGTAATCTTGGTTGTAGGTTTTTCTCCTTCAACACTTTTAATATGTCCTGCCACTGCCTTCTGGCTTGCAGAATTTTTGCTGAAAGATCAGCTGTTAACCTTATGGGGATTCCCTTTGTGTGTTATTTGTTGTTTTTCACTTGCTGCTTTTAATATTTTTTCTTTGTACTTAATTTTTGATAGTTTGATTAATATGTGTCTTGGCGTTTTTCTCTTTGGATTTATCCTGTGTGGGACTCTCTGTGCTTCCTGCACGTGATTAACTATTTCCTTTCCCATATCAGGGAAGTTTTCAACTATAATCTCTTCAAATATTTTCTCAGTCGCTTTCTTTTTCTCTTCTTTTTGGACCCCTATAATTTGAACATTGGTGCGTTTAATGTTTTCCTAGAGGTCTCTGAGACTGTCCTCAGTTCCTTTCATTCTTTTTTCTTTATTCTTCTCTGCAGTAGTTACTTCCACTATTTTATCTTCCAGGTCACTTATCTGTTCCTCTGCCTCCCTTATTCTGCTATTGATCCCTTCTAGAGAATTTTTAGCTTCATTCATTGTGTTGTTCATCATTGTTTGTTTGCTTTTTAGTTCTTCTAGGTCCTTGTTAAAAGTTTCTTGTATTTTCTCTATTTCCAAGATTTTGGATCATCTTTACTATCATTATTCTGAATTCTTTTTCATGTAGACTGCCTATTTCCTCTTCATTTGTTTGGTCTGATGGGTTTTTACTTTGCTCCTTCATCTGCTGTGTGTTTTTCTGTCTTCTCATTTTACTTAATTTACTGTGTTTGGGGTCCCCTTTTCACAGGCTGCAGGTTCGTAGTTCCCATTGTTTTTGATGTCTGTCTCCAGTGGCTAAGGTTGGTTCAGTGGATTGTGTAGGCTTCCTTGTGGATTGGACTAGTGCTTGTGTTCTGGTGGATGAGGCTGGATCTTTTCTTTCTGGTGGGCCGGTCCATATCTGGTGGTGTGTTTTGGGGTGTCTGTGACCTCATTATGATTTTAGGCAGCCTCTCTGCTAATGGATGGGGTTGTGTTCCGGTCTTGCTGGTTGTTTGGCATAGGTTGTCCAGCACTGTAGCTTGCTGGTCGTTGAGTGAAGCTGGGTTTTGACGTTGAGATGGAGATCTCTGGGAGATTTTTGCCATTTGATATTACATGGAGCTGGGAGGTCTGTTGTGGACCAGTGTCCTGAAGTTGGCTCTCCCACCTCAGAGGCATGGCCCTGATGCCTAGCTGGAGCACCAAGAGCTTTTCATCCACACGGGCAGGTACGTGGAGAGTTTCTTGCCTTTTGGGAGGTCTGAGGTCTTCTGCCAGCGTTCATTAGGTGTTCTATAGGAGCTGTTCCACATGTAGATGTATTTCTGATGTATTTGTGGAGAGGAAGGTGATCTCCACATCTTACTCTTCTGCCATCTTGAAGTTCCTCTCAAATATGTTTTAAAGTGAAAATGATAGCACTTGATAAAAAGAATGGGTTTTGTAACTCATGGTTATCAAGGGATAAAGGACAATGGAAACAACCTGATTGTAGTAAGGCACTCCACATTCAAGTGAGAGATAAGATAATAGTATGTAACACTGTTATTGTTCTAATTTACTCTGTAGAACTTAACCAATATGATAAGTTTATATAACCTGAATATTAAGAAAAACAAAAAACTGTTAATGTTTGCAAAGTTTATAATTGTTCACTTAGAAAATCCTGACGAAATAATTGAAAAACATTAAGACTCCCATAAGAGTTTACTAAAACTCCCACATATTATACACATTAACAAAAATCAACAGCTTGAGTAAGTACCTGTTAGAAACTAATAGAAAAATATCATTTTAATAATAGTAATAAACTTTAAATTATATAAGAACTGATAATAAAGTATTATATTAAAATCAATGATAAAACTTGATTAAAAGATGAAGCAAACAAAAACCCCTGAGTAAACGGAAAGTAATGGTATCTGTCTGTAGGATTCAATATTATAGAAATATCAGTTTTCAAATTAATCTGTGATTTCAGTTCAGCTTCAATCAACATCCTACTGGCATTGGAGGTTTTCTTTTTTTTAGAAGTAAATTTTTATGTTAAGATAATTTTAAGCTAACAGAAAAGTTTACAAAAATAATATAGAATTCCCATATATTTTTCACTCAGCTGCCTCTTGTTAACATCTTACATAACCTTAGAACTTTCATCAAAAGTAAGAAATTAACCTTGGTAAATACTACTAACTTAAGTCAAGAACTTAGATTTTACTGATTTTTCCACTATTATATTTATTCTCTTTCAGGATTCAATACAGGATACCACACGGCATTTAGTTGTCATTTCTCTTTAGTCTCTCTCTGATCTCCTCTGAAAAACTCTTACTCTTTCCTTGTCTTTCATGACCTTGACACTTTTGAAGAGTCACTTATTTAGTAGACTGTCTCTCAGTTTGTGTCCATGTGAAATTTTCTCTTCATTAGATGTGGTTCTGCATTATTGGGAAGGATACCACAGAAGTATCTGAGATGTGCCTTTCTCAGTGCATCATCTCAGGGGTACATGAGGTTGACATGTACCAATGGTGATGTTAACCTTGATCACTTGATTAAAGTGGCATCTTCTAGGATTCTGTACTATAACTATTTAGGCCTTTGTAATTACAAATTTATAGAGTACAGTGTTTGAGTGGTTATTGTATCTTAAGCTTTACAGTACCCACTAAAAACATTGTTTTCTAAAATTACTTAATCAGTTCCTTAAAGTTATTTAATTATGATCATGTGATTCATATTTTTCTTCATCAAGACATTTAATTTAATTTGTTTGTGCTTAAACTCTCATCCATTAATTTTAGCATCTTTTGGTAGACCCTGACTGTACTAACTATTACTGTGGCATTCTAACAGTGATTTTAATTTTCCTTTATTCTTTTTACATTTATTAATTGGTATTCTTCTGTAAAGAAGAGTTGTCACTCTTATTTATTTATTTGACAAGTTTGTTTGTTTAAATTTATATCAGTATAGTATGGGTTAATGGGTATTTATTTTATTCTTTGGGTTATAATACAGTGTTACCATTATTTATTTTGTTGATCAAGATATTCCACCATTGACCATTGGAAGCTTTCAGATTGGTTCTTAGGACCTTTTGAAATGTTACTATTTTTTTTTTTTTTTTGTATCCATTTCTTATTTCCTGGCACCACAAGATGCTTCAGGTTTAGGGGCTTCCCTGGTGGCGCAGTGGTTGAGAGTCCGCCTGTCGATGCAGGGGACACGGGTTTGTGCCCTGGTCCGGGAAGATCCCACATGCCGCGGAGCGGCTAGGCCCGTGAGCCATGGCCGCTGAGCTTGTGCGTCCGGAGCCTGTGCTCCGCAACGGGAGAGGCCACAACAATGAGAAGCCCGCGTACCACAAAAAGAAAAAAAAAAAAAAAAAAAGATGCTTCAGGTTTATATTGTATTTTAAAACTGCCTCAGCTTTGGATGATTAAGCCAATTCTCCAGAGAACCCTAGTTTTGTTTGTTTGCTTGTTTGTTTGTTTTGGATTTTTGTTTTAGAAAATGGTATTTAGAAACCAAGATCTGAGTGCCAAATACGCTCATTGCCATTGGGGTGTCACTGCTTCTAACCCCTCTCAATGGATAGAGCTAGTACACACACACACACACACACACACACACATACACTCATACACAGACACACACTTGTGTACACAACCTTATCTATCTATCTATCTACCTACCTACCTACCTACCTTTCCATCTATTTAGCTATCCATGTTTTTAACTGCACATTTGTATTGATACCTCTGCCTCATATCTAGCACCACAAGTTTGTTCTAGTCTTCTTTCTTTTCTTAATTTTAACTCCTTACTCTGACTCTAGTTATGTACAGTCCATTTACTTATTTGTTCACCTAAGGTATAAAAACAAAGTAGAATCAGAATTTCTAACCCATATCCCCATGAAAAACAATTTACCAAGTACAGTGCAGTATTTGAGTACAGTTTTTTCATCTTTAGCTTCATTGTATCCAAAGTACTGTTTTCTAAACTTACTTAATCATCTTTTTCTTCCCATTTCTTTTAATATTATTGTGTGACTTATTTGTGATATAGTTAGATGCATTTGTCACAGTTTTTATTCCTTCTTTCTCCTCCCTCCCACACACATTCTGATTGACTTATTTTTAAAACATTCATATGCAGTGAGTTCCACACTTTGTGGTTTATAGTTTTCTGACAAATGTACAGAGTCATGTATTCACCACCACAGTTCTCCCAAAATTCTCTTGTGCAGATACCCCTCTCCCCAACCCCCAACTGAGCAACTACATCTGCCTTTCCAGAGTGACACATAAATGGAATCATGTACTATGTTGCCTTTTTGGTTTGAGTTCTTTAACTTAGTAACTTGTATTTATGATTCATGCAAGTTGTGTGAATCAATAGTTTGCTATTGTTTTTACTCCTGAGTAATATTCTATTGCATGGATATTCTGCCAGTTGTTTATTCACCATTGAAAGAGATGTCCCACCCCTAATTTTTGGTGTTTATGAATAAAATTCCTGTAAATATTTGTATGTAGATTTTTATATGTAAATAGTTTTTATTTCTTTGTGATAGATGCCCAAGGGTAGTATAGTTGCATATTTAAGTTCATAAGAAACTGCTGTATTGTTTGCAAAGTGACTCTAGCATTTTGAATTCCCACCAACAACTTATTAAACTTTCAGTTGCTTCATTTTCTTGTCAGTAATTAACATCACAAGTTTTTGTTGTTGTTGTCATTTTTGTTGCTTTTTTATTTTTTTGAGACATTCTAATAAGTGTGTAAGAGTATCACATTGTGGTATTAATCTGCATTTCCCTAATTACTAATAATATTGAAAATCTTTACATATGCTTAATTGTCATCCAGTTGTCATCTTACTGAAGGTTTTTTTTGGATCTTTTACCTATTTTTTATTAGATTGTTCTTTTTTTTTTTTTTTTGTGGTACGTGGGCCTCTCACTGTTGTGGTCTCTCCCGTTGCGGAGCACAGGCTCCGGACATGCAGGCTCAGCGGCCATGGCTCATGGGCCCAGCCACTCCGCGGCATGTGGGATCTTCCTGGACCGGGGCATGAACCTGTGTCCCCTGCATCGGCAGGTGGACTCTCAACCACTGTGCCACCAGGGAAGTCCCTAGATTGTTCATTTTTTAAATATTGGGTTTTGCGAGATTTATATATTTTGGACACAAGTCGTTTTTCAGAATTGTGATGTGCATAAATATGCTCCCAGTCTATGGCTTGTCATTTCATTCTCTTAACATGATCCTTCATGCAGAAAAAGTTTTTAATTTTAAAGAAGTCAAATTTATCATTTATTTTGTTTTGTGGTCATAATTTTGGTATTATGTCCATAATCTCTTTGCCTAACACAATGTCATGCAGACTTTCTCCAATATTCTTGATTATTCTGGTTCCTCAGTGAACATAGGGAAGATGATCAGACAGAGTTTCTTTGCCCTCTCACACAGCTGCTTCTCCCTACAATACACACGTCTTAGGGCTTTTTCCAGTCTTTTCTGAGTGCACCATGTGGGGTTCATGGAGAAACAGACTACAAGAGCATGTGGACAGTTTCTGTGGCCTCCGAGGCTTCACTATGTCCTGCCAGGCTGCACTCAGCCTAATATTTTGACTCTTCTAGTTTAACTTTTCTTACTGTATCTGGTTTCTGTTTACCCTAGGTGAGTGAATGATCAAATCTCCTGTCTCCCTGCAGGCAGGGATGTTTGGGACTATCTGTTGGGACTCAGCTCTTTGATGGGTTAAAAAAGACTAATAAACTTGAAGTTAACCTGGCTCTTTTTCGTTGCAGGGGTGGGCATGCTCTCCTATCACCTCTATGTCTTAGGTGAAAGCTGAAATTACTCAATTTTAGAGTTTTTAAGAAATCAGAATAGCTGATTTTCAGTAAATGAAAAATACTATCCAAAAAATATTTTTTTAAAGTAGCTATAAGGCAAGATTTTCCTTCTAAACATTATATTATAAAGTTACCTTATTATATTTTAAATAATAGTTTACTATATTATACAGCTCCCTGAATCAAAACAATGAGATTTTGGTAGAGAAATAAGCACAACAAATCAATGGAACAGAATTGATTTTCCAGAAACAGAGTCTATAAATATGCTAATAATATATGATAAAGGACATAAGTCAAATCTCTAGAGACACACATTACTTACTAAAAGATTTAGGGACAATTGGCTATCCATTAGAACAATAATTTAATTTTCTGTATCATAACTTTCACAACAATAGTGTCCAAATATACTGAAGATCTAAATATAAGGAAAACTAACAATAAAGATATTATAAGTATGAAATTATAAAATGTTTTTATAATCTTGGCATGGGAACACTAAGGAAGACATAGAACCCAGACACTACAAACAAAAAGAATGAAAATTTTAATCAACTAAAAATAAATATTTATTAAAATGTCTGAATAACATAAAACATCATAACTAGATTTTAAAAAACAGTGATAGGACAGGAGAAAATATTTGCTTCTATTTGCTTTCTCTATAGGACTCTACAATCAACATGAACATTATTAAATAGCTAAATAAAGTTATTGGCAAAAGATTAAAATTTACAATTCACAGAACTGAAATGGCCAATAAACAAAAGATAAGATGCTCAACTTCCTAGCAATCAGAAAACAACAACAGCAATGAGATATCAGTTTTCAATCATAAGAATGGCAATTTTAAAACAAGTTTATAATCAATTTTTATTGATAACAGTGAAAGGAACTGAGAACCTTTATATACTATTGATGAGAAAATATGTTTAAAGTGCCTTTAAGTGGGCTAACTGAACAGTATCTTTTGAACTTTAGCATGTTTAAAAAAAGTCCATTTTGGGCCTCCCTGGTGGCGCAGTGGTTGAGAGTCCGCCTGCCGATGCAGGGGATACGGGTTCGTGCCCCGGTCCGGGAGGATCCCATATGCCACGGAGCGGCTGGGCCCGTGAGCCACGGCCGCTGAGCCTGCGCGTCCGGAGCCTGTGCTCCGCAGCGGGAGGGGCCACAACAGTGGGAGGCCCGCGTACCGCAAAAAAACAAAACAAACAAAAAAAAAGTCCATTTCTTGATCACAGGAAACAAATCCTCTTTAAGCTTGCTTCGACTTAAGCAAATTATTGACTCTTCCAACTGAAAAATTCAACTGAAAGGAACTCAGCAAGTAAACATTAGCTTTAACTGAGGCTGGATCAGTAAGCACCTATTTCCTACTGATTCTCAATTCTCCCTTCTGTCCTGTAGTTGCCTTCCCCTGTGATAATGAGATGGTGTTATGGGAACTGAATCATGTACTAAAAATTCATATGTTGAAGTCCTAACCCTCAGTACCTCAGAATGTAACAGTATTTGGAGGTAGGATTTTTTTTTAAATTAACATCCTTTTTTTTTTTTTTTACATCTTTATTGGAGTATAATTGCTTTACAATGTTGTGTTAGTTTCTGCTGTATAACAAAGTGAATCAGCTATATGTATACATATGTCCCCATATCCCCTCCTTCTTCTGTCTCCCTCCCACCCTCCCTATCCCACCCCTCTAGGTGGTCACAAAGCACCAAGCTGATCTCCCTGTGCTATGTGGCTGCTTCCCACTAGCTAGCTATTTTACATTTGGTAGTGTATATATGTCAACACCACTCTCTCACTTTGTCTCAGCTTACCCTCCTCCGTGCCCCCATGTCCTCAAGTCCATTCTCTACCTCTGTGTTTTTATTCCTGTCCTGGTCCTAGGTTTGTCAGAACCAGTTTTTGTTAGATTTCATATATATGTGTTAACATATGGTATTTGTTTTTCTCTTTCTGACTTACTTCACTCTGTATGACAGACTCTAGGTCCATCCACCTCACTACAAATAATTCAATTGCATTTCTTTTTATGGCTGAGTAATATTCCATTGTATATATGTGTCACATCTTCTTTATCCATTCATCTGTCGATGGATACTTAGGTTGCTTCCATGTGCTGGCTATTGTAAACAGTGCTGCAGTGAACATTTTGGTACTGTCTCTTTCTGAATTATAGTTTTCTCTGGGTATATACCCAGTAGTGGGATTGCTCAGTCATATGGTAGTTCTATTTTTAGTTTTTTAAGGAACCTCCATACTGTTCTCCATAGTGGCTATATCAATTTACATTCCCACCAACAGTGCAAAAGAGTTCTCTTTTCTCCACACCCTCTCCAGCATTTATTGTTTGTAGATTTTTTGATGATGGCCATTCTGACAGGTGTGAGCTGATACCTAATTGTAGTTTTGATTTGCATTTCTCTAATGATTAGTGATTTTGAACATCTTTTCATGTGCGTTTTGGCAATCTGGATATCTTCTTTGGAGAAAGGTCTATTTAGGTCTTCTGCCCATTTTTTTTTTTTGCAGTACGCAGACCTCTCACTGTTGTGGCCTCTCCCGTTGTGGAGCACAGGCTCCGGACATGCAGGCTCAGAGGCCATGGCTCATGGGCCCAGCCGCTCCACGGCATGTGGGATCTTCCCAGACCAGGGCATGAACCCGTGTCCCCTGCATCGGCAGGTGGACTCTCAACCACTGTGCCACCAGGGAAGCCTCTCTGCCCATTTTTTGATTGGGTTTTTTGTTTTGTTTTGTTTTGATATTGAGCTACATGAGTTGGTTTTATATTTTGGAGATTAATCCTTTGTCAGTTGCTTCATTTGAAAATATTTTCTCCCATTCTGAAGGTTGTCTTTTCATCTTGTTTATGATCTCCTTTGCTGTGCAAAAGCTTTTAAGTTTCTTTAGGTCCCATTTGTTTATTTTTGTTTTTATTTCCATTTCTCTAGGAGGTGGGTCCAAAAGGATCTTGCTGTGATTTATGTCATAGAGTGTTCTATCTATGTTTTCCTCTAAGAGTTTTATAGTGTCTGGCCTTACATTTAGGTCTTTAATCCATTTTGAGTTTACTTTTGTGTATGGTTTTAGGAAGTGTTCTAATTTCATTCTTTTACATGTAGTTTTCCCAGCACCAGTTATTGAAGAGGTTGTCTTTTCCCCATTGTATATTCTTGCCTCCTTTGTCAAAGATAAGGTGACCATATGTGTCAGGTTTTCTATCCTGTTTCACTGATCTATATTTCTGTTTTTGTGCCAGTACCATACTCTCTTGATTACTGTAGCTTTGTAGTATAGTCTGAAGTCAGGGAGCCTGATATGGAGATAGGATTTTGAAGAATTAATTTAAATGAGGTTCTCAGGGTGTGCCCTAACCCAATGTGACTAGTATATTTATAAGAAGAGGAAATTGGAACACAGGCACACACAGGGAAGACAATGTGAAGACCCAGGGAGAAGATGGCCATCTATAAGTCAAGGAGAAAGGCTTGGAACAGATCCTTCCTGCCAGGCCCTCAGAAGGAATCAACACTGCAAACACCATGGTCTTGGACTTCTAGCCTCCAGAACCACGAGAAATTAAATTTCTGTTGTTTAAGTCATCCAGTCTGTGCTACTTCATTACAGTAGCCCTGGAAAACTAATACAGATGACATCCAACATTTCCCAGGGCTACATTTTTCCTGTACATGTACAGTAAGAAAGAATAAGTATCTCAGAATTCCCATCAAAATAGCTGAGTTTCATTTGGATTAGAAAGGTTCTAAGACATGTGCCATCCTCTAACTGCATCATTGTTGTGATCAGAGGTGTTAAATGGGTTCATTGCCTTAGCTAAGTCCTAACCTCCACTTCTACTGAAGCCTGATGCCCCAGCACCAAAAGAGCTTGAATGGAATATGAGGCTACTGAAAATGGGGGAGCTAGGACTGGATGCCAGGTAAATGTCTTCTCTGTTCTTTGACCTGCAACTAGTCTTCTCACTAACTGAAGGAAATACTGACATGTGTGTCCAAAGGGCCCATGTGAGCTTTTTATTATGCCATCTTTGTTATATTGAAAAATTGGAATCAATCTCAATGCCTGCCAGTAAAATAATGACTGACTAATCTGTGGTAAAAGCATGGAATGGATTAGCATGCCTTCTATGCAAATGTTTCAAAGAATTAATTATATTTACATGGTTTGAAATGGAAATATCTGCATGACCAAAATGGGAAATGTGAGTTCTGAACAATATCTGTAGAATGATAATAGTTACCAAAAAAGTCAACAAATTACATTTCTGTGCATACATATAAATGTGTATACGAATTTTAAAAGTGGCTAGGAGGATACCCACCTAACTGGCAACAGTGGTCATGTCAGAGGAAAGGTTTAGGATAGGATTAAGAGGATTAATTATGGAGAATTTTGCTTTATTTGTGGTTTTTGCTATTTATGAGAATACATTCAAGTAATTAGTATTTATAAAACTAGAAAATGATAAAGTGCTTAGTATCAGATCTGGAATATAGTGAGCACTTAGTAAGCGTTAGCAGTTATTATTATTATTAAGGACAGGTGAGACTTTTCAAATCAGATTCCTCCAGATGCATGTAAATTAGACCAGGGAAAACTGTGGTCTTGGCACAGTGGGCCAGGTGCTTGGCAAGAGGGCCAGGCAACAAGATGACATATACATGTTACGTGTACATGTATGGATTTAAGTGCACAGCACAAGTGTAGAAGGTCGCTCACCAGGCTGGTAACTGTGATTACCACTGGGGGCTCATGGAGTATGGAGGGGATGAAGTTGGCCTCCATTTTTACTCCACCTATTATATTCTTTTAACTTTTCATAAACATGCATTATTTTGGTACTATTTGAAGTAATCAAAATTATGCTTATATAATCTCCAGTTTGCTTCTATAACCTAGATCCTCATTTGCTTAAAAACTTATCTCGGCAAGGAAGAGCAATTTACAAAAGCATTAATTGGGGCCCTGTTTGTGTTCTTATATTCTGGGCTATTGAGTGAGAATGAGGGTTGTTTGTCAAAGCAGGACCAGCTGGGATTCTCTGGATGACTCCCAGACACAACTGTGACGACATGGATCCTGGGTGCTCTCCTACCTCGTCAGGAGCAGCACTTCTCCTGTCTGCTCTTGGCACCCCGCAGCATCCTGTGCCCTGCTAAGGTGTTAACTGACAACTGACAGATTTTACTAAGAGCCTACTCTTCTCAGTAGTATTTTCATTTTAAGTGTTGACTTTAAAGCTAAAAAAAAAAGAAAACCTTCTAAGATCCAAGGCATAAAATTTCTTCATGATAGCCCAAAAATATGATCACCACTCTCCCATCCTTGAAGCAAATAAACAAATGGTCTCTTGACCCCTGAGTTCCCATTAGCTACCATCCAGCATTTATCAATTTTTATGCAAAATTTTCAATAGAACATTTCTTTGTCTCTTCTACTAACCTCTGGACTACTACAACTGTGATGTAATCTGGCTTTCATCTTCTCTCCTGAAACTGCTCTCTTTAAGGTCACCATCTTTAAGATCTAATTGCCAGTCCGAGGGACTTCAATTTAATTCAGTACTCTCTAGGAGAGTGGTGCTACGGCATTTGTCACAGTTTTTAATTTGTTTGTTTATCTGTCTCCCAACCTTGACGGTGAGCATCTCTTTGTATGAATCTCTGCCTCATTCATTCTCATATCATAGTTGTCTTTTTACAGTGCTTAGCCCATGACTACGCTGACCACAGATGCACTTACTCCCTGAATTTATTGAAACGCTGGATGATTTGGGAGGCCCAGTGTTGGTCACATAGTAGGAGAAAATAAAATATGTGCGAAAGCATGACAGGCAGTGGGAGTATCGGATTGGGGGAGGTACTTTAGCAGGTTCTTTTAGCAGCTCTTCAATAATGCTACCTGCCCACTCTTCCAATTGGCTCTGATTACAAGAATTAAGAACATGAAGGTATAACTTGGTGCAAGGACCAGAATGATGTTTTGGCGAAAGAGAGGGGTGGCATCTCCGTCATGACATTAGGTAAAGTGTGGGAATAAGAGGAGGAGAGAGGCATTCTAATATTGGAGAAAGAATGTAACTCCCGAGCCCAAGGTTTAAACCGTGCATCATTCTTATCCCTAAACCCCAACAGCGCAGACCAGGCCTCTTCCATACTGTAGACACCTAAAGCAATGGAATTGAAGGTGGCTTTTAGTCACTTTTAATGACATCTCCAAGCAAGTCCTGAGCTGTGCTGAAGAGATAGATATAGGATCTCAGCTTTGAATGTGAGTAGTGCTCACAAAATGCTGTAGTGAAAATTAATACTTCTGATCATGATCCCACCTCTCACACATCTCCCCTATTTATTTCCCCAGGTTCCTGTTGTTTTAGTCTTACTGTGGTGCAGACCGTGTGTTGGGGGGTGCTAGGAAGGGATAATGAGTGGAGGGGAAGAGGGTGGATTTCACTAGGTCTGTAGACAGGTGATAAATATGCTCAGATGCACTGGGTGACTTTCCTTCCACCAAACACGTCTGAACTCAGACAGAATATTTGTAAGTTTAGCCTGCTCTGACTGTAACAGAAATAAAACCATTGTAAAAGAAACAATGGTTCCTAAGATCAATGTCTTCCACTTCTAAACCAAACATCTTCGCTCTGCCTCTGTGTTTGGTTTGGCTTTAGAAGCGGACTCCTTTATAAAACAGTAGGAGACCATTATCTGGTGATAATGTATCTTTTTTTTTTTTTTTTTTTTTTTTTTTGTGGTACGCGGGCCTCTCACTGTTGTGGCCTCTCCCGTTGCGGAGCACAGGCTCCGGACGCGCAGGCTCAGCAGCCATGGCTCACGGGCCCAGCCGCTCCGCGGCATATGGGATCCTCCCAGACCGGGGCACGAACCCGTATCCCCTGCATCAGCAGGCGGACTCTCAACCACTGCGCCACCAGGGAGGCCCGGTGATAATGTATCTTGATTCCATTGTTGTTATCTTAAAACTGGTAACTTCTGGGGCCATCCTTCTGATATGTTTTTTTAATGACATGTTTAAAAATCTTTGTAAGAGCTGTATTAAAATGACAGATATTTTATATTGCCAACATAAACCACAGTCTCCAAGGCTGATAATAAACTCTGCTCCTGGTCTTGGCTACTGTACGCTTTAAAGCTCTTCGTTACTTTTCAAATGTTGGCGTAGTTGTCAGTCATTCTGTATCATGCTTATAGTTTGTGTGAAGAAGCCATTTGTTAAATTGCCACCTCCTAGACTCAAAGAACACTTAACAAATGCTTTCAGATAGAATGCTACCTTATTCTGTAAAATACTGGGAATCTTGCAAGGGGAAGAAATATCTGAGAGAAACAGCAAATTATAGGAGAGAAAAGTAACAAAACACATTTCTCCATTCTCTATTAAACTTCTGATAAGAACAGAGAATAGTACCTAATTCCTCTCTTTCCTATGTGTGTTTTTGTTATTCATTTGACTGGTAAAGCTCTTTGGGGACAGGAAACAGATACTCCACTGGTGGCCTTGAGATTATAAAGGAATGACCACCCTAGGATGGTGACTCAGTGTGGTGACCCCAGAGTCAAAAAAGCCTCTCTTCAGATTTTCCTCATATTCTACCATCCTTTCCCTCTTTTTGATAGACCCTACTATTCTCTGACTCCAGGGAACTGATAGGATTTTACAATTTTCTTTCCACCTGGTGTTTAGAATAAGGAATTGGTATCTTTTCCAAGTAAGCCCCAGCATTACTTAATAGGATTCAGGAGAGGTTTGCTAATGGAAGTCTATGGGAATTTGATGGATAATTGAAAAAAACAAAAGAAATATGTGACTACATTTGTATACCAAGCTTGTAAAGTAGGTCATACTACTTGCATATGGATATTACCATGCTTCCCAGGTATGCATTATGAATACATAGTAGTCTTTTAATGTTTTTTATTTCATTAATTGGCAGATAACTGTGTGGGAGTTTGGGAAGTTATTCAATATCAAAAAGGAATTCCCATTCTTAAAAATAATCACTTAATTGAGGGGAAAGAGAAAACTCTTGAGTTTCCTATGAGCTTACCCCCTTGTTCCTGCTGATCAAAACTCTTAACAAACGTCAAAAAAGGCTGTGCTTAGATCCAGGGACAGTCATTAAGGAAAGGTCTAGAGTGCATTTCACACATGGGGAAGGGAGAAATCGTATTTGAAATCGTATTTGAAACTTTCCCATCAGTGGGAACTATCTAGTCTTTAAAGCCCTTGGAAGAATAAAAAGAGATGTCAGGTAGCCAGGTGTATTAGATTTTTAGGGCTACCATAAGAAATACCACAGACTGGGTGGCTCAAACAACAGAAATGTATTTTCTCACAATTCTGGAGGCTAGAAGTCCAAGATCAAAGTGTTGGCAGGGTTAGTTTCTTCTGAGGCCTCTCTTCTTGGCTGGTAGAATCGTCTCACTGTGTCTTTACATGGCCGCTCCTCATTCTGTGCTGGCTGTGTCCTAATCTCTTTTTATAAGGACGCCAGTCATATTGAAATAGGACCCACACATATGACCTCATTTTACCTTAGTTACCTCTTTAAAGGACCTATCTCCAAATATAGTCACACTCTGAGGTACTGGGGTTTAGAAATTCAACATATGAATTGGGAGGCGGGCACACAGTTCAGCTTGTAACATCAGAAGACTGAGAGGGATCTCCAAGAATGGCTGTGGCACGATCCCTGGATCCCTAGGTTTTCCTCCTCTTTGGATCCGGTGCTATGGTCTCAGCTCCTAACAGCCCTCAAGTCCCTGAAATTCTAGCTCCTGCAGTGTTGGGGCAGGGGGGTTCAGCTTCTGTCGAATGATGAAGGAAGAAGCAGATGACTAGTGGTATAAGGGAGTCACCGATGTGTGGGTCAGTCGTGCAACCAAAGTTGGAACTGGAAATCACTTTCAACATAGAAACATCTTTCTGTGTCATGATCAGTTTCTTTTCAACTCTCAGTTTTCTATTTCAGATATGCAGTTGGTTAAAATGGCTTTCTTGGCCAGACTGAGTATTTGCCACAATAATGCAGTATATTTGTTTGCAAACAATGGAAAAAGAGAAATAACTATTAATTATAACCTATTCACACAGAGAGTCTTCCTGTACACTGTTTTTTCCCCCTTAGGGCCTATCAGTGCTTCTTAAATATGTTTTGATTGATTAACTTTTGGTTCACTGAATTTTACAAAACACCTTCAGGCTTTCTCAGGCTGTGCCTAAATGTTTCTTGAGAATGGTCAAGTTATACAAAACACAGGACTGACTCCATATATTTTTTGTTGTTGTTTTCTGATGCCATGATTAGGATCAGCTAGGTTGAGTAGAGACAAAATTGACATATCAGATTCATGAGTTCATGCAAGAATCCTTACAAGAAAACGATTACACATTTTTCCTTAATAGAAACAGCTGGTGTCAATGATGCGGATAGCTGAAGTTTTATTTGGATGACAGCAGTTAGTATAACAACTCTCCTGCTGCTTACATTTAAAATACCCTCATGGACACATGGTACTGAAAGGATAGCAAGGTTTGAGTCTTCCAATGTGAGATTTAAACCCTAGCTTGGCCTGGGACTCCACAAGAGGTAGGAGCACTGTGAAAGCCACTCTTCCTGGGTTGCACCTGGCAAGCCTGGATTTTTTTCCTCAATTGAATCCTCCCATGATTTATCCATTTCTATGTGGACCTTGTTTTACATTACTATGATCCCTGTCTTTCATTTTTACTGAAGGAATTATAAGAGAAAATGGGCCAAAAAATCTGAAATGAAGGCTGAGTTAGTCTTAATAAAAAGCATTTTTAAAAATATGGAATATTTTCAATTTAGTTGTATCCAAAAATTCTCTTCTTAAGTTTCCTGGGGAAATTTATTTTTAAAAGGAATTGAGTGAAACCCAGGCCAGAATAAGAGCTTAAGGTATTAAAAAATAAAGTACACTGCCTCCTGGATCCTTTATGGACCTCTTCAAGCAGGAGGAGAATTAATAATGATAATACAATAACTATAATTGTCATCTACTTGTAATCTGCTAGTATACATTATTTAAGTTAATTCTTACAAATTTCTGTGGGGCATATTCTTAGCTTTATTTTCATATTTAGAAAACTGAGGATCAGAGAGGTTAAATAACTTTCCTGTGGTTACAGAGCTAATGTGGTAAAGCAAGCATTTGAACTCAGTCTGGCTCCAAAGCTGCTGCTTTTAATCATACCCTTTATTATTGCACTGTAATGTCACAGGTTGCCTCTAAAATGTCCCCCTGTCTAGATTAACTAATCTAAATTTAATCTAATTCTTCTCAGCTTTGGCTTCTTAAGAAATAGGAAATGAGGTACCATTCCCCTCCTTTGCCTACTTTCCCCCATGCTATTCGGCTTCATTCTCTAACTCGCCAATTCTTAGTTCATACCTTATTATATTGAAGGAGGAAGAAAATTGAGCAAAAAATAAGGCTTAGAAACATGTGTTAAGAACCTGATGTGCTTTATCATTCACTGGTACTTTCATTTGATAAGTATAACTACTTAGTCTCACTCAGAGCAGCTAATTTGCATAGTTCTTAATTACAAATATTCATTCCCTTAAGTAGCTGTTCCTTTCTGGTTTTTAAAAGTCATAATCTAATCCATCCCAAGTAGGTATTTCATGAGGAAACAAAAAAGAAATAGGTACACATGTATCTTTATTTTAAAGCATGAAATTGGTGCATCTTAGAAGTTCCTCCATCCTCTCAGTTTTCCTGAAGGTGTAATGGAAAATAGCACTGAATTATGAACTGGATTACAAGGGAATAAGTTGGGAATTTAGCAACAGGCTTGTAAATCCAGCTGCTAATTTGGATGTGTAATAAAAGGGCTAAGGCTGTGAAAATTTTTAACTCAAAGATAGAGACTGTACTACTCAATTATTGTACTTCCAAATAGCAATATTTCAATTGGCTAGAAGGCTTGAGGGATGAAGTGCTTGTTCATTGAATCTTCTGAAAAATTTGAGATTATCTATTGTACTCTTTGCTTCAAGATGATGATGTTACCGTGAAACTTTTTGACGCTCCTCTCTCACAATTGCTATCTTGGAGTATGCCAGGTTCATTTTGTGAATAGCAGAGACCATATAGAATTTTAAAATATGTAAATAATACCAGTCTCCACCAGAATTATACAAATGGGGCTTGTATACTGCACCTGTCCTCGACATGCATTCCTTTCTTGCAAGCGCACATCCCACTTTCAGTTGAAAACAAGTGGCAGTAGCAAAAGAAGGAAGGTGGTTGTAGTGTTACAGTACTTGGTGGTGGTATCATTAGTATTTCATATTAGCTTTAGGTGACAGTAGCTTATAAATTATTCTTTTGTAAGTGTATTTA
Organism: Hyperoodon ampullatus; assembly: GCF_949752795.1. Lineage (NCBI taxonomy): Eukaryota > Metazoa > Chordata > Mammalia > Artiodactyla > Ziphiidae > Hyperoodon > Hyperoodon ampullatus. Next base: position 64,525,496 of record NC_136921.1, on the reverse strand, counting down.
TTTTTTAATAGAAACTGTATCCTAGAAGCAAAAGGCATACCTAGAACCTTTAAAATTATCTCAGTAACTATATAATATACTTTCCACATTCATCCCCCCATGACTTACTTCTATCATCACTTGTGGAATATCATTTTTTTGATGAGGAGTTGGGGGAAAGGACTAATATCCTTCATTTTTTCCTGCAATTATGAGCGTTAAGTTGAACTGTCAATTACTAATAAAGGTAATGGGTTCTAGCAAATTTAGGACTTTTGCTTGAAGCATTTGTGAGACTCCTTGGCTAATTGGAAGAAGTCCTGGACTGTTGTAGGAGAAACTGCTCTCGGATCTTCTGCTTCTACTTAACTATATGACTTTCAAAAGGAGTGTAATCTCTCCAAACCTCAGTTTCTCATCTATAAAATGGGAATAATGATGGCTACAAGAAAGACAATGCATGCTTATAACTGAGTACTATTGTATCATAAGACGTTTGGTTATGTGCCCCCCCCAGGGACAAGCCAGTAAATACACCACAGTGAGGGTTGGGTGTATGAGGCTCAGAAGCCTGATTTTTTGACATAGGGAGAAAGACTTCATCTCTCAGAGCAGTACTTACATCAATGAAACCCTATGTATTTGTAAATAAGAAATGGTGGTGAATTGATTCATAATGAGAAAAAACTTTCACAAGAACAGGAACACTGGTAGTCCATTCTCTCTTTGAAAGGTCAAGCCTTATAAAGAGAATTAAGTCTTAATGAGAAAATTGTCTAAGGATCTTGAGACTGAAATAAGGGGAATTGGATGATGTGAAAATGTAATGGCATAACTCTAAGATGACCTAATGTATCCATCTCAAAATAGTGATAAATTTATTATTGGGACAGGAATGTTGCAGATACACTAGTCACAATCCTTTGTGGTCATCTTTATATTAAAAATGACTTTGAGGGCTTCCCTGGTGGCGCAGTGGTTGAGAGTCCACCTGCCGATGCAGGGGACACGGGTTCGTGCCCCGGTCTGGGAAGATCCCACATGCCGCAGAGCGGCTGGGCCCGTGAGCCATGGCCGCTGAGCCTGCGCGTCTGGAGCCTGTGCCCCGCAACGGGAGAGGCCACAGCAGTGAGAGGCCCGTGTACCGCAAAAAAAAAAAAAAAAAAAAAAAAAATAGCTTTGACAGGAGGACTAAGCTGCAGCTAAGGTTTTGGTTATCCTCTCCCAGAAACAATGAAATCTGCCAATATACCATGTGAATCTTCAATTTCCATATTCAGTAGCTACTCATTCTCTTTACATTTGACTTTTTCTTGTTTAGCTATGATAAAGCATTTATTCAAGTTGCAGCCTTATCTCCAAGGCCAGGAATCTATTTCTTCTTTTTTACATGATGCTGCCTATTTTTACTCTAAAATAATTTCAAAGTTTAGTCCTCAGAAGTAATCTGACTTCTCTTTTTTCCAAATTCCTGGTTCCATTTATGACAATACCTACCCCACACTGTTATTATGAATGCTAATTTATATATAATACAACAGAAAGTGTGTAGTATGACTCCTAGTAGCTTTTGGACATTCAACAAATGATGCTTTAACTTGAATATGAATGTCTTCTCTGAAATACTCTACTGTATATTTTTGTCGGTTATAGGTACCATGGCATACTAGATTTTCTGGATCATTTCACCCCAATTTCACAAAATTGTTCCCATTTTCAAATAGTCATTCTCATTTTCTGCTAAGCCAACAAACTATCCTAAAAATTTCATGTTTTGAGCATCTAAACTACACTTTCCAGATGCTCTTACACCTCTGACACATTTTTTTGGACTGTGGTGCCTGATTTTTAGTTAAAGAAAATACCCATTAGGATTTGAAGTATATACAAAACAACACTCTATTATAAAATTTGGAAGTATCATAATGTCACATTATAATTTGTATTACAGTGAGATACAGTTACTCAACTATGGCAGGTAGTGGTTACTACTTTTCTATTGTATCATAGTTTGTTGTCAGTGTAAATATTTTGCTTTTCATGTTCTCCTCTAGTTTCTGTAAGGACAAGGACAAAGTTTCACTCATCTTTGTATTCACTAGGTACTCAGTAAATCTGTATTGAAAAAACAGGTAATAGCCAAAAAAAAAAAAAAAAAACAATTTCTAACATTAAGGAAGATGAGCTTAATTTCAAAATGCTACCTTTTTTCAATCATAGTCTTTAAAACTGCCACATCAATTTATTAGCATAAAAGATGCACTACTATTCCAGACGGTATTCAGTAGGATCACTTCTCCCAACTACTTCCTGGCTATATTCCTGATAGAAATGTATGTTAGGGGACTGGTAAAGCAGTTAATTGAAATCACTGACATTTCTGTCATTGTTTACCTCTTTTCTCAGTTGGTCAGAGTTAATTCTGTTAGTTTCTGTGACTTTGGATAAAAGTCCTTCTTATGTCACTTTGTAACTAACATAATTAAGGTCCCATGTGGGTGAACAGTAGGATTTCTCAGACTCTCCTGAATCTCAGTCAGACATATTTTGAAGACAGTCTGTGTAGAAAAATAAAGGACAAACTTTTTGACATAAACATGTATAATTCCTTAACTTTTCTCTTTATCCTTATATAACCATATTACCATGGAATCTCTGAATTACAAATAAAGTGTCCGTGATAAAGGAACCTCTCTCAATAGCTTTCTCTATATTCTGCATAAATACTTTATGTTGAAGTGACTTTTAATGATGGAAAATCCACTTCAACATAAAGCAGCTATTTGGTGCCCAAACTGATCTCTCCATAATTCACACACCTTGGTTTCCTCCCTGAAGTCATGAAAATATGACATACATTTTCTTACATATTTCTTAAATGTCTTAAAAATAATATGTGACTTGATATAGTAAGCATGGCACAGAAACAAGTGATAACCCTTTTCCTTGTCTCCGCAGTTTCGTAAAACATCATCACCCTGTTTGGATCTTTTTCATATACAGTGATATGAACTGACATTTTCTTGTGTTTTCACATTATTAGGTCAGTGACATCCCATCTCCTAATTAGTGTTCTACTGCAGTTGTGTGAATGTTGACACACTCCCTTGGTATTTTACTGATACTTTACTGAAAAGATCTTCCTAAGATATTTAAGAGAGAACATTCCAGTTTTCCTCTTTATCCTCTTTTTTTAACTTTATTAAAATTTATAAAAATTTTAAACATAGCATTATTAAGTATGATACATGCATACAGTCATTAAAGATAAATGTACTGTAGAGGTTTAAAAACATGTCTTCATTCTTCAATATATGCAAATCAATCAATGTGATATACCATATTAACAAATTAAAGGATAAAAACCATATGATAATCTCAATAGGTGCAGAAAAAGCTTTTGACAAAATTCAACACCAATTTATGATAAAAACTCTACAGAAAGTAGGTAGAGGGAACCTATCTCAGGATAATAAAGGCCATATATGACAAACCCAGAGCCAGCATCGTTCTCAATGGTGAAAAACTGAAACCATTTCCTCTAAGATCAGGAACAAGACAAGGCTGCCAACTGTCACTGCTATTATTCAACATAGTTTTGGAAGTTTTAGCAACAGCACTCAGAGAAGAAAGTGAAATAAAAGGAAACCAAGTTGGAAAAGAAGAAGTAAAACTGTCACTGTTTGCAGATGCCATGATAATATACATAGAGAATCCTAAAGACGCTACCAGAAAAGTACTAGAGCTAATCAATGAATTTGGTAAAGTAGCAGGATAAAAAAATTAATGCACAGAAATCTCTTGCATTCCTATACACTAATGATGAAAAATCTGAAAGAGAAATTAAGAAAACACTCCCATTTACCATTGCAACAAAAAGAGTAAAATACCTAGGCATAAACCTACCTAAGGAGACAAAAGACCTGTATGCAGAAAACTATGAGACAGTGATGAAAGAAATTAAATATGATACAAACAGATGGAAGGATACATCATGCTCTTGGATTGGAAGAATCAACATTGTGAAAATGACTCTACTACTGAAAGCAATCTACAGATTCAGTGCAATCCCTATCAAACTACCAATGGCATTTTTCACAGAACTACAACAAAAAATTTCACAATTTGTATGGAAACACAAAAGACCCTGAATAGCCAAAGCAGTCTTGAAAAAGAAAAACAGAGCTGGAGGAATCAGGTTCCCTGACTTCAGACTATACTACAAAGCTACAGTAATCAAGACAGTATGGTACTGGCACAAAAACAGAAACATAAATCAATGGAACAGGATAGAAAGCCCAGAGATAAACCCATGCACATGGTCACCTTGTCTTTGATAAAGGAGGCAAGAATATACAATGGAGAAAAGACAGCCTCTTCAATAAGTGGTGCTGGGAAAACTGGAGCGCTACATGTAAGAGAATGAAATTAGAACACTCCTTAACCCTGTATACAAAAATAAACTCAAAACGGATTAAAGACCTAAATGTAAGGCCAGACACTATAAAACTCTTAGAGGAAAACATAGGCAGAACACTCTATGACATAAATCATAGCAAGATCCTTTTTGACCCACCTCCTAGAGAAAGGGAAATAAGCAAATGGGACCTAATGAAACCTAAAAGTTTTGCACAGCAAAGGAAATCATAAGATGAAAAGACAACCCTCAGAATGGGAGAAAATATTTGCAAATGAAGCAACTGACAAAGGATTAATCTCCAAAATATACAGGCAGCTCATGAAGCTTAATATCAAAAAACCAAAAAACCCAATCCAAAAATGGGCAGAAGACCTAAATGGACATTTCTCCAAAGAAGATATACAGATTGCCAACAAACACATGAAAGGATGCTCAACATCACTAATCGTTAGAGAAATGCAAATCAAAACCACAATTAGGTATCACCTCACACTGGTCTGAGTGGCCATCATCAAAAAATCTAGAAACAATAAATGCTGGAGAGGGTGTGGAGAAAAGGGAACCCTCTTGCACTGTTGGTGGGAATGTAAATTGATACAGCCACTATGGAGAACAGTATGGAGGTTCCTTAAAAAACTAAAAATAGAACTACCATATGACCCAGCAATCCCACTACTGAGCATATACCCTGAGAAAACCATAATTCAGAAAGAGTCATGTACCACAATGTTCATTGCAGCACTATTTACAATAGCCAGGACATGGAAGCAACCTAAGTGTCCATCGACAGATGAATGGATAAAGAAGATGTGGCACATATATACAATGGAATATTACTCAGCCATAAAAGGAAACGAAATTGAGTTATTTGTAGTGAGGTGGATGGACCTAGAGTCTGTCATACAGAGTGAAATAAGTCAGAAAGAGAAAAACAAATACTGTACACTAACACATATATATGGAATCTAAAAAAAAAAAAAAAAAAGAAAAAAAAATGGTTCTGACAAATGTAGGGCCAGGGCAGGAATAAAGACACAAATGTAGAGAATGGACTTGAGGACACAGGGAGGGGGAAGAGTAAGCTGGGACGAAGTGAGAGAGTGTCATGGACATATATATACTACGAAATGTAAAATAGATAGCTAGTGGGAAGCAGCTGCATTGTACAGGGAGATCAGCTTGGTGCTCTATGACCACCTAGAGTGGTGGGATATGGAGGGTGAGAGGGAGATGCAAGTGGGAGGGGATATGGGGATATATGTATACATACAGCTGATTCACTTTGTTATACAGCAGAAACTAACACAACATTGTAAAGCAATTATATTCCAATAAAGGTGTTAAAAAAAAAAAGAATTACCAAAATGTGACACAGAGACCCAAAGTGAACAAATGCTACTGGAAAATTATGCTGATAGATTTGCTCAGTGCAGGGTTTCCACAAACCTTCAATTTGCAAAACTTGCAGTATCTGCAAAGCACAGTAAAATGAATCACAGTAAAACAAGCTATACCTGTATTTTATTTAACCCTGTATATCCAAAATATTATCATTTCAGTATGTAATCAAATAGAAAATATTAATGAAAAGGTTTACATTCTCTCTCATTTTGTGCTGTCTTCAAAACTGAGTATTTCACACTTACAGAACATCTGAATTTGAATGCTAAATTTTCATGGGAAATCCTTGATCTGTATTTTTGATTTCATAAAATTTATAGTTGAAAAAGAATATTCACAGACCCCATTTTTTCCAAACATACTGAAAAGTTTTCTAATAACTGGATGAAGTATTAGTTTTTAAATTTAAAGTAATTGAAATAAAATAAAATTAAAAATTTTTATTCTATTATCAAAAAAATAAATATAATAAAAACATGTCTCCAGAGTATTTGATACCACTCTCATCAAGAGGTGGAGTCTGGGGCTTCCGTGGTGGCACAGTGGTTGAGAGTCCGCCTGCCGATGCAGGGGACACGGGTTCGTGCCCCGGTCCGGGAAAATCCCACATGCCGCGGAGCGGCTGGGCCCGTGAGCCATGGCCGCTGGGCCTGCGCGTCCGGAGCCTGTGCTCCGCAACGGGAGAGGCCACAACAGTGAGAGGCCCGCGTACTGCAAAAAAAAAAAAAAAGAGGTGGAGTCTGGTTTCTTTTCCTTTGACTGGAAGTAGAATGCAGCAGAAGTGATGCTTCATGAATTCTGAGACTGAGTCCTAAAAGCAGTGCTACTTCAGCCTGACTCTCTGCTGGGACATTTGCCCTTGGGATTCTGACACCATACTGTGAGGAAGAAAGTGCTGGCCACATGGGGGTATCGTAGATAAAGCTCCTAGCAGAGGTCCCAGGCAGCAACCAGCATTAACCACCAAAATGTGAGGAAGCTTTTGATGTCTGCAGCCCCAGGCACCATCTGACTGCAGTCTCATGAGAAACCCCCAGTGAGAACTGACTAGCTGAGACCAGTTGACCCTCAGAACTCTGGGAGATAATACTAGTAAATTACTGTTGCTTTCATATGATGCCAAGTTTGAGATGGTTTGTTTTACCACCAGAGATAACAAGAAAATAGTTTATTGCCACATTGAGGGCTGCCATAGCCAAACTTAAAATGTGGGGCATTGACTTTGAGATGTGGACAGTAGCTAGAAGAGCTGTAGCTAGTAGCTGAAGTTTTTTAGCAAAGTTTATAGGGTCTTGAAGACTTTGTCAGTGAGAACTTAAACACACATGAGTAAAGCGTTATTAAAAGCTGGAGGAAAGGAGACCCTTGTAATGTAGTTGTGAGATGTTTAGCAGCGCTGTCAGTTATTGAAATGTGGAAAATAAATATACCTAATGAACTGGGTGATCTGCCTAAGGAAATTTCCAAGCACAGTGTTGAAGATTCAACCTGATTTCTTCAGCTGCTTGTAATGAAATGAGAGAAGAACTAAAGAAATAAGAGCTTTAAAAAAAGCTGTTAAATATAAAGAATCCAGGACTTGGGTTCAAAAATAAAACAGTTTCTCATTCCCAACCTCTCCAGATGGTAAACTATTCTCAAATTAGGAAATAGCTTTCAGGCAAAGATCAAATCCAGGGCACTGTTAGGAAAACATGGCCTAAAAAATTAAAGCAGTTTCTAAGACTTCAGAAGTATTTAAGGTGGTGCCTCATATACCTTGACAGACAAAAAGGCCATCTGAGAATCTTAAGAGCATGCTTCACATATCCTCTCAATTAAAAATTTGGGCTTCTAATAATTTTTAGGGCATTATCCTACAGAAACTTGACAGGGAAGTGAAGATAGAGAAAGTTTACCTTAAGACACTTTATGTGAGTGGGCTTTTTTTGTTTAATGAACTGAACCCTAAAAGATTCATTGAAAATCCATAAAAATTTTAGGATAATTGTATTAACAGAAACACTGCCAGCTTGGACTAAAAGGGAAAGCAACACTATGAAATGAAAAGCGGTCTTGGTATGCCCAAATTTTTATGGGAAGGAAGCAGCCAGAGAAGAGCATTCAGCTGTAGTCATGTGTTACATTTAGGCAAAAGGAAAGACAATTCAAAGGGAAGAACCAAGAGTCATGGAGAATTATTGTCAGACAACAGGACTAAACCCTAATCAAGGAAGTGGGAATATGTCCTAGTCTGGATTCCAGAATTAAAACAGACAAGTGACTACTGTATATCTTCCATTTTTCTTTCCCTTTCTTTCCTTTTTTCCCTCCCTATACAAGAGCATCTGTCTTATGCTGTATTTTCAGTGTGTGAGAGGTTAACAGTTTCTTTAGCACGTGTGCATGCACACACACACACACACACCACACACAATGTACCCAATAGAAGAACTACTGGCAAATGCATTTTCCATACAGGTGTCTTAGACTGTCAATGAAACCAGAGAAGCAGAAATAGGCAAAAATTGTTATACAGCAGAAACTAACACACCATTGTAAAGCAATTATACTCCAATAAAGATGTTAAAACAAACAAACAAAAAGAAATAGCCAAAATATTTATTATTAGCCCTCTACAGAAAAAGTTTGTTGATCCTTAGTCTAAAAAAATTGATATACAGTGCTACCACTAATGAAAAGAAAATTGGGGGCTTCCCTGGTGGCGCAGTGGTTGAGAGTCCGCCTGCCGATGCAGGGGACACGGGTTCGTGCCCCGGTCTGGGAAGATCCCACATGCTGCGGAGCGGCTAGGCCCGTGAGCCATGGCTGCTGGGCCTGCGCGTCCAGAGCCTGTGCTCCGCAACGGGAGAGGCCATAGCAGTGAGAAGCCCACATAATGCAAAAAAAAAAAAAGAAAAGAAAATTGGAATAGTTATGTTAATATCAGACATAATATGTTTCAGGGAAAAGAATATTGCTAGAGATAAGAAAGGCCATTTAATAATGATAAATTGGTCAATTTATCAAGAGTACATAAAAATCCTAATAGAGTATGTATATAACAGAGTTTCAAAATACGTAAAGAAAATCTGATAGAACTGCAAAGCAAAATAGACAAGTCTGCAATTAGTTGAAAATTTAAAAATCTCTCTCAATGTCTGATAGAATATATAGACAGAAAATTAGTAAAGATGTTGAAAACATGAACAGCACTATCAATCAACCTGATCTAGTAACATTTATGGAACACCCCATTCAACAGCATCAGAATATACATTTTTTCAAAGTGCAGACAAAATTTTTTAAAGATAGGTATGCCATGTTCTGGGCCATAAAACAAGTGTCAGTATATGTTAAAAAAATTTAACTAGTACAAAGTGTACTCTCTGACCACAATGGAATTAAATTCTAAAATCAACAAAAGAATATCTGAAAAATCCCCTAAGGATTTGGAAACTAAATATTACACTTCTAAATAACCCCCTGAAATTGAGAAAAATCTAGAGGAAATAAGAAACTATTTTAAACTGAATGAAAGTGAAAACATGACATATCAAAATTTGTGGGATGTAGATAAAATAGTACTTTGAGGAAAATTTTATAGCACTAAATGCCTATGTTAGAAGAAAAGAATGGTCTTAACTCAGAGACCTAAGCTTGTATCATAGAAACTAGAAAAAAAGAACAATTAAACCCAAAGTAAACATAAGAAAGGAAATTTTAAGAAGAGCAGAAATCAATAAATAGAAAACAGACAAAAACAAAAGATTAAAAGCAATAACATCACAAGCTAAGGATCAAAAAATTGATAACCCCCTAGCCACACTGATCAGGAAAAAAGAGAAAAGACAAAAGTTGCCAGTATCACAGATAAGAAAATGATAGCCTCTACACATCCTACAGAAATTTAAAATATAAGAAAATATTATAAAGAAATTTATGCTCATAAATTCAGTAACTTAGATGAAATGGATGTGTATCTTGAAAGACACATATTACCAAAGCTCACTCAAAAAGAAATAGGAAATCTGAATAGCTCTATACCTATTAAAATAAATAAATTTTTAGGTAAAAATATTTTCATAAATAATAATCCAAACTTAGATTACTTCACTAGTGAATAATACTGAATATTTAATAAAGAAATAATACCAATTCTGTACAAACACTTTCAGAAAATTGAAGAAGAAATTCTTCCCAACTATTTTATGAATTCGGCATTATCTTGATAAAAACAAACAAACCAACAAACAACAAAAAAGAGAAGACGTAACAAGAGAAGAAAACTTCAGACCAATATCCCTAATTGGCATAGATGAATAAATTCTTAACAGAATTTTAGCCAGTCAGATCCCACAATACATACAAATGATAATATATCATAACCAAATATGATTTATCCCATGAATGGTTTAATGGTTGAAAAATCAATCTATGTACTTTGCCACATTAACAGACTAAAAAGGAAAAAAAAATAAAACATATGATCATCTAAATTGTTGCAGAAAAGCATTAAGGAATATCCAACATCCATTTATTTGAAAAATATATCAGAAAAGTAGGAATAGTAAGGAACCTCCTCAACCTGATAAAGAACATCTGTGAAAAATCTACACTAACATCATTATTAGTGTTGAAAACAATGTTTTCCTCCTAAGATCAAGAACAAGGCAAGCCTGTCCACTCTCGCCAGTTCTGTTCAATACTGTGCTGGAGGTTTTCTCCGGTATAATAAGGCAAGAAAAAGAAATAAAAGACATCCAGATCAAAAAGGAGGTAGTAAAGCAGCCTTTATTCTCAGATGACATAATAGTCTATGAATGAAATCTAATGGAATGTGCCTAAAATGCTAGTAAATGAATAAGGTTAGCAGAGTTATAGAATACTAGACTATTATGGAAAAATCAATTCGTTTTCTTTATACAGTTGACAAGCAGTCAGAAATTGAAATAAACAATACCACTGATAGTAGCATCAAGAATATGAAATACTAAAAAAAAAAGAATATGAAATACTTAGGTATAAATTTGTCAAAAGATGTAAAATATTTCTACACTAAGAATTACAAAATGTTTCTGAGAGAATTAAAGATGACCTAAATTAGTATAGAGACACACCTTTGTTCAGTGATGAAAAGTCAATATTGTTATCCTGCAATTTCTATAGATTCAATGTAATCCCAAACAAAATCAAATAAGGCTGTTTTTTGTAGAAATCATCAAACTGATTCTAAAATTTATATAGAAGTACAAAAGACCCAAAATAGCCAAAAGGACTTTGAAAAAGAAGAACAAAGTCAGAAAACATGAAATATCCGATCTGAAGGCTTATAAAGCTACAGTGACCAAGTATGGATTATTGGAACTGAATGGGATGTCCAAAATAAACACACATATACAGTCAATTGATTTTTTTATAGAGATGCCAAAGCAATTTAACTGGGGAAATTATTGTTATTTTCAATAAACTGCAAGACTTGTAGGAATAGCCAAACAGGCAAAACCCTTGACCTTTACTTCAAAGGAGTATCATATACTTAGCTTGAAATGGATCATATACCTAAATCTAAGAGCTAAGTTTATAAAATTTCTAGAAGAAAACATTGGAGAATAATTTAGAAATCTTGGATTTGGCAAAGATTTCTTAAATAGAACACTAAAAGCATGGACTATTAAAGAATAAAATCAATAAATTGCTGTTTAACAAGAGTAAAACTTTTGTTCTTCTAAAGCCACTGTTAAGAAAATGAAAGAGCAGGCAGCTGACTTAGGATAAAATACTTACAAATTGTATATCTGACAAAGGACTTGTATGTAGAATTTGCAAAGAATTCTTATAAGGCAACAAATAGCCCAAATGAAAATTGACAAAATAGTTGAATAGACATTTTACCAAAAGAAAATACACATATGGCAAATGAGCACATGAAAATATGTTCAACACCAGTTGAAATTAGCGAGTGCAAATTAAGTCCCACTGAGATATTCCTTAATACCCATTAGAATGGCTAAAATTATAAAAAGACTGATCATGTTAAGTGTTGGCACCATTGTGCCACTAGAAAGCTCATAAAATACATCTTGGAATATAAAATGGTACAAACACTTTGAAAAACCATATTGACAGTTTTTTTTTTTAATGAAAAATTACACCTACCATACAATCCAGCCATTCTACTCTAAGGTATTTACCCATGTTAAATATGAGGTTATATCTACACAAAGACTTGTTTATAATTGTTTATAGCACCTTTTATAATAACCAATACTGGAAATAACCCAAATGTCCATCAACAGATGAATGGTTAAACAAATTACAGAATACTGTGGAATACTGCTCAGAAATAAAAAGAAAGGAAATATTGTTACATGTAGTAACATGGAAGAATCTTAAAGTAACTGTGTTAAGTGAAAGAAGCCAAACATGAAAGAGTACCTATTCTATAATTCTATATATGTAAAATTCTAGAAATTGCAAACTAATCTATAGTGAGAGAAAGCACATCAGTGGCTGCCTGTGGATGTGGGTGAAGGGAGGGAAGGATAGATTACATGAGTATGAGGAAACTTTTGGGGGTGATGGATATGTTTGTTATCTACGTTGTAGTAATGGCTTCGTAATTGTTAACACATGTCAAAGCCTATCAAATTGAACATTTTAGATATACAGATTATTATACCAAAATAAATTTGTAAAATGAAATTACTAAGCTTTTTTTGTCAAAGGGCAACATTAAGACAGTTAAAGGAAAGCTACAGAATGGGTGAATATATTTGCTACACATGTACTTTACTATGGACTTAGAATATATAATGTTTTTCTAAAAATAAATAAAAAAACGCAGGCAACTCATTTTTTTGAATTTTATTTTATTTATTTTTATACAGCAGGTTCTTATTAGTTACTTATTTTACACATATTAGTGTATATATGTCAATCCCAATATCCAAGGCAACTCATTTTTTATGGGCAGATATTTAAATAGGCACTGCACAAAAGAAGATACTTAAATTATCAATCAACATTAAAAGGTTTCACAGTATTATTAGTTATTAGAGAAATGCACATTAAAACTACCATCGAGTAGTGACCCATTGAGACAGCTAAAATTAAAGAACTGACTGTACCAAGTCTTGACAAGAATGTGGGACAATTGGAACCCTTATACAATGCTAATTTGATATTTATTTTTATAATTACTTTGGAAAACTAGGGGTATCTACTAAAGCTAAAAACATACATATATATACCCTATGACCCAATAATTTCAATCTTGGATATTAACCAATAGAAGTGAGTGTTAATGTCTAACAAGAAACGTAAAATAATGTTCATTGTCTTATTCATCATAGCCCTGGTTTGGAAACAACCAAATGCCCAATTAATTTTAGGATAGGCATATAGGCATACTTCATTTTATCACGCTTCAATTTATTGTGATTCATAGATACTGTGTTTTTCACAAATAGAAGGTTTGGGGCAACCCTGCATGAACAAGTTTATCAGCATCTTTTTTCCAACAGCATTTGTTCACTTTGTGTCTCTGTGTCACATTTTGGTAATTCTAACAATATTTCAGACTTTTTCATTATTATTCGTTATGGTCATCAGTGACCTTTAATGTCAATCTATTGTTATCGTTATGGGGCGTCATGAACCACACCCATGTAAGACAGGGAACTTAATTAGTAAATGTTATGTGTATTCTGACTGCTCCAACAACCCAGCTGTTCCTGGTGTTTCGCTTTTCCCAGCTGTTCCTGGTTTCTCTTTCTCCTCAGTTCTCCTTAGTCCCTGAGACACAAAAGATTGAAATTAGGCCAGTTAATAAACCTACAGTGCCCTCTAAGTGTTCAAGTGAAAGGAAGAGTCACATGGCTCTTAATTTAAGTCAAAAACTAGAAATGATTAAGCTTAGTGAGGAGAGCATGTCAAAAGCTGAGATAAGCTGAAAGGTAGGCATCTTGTGCCAAACAATTAGCCAAGTTGTGAATGCAATGTAAAAATTCTTGAAGTTAAAAGTGCTACTCCAGTGAACACACGAATGATAAGAAAGACAAACAGCCTCACTACTGATATAGAGAAACTTTTAGTGGTCTGGGTAGAAGATCAAACAAGCCACAACATTCTGTTAAGCTGAAGCCTAATTCAGAGCAAGGTCCCAACTCTCTTTAACTCTATGAGGGCTGGAAGTGAGGAAGCTGCAGAAGAAAAGTTTGAAGCTAGCAGAGGTTGGTTCCTGAAATTTAAGGAAAGAAGCTGTCTCTATAACATCAAAGGGCAAGGTGGAGCAGCAATTACTGATATAGAAGCTGCAGCAAGATATCCAGAAGATCTAGCTAAGATAATGAAGGTGGCTACACTAAACGCTGGATTTTTTCAATGTAGATGAAAGAGTCTTCTATTGGAAGATGACATCTAGGACTTTCATAGCTAGAGAGGAAAAGTCAATGCCTGGCTTCAGAGCTGCAAAAGGCAGGCTGATTCTCTGTTAGGGGCTAATGCAGCTGGTGACATTAAGTTTGAAGCCAGTGTTCATTTACCATTCTGAAAATCATAGGGCCATTAAGAAAAAAAAAATAATTATGCTGAATCTACTCTGGATGACAGGACATCTGTTTATGGCATGGTTTACTGAATATTTTAAGCCCACTGTTTGAGACCTACTACTCAGAAAAAAGGATTCCTTTCAACATATTACTGCTCATTGACAATGCACCTGGTCACCCAGGAGATGAAAATGTACAATAAGATTCATGTTTTTCCATGTCTGCTAACACAACATATATTCTGCAACCCATGGGTCAAGAAACAATCTTGATTTTCCAGTCTTGTTATTTAAGAAATACATTCTGTTAGGCTATAGCTGTCATAGATAGTGATTCCTCTGATGGATCTGGGAAAGTACATTGAAAATCTTCTGAAAAGGATTCACCATTCTAGATGCCATTAAGAGCTTTCATGATTCATGAAAAGAGGTCAAAATATCAACTTTAACAAGAGTTTAGAAGAAGTTGATTCTGACCCTCTTGGATGACTTTGAGGGGTTTGAGACTTCAGTGGAGGAACTAATTGCAGATGTGGTGGAAATAGCAAGAGAACTAGAATTAGAAGCAGAGCCTGAAGATGTGACTGAACTGCTGTAATCTCATGATAAAACTTTACAGAGGAGGATTGCTCCTCATGGATGAGCAAAGAACAGTGGTTTCTTGAGTTGGGATCTACTCCTGGTGAAGATGCTGTAAAGATTGTTGAAATGACAAAAAGGACTTAGAATATTACATAAACTTAGTTGATAAAGCAGCAGCAAGGTTTGAGAGGATTGACTCCAATTTTGAAAGGAGTCCTACAGTGGGGTAAAATGCTGTCAAACAGCATTGTATGCTACAGAGAAATTGTTCCTAAAAGGCAGAGTCAGTCGATGCAGCATACTTCATTGTCTTTTTTTTTTTTTCTCACACGCTCACACTGCATTTTATTTTTACAGGAGATAAATAAATGGACACCAAGCATTGTAAATGGATGACCACAACAAAAGCAACAATGATTGCAATTACCAAACACACTCATACTATGTCATAATATTGACATTCAGTCCAGTAATCCTCCACGGTAACAGCTCCTTTACTTTGCAGTGAAAATTGATTTGTATATTTTTTGCCTCTGAGCCCTTGTGAGATTTTTTTTTTTTAGTATTCAAACAGAAAGTCACAAAAATTATAATCATCCTCATCAGTTCATTCAGTCCCATGTAATTAATTTTTTTACCTTGATCTTTTGTTACCACTTTTATGAATTCATCAGTTTTCCATTAGAGTTCTGAAAATGCTTATTCATTCAGTTCAGCAGTATAGTCAGTTACCAGAAGCCTGTACTTGTCAGAGTCTTTTCCATGAATTCCTTAAAGGTGAAACCCTTTTATAGGAACATTTTTGCGAATCATTGTCTTATCTTAAGAAACTGCCACACCAACCCCAACCTTCACTAATCACCACTCTGATCAGTCTGCAGACATCAACATTGAGGCAAGACCCTTCACCAGCAAAGAACTTACAACTCACTGGAGACTCAGATGATGGTTAGCATTTTTTAGCAGTGAAGCACTTTTTAATTAAGGAATGTACATTTTTTTAGATATAATGCTATTATACACTTAACAGACAACAGTATAGTGCAAACATGACTTTTATATGCACTAGAAAGCCAAAAAATTTCTGTGACTTGCTTTATTGTGATACTCACTTTAGGTACAATGGAATATCAGATGATAAAAATGAATGAACCCCCTAATGTAAACTATAGACTTTGGGTAATTATGATTGATGTGTCAATGCAGATTCATCAGCTGTAACAAATGTACCCCTCTGGTGAGGGATATTGATAATAGGGCAGGCTATGCATGCATGGGGGCAGGAAGTACATGGGAAACCTCTGTACCTTTCCTTAAATTTTGCTGTGAACCTACAACTGCTCTAAAAATTAAAGTCTCCAAAAAGAATGAACTACCGTCCACACAACAGCATAGATAAATTTCACAGGAATAATGTTGAAAAAAAGAATATGGATCCAAAAAATGTGCATGCAATATTCTACAAATATGAAGTTTTTGATATCTATTGATTAGAGGCTATAAAAGGGACCTCGTGAGGTTGTGGAAATAATCTAGTTACGTGACAGTATATTATGTAAAATATCATCAAATTGTACATTTAAGGTTTTTGTCCTTTAAGTTATATCTCGTTTTTTAAAACTAATTGTATGTAAATCCCTACAAATGTAAACTCCTCAAATATCTGAATTTAGATATATACATTCAGATACACGGGCATACAGGCATATATAGGTAAACTCATAGATACTAAATACAAAGGTGGATATATGCGGGTGTACTAATGGAATATTTCTGAAAAGATACACAACCACCCGGTTACAGTAAGAAATGGGAGCTGTACTTGCTTTTGTATCTTTTGGACTTTACACCCTTTACATGAATTTTCTATTCTAAACAATAAATAAAGGGAGTGCAAGAAGAAAATATTAACAAAATATTACATCTCTGCTCCGGAGTCTTCTTAACTTGTGTTAATCTTTTGCTTCTTTAACCTACAAACTGAAATAATTAAAATAATTTTTAAATGAGTTAATATGTAGAAAATCATACAGAATTTTCTGATGTTAGAAGTTGGTTTTTAATCTTAAATATTTATGAATTTAAGAATACAACCAAAATTATCTGATAGAATTATTTCTCAGTGTGTTAATTACACCATTGAGAATTGCTTCATTCTCATCCTACCATGTCAAGAGCAGGGTGGAAATAAGGAAACTTTAGAGTGTTGATTGTATTGTCCTATTGTTTCGAGATTGAGCTTTCACAGTACAAATTGGACTAACTTTTGCTGTTTTCCCTATCAATTCTTTGAGCTTTCTTCACTCCTTCACAAATTGGGATATCATTTGACCAAAAATTTAATTAGCAGCGAGAATCCCAAGGCTCATGAGGGCCTAAACATCTTTGTAAGAGGCAAGTTTAAAGAAATGAAATCATTGATGGATGTTGGGAAATTGCACTACACTGACCTTATTCTCCAGAGAAGTTTAGTTCAAACTGAAGAAAATCGTGTGCATTTCCTTGCTTTGGCTCCAATTTAGAGAATCTTATGTCTGTATGGCCTTTCCAGGGATGTTGGGAGCCAATGTTGAAACTGTACTTTAAAGAGCACCAAAGTTAAAATTCACAAGCTAAGGAACAACTTGTTTTCACAGCAATGAGAGCTGGCATTGCAAACACTTCTCAGTGATGACTTACATACTTATTCAGTGATTTAGACTGCTTCTCTGGCACGGGTCAAATGGCATATTAACATGGGATATAATCCTTTCTCACCCTGTAGGCAATGGCTCAGTGTGATACTGGCACCATATTAAGCTTCATTAACCCTACAACACGTTGCCTTCTTACTCTTGGCACTCTCCTGCAGGCTGCAGGCAGTAACCCATGAGTAATCTGATTACCTACAACGGACTGTAGCCACATGGAATGGAGGCTGACTACAGAGTGGAACACAATTATAGTCTTTTGAGATTCAATTAGAAAGCTGTTGGTAGAGCTTCGTTCGGAATTCTGTAACTGGCTCCAATAACCCCTCGTGAACTGCACGTTTCTTTAAAAGCCCATAGTAAATAATGCACTTAAAAAGCTTCACCTGTTATGCATATGCCTTTTAAGAATTTGTCCTCCTGAAGTGCATAATAAACCACACTTGCAGTTAGATACAACAATAACTATTTCCAGACTCTACGTGGAATTTTTTGTTTTTTTGCCTTCTCTAAAGGGGAAATATTACTTGTTTCCTCCACAGAATTATTCTGATTGTAGTCTTCTTTGTAAATGGACATTAAAAAATAAATGCTACTTAGCATGGAGCTGAACACTATCAGAGGCTAATTGTCCTTTAAATAAAACCTGAGGTTAAGAAAAATTAAGCTTCACATTTGAAAAAACAAAATTAGGACAAAGATGTTCTAGACTGGATTATGTCATTCTGTGACATCTCACAAACCTCAGGTATGCTACATATGCATATCCAAAAGATGTCATTCTTTGCTTGTTGGTAGTCTGAATTTCTAATTGCACATTTAAAATGGAGTGGTTCTAAAATGCATTGTTGGAAGAAACAGTGCATTATTTAGAAGGTGTTTCAAGTATATAAAATGAATTTGGTAATGGAATGTTTGTTTGTTTGTTTACTGTGTTATTTTTGCCCCCAAGTTGCCTCATCTTACTTCTTTGTTGTGAGATTTGCTTATTCTATTCTGACAATTATGAAATGAATATGAATTTTGGAGGCAGAGTTGAGCTTCAGTCCTAGGTTTGCTACAATCTATGAAAACTTTACAAGTTATTTAATTTTTTGATCCTCAGTTTTATCTTTTATGAAAAAGGGAATAAAATACTTTATAACAGTGTTATTGCAATGTTTAACAGCACATGATGAAGGAAATGGCACAAGGTATGGGGTATCATAAACATTCAACACGGGTGCCTTTCTTTCTGACTAAATTTGTAGATCTCACTGGAAACTTTATCAGCTAGTTGTGAATTCATCTCTTTGTTTTTATCACTATGTATAACAGTGATCTGGTTTAGTGATATAAGCATCTATTTTTATGCCATGAAACTGGAGAAATCATCACTAATTGATGAAATGCATTACTTATAGGCATTTATTTGAGTCCCTGGGTTTCAGTAAGTGGAATCTGAGTTTGAATTAATATGATATTTTCCTTTTATTCCCATTGTCCTTTCTTCAAAGAAAATGTGTATACACATTTCGCTCATTAAATTCAACTGATTTCCAAAAAACACAAGCTAACACTTCTGACTAATGCCAGTTCTTTGACCTCTGTAAGGTGCATGCAAAAAGAGTTTGAAAATGTAGCATTTTCAAATCTGAAAGTTGGATGGATGGTTACAAATGCTCAGAGTATACAAAAAATCTCTCTACTTAACTCTGCAAGTAAACAGCTAGTAAACTGCTGAAATGCTCAACAGTTGATAATATTGAAAAGATATGACTGAGGAAGTCACTTTCCTCCCTTGACTCTGTAGATTAGCATGTGTCTGGGGAATCCCCACTGGTACTGGTTCCAACTTCAGGAGTAGTGTGTATTTGATGACTGCTGGTGTGGGAGGCTGTATCACCCCTTAGCACCCATGAATCAGATGGCTTAGTTAGGTCCAGTCATAATGTAAGGTCCTTACAATAATTTAATCAGACTTGCTTTATGCATATTGTTGTCTAATGTGACACACCTTGCTTTATCATAATCCATAATGAGTCACTACATGTCGACAGGTCAAGCTTAGCATTAATTATTCACCAAAGTTTTGTTAACACATTTTGCTGGATTTCCATTATTGTAATTAACTATAGCTGGGTCATTAATACAGGAAAGCCAAATGGATCCCTGATTCCAAAGTGACTTGTCCCAAACTGAACTACTTTTCAAAGAATAATCCTAAAAGCAGCACTGGCTACATCACCAGCCATGAACACGGCTGGAAGAGTAAAAAGCTGGTGTACCTTAGTTTATTTATTTTTCACTCTTGTTTCTCAGTTGACCCCTTAGGCATGTCCATATCACCAATGAGAAATCTGGATCAATAATAGTTCAGATAAAGGAGATCGAAATGGGGTTGGTTCAACTTTTCAAGCATCAGATAAAATAAGCTCTCAAAAAAGGTACAGAAACTCAGTTTTTTAGATTGTTTGGTCAATACTGTTCATGACTCTCATGAAAGCATTACCATTCTTTTCTTTTTTTCTTTTTTTTTTTTTCCTTCTCTTTTCTTTTCTGACTCTAAGCCTGGAGTAAAATAATCAACTGGACAAAGCTTGACAATAAATTGTTATTCTCATTTTTCTCACCTCGACCCCTCCCCACCTCATTTTTATCTATTCCCTCATCCATAGCTAAGACTATTATCACTGCCTGGGCTAATAGATTTTATACTTTTCTCTTTGTTTCAAGTATCTTGTCCTTCCTATGCATCCTGATTACTCCTGTCAATGCATGTTTCTCTTTTCATGTTCATCTTCTTCAATAATGCCACCAGCAGCCTCTTCTTGTGTGATCTTATTCTTAGGCCAATCTCAGTCAATTCTTATGTTTTTTTCACCCTATTAACTGACTCTAAAAATATTGATAAATAATACAGCTTTTATTGGAACTTTGTTCAAAGAGAAAGATGTAAGCTTATGTGGAATGCATATAGTCAAAAGGCCCCTGAATGCTCCTAAGTGTCTTTGCTCTTGTCCCAAAGTTCCTCTTTTCCCAGACACTAACTCACCCTTTCCTTTTAATAGTTAGAAAATTTCTCTTCTCCCATTGCATTCTCACTTTTTTTCTGTGGCTCAGCAAAACAAAGCACCTGCCTAAGCATCCATGCTGGGTAGGAGTGGGGGTAAGAGTAGTGGTATAAACAATGTATCATTTAATTGTGAGTCCCACATGCATCATTTCATTTAAACTTCACAACACTCCAAATGAGGAAACAAAGCACCAGAAAGGTTCAGTACCCTAGATCAAAATTAAGGGGCAGAGCTCAGATAGAGACCAGATCAGGTTGGTTCTGAAGCCCTTGTATTTGCCACCAAACCAGCATGAGAGGTAGTTTTAGGTGATGGTTAATCTTAACTTTTAAATACTTTGGTAATATATATTTATTTCAATAAGTATTCTTTAAAATATAATACAACTCATGGTCTATGGATGTGGAAACGAATTTTAAGGATGTTATTCAACTGAATAAAGTTCAGCAAGTACTATCTGACTATATTACTTCATACCTCTGCCAACTGTTCTCTGAGAGTCACCATACAATGTGTAATTTGAATAGTCTCTGTGCTTCTGTGCTACCTTCTCTATCTAGAATGTCTACCTTGCCCCATTTCTTCTTACTGAAATCCTGCTTACATGGAGCTCCCTTCACACAACCTTTCGCAGCTGCCCCTCTTCTGGAGATCTTCATCCATATACTGACATAGCACTGAGTGGATTATATACCTTTTGAGGATATTTGTCACTGTGTTTGTTCCCTTCTATTCACATTGTAGTCAGGAACTTCTTCATTTGCATCACTATAGCTTCCTTTCCCGTAGTACTTGGCTTAAACATAGGTATCCAGTAGAAAGGTGCTATAAAAAATAGGAAGTCAAGGAAACTATGTTCCGTTCTTACCACCTGCAACTTACTCGCTGTGGGACCCAGGACAAACAAGGTTTGAGTCCCTGTGAGGATTATATAACATAGTATGTGAATGTAATGTGAATATTAAATCTTACTAGAGAGTCAATATACATTAGTGCTTTCTGTTTCTACCTCCAGTAAATATTTTCTGAATACATAAAAATGTACAGAAAAGATTGATGCAAAAATTGTGTTAAGCTCCCCCCGAATTGTTTCATACTCTTGCATATAACTTGGGTGTTACTCAGATAAACAATATTTAACAACAGTATCCATTTGCCCAAGTGCTTATAAAATTCATATTAGTCAGGATTTATGGATGCATGTGACTGGATACCAACTCAAAATTGTGTAAGAAAAAGAAATCTTAAAAAATTGAGAGAGGGAGAGAGAATGAATATTCTTTGTCTCAGAAAACTTCAAAGTCCCAGGGTTAGGATTTGGTTCAGACAGCTGGATCGGGGATGCATAGGTAGTGTCACTAAGGCTCTGTCTCTCTCCATCTTTTTTTTTTCCCCTCTATGTTGGCTTCATTCTTAGGCTGTTTGTCTCCAAGTACAGTCGGTAAGGCCAAAAGCAGCACTGGGTTAACCTAGCCCTTTTAACTAGTATCCTTAGATGGGAGCCTCTCTACCAGCATGTGTATCAGTCCTCAAGGACTCTTACTGGCCGTTTTTGAATTTTATGCCTTGAAATAATCACTCTGTCCAGCATGTTGGGTCACTCTGATTGCCTCACTGGCCCAGGGTTTGATGGAAGAGGAAGAGACTCTGATTGACAGCCCCATTAGTTCCAGAGAGAAAAGATATAGGACAGTTATTATACAATAGATACCTTGTCTGAAAAAAATGAGGTTGCATGAACACAAGCATTGTAGGACGGGTGTAGCAGATGTTCTTTGTGCCTCACTCACATACCTTCAGCATTCACTATTCCAGTAACATGCTGACAGTATCCTATGGCACTTACCTTTATCTTCACCCAAGGGTTTTCTTTGGCCTGGCTGACATACAGGGAAAGCAGGTGGTGAGATAGACTTAGTGCCCCTGGAAGCATCCCTTGACCAATGATGGGGGAGGACCTGGTGGATATATACCTCAGCTTCCTCTCTCCTCTGTTGGGATATCTTAGAGGCATGTTTTTCACTGTCTCCTAGAATTCCCTAGTAAGATTGGTTGCTAGGTGCCATAGCAGTAACCCACTTGATGACACATCATTTATTGGCTTCTTTCCCTTCACTGGATCATTTGTCCATTTCCCTCTACCCAGGATAACCTCTCATATTAATTACTTATTCTTACCTCCTGATCTTAGGGTCTGTTTCTTGGGGAATCCAGCCCTCCCCCCAAAAAAATCTAGTAAGAAATCTCTAGTCAATTCCAAAGTTTTCTGGGTAAAATTTGCTCATTGCAATTAATTTCATGAAGACTGAATAGTTACATTGAGATAGCTATTATATTTGTCTGTGATATGTGAAAATCAGAAAAAAACCTCTATATGAGTGAACATCATAATGAAGGCTCAGAACACATTAGATGGGATGCAGGTGAGGGGCAGTACTGTTACAATCTTTCTCACACCTTTTCTTCCAATTAAAAAGTTCTGCTGTTGAAGTCATTTTAATGGCATCTGAGACCCATGGAAACATTTTAAACCAGGTTTGAAAACATTTGGCTCATATATAAGCTCAGTTTTTAAATCTGATGCAAGAGAAACACAATTACTTTCATCATTCCAACCTGTCTTTGGCAGCCAGTTTACCCTTTGATTCAATTAATTTCTACAAATTAGATATGTGGAAATGTAAAGAAGATAAACTCATACCGATGTATTCAGTAAATACAGTGAAATTCTTGCTGTTATCAACGATGGGGTTATAAGAAGTAGACAATATACTTTCAATTCTTAAGGGGAGTTTAATCTAGTGGCAAGGAAAGATTCAATGAATGAAGAGAGTGCAGGTAATCTGACAATGTATGTGAAGGTTAGTACAAGCAAACACCCTTTTGGAGTTTGGGAAGTAGAAAGTAAAGATAGTCAAGAAGTCAGGATCAACATGAGGACAAAATAATGGCAAAAAACATGTAATATGTTCTGGCAGACACTAAACTGATTGGTTTAGCCAGTAGGGCTTAATTAAGAATGACCTTTTCCATATGTCCCTTACTCATGCAATTTGCATATTGGGGATTTTGAAATGTTGCTTTTCCATCATTTGCATTTGGGTGCTGGGAAGGGATGAAGAGGGAATGAGATTGAAAGGAAGAATTCATGCCAAGGGTTTAAGGGAAATATATGAAGTTTGTGATGTCACTTATAGCTTCTTCTAGGTCTCCTTTGTAAGTTTCTCTTCTCTTCTCACAGGCCTCTTAATGTTGGAGTATCTCATTATTGCATTCTAGGTTCTTTTCTTTTATTGAATTATGGCCTTGATGACCTCATTCATCCCAGTGTTTTTAAACATCATCTATATGCTGTTGATTCCCCAATTACCTCTTCAGATCAGAGCTCTCTCATGAGCTGCAGACCAAGTTTTTTAACTGCTTAATCAAACTTTCCACTTGTATGTTTAACAGACACTTCAAACTTATGTCTAAGACTGAACTTCTCTTCTTTCCCATAAAATTTGCTCTACCTATAGCCTTTCTCAACTCAGATGATGGCAACTCATCCTTTCAGGTACTCAGTCCAAAAACCTTGGAGTCATTCTAAAATCTTATTTTCTCTCATAACCACACATCCAATCCAATGTGAAATCCTGTTGGCTCTACCTTCAAGATATATTACAGACTATTTCTCACCACCTTCATTGCTACCATCCAGGTCCAAGACATCATCATTATTCACCTGGATATTACGTTAGCCTTCTATTGGTTTGCAGTCTTTTATCCTTGTTTTACCTTGAGACTAATGGTGATCTTCATGTCACTGTTCTGCTCAAAGCACTGCAATGACTCTCCCATTTTTCTCAGAGCAAAATCAAAGGCTCAGGTCGACCTTCAAGGCCCCGTGTGATTTGGCCTCCTGTCACCTCTTTGACCCCCCTCCTACCACTCTTCCCTTGGCAAGTCTGCCCCAAAGCATCACCTCCTTAGCCACTCCTGGAGCCTGACCAGCCCTGTCCTGCTTTAGGACCTTTGCTTATGCTGTTCTGCCATTCATGTTCTTACTCCAAGTATTTGTTTGACTCAGTGTCTCACCTCCTTCTCTCTTCACTCAAATACTACTTCCTTGATGAGGCTGACCACCTATTAAACCAACTGCCATCTGCACCACCCCAACCAAACAGCATTCTGATTCCTCTTGTCTACATTTTCCTACATTACTTCTTCATTTACTTTTTCTTGTTACTGCTTACCTACATTACTCCTACATTTGCTTCCTTTCCTAGTACTTACAATTGTATAGTACATTACAATAAGTGTACTATATCATTTATTTTTTAGTCCTATGTACTGTTTATTATATATCTTTACTTGACAGAATATAAGCTACATGCAGGCAGAGCTGTCTCCCTATCTTGTTCCCTGAGGCTTCCTCTATTGCTGAGTAACAAACTGCCAACAAATGTAGTGGCTTAAAACCATACAAATTTATCAGCCCACAGTTCTCTATAGGTCAGAAGTATGGCATGGTTCAACTGGGTTTTCTGCCTAGGGTTTCAGAAGGCTGACATCAAGGTGTTGGCCAGCCTGGGCTCTTATCCGGGGGCCCTAGGGAAGAGTCCACTTCCAAGCTCATTCACCTTGTTGGCAGAATTCTATTGCTTGCAGGTGAAGAGCTGAGGTCTCCATTCATTATATTATTTTTAATTAAAGAAAAAACTTTATTTTTTAGAACAGTTTTAGAAAAATCACAAAGATTTGTACAGAGTGTTCCAATATACCCTACATTCTTTGCTGGCTGTCAGCCAGAGTCCTTGCTTTCAGCTCCTAAAATCCCGAAGGCCTCCTGCAATTCTTTTCACATGAGGCTTTCCATTTTCCAACCTGTAATGGCACACTGTGTCCTTTTTATACTTCAGATCCCTCTGACTTCCCCTTCTGCTGTTACTTCTGCTTTTAAGAGCTCATATGATTACACTGGGCTCACTTGGATAATCTAAAATAATCTCCCTATTTTAAGGTCAAGTGACTAGTAACCTTAATTGTATCTGCGAAGTTCATTTTGCCATGTAATGTAACATATTCACAAGAGTAGTAACAGGGAGGAAAGGTCATGGGGCCAAAATTCTGCCTACTACACTTCACAAGCACCAAGAACTGGGTCTTCTTGGCACATGGTACAGGTGAATGGTTATGTGGCAGTGGACACCTGAGCTAGAGGTTTTATTTGCAGGAAGTTGGTTATTTGCCTGATGCATTTGGGAGAAAAATTTCCAAATCCTTCCAATTTGAGTGTATTGGAATGTAAAAAATCACTTGTGTTTATTTTGAGAAGGAGGAAGAATCAGGAAATGAGAGAAAGAGATAGAGAGAGGAAAAGATGGAAAACCAGGGAGGGATCAAGGTGAGGACAGAGTAAGAGAATGCCCAAGGCCATGCCCCTGGGAGCCTCTGACTTTCTGTTTCACACACACTGAAAGTAGAGATTTTCCACCTTTGTTAATGTTGTCAGTCCCAAGACTCTCACTCTTGTGTGCCAGATGTAGTTTTCCAGGCTCGTAGAGCTGTGATTGTTTAATAAACCAGATACCCTTAGAGGTTAGCTTGTATGCACCAACACGTATCCTGCCTGAAATAGGAATTCTGGTAGATGCCACAAGTTCACAAGGGTGGCCAGGAACTGGGAGGCTTGGGATGGAATTCATGGTTTTTTCTCTTTCTTGGCAATAACATATCACTTTATCTTTATTACATTAAAACACAAGATATTGGAATTTAAATTTGAGAAATTACTTCATTTTCTACAAGAATGCTTAAACTCCATAGGGAAATTGATTTGGTAATTATGACAATGTCTGAATATCAGAAAACTTTAGATTAATTGAAAATGATAAATTAGTCATTTTTCAGCCTTGTGTCTGGATTCACTCAACCATGAGTATGCTGCCAGTTTAGAACTCTTCTCTCCTTCTCCACAGTGAATTCTCAGAGTCCACATTCAAAGTACAGGGGTCCAGCTGGCCAATCTTTTCCTGTAGCATTCACACTTGGCTCTTT
Organism: Hyperoodon ampullatus; assembly: GCF_949752795.1. Lineage (NCBI taxonomy): Eukaryota > Metazoa > Chordata > Mammalia > Artiodactyla > Ziphiidae > Hyperoodon > Hyperoodon ampullatus. The sequence goes on along the minus strand of NC_136921.1, from coordinate 64,498,799 downwards.
CAACTGGCTGACTAGGAGAATCCTTCCCCTGACTGAGATGACAGCTTTGGGTGTCCTCCAGAAGTACCATTCTGTATGGTCCTTTCACTTTCTGATGATATTATGCTAGGAAAAAGATGTTATGCTAAAAAGTTGTTTAAGAAAGAATGAGGAATTTTCCCTTCTAATTTTGTCATTTCTTCCACTAGCTTTTCTTCATCCAGTCATCCAACAGACTTGTGTTGAGTGTTCTCTCATATAACAGAGGGCTAGTGCATTGGAGAGACAGATTTGGGAATAAGTTCAAATAGTTTGAATTTGTTGACTGAACTCTAGTGAAGAGTTGGGTGGGCATGGGAAGAGGAAAGAATGATTTGGGGGAGCTGGTGGGGGGGACTCTGTGACCTAGAGCAGGGATAGGCAATCTGTGGTCTGTAAACAGCTTGGGAGTTAAGAATGGTTTTGGATTTTTAAATAGTTAGAAAAAAATCAGAGGAATAATTTTTTAAAAAACTTGTAACTCATGAAACTTACATGAAATTTATATTTCAGTGTCCATAAGAAAAGTTTTACTGGAACACAGTAATGCTTGTTCATTTTACATCACCTATGTCCACACTGGTAGAGTTGAGTAGTTGCACAGAGATGGGTGTGGTCTGCAAAGCATAAAATATTTATTATCTTGCCCTTTACAGAATAAGTTTGCTTGCCTCTGAAAAGGGGTTAAGAAAGAAATCCTCATTCATTCTTTAGGAACTGAAACAAAATAACCGCTGTAGAACACGAGGCTGTGGTGGATGATGGGGGCTAAGGCTCAGGAATTGTAGATTGGATTTAGGTGGTAAGAAGGGAGGGGAGGGGGCTTCCCTGGTGGTGCAGTGGTTGAGAGTCCGCCTGCCGATGCAAGGGACACGGGTTCGTGCCCCGGTCCGGGAAGATCCCACCACGGCTGGGCCTGTGAGCCATGGCCGCTGAGCCTGCGCGTCCGGAGCCTGTGCTCTGCAACGGGAGAGGCCACAACAGTGAGAGGCCCGCGTACCACACACACAAAAAAAAAAAGTAGGGAGGGGAGGAGAATGACACATCTGGCAATGGCAGGAAAGGGCATGAAGCATCCCAGGGGCTCAGTCCTGGCAATGCATGGATGTCACTTGCTCAAGTAACAAGCAGTCTAGGTTCCATGCTAAAAATAGTATTAGAAGTTATTGGAATTCTTGTAGTTACAAATGTTAGAAATACTCAAATTTAAACCACAAGGAAATTTACTGTCTCACGTGACAAGTTTCAAGGGCTCTAGCTTATTATCTAAGCTCTGCTGATTTGCAAAACTTCCCATTGCAAGCATGTCCCTTCCATGTAGCAGGTAGGATGGTGGCCAGTCCCAGAATCACAGCCTTCCAGTTGAGAGTAGTCCCAGCAAGGGCTCTGATTTGCTTGGCATGGTTCACATACTCCTTTCTGAAGCACTTCCTGAGGATGAGATGAGAATAGAGAATTTTGATTAGCACATTTGGGTTACCACAAGAATGGGTTCTGAACTAGAAAAAGGGTTTCTGTTACCAGAAGAGTAGACAAATTTCCAGATAAAGACAACAGATGTCTGCTTCAGTGAGACAGTTGTGGAGAAATGGCATTGGCACAGGGTAGCAGGCTAATGAATGTGGCATCTCTGGGCAGCATCAGAAGCATCGAAATGCAACATCATTGGCATGGCTGGGCAGTACTTCAGTAGCTGGGTGGGCCAAGAAGCTGAATATAAAATAGATATCGTCTGCCTGTTGTGGGATGCTTCTGAGATCATGCACACACCCTAAAACCAGACAAGGGGCCTTAGGCAAGGTCCGAAGTGCCAGTGAAATCTAGTTACAAAGTCAGATTTGTGATTATTGGACCCTTGCACATAGCCCCAGGCTAAAGTGGCTTAGGGGAATATCTGTTACACAGAGATGAATGTCACCTGGGCCCTTACAGTATGTAGTCTGTTTCTCTTGGTCCAAAGGGTGGAAAGACAAATAAGTAGCTATAATTTAGTGAAGTGTAAGTACTATCATAGAATTATATGCTGAGATCTTAGAATGCATAACTGTGTTTAAGTTGGGTTTTCTGGAAAAGTTACCTAAAAGGTCAGTTAGGAAAAAAATCCCTAGACAGGTAGAACCATATATGCAAAGAGATGTGGACTTGAGAAAGCAAGTAGCAAGTAGCTCAGTGTGACTGGGTTGAGAAGGCGGAACTAACATTAGTCCAGGTGCTAATTTAGGTGCTTTCAATTCTTTATTTGATACACAGCATAACCTATATCACACTGCTTATGGTGAAGCAAGAAGATGAGGTTTTGCAATCAAAGGAGAAATATAGGATGATTAAGGCTTTTTGTTGGGACAAATGGGTGGAGAGTGACATTTTCAGTGAAGGCAGAGATTAAAAGAGTAGGTATCTGATTAGCAGGGGAGGTAATGAGTTCAGATTTGGAATTTGATTTCATGATGCCTGAGTGATAATCAGGTGGCAGTGTTTAACTGGCAGCTGGAAATATGGATTAGAGTTCAGAGAAATAGTTCAGGAATTTTGTGTTTACTCTTCTCCTAGTATCCATAGGAGATTAATAAAACCACTGTAATTACTCATTATGAAGTGTGAGAATTTCTCTAGAGAAGTCCAGAATTGTTTTTTTTCCTTTTTCTTTATTTTTATAAGCACCATAATCATTTTTATGCACACTCTTACATTTGTGAACCACTGATTTAAAGCAAGAAGAAAAGTTCTAAGCAGGCCTCAGATCCTACCTGAGTTTAAATTATTTGATGACATCATCAGAGCAGCTTTAATAGCACAATAGTGGGAACAGAAACCAAGCTGAGGAACAAATGGAAAATAATGAATTAAAGGCTGAGAATGTAAATTTCTCTTTCAAAAAATACTGCTAAAGGAAAGTGAAAGGAGAGCATGACTACTAAAAGGGAAACAGGCAATGAACAAATTGTTTTGGGGGTGAAGGATACCTGAAAATGTTTGTTGGTTGAGGAGAATGAATGGGTGGAGAGGGAAACTACAAAAAGAAGGACTTACTGAAAATCAAGTTTTCAGATGATATGGAGGGACTGAAATCTTGAGTACACATGAAGTGTTAGCCTTGGAAAGGAGCAGAGACAAGACTTCCTCTGAGATGGAAGTGGCAAATATACGATGAATCCAATGGGGGTGAATGGAGGGACTTTGATGCAGTTCACACATAACACTATATAATTGGTGTAGAAAACAAGATCTTCTGCCAAGACTGATGAGGCAGGAGTGCAGAAGGGAGCTTTCAGGGAGTGGTGATAGAGTCTACAACACAGTAATAGGAAAGTGAAAGACCAAGGGCTAGGAAAAGAAAGCACTGAAGATGAGACTCACATCACTGTAACAGCTCCAAACAGAATGACTTTGTAATTTTCTTCAGTGATACCAGGCAGGCAAAAAGTGGTTCAAACACCAGAAGTTTCAATCAATGTAGGGTTTAACCAGGCAGATATACTGAAAGACAGTTTACACTGTCTCTTTATTTATTCTATGTTGATATTGTTTGATATCTGTTTGATATTGTTAATGGATCATTCTTAAGTTTGCCTTTTTATCAACACATGTGAAGAGTACAAGGAGCTCTTTAAATATTGTCTATCTGTTTATTCTAGTGACAGAATCTAATCTAGTACCCTGTCCTTCCTTTTGCACAGTGTTCCTACAGTCAGTTTTGTTATTCATTTATCCATCCACCCTCCCAGATAGTGGGACACTGATTCTCAACATAGTTGTGAAACATGTGTAGTTTGTTTACTTTTCCGTGTCCTCACCTATACTCCTACGCATGCCCCACAACAGGTGGCCTATGGTCTAAACGTGCCACACTGGAGGCGTTTCTCACTTTCCTCTCATGTTTTCTGACACTTCTACTGAAATCAACCTATTTATAAAGTATCATTGGATTGAGGGGCCAGCTACTCTGAAAGAAAAGGAGAGGGCATGAGGAAGAGTTTTGAGAGTAGAGCTTCCTAAGAAACATCATGAGACCAGAAACTATGGAAGGACAAGATCAGGAAGAAATTCTCCATGGATAATAGGATCAATGATGTCTTACACTGAGTTGTTTATTTTACTGTGCTATAGTGGTGATTCATATAGCCATTAGTGCAAGTTGTTAGACACACAAAACAAAGACTGAATGGAGGAATGGGGTATGGATTAAAGCTTTTTCATTTACTGACTGGTTGCTTTACTTGGACAAATTAGTTTCTGTCTCAGTTTCTCCCCTTGTGAAATAAATATAATGACATGTATACAATTTGCAAGATTATTATAGGCCCCTCGGTAGATATTATTCTGTGTTTCTTGCCCTCAAGGCCTTGGTAGGTGATGGATTAACTATGACAGAAAAACTAAAATGGTACACGGATATTAGCAGATGTATTTGTGGTAATAATTATTTATACCAATTTTCCTGTTGGGAAATATTTTCAGTTTTATTAGGGGTCTTGAGTGCCTGAGTCTGGAAGACTTCTCACCATTATGAGATATTTTTGTTTGTATTTGTTCTGCAGTGTGTGAGATATCTTGTGTTCTGGTCTGGCAGGTCATGGCTAACTGGAAGGGAGGAAGGTAGCCACTACAGGGTCCTGGAGAGACCTGGAAGCAGACCTAGCTGGTGGAGTGAAGCAGGTTATAGGGATAAACCCACCTGGGGGTATGAGAACAAAGTCTAGTCTAGAAGGTAGAACAATACTGAAGGAGTGCAGCAAAAGACTGTCAGTAAGCAGCCCAGGTCACAGAGGTCTAACAGGGAGTGCAAGATTGACATGACAGGTGGATGGAGCACAGTAATGACCAGGAGCAGAAATCTTAGAGAGGTTAATATTTCTGCATTTAATCAGATGACTCAGTGGCTATTTTCAAGGATGTCTATCAGGAGAAAACAAGCTCGTGGATCAGAGTAGCTAATAAGGAATGAGAAAAACCCCCAAATTCCAAAAGGCTATGAAGTGCATACTACAGACAGTCAGGATGAGAACCTGGTCATGAGAAATCAGATTAAAGGAGTGGGGGGGGGGTGTAGGATCTTAACACAAGACATAACTGGAGCTGAGGGTCAGAGCTGATTCAGTAACAAGAACCCCGAGATGCTGAGCACTGTGTTGGAGCTCTCGAGAGCCCATCCTCTGCCTTATCTCCCCCTGATCTCACACATACATACAGATCTAAGGTTTTATGTTTTGCTATTAGGACATGGAAACTGTGCAAGCAGAAGACAGGTGATCCATTAAAGAGAGGAGAAAAGGCTCCAGAACCTGAGAGCCAGGATGGCTCTGAAATGCTCCTTGTACTCTTCACATGTGTTGATAAAAAGGCAGACTTAAGAATGATCCATCAACAATATCAAGTTTTAGGCAGCTACTCCATGCAATCAACAGACATTTGTGCTGTCACCTGTCCCATTGTGTCCAAACTCATTAGCATGACATGAAAAGTCCTTCACAGCTCAACCTTTCCAGCCCCATCTCCTGTCTCTTCCCTCCTTGCTGTCTGGGAAACACCTACTCATCCTTCAAGACTCAGCTAAAATGTCACCTTCTCTGTGGAACTCACCTAAGTCCCTCAGGCAACATGAATCACTCCTCCTCCATGCTCTCCAAGTAGAGTGCATATTTTCCTCTATAATCCATCACTTATATCATCTTCATCTCTTTACATCTCCATCTCTCCCACTAGAAGTGAACTCCTCCAGGGCAAAAACTGCCTTATTCACTCTCCTTTCCCAGTTTCTCCTTTTGATCTTGCCACAATCTCATGTGGTTGCCCAATGAGGTTACTATGGCCCAGAATGTGAAAATGACTTGCCCAAGGATATCCAGCTAATTTGGAGCAGAGCTGGGATTAGAAACCAGGTCACCTGATTTCTAATCCAGTGCTTTTTCTACCACACTGTTCTGCCCCCCATCTAATGATTACAGTGATCTTTAAAATTTCACAGCACCTTTAGTAACATTTATTTGTTTATTTCATGGTTCATCTGGGGTAGGTAGAGGGGGCCTCATTGCCTCCTTTTAGAGATTCCTGAGTTGAGGCAGTTAGTGACTTGTTCAATCTCAAAACCAGTCATTGAAAGAGCCTCCAACTTGTGCTTAACCAGCAGGCTGCCCTGTCTTATAGTGCACACTGTTAGCTTTTTGACATGGTTATCAAAGCAACAGGAAGAAACCATTTAGACTGTGCTGGTCACCGCTTGAATTGTTATTTATTCCTCCTGCAGTTTTAGAAAAAAGTGAGAACTCTCCCTAGAGGGATTCTGTCAATACTAATGTGGGTGATTTATCACTGTCCTTTATTTCAAATATATGTCTGAGGAGTTAAAAGTAGGTAAACTGGAAGCAGGAGACCACCTGGGGCAATGTGAATTCCCTCTTTCAATCAGAGTCTTTGTCTAACTGGCATAGCTCTCTGCTTGCCATGCATAAGAAAGCTTTTCACTACAGTATATTTTAAAGAAAGGTACTTTCTGCTCACACTCATTTCCCTAAAGGAACTTTTTATTGGGAATCTGGGATGAAACACTATTCTTAAGGAACACACCCAGTGTGGCTAGGTCACATTTCACTCTTGTTAACAAGGACAGGGTTCTGCATAAGACCATATAGCACCATGCTGACATTTTAAAGGCAAAACTTGTTTCATAAGTTACTTTGTAGTACTAAATGAGAGCCCCAGTGACTTGAAAGATTATGTCTTTCTCAATTACAATGAAAGTGAGACTATGCTTAGTCTCCAGTGAAAGGTTTTCTTCTTCAGGGAGCATGTTTGTTAGCAACAAAAGATGGTCTCTCAAAACTATCTTGATCCCAAATATTCACATGTTTCAGAAAATGTCTGGATAAAATATTTCCAGCCCATTGTCCTGATGTACTAATTTTTTTTCTTTAAGCCAAATCTAAGTAGTTACATGTGTAGAAATAAATGTGGGACTCAGTAATTTCAGATTTTTATACACCTTTCATAGTGAGAATAGGGAATAGAATTTCTCAGCACGGTACAAGGAATAGGGGTCGGTGAGCCTGCAATTCCATAGAGTAGCCCTGGAGTTTACGGGCAGACAGGACTATGTGCTTAGTCCCAGAGTTCACTAAAAGCTGAGATGGGCTTAGGAATTACTAGGTTTGCTTAGAAAAAATAATGAGTACCTTCTAAGAAAACATCTTTTTTCTTTTCTCTACATGATAATATTGTTACATTAGCTTCAAAAACAAATAAGCAAGGCACAAACAGATGTATTTTTTTCTTATGTAAGAAATCTTAGTTGGTTGAACTTTATGAGCTTTTGAAAGTTATTTATATTTGGAAAAGAGAGAAAATCAGGCTCGTGTTGTCCACCAAACAAGACATACTAGTGTATTTATTATGTTTTTTTTTTCTCTAGTTCCCAGAAATTATTTGCTTGAATTAAATCTGTTTTACTTTACCTGATATGGTAAAGGTAAATGTCTTTGAATTGCTTCACGCATGTTGGAACATTACTCACAAGATTGGTATGGCAGACAAACTGCAAAAATGTGTAACAGAGAAGATTCCATATTGAAACTATTCCTTGGGGCTTCCCTGGTGGCGCAGTGGTTGAGAGTCCGCCTGCCAATGCAGGGTTCGTGCCCCGGTCCGGGAGGATCCCACATGCCGCGGAGCGACTGGGCCCGTGAGCCATGGCCGCTGAGCCTGTGCGTCCGGAGCCCGTGCTCTGCAACGGGAGAGGCCACAACAGTGAGAGGCCCGTGTACCGCAAAAAAAAAAAAAAAAAAAAAAAAAAAAACTATTCCTTTAGCTCTAACCCTTGTGCTCTGGTGCCTGTGCTTAGTCATGCTGGCTCTGCACCTTTGGAAAAGAATGTTGCCTGTAGCCTGAAATATACATGACAGCCCAGTCTCAAGGCTCTGACCTTTAAAGATATCCTACTTTTCCATTCATATAACAATAAAAAGCTGCAGAACAGAAAATAACATTTATCTAGTTGGAGGTTATAGGAACCAGAACTAAGCTGGCAGCTGTAAGAACAAAGTGCTCCAGCACCAAGAAGTTCGCAGGAGCCAGCCACACCCTCTCCCCTTTTAGTATAAAAGATATCTGAATTCTAAGATGTTTCTTTGGGAAACTAGTTCACCATCTTCTCTGTCTGCTGGCTTTCTGAATAAAGTCACTGTTCCTTGCCCCATCAGCTCTTCTCTCAATTTATTGGCCTGTCATGCAGCAAGCAGTACAAGCTTGGAGTTGGCAACAGACAGACACAGTTATTCCCCTCACTCTCATACCTTCACCCCTGGCAACGTGACTTTGCAGCTCCTCTCGTCAGAAGATGGAATCTCTTTCTCTACCCCTTCAACCTGGGATGACCTTACCTGGGATGGCTGTATAGTTTGCTCTGACTAACAGAATGTGGAAGAAATGATAATGTGCCATTTCTGTCTTCAGACCTCCGGAAGCCATATATGCTTCTGCTCTTTCTCCTGGACTTTTGCATTCACCTTGAGAATCAGCCCAGACCCACCTGCTCTAGGACAAGAGACCAAGTGGAACAAAGTTAAGTCATCCAAACAGGCCTTTGAGACAGGCCAGCTCCTAGCCAGATTTCAGCTGATCACATGCAAACTCAGCTCCCATAAGCCAATTTAGAAGCACCCAGGTAACTCACAGATTTGTGAGCAAACTAAATGCTGTTGGATGCCCCTGAGATTTGTTTGTTTATTATGCAGCATTGTTGTGGCAAAGGTAAATGATAAAAGTGATAAATATTTATTTATGTTGACATTTTCAATCAGAATAATGAAACCCTTCTACTTATGAAACTTTCACTTAAAATTATACAGAGATAAATGACAGGCTAAATTTAAAAAGAAAAAAAAGTGTCCACTTTGCGTTCCACCAACAGATAATAAGCTATCCCAGTGTATAGTAGCTCTTGGGACCTGACACATGAAATCACAGAAAGCCTTTCACAGTCTAACCTGTTTGTGAGTGGAAAAGCTTCTGCAGAGGGTTGGCCCTTTTTAAGTTAGCCAAGATTTTCTTTTTCCACAGTTGAAATGTAAACCCAAATTAATTTATCAATTAACTAATTTTTTTTTTCTGCCAAGACATCTACCTCTGACCAGTTTTTCTGACACTCATTTTCTTTCCCTCTTTAAGGCATATTTTATCCGCCTGCATCTGGAATGATGATAAAACTTGGTTCTAAGGAGCTATCCTTTGGAAAGTGGTATATCTTACACATCTGATAAACCATAAAGTTCCCTCTAGTGCAAAGGCAGACAAGTAACTAAGTCATCTTTACATGAGAGTTTAGTTTCTAAAGGAGAGTGTAGGCTCACTGAACAGTCCGGAAGACAAGTGATGAAACTTGCCAAACAAGGTTGACTGTGGTTTAGCTGGAAAAAGTGTTACTGAGTCCAAGCTCATACTGCTCGCCACACGACAGGCCAATAAATTGAGAGAAGGGTTGTTGGGGCAAGGAATAGTGACTTTATTCAGAAAGCCAGCAGACCAAGAAGATGGTGAACTAGTGTCCCAAAGAACCATCTTAGAATTCAGTTGTCTTTTATACTAAAAGGGGAGAGGGTGTGGCTGTTTGTTGCAAACTTCTTGGTACAAGAATCCTTTGTTCTTACAGCTAGGTGCCTGCTTAGTTCTGGTCACAATGTTCCTATAACTTCCAACAAGACCATTGTTATTTTTCTGTTCTGCAGCTTTTTGTTGCTATATGAATGGGAAAGTGTTGTACATTTAAAGGTCAGAGCCTTGAGAATGGGTTATCATGTATATTTCAGGCCATAGGCAACATTCTTTTACAAAGGTGCAGAGTCAGCATGACTAAGCGCAGGCAACAGAGCACAAGGGTTAGAGCTAAAGAAATAGATCCAATATGGAGTCAAGTTTGTTCTTCTCTGTTACAAAAGTAAAAGCCAAGAGAGTATACAGGAATAACTCAAACCCAGTAGATACTCAAAAGATATGAATTCATGATGAGGAAGCACTTTTCTTCAGTTCTCTCACTAATTTATTGCAGAGGGCCTGAGAAATTATAACTTGATGGTTTTATCTTTTACAAGTAAAGGATGTGAAATCCCAGCTCCACCCTTACTAGACCTATGACTTCTGTGACTAGTTTCCTCAACTATAAAATGGAGATAATAATAATACTTGCCTCATAGCGTTGGTAGGAGGAATAAGTGACTGAATATTTGTAAAACTCTTAGAACAGCACCTGACATGTGGTAAATGTTTGTCAAGTAGAAAGCTAAAACCCAGAAGCTGAGGACTTCTGGTTTCTAGTCCAGCATGTAAGAGGCTGGAAGTTGCCACTCTGTCCTAACAAGTAAAAAGCTGGATAAATTGCAAAATAAATAGTTCTCTTTAGAAATATCAGAGAAGTGAGGTCACAGGGCAAACCACTTCCCGCCTTACCCCCCAATTTGGAGAGATAGGTGAATATAGAGAATCATAACCTACTGGAACAGGATCCAGTATCCTGAGTAGGAAAAACCTGATGAATTGCTGGAGGCTCATAATTGATGAATTGCTGGAGGCTCATAATAGGCAAGTCTTAGAGCTAAAAACTCCTGGTGGAATCAGTCATCGAGGACTCTCACACTTTTTTGAATTTTACCCCCTGAAGCTTGACCAGGTTCTTATAGTAAATATCAAAGAAAAATCCCCTCATGCTTCCTGTAGAGGAGATGGGAAAGGAACCATTTTGAAATATTCCAGAATACTCTGTCTGTTCTACTTAATAAGGCCTGCCCTCAGGAGAAACTAGTTAACCAGAGCCCAATGTGCTGGAGTTTTATCAGAGCCTAAATGACCCAGGGAGAGAGAAATACCCAACTTCAGCCAACTCTAGCCATCCTGACCCATCTGGGAGAGGGGGCAGAGTGGACTGAGAAGCACAAGTGAACTTCACAGTCCAGAGGTGGAGAGTCACCAAAAGACTGAAGCCTGTTTGTAGACTACAGAATGCTTCCCCTTCCCCACACCTCACCACTACATTATTAAAGACCTTTCTATAGCAGTTCCCTTTACCTGGTGCATTGTGCCCAGCTATCAGGAAAAATTATAAAACAAATCAAAAGGCAAAAAACACAGTTTGAAAAGACAGAGCGAGCATCAGAACCAGACTCATATATGGCAGAAATGTTGGAATTATTAATCTTTTTTAATGATGCCATACATGATCAAACCAATAATATTAATTGACAATCATCAGTAATATAAAGTGTGGTCTCTGTCCCTGTGCACATCGTGGTTCAGTTGGGAAGATGGAACCCACTGGCACAGGTGACTTACCAAGTAATTCAGAAACACAGGCACATAAATACTGGAAAAATCAAATCTGTGAGACTACCATACCCCCCTGATTTCTACTTTCTGCAGTAATCAGGGAGGTATCTGGTTGTATCAGAGAAGCAGTTCCTAGAAAAGCTAAGTTCTGCTGTGGGTCAATGGGAGGCTTAAGAAAGTGAATGTCAAAGATTGAAAAAGAGATTGTCAGTCTTTTTCCTCATAGAAGTAACTCAAATTCCTAGAATTACCCATAGTAAGCTAAAGAAACAATTTATACTCAGTCTATTAGCCTCTGGAAGGAGTTTATGCATCTTTCAAAGGTAAATTATTTAGGCCCAAAGGAAAGCTTACACATTGAGAGAATCTGATCTGATATTTGAGGTGCTTCTGGGAACATAATTTTCTGAGACAGTAGAATACTAAGAAGCCAACTGTGAGAAAGTGAAAATTAACTCAGAGGCAACAGTGGAATTGTCAACTACTTTGCTTCTTTTAATTTTTTTTTTGTCTTCCTAAAAAAGATGAATTTGGTACATGGTAATTAGCTGCTCTGCTTTGCTTCCTCTTTGCAACCTGATGGGCCCTACCTTATGAAACAGTTGGTGTTCTTGCACCACAGACATTTCTTGACAAATGTGAAAGTGTATGTTCACCCAGATGGATGAAAACACCACTTGTAATGACAGGAAGCCATATTAGAGGGCAAGATTTCTGTGGATGTGCAGTCCTCCCGCTAAGGTGTTTGGGAGGTTTATTCTTCCTTTTTCAAATCTTTTGGGAAGGTGGGTACAGCAGTTCAAGAAAAGAGATGCCACGATTCTGACAAGTTAATTAAGCTTTCACTTCTGAGTATTATATGTATAGCAAAGAAGAAAAATCTTAATTTCTTTGTACTGTCTGACAAAAAAGAAACACGAGATAAATGCAGGCAGATTCTTTCAAAGTTGTCCTTATTACTGATTCCTAGTCTGCAGAACAGAGGTTTTAGAAGTCTAAATCAGAACAAATGAAAAGTCTCAGCACCTTTTATCTTTCTGTAATTTACATATATATCTACATATATCAATAGATATAAGGATGTTATTCACCAAAATGTGAGAGCTGAAGAACCCACACTTAGATTCCTCCCTATGTGTGCTTCCTCGACTTTCACTTAATTTTACCACCAATGTGGAAAATGAAGCATCCAATGTGGGAAACAGAATTTTGCTTCCCTCCCCATCTTCACCCTCTGATGTTGTACCTGTGATTGTGTTATATGGCAAATGGATGTTTGCAAACATAATTAAGTTTACTAAATAGCTGACTTTAAAATACGAGGTTAAACTGGATTATCCAAGTGGATGCAACATAATCACATGAGCCCTTAAGAGCAGAAGAGGAAAGCACAGAGATTCAAGGCATAAGATGGATTCAATGTACCCCATTAGCTTCAAGATGAAGTAAGCCACGTGTCAAGGAAATGGCAACTTCAATCCTACAGCCACAAGGAACTGGATTCTGTCAACGACCAATGAGCTTGGAAGGCAACCCTGAGCTCCAGATGAAAAACAAAACCCCTGCTGATGCCCTGATTTTATGTTGATGAGATCTTAAACAGAGAATCCAGTTGCGCTATGCCGCACTTCTGACCTGTAGACAATATGTGCTAATAAATGGGTGGTGTTTCAAGCTGCTAAGATTGTGGTGACTTGTTAAGGCAGCAATAAAGAACTAGTACAACCAGATTGTAACCACTTTATTGTTTTACGTTTATAGTGATCATGTTATAACTTGTTTTTTATTTTTAGATAGTATATACTACATTTTTGATGAACACATCCTAAGTATATATGATGTATATATACATATGCATATATAGGCATATAAGTTTCCAAAGGAGTTTTTCTCCCCTCAAAAAGGTTTCTTCAGGTAGGCCTTCAAGTGAGTTCTGAGCTATTTCTGAATTGAGTCAATTCACATTCATCAAGGGGCTAACTAAATTTAAGGCCTCATTAAATGGGCTTCTGGGATCAAGGACTTAGGATCTAGGAAGGGAGTGCTATAATGGGCAGCCCTGGTTTGCTGCCTAACACTGTATCTGATCCTTCCTGGCACAGAGTCTATGTTTCTCTTAGCAATGTTCCACCCACCCCCGCCAACACACGCGCACACACACACACATACCTTGCCCTCACTGTTAGTCATTTGGGTAGGACTGAACTCAATCCTATTTCCAGAGGTGGACCTTAATTGCATTAGGATAATCTGAGCAAGCCATTCTTATGATCATGGTAAATGGTTTAGGAATAGGTATATAACTCAGACATAAGTCAGTCAGCTCATTGCAGTATATTGCCCTCATCCAAGGATACCGGTTTGTGTTCTAAGTTGGTACAATCAGAGTGAACCAGAGGATTTTGCTGAGAATGGTAGGAGGTAGATTCCTCTCTTCCTTGACAGACCCCATCAAGGAAGCACGCAGCCCCAGCAGTTGCTGGCAGCCATCTTGGGACCACAAGATGAGAACATACCTGAGATGAGAGCCAACATCAAGAATGTGGAGTGAAGGCAACAAAAATACAGAAATAGCCTCCTGACCACTGTTTGGCTTCTGAATGAGGTCTGTTCTGGCCCTAGACTCCAGTTAGATGAACCAGTAAAGTTCCTATTTGTTAACAGAGTCTGTCTTGATTGGGTTTTCTGTTTCTTGCATTGAAAGACAAGAGTAAAAAATACAAATTTCCCACTTTACAATGTTGCCCAGGGCTAGCTCGGCCTACACTTAGCCTTCACCACCCTGCTTCTCCCAGGTATAAGTCCAAGTTGTAATTTCCCTGAGTGCAGCTTTCCCCAAGCAGACAATGCTGTGGGATAGTGAGCATCTAACACATTTCTTTTGCTCATTCTATTTGGTACCTGCCTTCTCCCTTTGATCATGCTTTTTGTTTCTAACGTACTTTTTTCTTTATGGTTCTCATGTGATTATTCAGAGAAAGTCGATGAGAGATGAAGGTGAATCATTATAGAGAATAAACTGTTGGGCAGACTTCTCATCTGGGGGCCATACTTCTATTTGTGGTCTTTTATGTTCCAGGCTATTCAGTTAATCCTCTGTCTTTGCATTTGTCCTGCATCCACCTTTACATCTGATACATTTCTTCCTCTCACATTCTGAGTAGATTTTGCAAAAACAGTGGATGAAAAATTTCAAGTATACTAGTGCTAGCTGAAAATAAAAACAAAAGGTAATCTTGGTGTCCTGTTGCACATCCACCTGACAATTTGCCCTGGAGTAATCGGGTGAGGTGAACTGAGACATCTGTGTCACTCACACACATATTTGAACAGAACTGCCAAAGCTTGTCTAGGCAAGTTTTCTCACTTGGTAAAATCTATTTATTACAAAACTTTGTTCATTTATTGTCAATATTACTTCATGAGAGTATATATATTTACATATATGAACTGTACACACCCCACCGTGAAAATCCTTAACCATGGGATAAATCTATTTCTTTTAGATTAAAAAAGCATAAGGAATAAGTTTATAAGAGGAAATTATAAAATATAAATAAGATTTGTAGTAAACCCATACATGTTACAAGTTTCTAATTCAAGACCCTTCTCTAAGTTTTAATGGCTGCCTAAAATTCCTTTAATATGGATAGAAAATTTTATTTTGCAATAATTTGTAAAAGGGTTAATGTACAAGTGCAGATTTCTTCACATTAAGATTTTAATGGCAGTTAAACCTTCCTTTTCCATGAAGAAAGTTTAATAATGGGTATAATGGTGGAAACCCACAGGAAGAAATATAAAAGTATGGAAATAGGAGTATTTAAGAAGTTGGATACAAATTTCAGTTTTTATAATAAAATAATTTTTCATACTTTAACCTATGACAACAAATTGATCTGTCAGTTTTTTTTCCATCTGAAATCATTTGTCAGGGACCTGCAAAGACAGCCATATCAGTTTCCCTTATTTTGTGTTAATTGCTTATGCTCTCCTATGTAATGCCAAATGGAAGATTAGAACTGGTGGAAGGAAAGTAGACTTTTCCTTAGAACCTGTTTACAACTGGGGGCATTGAAAACCATTCTTTATATTATTAACTTTCAATACTGTCATTTTAACATCTTCTGTTAATACTTCTCCTTCAAGCTAGTGTGCTCAAATATCCAGTTAGATATTGGTATGGGCCAATTAAGTCTGAAAACACTCTCTAAACCAGGGTTCTTTGGAGCAGCTTTTCTTAGGATACTTACTGTGTTAATGTAGAATTGAATGTGAATTTCAAAGAGAGATATAATGTATCCAGAGATTTCTGAACTCATGGAATCTTTTACTGTCTTCCAGAACACCCATTTATAACTCATATAACACAGGTGTTTCTCAGGACACAGAGAGATTTTCTTTAATATAGTAAAAGAAAAACTGATGTTGTCATTAATTCCAGGGTGAGGTTTTTCAGTTCTTATACGGACCAGTTAACTTTGCTCTTCCCTGAGAATCTGAGCTTTTGTTTAGCTCCTTTTCACCTTTCCACTAGGCTCACAACTGAGATCAGAAGTAATGGCACCATCAGTCTGAACTTATCGCCAGTATTGGACAAGACAATCTATAGCATAAATCAAACTCAAACTGGGTTGATAATAGTGCCTTTGACATCCAAGAAAAGCTTTCACCATTCAAGATAAAGTTTAGCTTCTATCCCAAAATTCTCCCTCCACAATTATTTTCTCTACTCAGAATTGAAAAAGAGCAGAATCTGCAAAAAAATTTAGAGTAGAAGATATAGAGGGATATCTGATTTTGATCCAACCAAATGCCTTCTTTTCAGATTTGAATAAAAAATAACTAAATGATTAAAAGTAAATATTAGAATGTTTGATTCTAAAACCAAATAATCATTAAATTTCAAACTTTCCCTTTCTGATCTTATTATATTGGTATTCCTGGCTTTTGCTTCTTCCTCATTTCTTTAAAAGTATTTTTATTTTTTGAAATATTGTCCTTTTTTATTGGATTGATATTAGTACTACTGTCATATTGACAAGTTCACAGCTTTTATTATTTGGAAGTGAACATGTGTTATTCAGACTGGAACAAGTGTGTGTGCTCTAGAGTATGCAGTTACAATGATCAAGTATTTATAAAATGAAAAAAATAAAAGATAAAATAATTTTAGAAAGATGAACCCAGAATACCCATGCTACACAAACTTAGGATTTGAAGGTGTGTATGCACATACGTGTGTGTGTGTGTTATGAATCTGAAGGAATGAAAAATAACACAACAAAAAATGCTGATTGCTTCCTAAATGGCAAGAAACCCAAACTGTGTGCTTATTCTTACATCTGTATATGTGACTAAAAACAGAATCAATAAAAAGAAGCTTTAGTGAGATGAATTTTAACTCAGTATAAGTAAGGATAAGGACTGAACTTAGATCTTCTGATGCCCTGTCTAGTGCTTAGGAAGAATGTCCTAAGATTCTCCTAATCCTAGTTTTATTTCTTTAAGGTTTATGTTTTAGTTCTTTCAAATTGGTCAGCTATGCTTACTGTGCTAAGTAAAGTCTGCCATCAGCACCATCATAAGAAACCTAACATCCACAGGTTTACACTAATAAAGGCTTCATAGAGTTTGCTCCCTCTGCTTTTCCAATTTTAAGTGAGCCACCTCAGTTAAGCTTGCAATCCTCCTATTTCTAATTGTTCTGTTTCCAAGACATCCTCTGAAACAATGACTCATTGTTCACTGTACTGTTTTTCAGGGTGTGCAAATTTTACCTTGAGTCCTCAATTCACCTTAGAGCCATTTCATTTCTGTTGAGATGGGATTACATATTATAGAAACAATCACTTCACACTCTTCATCACCAAAAAGCTACCTCAAGGAGGATGAAAAAGACCTAGAATTAAATGTGGCCCCTCCGCCATTAGTTACTCATAACCTCTTTTGCTTTCTATGTTCACAGCTCCATGGAGAGATGGTTGAAGCAGTCCAGTGTTAGCACTCTCACCATGGCTCTATGGTAAGTTTAAGCTATGATTTTCCAAGATGGGCCTGACTTTGAAGAATCAATGTTTAGTCCGCTGTATAGAAGAGAATAATGGAAATGAGCCACTTGAGGAAGAGATTGGGATAATTACGGGGCATTAGACAGTAAGGGCAATTTACAAATATTGTGTACTTCTATCCCTGGCTCAACAGATTTTGGTTCACGTATGCTGAGTGCTCTAATCTGGTAGAAAAAATGTTCTTCCTGTTTATATAAAATATTGGGCTTGCATGTTGGCCAGTGCACGATGTCTTGTGGGACTTCTCAAAGTCTTTCAACACATGTGAAGGGAAGAATTCCAAGCCAGGTCATCAGGCATCTTAATGGTTCAGGCTCAAACTCTTTCTCCACATATGGATCATAATCAAGTGCAGTGGTCAGTTAAATTTCCAATAAAATTAGTGTGGGACAGTTTACCCTAGAATCTAAAATAAAGCAATGCCCAAATCCTCCAAGAACCCCAAGAAACCCTGAAAGTCACAAATGAGGAAGTGTAATGGTCAGAATGATTGGCACTTGGAATATTGTAAGAACGTAGATGTGACTAAGTTCAAGTTTATCCAAAGTATTGAAAACCATTTTCTGTCCTAAATTATCAAAAGGAAAAAAATAGTGTCAAGTGGGAATGGGAAGACTCAAAGGGCAATTGGACAAAAATGACTGTAAATGGTCTAACAGCAAACTCTGGTAACTATATACATCTGCAAAGTTTTTAGAAATTTTGTTTAGTACCTTATGGGCTTTAGCTTTGGCCCTTGCTCCCTGTTGTGTAAAAGTGTCCTTTTTTCTCCCCCATATCTTTTGCAATACTTGGTATAATTTTTCTCAAGTTTGATAAGGAATAGGGCTATAACCAAGGAACAACAGACTTCAGTTGCAAAGGAAATGGTCTCATATCTTATTAAAGTATTTAGGGAAAAATGGTTCATGAATTATGAAATTACTCCTCCCTGGAAATACTTTAAATTAGGTGTGGTGGGATTGAAATTGTTTACACATAGCTGATGGCACACAGAATTCGCCAACACTTCTCTTTGTTTGGGACCTTAAAAATCTTCTGCGCCATCTAATGGAAACAATGCAAACTGCAGCTTGCTTTGAAGGACAATCCTCTGAAGTTCTTCAGCACAGTTCAAGGCAGAATAGATGAAAGCTATAGAAACTTAATAATCAAATATCAGCCTCTAAATGTAGTGACTATAAAACTGAGGGCCCATCAGTTTTATAGTATACACAATAGGCCCTCAGTTTTATAGTATACACAATTCAAATATGCCTAGGGCATTATGATTTCAACATGCAAACGAATAAAAATACAATGTATCCATTCATAGCAGCAGACAATGGAGTTTACTCACATGATTTGTCAAACCAAGATCCAGAATATTCCAGGTTTTATTTTTTAATTAAGTATTCACTTGCAAGTTAGTGCTATATTTCTTTTTCACACATATGCTACAGGTACAATATCATTTATTTTTCAAGGTGTTTACCACTTTCAAAAACCGTGAATTTCATGTATTTCATGAATTTCATATCAGAGTCTACACTTAGAATCGTAAACTCAAATGCAAATAGAGAAAAGGAGATAATTTAAATTAAAAGTGAAAAGGGCATGGTTCGGTTCAGCGGGTGGGGGGGCTCATGGCAAAGTGGAAATCACACTCCCTGTCTAAAGGGACTGAGTGCTACTCAGCAACAGCTGATTGTTGTCCACTAAGAATGTCCAACAGAAGTCAGAAATCTGTCCTCTTATGTATATTTCTTTATTTTTTAAACACTTGTTCTCACCCCCGAATACACCTGTGGTCCAGACATGACCTAGATCTAAGCCCCGCCACTTGTGATTGCTGGTTTACCATAATCCAAGGCAACACAATGAGAACATAGTCATAAGTCTCACAGTTACTGGAATCATTTGGGATACAAATCCTTTGAAAAATGAGTGCTCTCATATTTTAATTAATATGCATAGATTTGTTTTAACTCTACATGGTAGTGGGGAATATCAAATCACAAATATTATACAATTTTTCTATTATTCCTGGCCAAGTAGCTCTAAGTCTAAAATGCACTGAATCCATAGCCAGACTGTCGCCTGTACAGCCCTGGGATAAAGGCAGCTGTCCAATTTTGTCAAACCACAGTTTCTATTACTCCCAGCCCTTGGGTTTGAGACAAGCACACACAAATGAATGAAAAGTGGACTTCAGCTTTTGGAAACTGTTTTCATGTGCTTATCAACACATTTTTATATTTCTCAGGCACATAAACAAAAGGAATTAAGTAGCAGTTAATTAGAATTCAAACATGAAGAAAATATAAAGAATGATGAAAGATATAAAGGTGTTGGATATGAATGAACCCCACCAGACAGAGATGTGTTTCTCCCCCTAAAAAACATTTTAGATGTGAGGGTTTTTTCTACCTCTCTCCCTCTACTTCATACTTTGTGGCTCACTACCTCATTATTTTGAAATATTTCTGTAGACATAGTTCCTCTGAATAGAATGTGTTTCCCTCTTTCATAGACCCACAGAACCTGGAGGGACTTCTTTGACCAGCCTTAGGACAGGTGAATACCTGATCCACACACTTTCTAACAGTACCTTTGACAGCAGATTGCATCTTACAGATCAAAATGTCTCATAGCCAATATTAACCTGCCTCTTCATCAGCCAATTGTTCTGTCACAGAACTGGGTCCTTAGTTCAGGAAATACTCATAGTGCAATGCATGTTGCATACTTAGCACAGGCTGGGCATATAGTAGATCTTCCAATAAATGTGGGTAATCATTATTCTCATTCAAGGACTTCTCATTCAAGGATTCAGGTAGCTAATAGAGCTACTCCTTTGTACCTCATAAGAAGCAGGTAGGGATTCTAGAGTGATAACAAAGCTAGCAAGGGTTGAGTCTACTTCCTGGATGCTCCCTTTTGCATGGTGTACCTGGCATTTGGCAGGAGTGGAGGTGAAGGGGTGTGTTTCATCAGACAGTGAAGGAGGAAGGAATGATGGTGGTGAGGCCATTTCAACTGAAAGGACTAGTCTGGCCATTACTATGTTCATTATTAAAATATTTCACATTTATTTCTTGTCCTTTAAATTTCAAGTTTCTTAAAGGCAAGAGCTATGTTTCATTTCCTTTGCAATCTTCTATTATACCTTAACATCAAGTTATACATGTTATAGGTTTTCAAAAAATGAGAGACGAATAAGTAAAATACTGCTTATTTCTGTTTCATTATAAATATTGTCTTTGGGACCTTGGATGGTCAAAAAATTAATTGCCTTATTATCATGTCTAATTTTTTGTATATTGATATTAATCCTCCTATATGGAAGTTAGGATTCACTGATGGCAATGCATTACAATCTTGTAAGGTATAGAAATTGATGAGTTAATATTTACCAAATAAAATAATTTTTTATGCTTGTGTTGATCTTTCTATGAGACTTAGTACTGCTTACTTGGTAGTGTATTGAATTAGTAGCCAAGTAGCCTAGATAAAGTTGAATCATTAATCTTTTCCTTTGACACTTAAATAAGAAACTTGGATAAATTTTGAAGCATATATTATATTTAGAAATGAGTATATTTAAGGTACAAGCTACTGAGGATTTTTTTTTTTTTTTTTGCGGTACGCGGGCCTCTCAATGTTGTGGCCTCTCCCATTGCGGAGCACAGGCTCTGGACGCACAGGCTCAGCGGCCATGGCTCACGGGCCCAGCCGCTCCGCGGCATGTGGGATCTTCCCAGACCGGGGCACGAACCCGCGTCCCCTGCATCGGCAGGCGGACTCTCAACCACTGCACCACCAGGGAAGCCCTACTGAGGATTCTTTTAAATGGTCCATATACTGCACATTGTACCCTCCAACCCTTTAATCTTGTCGGGCTTCTCACTCTTGCTATCTCATAAATAAGGCCCAGCACACCAGATGTTCTTTGAAATTATGACCCAGTAATGCTGCTTTGCTAGCACTATTTCCTCTATGAAATATTTTTTCATTAATCTCAACTTTATCTTGTTCTGGTCTCTTGGAACTGCTGCCCCTGAACTCACATTCTACCTTAGGCTCTTCCCAGTACTGATATTAAGTTCCCCCAATATCTGAATAGGAAACATTAGTTTTCTCCACACAAGCCTATCCCATTCTGTCCTATATGTCCCCAGTTTTTTAAGGCACAATCTATCCTCCTCCCCACCACCATCAGCCAGGTGAGAACCCATTTCCTATGCCTGGTCTAAGAAATAGTCACATAAAAACAGCTCCTCTGCTCCAACACTGTTAATAGAATGAAAAAAATATTTTAATGAGGCTTGAAAAACTGTCATATTTTGTGCAATGTACCCTAAGGAGGTTCAGTGTTGAGAGTTCAGTTTAGATTTGTAAATCCATTCATTCTAATATGTCTTAAATGCCAAAATATTATGGGAAGATTGTTCCCAAGAGTGAATGATCTGATTTGAAGACCTAAGTGGTGGAGGTTATTGGGAAGGAACTGGAAAAAGCCATTTCTCTCAGTTGAATCATGAACACTAGGGATTGGCTGAGAACATTTGAGTGGAGTGAAGCAATTCCTATGGAATGAGCCTTGGCCAGGAAAACACACTGGTGTTGGACTGAGGGAATGCAATATCTATGGCTTCAGCTTTGTTGGAGCAAGATCTTAATTAGCATGATTCTCTCCCTTTGGCTTTCACTGTCTTTTAGATTTGCAAGGAAATAGGTTATAATAAATGGGCACGTGGAAGCCATTTTTTTTCCCTCAGATTGTGATGGCACCTTATTTTGCACAGAGGAAAGTATTAATTTACATTAATTCTCATAACACTGTGTATTTTCTCAGTTTTAAAGATAATACATACCCATTATACAAATTGGGAAATTTCAAAAGTATAAAGAAGAAAATTACAATTCCCAAACTAGATTAAAAAATTGTTAAAATTTTTGGTACATTTCTTTTCAGTACATCATGTATCTTTTAACCTGTTTATGATTGTACCATTCTACCTCTTATCAGTTGAAAATACAATATAAATCTCTTCCTATTGATATTTATTTATTTATTTTTTGCGGTACGTGGGTCTCTCACTGTTGTGGCCTCTCCCGTTGTGGAGCACAGGCTCTGGACGCGCAGGCTCAGCGGCCATGGCTGACGGGCCCAGCCGCTCTGCGGCATGTGGGATCTTCCTGGACCGGGGCACGAACCTGTGTCCCCCGCATCGGCAGGCAGACTCTCAAGCACTGTGCCACCAGGGAAGCCCTCCTATTAATTTTTTAATGTTTTTAGCATATTTTGGATATATTCATGTCTTTATGATTTTGCTTATATAGTTAGACTATAATTTACCTAATTATCCCCTTTTGTTATCCATTGTGCTTGTGCTTGTTGGAGATTTTGCTTTATTTTCTCTCCTTTATACAAACTAAGTGCAACTTCTAAAGCCAACGGTAGATTCTCCCATCCTATGAGACCATTAACTTGGAGTGAAAAAGATGCAGTAAGGACTGAGACAACAAACTTTTGTCTGTCCACGATATAGTTCAAAGTTGGACAGTGAACTGCTTAGCTTAAATCAAACATCTGTTGTCAAGTCTAATTTCCGACAAATCACATAGAAAATTATCTTTCTTTACATATTTTGCCAAGAGGAAATTTTGGAATTGGAGAGGTTTATTATCTGAAGGTAACCCAGTTTTTCCTTTGCAGTCTCTAGATTAAATGCTGCATAATGTCTTCTTAGGGAGTTTTGTTAGACAGGAACTCTGGTGCTTTTCATTTATGCATATTCATGTTTTTTTAAAA
Organism: Hyperoodon ampullatus; assembly: GCF_949752795.1. Classification (NCBI taxonomy): domain Eukaryota; kingdom Metazoa; phylum Chordata; class Mammalia; order Artiodactyla; family Ziphiidae; genus Hyperoodon; species Hyperoodon ampullatus. The sequence continues at coordinate 64,475,606 of NC_136921.1, read as the reverse complement.
AGCTCTTAACTAATGATTCTTTTATATTTACAGTATAAATCCAATCCAGTATTTATAGAGTAAAGAAACAATAGGCATTCATGTATTTTGTGTTCAATATATTGTTCATACTGAATTCTCCATAGACAGCAATAAGAAAACAATATAAACCCATCAATATTAAATACCAAATCTTAATCACAAATGAGTTGTAATTGGATGCAATTGCAAATGGATTTTTTTCCCTCACAGCACAATTAAAATTTACTCACAGATTTTTTCATTAAAAAATAAAATCAGCTGCTTAGTTCTAAAAATGTACTGTGACAAGAGCAAGGACATTTTCTCTCTGCTGGTTTTGCTTCTTGGAGGCTGTAATACTTTGGCTTTCTGTACTTTGGTGTCAGTAATCTATTCTGCAGAGGTACTCTGTAAGATAAAATAGAGTGTAAGACATTGTGAAAGAACAGTATTACACACTACTTTAGCTGTCCAGATGCCCAAGCCATCTTCATTTCAAATATATCCTGGCATTTTATGTGTTAAGATTAAATCAAGAGCAGATTTCTGTGGCAGTTCATGCTAGCCTCAGCCCACTCTTCCCGTGTGGGTTTTGTCTTTGCTGGGGACAGAAAAGTATTAAACCAACTTACTTCCTTCATTTCCACACCCACACTCACAAAAAATTAAAAACCAAACAAACAAGACTTCAGAATCAAACCAGGATCTACTTCTCAAACATTCTGGTAGAATCCAGAACGGAAAGACACATAAGAGATAGATAGAAAGACGGGAGTTTGGCAAAGGTGAGACTAAAATTTCTTTGCTTTTGGTAAGAAAAAGCATCATTTTGCTCTCTCTAGAGTTTTTGTCTGGGCACTTATAAATATTTGCCTGGATGATCAACTAGTTAGAAATTTTTCTGGGAGACACTCTGACAAATTTTGGGTGACCAAGAAATTTGGCTACATTAAATGTCTCAAAGTGTGGCTACGATTTTTGTTCAGAATACATAGTTGCATGTATGTCTTTAAGCTAGTGTTTATAAATTCAACCTTTTGCAGTTAAGTCTTTTCATTTCTGTCCTTTGATTTCCATCTTCTTATGTCCTCCTCAGTAGAATCCAGATACTGAGAAGGGATTAACTCTTGAACTCTGTAAAATGTTATGTAAACTTCCATAGATTATGAGTATGAGGGACACAAAAATAAAAGTACGTGTATGCACATACATGCACACACTCATGTGTGGATTCTCTGATCCCTTTTTCAGCAACTATGAAAACGACAAAGGAAGGACTATGTGACTTCTTTGACATCCTTTTTTTTTTCTTCCCTTTTAACTGAAAGTCAGCATGCATTCCACCAAAAACTTTTTAAATGAAAAAGGCAAAATTCTCATAATGAATATGAAATGAGATAAAGATCTTCTCTGAGCAGTGACAGAGGTGAATTGTCAGGGCTCTAGGCCAATCTTTTGATCTGCTTTAAAAATACTAGTCTCAAATAAAGGCATAATTTTCTTAGTTTTTAAAACAGTATTATAATATTTAAGGAGAGTACTTAGTTCTTCAGTGGTGTGTTTGAGGCAAAGTTCTCAAAGGCTTTAGAAGAAACTAGTGGGTATCTTACTGAACTCTGAAAAGAAGAAAGAGTCTAAGCTTTAAAAAAGAAAAGAATAAGTTTTCATCTTTTCCCAAAGACGATATTCTCGGTTTTAAAGAAGCACAGGTTTGATTTTTAAGTATAATACCCCTCTTCTCCCATTCCCTTTTTTTCCCCTTGGTCTTCTTTAGGTCCACTTCCAACTGAACCCATTAATGAAGGAACGGCCAAAGTTTGGGGTTGTCTGAAAAAATGAGCAGGCACATAATTTGTTCTCAAGACTCAGCTATAAGTCTTGAAATCCCTGTGCCTGGTTACCAGCAAAAATTCCATTCCAGCTGGAGAGGAATGTGTTCTGTCACACCAGTGAGAGTTCAGTGTCTTTCAGACCAAGTTAGAATGCATCTTAATTAAGTAATTTTTTTTTTGTAATTGTAGACTTCAGAATGCAAAGTGAGAGGCTGACATTATACTTAGGCCATATGGCTGCCTACAGCTGGAAAAAATCTAATCCTGGGTATTAAATACATCAACAACTATTGTGCATGTAGAACTTTCATGGGTTTATCATCTCTAGGGAAAGCACTCAGGGATTTTATTTTTTCAAGTGGAAGATAAATTTATACTGATTGAGCCCAGTTTTGTTTGGTTCCCCTTGGCTGGTAACTATTGGTATGCAGTTTGGTTAAAGACCCAGAGCAGTTTGTTGCTGTGCAATGCAAAGAAACATCATGGCTGGTTTGCATAGTGAACATACAATACTCGTAGGAAGACACAGTCTGTCATATTGATATAGGAGATATTTGGTTAAAGTTAATAATGAGGATAAACAAGAGGAGATTCTGGCTCTGGCTGATCTATAAGGAAGAAGAAGAACTCTTAAATTGCTTTGGTCATGGTTGAAGAGGCAGACTAGAACATTTGGGGGCTGATGCTAATGATATGTGTTTTAGATCTGCATGGGAATATAGAGCAGGGCAACAAGCCCCAGTTTCAAAGATGGAACACATCTAATATCTTAACCTTCTTTGTCTCATGGTTCATGCAAAAGGATGGATCCAATAATGAAATCATTGCAGGGAAGAAAAACAAATTAATAAAAAATCCAAGGACAACTGATAAAAACAGTTTGACCTAATCCCAATCTAAATTGTGTTAACCTTCCTCTTAGCCACTGTATCTTATGATCAGAAAATGCTACCTATTGAAAAAGACATTAGAAAATATATTCGGATGGCTCCTTGGTGAATAAATCTATTAAAACTCATTCTCTAAACTCATCTGCCACATGGTATTTGTTGCTGCACTGGCAATAAATACCCAGGGGTAGAAGATGAAAACCTCAAGGGGATCTGGAAAAGTCTAGAAACAGAAATAGACCATCCACCTCATGAAGAAACTGACAAAGACTTAGAACAGATGTAGGTACCCCTTCACCATGATGTTGATGCATAAGGACAGAAAATAGGACCCAAAGCTGATTCTGGGAGACAAATAAGTAAAAGGCACGGGAGAAGGCTGGTTCTGAAGGATAAAGCACAAATTCATCAGTCTAAGCTTAAAGCCTTTCATAGTATGACTCCACTCTGTTTTTCCACACCTATCTTTTACTACTTCCCACAAACACATCTTTCCAGCCAGAAGTACCAACTTATCATCACCCAGACATGACTTTTACATCCATGAGACCCCTACCTCCTTTGGGGCAATGCATATTTGCCCACTCTTAAAGGCTCTTTTCTCTGCAAAATCTTCCCTAACACCACTCATAATTATCTCTTTCCTTCATGAATGTTCAGCATATATTGTTTATGCCTTCCATTTTATATTGACATTGTACTGTGCTTGGGATAAAAATTCAAAATTTTCACCACTGAGCTATAAGATTTCATCTAACTAAACCCTATTTCTCCAATTCATTCTGTGTAAATCTCTGTATGGCCATGCACCAGCTACATTCAGGTCTTAGGGGTCTTGAACACATTATGTTGCTTTGTACCTTATAACTTTGGCACAAGGCTCTACTTACTTGAGTATCAGAGAAAGAAAAGACTATGGATGGAGAAAACAGAGAGAAGTTAGTGAGGGCTGCATCTCAGGCAAAGCTGATAGCCACCGTGACTTAGGGATAAAGAAGATGTGGGAGGAGAACCTTTGGGAACAAGTAAGCAGAGGACGTGGTAGAGAGTCCAGGGTTTCCAGGAGCTAAAGGGAGAAAAGTCATTAAAGTTCTGCCAATTGATAATTGACTTCCTTGATCTTGATGACCAGGCATAGGATTTTGTTTGGAGACAACAGAGGGGAAAGGAAGAGGGAACCATGTTGATAGCAATAGACTTGGAATATGTTTTGTTTCCTAATAATCAGGGTCAGGCTGGTCAAGCTCTCTTCAGCCTCCATCTTCCAGAGTTATTTTATTCCATAGCTAGAGAATGTTCCAAATATGAATAGAAAGCAAATGAATATTTAAGCAAAGTTAAGAAAAGCCAGAATTAAAACCTGGGTTTTTAATGTTTTATTCAGAGACCTAACATCATTCAGCAGATGTTTTACCAGAAACAAGATTAGCATGCACAAATTTGTTAGACCCTTAATCCCCCTCATTAAAAAATTCTTATTCTATCAGTAAACCTTGTTATATAAATGTCTTCTATACTTAACTGCATGTGTGTGTGTGTGTACACCTTGGGCATCTTAGGTTCTCAAGTAATATTTGTTGATTTTATGTATAACCATATGCCACCAGGTTTCACCAGCCTGTGGATGAGAATAAGATTGGCATTTATACTACATTGCACTGGCATTTCAGTACCTTATCATGTCTCTATTGTTTCTGTGAGACCACAGCTCCCTCCACCTTTCCCCTAGCCCCATGTGTTTTGGTGATCTCAGCAGTGTGTCACATGCTTCTCTCTCTCTCTCTTTTTTTTTTTTTTGGCTGCAGAACACGGGCTCTAGGCGCATGGGCTTCAGTAGTTGTGGCACATGGGCTCAGTAGTTGTAGCTCGCAGGCTTAGTTGCTCCACGACATGTGGGATCTTCCTGGACCAGGGATTGAACCCATGTCCCCTGCACTGGCAGGCGGATTCTTAACCACCGTGCCACCAGGGAAGCCCCCACAACAAGCTGCTGGGCACAGCCACTCTCTAGTCAGGTGTGGGCTGTACCTCTTTGGCACTTGTCTTGTTCTCTGGAGTTCTGTGGCTTGAGAAAATACCCCAGAGAAATTGTGCAAATAACCTGGAGAAAAAGAAGCCTGAGGTGACCTCTACTCAGCTGCATAATCTCAATTTAGCCTCAGTTCATACCCTTGGTATGCATGTATACCAGCAGACTTCAAAGAAATAGTTAAAGTTGAATAGAGGACAACATTTTCTTGGAATATCCAAGACTGAGTTATTTGTGAGAATACCTCAAAAATATATCCACCATTGTAGCTCAATTTCAAGCATTTCTAGAAGGTGAAAGCCTTATTTGAAACTCCATTAATAGAACATATGTTCCAGGAAATTGCGTGTAAACCCCAAGGCAGCAGAGTCATGGATCCACCCCATCTCTTTGCTATTGACAGCCATTACTGTTGCAAAAATTATACCATATGTTAATAAAATTTTAAAGCAAAAACAAAATAACTGTAATAGGAAATTAAACATGGTCTGTGACTCTATTATGTCTGATCAAGTGATCTATAGGAATATGGACATTTCTAGCACCTCTGTCAATGAAAAAAGAAAGAGCTTGGTTACATGCCACACTCTTGCATCATCTTGATTCCCCAGAATGGACTAAATCAATTGAAAGATAAACTCACTGTAGTCAGGCATATGCTGACATGTTGGCCCCTTCACAAAAGCTCATGGACAGATTTCCTCTAGACCCAAACAAACTATGTAAAGAGTCTGTTTTGATTCTTGTTAGCTTTGCACTCTCTCAGCAAGCTGCTAAGAAAATTCAAATATGGCTACTCTTTTGGAAAGAAATGGCATTCCAGGATCTTTCAGGGTTTTTTTAAAATATAAGACAAAGTTATTTTTACAGAACAGTGCTACTCTATGAAGCATTCTTGGGATGGCATACAGTTCTGGCAGTTCAGTTAATTCAGAATTTGGGCTCAATGCGTGGTTTGAAAGACTTAAACTAATAAAAATGATGTACAGATTGACCCTTGATGTCATGATAATGTTTAGCTCACTCTGTATCTGTTGGTCCCCAAAAATGTGGTCTATGTGATGTAAGTGCCACACTATTCCCAGTAATTAAAAATTAAAAATGCACAGTTAATACATATTTGTTGAATGAAAGAATAAACATAATGTTGGGTATGTGTGTGCTAGAAAATTAAAGGACTATTATAATAATTTCAACCCCTCATTGTTCATTTGGAAGCATGTTTACATATTCCTGCCTCAGCAAAGGGGACTATCTGATAAAACCTTACATGACCACTTTGTGAAACACTTTATTTTATCTCATTCATTCTTACAACCCTGTGAGGTAGGTGTTAGCATCTGCATCAGTAAAATTGAGATAATAAGACATATTAAATGATATTTTTTAAGAGTACATAGTTGGTAAGTGGTAGAACAAAGACTCAAAGACTTGTTTTCTTTTCCAAAATTCCCCACTGCGGACATTGAGGTTAAGAAAAGTGGAAGATTATATACTTCTGGGTCTCAGTATAAGAATTGAGTAGTGTATTCTGTTCTGCTCTTTATTCCTTAGGCAGGGCATCAGCTATAAATACTCTCCCCATAATGAGCCTGTAAACCAGAAGGCAGCCAATGGGGAAAGGCTTTGCACTGGGCAAAATGACATAAGAATCAAGGCCTGCATTATGTCTGGACCTACTTCATATTACAAGATGTGCAATAAGCCAAGTATCTTTATAGAGAGTACAGAAACATCATTCAGTGTTGTTCTCATTCCATGGGGGTCTTTTACCTACTAAAGTTATTTCAAAGTGATAATTTTCTAATCCAAAGAGTAAGAAAAATAAACTCTGAAATTATAGTGCTACCTGCTTAGAAAGATCTTGGCTTTCAAACAAATTAATAAAGCTTAAACACCTTCATAATTTTTCCATAAGGATTCCAGCGTAGGAAAATAAGGCAATGAGTGAGAGACTCCAGCTGTGGAATATACATAGCTCTGAGGACTGTAAATTCTTACATCACTGAGCAAAAGAGTAGAAGAAAAAAATACACTGCTAGAAAAGAGTGAGGTTTTCTCAAAACCATAGATAATTTCCTTGAGGCTAAGCAATAAACCAATTATAGATAGTCCTGAGTACCGAACCTTACTCCAGTAGACAGTATTGCCTTCATGATCATCCTGAAAGATGTTATGGTTTGATATTTTGAGTATTTTTGGAATGAAAGCTTGTTTCTCTCAAAGACTTTTTAATCATACAGATGACTCTCATTATCATCTTCTAATTATACTCACTGATGGAGGTAGGAGGTCCAAAGAACAAAGTGGATAACCCAAGGCTGTTGAAAATTTAGATATAACTTATCCTTGGCATCAGAATCTAAATTAATACTTACAATTTGAATCATGGAGCTTATAATATTTTAAGTAAAATAATAAAGTTTTACAAGGAAGACAATCCAGAAGATTTGGTAATTTTCCCATCATGGCACACTACCCAAAACTGCTTGGAAATAAACTATCCAGAAAATAAATCTCTTTTCTTTATTCCTTCTTATATTAGCTCAACAAATATATACTGGATGTCTACTTTGTGCTATCATCTGTCCTACATACTGAGCCAATCTTACGACAATCACAAGTTTTAAATCCAAGTGGCCAAATATTAGCCCATGATTAAAGCACCTTGATTTGACCCACATCTGTTTTCCTCTCCACTATCTTGTATAGTCTTGTTTCACAGGCTGGATTTAAGGCTAAACATTTTCATCCAGTGTTCTGTACTTCAAACTCCCCTTTCCAGAGATTAAGTCGCTTGCTCACTCTCAATTTAAATATGCTTCTTCCAGGAAGACTTTCTTGATGGTACCTTTTAAGGGTTCACATAATTGCCTCTTTACTGGATATAGCTCCTATTAGATTATAGGGGACAGAGACCAAATCATCTTTATGATTTTCCACTTGGGGACAGAGACCAAATCATCTTTATCCTTATGGCCTCGGCAGCTAACATAGTGCCTAAGATGGTTAGTAAGTATTTGTTAAATAAAAAGAGAAATAACGAATGGACATACTATTTCTAACATACAAGCGGAAAATGATCCTCTGAATTCCTAATTCAATCAAATAATTTCACCCAGGGAGAAAAGAACAAAGAGAAGAGATATCTGATCCACTGTTAGAAGGACACTTAGACTTCTTTAGTGCTTCTCTATGTGACATCAATCCAGGGAACCTGGAATGTATAGTATTTTCTGGTTTTATGCCTGCCTTTGAGATGTAGATTATTATACTATTTTTCTTAATATTTATGGATTGTAACCCAGGAATCTAGAAGATATCTTTTCAGTGTTTTAGAATTTCAAAGCAAATTACACATAGGATTTCTTGGGATGCTGGACTATGAACTTTTTTCAAAATGATTTTTTTCTTGAATAAAATTAATCTTTTGTTCAATAGCCAACCAGAAAAAAATCAAATACTCAGGCAAAAGCTCAATCTTGATTTGAGGGCTTCTTAACCTAGTTTCCTTGGATTCCACCCTGTGCAGTCCCAGAAGAGACATCATTATTAATTTTGTCCTTAAAGGTTTATGCACATGGAGATAGGATAGGGGAAAATGTATTGATATCTGAGAATGACAGGGTGTTTCTCCACTCCCATAAGGGAATTAGGCATTTGGATTCTTTCCCTTCTCTGTGCTCTCAAAAGAAGTCTGTCTTTTTCACCCTTGTTCCTAATCTTAGGATTCAGAACCAGACAAATGTAACAAGAAAGACAAGGCTGAACAGGTTGAAGCAAAGGAAGAAGGCTTGTTGCTAGCTAAGTCAGCTGCTGGGTTCCCCTCTGCTACAGAGAATCCAAGTGAAGGGCCACATGGAAAGGATTGTAAACAATAAACTAGAGAACATCTGAGCTGTGTGAGAAGGCTGGGGGTGTGGTGTAAGAGGCAGAGAAAGCAGGTGAGGCTGAGTACCAGAAAGATTTTCTGATGGTCCAAGGGAGAGACTGTAGGTATGAGAGAGATGATAGAGGAGGGGAAGTATTGAAGGGAATTAGAAACTGGCATACTCTAGGGTGACATATCCATGTGCCTTTTTCTGAGGAGAATGTTCATATCTCTCATCACATTTTCAAAAGGGCCTAATCCAAAAAGATTAATTATTGATATGAACCAAGCCACATTAAATGTTCTGATCTCAAAGACCTTCTGTTGGGCTTCCCTGGTGGCACAGTGGTTGAGAGTCCGCCTGCCGATGCAGGGGACACGGGTTCGTGCCCCGGTCTGGGAGGGTCCCACATGCCGCGGAGTGGCTGGGCCCGTGAGCCATGGCCGTTGAGCCTGCGCGTCCGGAGCCTGTGCTCCGCAACGGGTGAGGCCACAGCAGTGAGAGGCCCACATGCCGCAAAAAAAAAAAAAAAGACCTTCTGTTGGGAGCTGCAGCCAGTCCACAGAAACACTGCAACACAGATGCAGACATTTTCAGCATACTAAATAAAAGGACCAATTTGTAAAGAATGGTTACCCAAAAAGAAAAACTGTCTTGGATAATTTATGATGTGTGTGACTGAATTATAGAGTTCACTGAGTTGTATCAATCTCTCTTTGACCTTCCTAAATAGTAGGGCAGTGGGAAAAACTAGAAAATAAGATTATTGAGTGGCTACTATGTTATAGGCCTAAAAGAGTTTATGTATCAATGAGGCCACATTTACATTTATATCCAAATGATGATGGTTTCCAAACCTCACCTCCATTCCTTAATAAGCTCTCCAATCCTTTCTGGTAGTTTTTCCCTGCAAATTTTCCAAAACCTCCAGGGCTTGCAACATGTGTCTACAAAATGGTTCTCTATGTTTTCTCACTTGTCTTTCTCCATTCCTGGCAAGTGGGAGCCGAGCTGTCCTCCTGGAGACTGAGCTGCAACACTGAGGATCTTTCCAATAGCCATGTGGGAGATGCCAGAAATTTGAATGGCCCAAACCTGTTAACCTTGGTTGTCTTTCAAAGTCCTCTGTTGTGTTGCTGGTAGGAGCCAAGGCTGCCTCTTCCTAACAGCTCTGTGGAGTGGTGGTTCGCCTCTTGGGTTATCTCCTTGCCATCTTGATGACAAATTTTATAAGAGATCTTCCAACAGTTTGCTGATTCAGCAATGTTTTTACAAAGCAAGGGGCCGTTTTTTACTCCTGACTTTTTTTAGTATGGAGTGTCCCACGGTAATCCTGCCTGGATTGCAAAGTGCTATATATTTTTAGTGATACTTCACTTCAGGTCACACACACACACACACACACACACGCGCACACACACACACACACACACACTTTTTTCCAAAGGTGCAACTGATACTTATGGGTGACAGGATTGTGATGGGTTCTTTTAAGCTACTTGGTGGTCTCAGAAACTGTACTCCTCTACCTCCCTAATCCTGGAGGGCTATTTTTAATTGATTTGTCCCTATTCCTTTCCCTTTAAGGTGTGCCCCTTCTCAGGTGCCCATTATTCTTTCTCTGCAGTCTAATCTCCATCTAGCAGCCACTCCATTGGACATGTATTTCTATACACGTGTGTATCTCCATGCAGTCCTGAGCTGTGGTCTTTCTCCTTCAGAGACTCTAACTCTCCTGTGTAAATCAGTGGTTGAAAATCAATACTCAGCAGGATTAGCTAAGGATCCAAGCTACAATGCAAATAATTGTTAGAAAGGGGGTGATCTAGTTCCACTGGCCAACAGTACTGGAGCCTCAGACCCCTGATTAAACAATTTTACAAAATAATTCCAAATATGATATCATTTGTACTTCTGCATTAATAAAAATATTAGATGTGTTTTAATTTTTGGCTTTTCAGTCTATTTGACTAATGGTTTTTATACTTTTATCATTTATCTTTATATTTGGGGAATGTATCTTTTTCACAATTTTTATCTAAATTAATTGAAAGTATTCAATACAAAGTTTTTAAAAATTATTTTCTAATAATTTTTCTAATAATTTTCAATCAAGGTCTGGATTATTTTTCTCTTTAAATAAATCATTATGTCTGTTTTCAGGATTATAAGAAAAACAAAAGCAAAAATCTTTACTCCTTTTAATACAGAAGTCACAGGGAAAAAATAGAGGAATTTGCAAAACTTAAAAAGTGGCCTAATATCTAATATTTTGATAAACTAATACTAGAGACCTCTGTGTCAGAGAAGCTATCTTAAGAGCACGCAAGTCTTACTCATTTCAATGAATGCCTGTGGTGAGTTGTCTTGAGTGGGGATTCACTTGGATATTTAAAATACTGAAGAGGTGATAGCAGAGGCAATCGTGGAACTCAGAGGCACTGATATTCAAAAGTCATCACTTAAGAGAGGCTGAAGCTCTTTCAGAGCTCTAGTGAAAGTAGCCTCACCTCTGGGTTTCAGCTTCGCAGAAGAGTAAGGACTCCTATAAACTTTGTGCTTTCATTACTCTGTAAAACAGGGAATTGTGTCTTGATAGATTATTAAGGAAGAATTTTCTGAGAATAATACCTGTGAATTAGCCATATCTTGTCTTCTGCGGTAGTTTTAAGAGGTCCCTGTAGAGGATTATAGAGATGGATGGGACCGCCCCACACCTTTACTCAACCAGTGTAAGGAAAACAGCGTGGGAAAAACATTTGTGAGGTTGGTCATCAGCCTCTATTTTTATCTGCCCCAGAATTAAGAGCCACAGTTTCATCGGGGAAGATCAGTTTTGGAACCTGCAGGGTCCTTGCACCTGCACTGGTATTTCTGGTCGTGAGACTGGGCACACGGGGTGGGGGAAAGTGGAGAGTGAGGAAGCCCCTCATGATCCAGGGAGTTGTGAAGAGCAGATGCTTGCCTTCTAATCTCCTTTCTCTTTCACCCTTTAAGAATCTTCTTCTGACCTTTGGCTTTTTTTGTTGTTGTCCTTGTTGTTCTGCTGCTGTTGTTGACTAATTAGATATTGGAAGGAGCAACAGGATAAAAATCATTGATACGATGTGTTATCCTTCCAGGGACATTTGCATTTTAAAAGAGGGTAGACAAAGGGTAAAAAAAAATGCTTAACACAAAGCAATATATTAGTAACAGTGGTCTTTCATTCTTCTGTGAGAGGTATTTTAGTCAGCATGACTTTCTAATACCTCACCTACCAAAATGATGCCCTATACTTGCCTTAATAAGACAGTAATCATAATGCACAGATCTATAGAAAAACAAATGTCCTCTAACAATATCATTAAGCTCTGTTTAAAAACATGGTGAATTTCTTTCCTGGAATTACCATGTATTGACTGTGTGATATTAAATAAGGCACTTAGTGACTCTGAGCCCCAATTTTCTGATATTCAAATGTGATTCATGTTAACCCCACAGAGTTTTTCTGAGCGTCAAGTGAAATACTGGTTTACAAAGTTTAACACTGCCAAGCAAGGCTTAGTTGTGAGGAATATGGGCATTTAGCAATGGAAAGGTTGCTCTAGGGAGGGAGCCATGAAAATTAACATTCTGGGAACAGCAGGACTGCTGTACTCAACACTGAGTTTATAACTTACAATTCACAAACTGCCACAATGTGGATTAATTATAGAATTCAGTTGTGTGTTCTTATTTTGGGGAGCTGAGTTATGGATTTTTACAGAGTCAATATGACTATGGTAATTTCCCAAGATAGTCTTCACTGGAACATGTTGTGAATGATGCTTAGAAAGTAGCAGGATTAACTCTGGGCCTGTTTCAGTCTCCACATCTCCAGATCTGAGTAGATTTCAGTCACATTGGGGAGCTTGAGACTGACTGTTCACATATACAGAGAAGATAAGGAAGAGTATGATAAGGTATCGACTGAGCCACCTATGATGACCCCAAGGGGGTCACTGGAAGGCACACAGAGAAGGGGCTCCTCTGTACATTTAAATTGGTACCGACTTCTTGTGCACACGTGAAAGATAGCCTGTATTCCCTTAGTTTCAATGGGATGTTTGGCAGGGCTCTGTCCTGCTCATTTCTCTTCCGCTTTAGACTTTGGATGACTTTTGTTCAAATAGTGCTTTGGGATGCAATTAATTCTTCATCCAACTTATTACAAATATTTCTCAGTAGAAGCTTTCATTTTACACCTCTCAGGCATAATTTTTGCCATGTATTACACACATCCATTCCAGTGTGTGATAATCATGGTTCTTCTTGCAAGCAACACAAATAAATTCTAGCTAAAGAATTTATTGGAAGGGTATCAGTGGCAAGGCTATAGAGCCAGGACTGGCAAAGGAGGCAGATACAGGCAGATCTCTTCCACAAAGCTGATCTATTGAAGGATGCCACTGATGGCTCCATGGCCCTTGGAGAATGCATTACCTTGCAACCACTGGGAGTAATCTCCACCTGATCCCATTCATTCTTGTCGCTCCCTAAAGCGCTTCTGACTGTCTGCAGAGGTCATGTGCCACACTTGAGCGGACAGAAGAGGAGATATTGCCTCTACCTCTCACCTGTGCTGAGATTGCCTTCAAATTTGAGAATCAGCACATGAGGGGTGGTCTTCTAGTAGAGGATTGGCTTTCTTTAGGACGTCTTTTGTCTCAGCTTCTCAGAGCTTGTTCTTCTCCTCAAACCCCACTATTCTTCCCAACCACAATTCCTTCTCTTTTTCTTTTACTCTCTTGGTCTTGACTCCTCTCTCAAGGCTTCTCTCCAACAATCTTGATCACCTAGATTCTTTCTCTCTTTTCCCAGGCACTGAAAGCCCAGGTTCCTTTATAAACTGTTGTAAAGGCAGAGAATCACCTCTCTCTCCTATCCCCCAAAGATCACCCTTCATGAGACGTTCAGAATTATTTTATTTCCACTAGATGTTTTTATATGTATCATTCAGTTCTTGCCATTACCTCTTACTTCACTGTTATCACCAAATACTTTGGGAGAAGCTTCACTTTGAATATTTTGCTGCGTCAAGAATCAATTTTATGCTACCAGTGAAAGGAAAATGTTAGTGCAATGTTACTTGCTTCTCACCCTCTCCTCCCCTTTTTTTCCCTGGAAATGCCCAGATTCATGACAGACAAAGTACATACATTATTGTAGTAGTTCTTGAGTTTTGAATAATTAAAAAATTGTCAGTAAATGAGACAATTTTAAAGAGTAGAGGATTTGGAATGAGATAGACTTACCTTTAAAATCTAGCATCGCTGCTTCCAAGCTTTGTGTCCAAGCTTTAATCTTGGTAAACCAAGCTTTAATCTCTCAAAATCTCAGTTTCCAGTTCTGTGGGATTATTTGAAGATTTAATGAGAAAGTTAATTAAAACACCTAGAACAAAGCCTAACACATAGTAGGCACTCCATAATAGGATTATTAGTAGTAGTTCTGAAGGTGAGATATTTTCCAGAGACCTCTAGGAGTTCCCAAATCCTTATAGCAAGAAAGTTTCTGCAGACCCCTGTGTTTCTCCAGAATCTAATTTCCATGAAAATGCATGAGTTTTCTATAGATATCTGTAATTAAGTTCTATCTCTCACGAGATAGTTGTTCTATCTCTCACCGGATATCTTTCAAAATAAAATTACTCTGATTAAAATGATAACAAGAAAGCAACAATTCCACATTGAGTTAAAGAGGTGTGGCTGGTCATATAAGGATCACCCAATTAGCTCTATAGACTTTGTGCTTCAAATAAAGTCCTCAGGCAAATTCCAAATTATTTTACATCATATTACATTACATTATTTATATTTTACAAGGTAGTTTACCTTACATTAATTATTTTACATTACCTTTGGTTTGTAATAAATTGTCAAAATCATGTCACTTACATGAGTCCCATGAGGACAGTCTGCCCTATAGAACGTGCATATGATAACTTTAGACGCTCTAACTCACAGATACATAGGACAATCAACCTGTCATTTTAGGCTTCATTTAAATTCTAGACTGTTTACCCCTAAATTCATTTCTAAATGAAACTAAATATTTCAAAACATTATGGCAAGGAATAAGCTATTCTGATGAGATTTCTTCTTTACCAACAAGGTGACTGAGTGTGGGCTTTCTCAGTAATTCTGAAATGAGAAAATTAAAGTCCCATCAAATCAAGGAAAATACATTCTGAGGCTCACCTCAGATCTCATTTGAGACTTTTGCCCACAAAATTTGACTTTTTCATTAAATTCATCTATGTTACTTTATATTCCCAGGAGTTGCCAATCTACTAACACAACTTGCTCTTGAAGACAAAATTCCTCTTTCCTGAACACTTTTAGGAATAAATGATACTAAAAATGACCTGGGGGCAAATGGGGTGATTGATGAAGAAAGCTGTTGAGTGCTGCAGAGCATGTAGGAGTAGTTTCATTTGCTCTGTTTATCCATCAATTAACCAATCGCTCAAACGTGATTTATTGCTTACTTATTGTAGGTGACCCAGTGCTTGTTCCAATAAGGTAGTCATCTACAGAAGTTTTGTTCATGCATTTCTATCAGTGAAAATCCTATTTATTTATAAATTATGCGCAGATATTACTATACTAATCTTCTATGTACATTGTTCAGAGTTTGCAAGAGTAGATAATAAAAAGGAAGAAATAAAAATAGATACAAATGGCAGCCTTAATACTTCCTTCCATATCTGGTCCAATGTATCAGCTGCACACCCAGTGTTGTGCTTGCACTCCATTTTGAAGACCATTGGTCTAAAGGTATTTGATAGCTCTCAACATGTAAAAAAGGTAGAGTTTTGGCCAATGGCCAGCTTTTCTAAGGGAGGTTATGATCTTCATCTGTGAAGAGTATAAACCACATCTGTGAAAGCTGGAAGTTAAGCCAGTTTTCCAGACTCTCACCCTGTGTTAATACACTGGCTCCACACCATACTGAGTGTGAAAGGTAATTTGGAGAGGAGAGGAGTTTGGGCTAAACATGGACATGGGAACAGCAGTCTTAGGGGAAGTTTGACAACTTTAGAACTCAATTCCAAACATATAAATGGCTATTCTAATTCGCTTGCATGAAGGGTAGGATTTGGACAACAAGAGCACATGAGGTTGGAGTCTAGCATAATTGTTAAAGTCTCCAGTGTGATATGGAGAAAGGAGGATGGAAGTACAAGCAAGGAGTTGAGAAAGGGCTATGGCAGAAAACAGGGCTCAAATGCATGTCTGGAGAGGAAGACAGGGCTCCCCTCAATTCCAGGTGTTAAAGTATCAGACAGAGGTGGCAACAAGATGTGCCAGGTTCCCAGATAGCCCTGGTCAGAAAAGAGACAGACTGCCAGAGTCCCTTCTTACTCTGTCTAAGCTCTACTGCCCCCAGTTTACCATCTGAGTGTTTTATTAAGATGCCATAGCTATTTTTGCTTCCAACAAGAGTAGAAACTGATCTACAAAGCTCCTGACAGTTTCTTATATCCTTCCTGGAACAACATTTCTGGATTTGGGGTTGGGGTTTGGGGGAGCTGTATATGACCAGATAATGTTTACTGAGAAAAGTTTTCAAGAAATTTGGACAAGAGGAAGGAACTGACACTGAGCTCTGGAGACTGACCAGCATCTTCCTCACAAGGAGAAAAGAACTTAGAAAAGTAGTACTTTCATTTTGTCTGTCTTAGTCTTTTGATGCCTGTTTCCAGTTTCTGATGTACATTTGCACCTCTGTTTTCTGATCCATATGACTACTCCATTTTGATAAACTCATTGGTCATTGGAGACTGCTTTACTCCACTCATTCCCCCAAACAGACTTCCTGTATCCATTTGACCAAATCCTAAAATTAAAAGTTGTCCAGGGGCTTCCCTGGTGGCGCAGTGGTTGAGAGTCCGCCTGCCGATGCAGGGGACACGGGTTTGTGCCCTGGTCCGGGAGGATCCCACATGCCGCGGAGCGGCTGGGCCCGTGAGCCATGGCCACTGAGCCTGTGCGTCCGGAGCCTTGTGCTCGGCAACGGGAGAGGCCACAACAGTGAGAGGCCTGCATACTGCAAAAAAAGAAAAAAAAAAAAAAAGTTGTCCAAAGTGATGTTAATTCTCCATTGACAGTTGAACATGATATCAACTGGTAGAGTCACCTGTGAATTAAATTATGGAAATATGTCATACAACTACCCCTTTTTGTAGTTCTGTCTCTTAGGAAGGCAGAATAACCATAGCTAATGGATTAATCACATTAGACATAGAAAGTTGGTTTTACCTGGAAAAAGGATATAAAATTAGATTTGACACATAATTAAACTGTTTAACAAACACCAAGGTGTGAGTGGCAAAATGACACAATGAGAAGACCATAGGAGAGAAAGTCAGGAGACCCAAGCTCCAGATCTCATTCTTTATTAATCTATAAAATGTTTAGTCTATCTATAACTCAGTTTTCTTATCTGTAAAATTAGACATATGAACTAGAGTATCAGCAATTCCTTCAAGCATTAATATCTCAGATTCTGTATTATAATGGTGTGGCTTATATGGTCTTGATATAAAATATTGTCATTTGCAATTTTCCGGGGGGGAGAGGGTGGAATAAATGAACTGTGCCCCAGCTGAAAATCAGTATTTACAAAAATAGAAATACCTTAAGACAAGCTCCAATAGCTCCCTACCGCCCCACCCCTGGAATAAGACAGCTTTCTTTTCCTTGTACTGGGGCTGCTGAAGCTCCAGTTCTAGGGTAATTAGAAGATATGTTTGCAGGAGAGTGCTGGGAAACATCCAGAATGTGTGTGTTCCAAAGGAAAACAGAAACTCATGCAAATTAACAAGACTGTTGACTTTGAAAATAGTATATTATTAATTCAGAGAATATGTACTTAGCTTATAATAACTTAATCGTTGCAGAAAAGGGAAGGATGGTGCTAAAATATGTCATTATTTCTGAAAGTATGTTTTCAGAAATACTCACAAGAAGGACGAGTTGAAACGAGTCTACCTGTTCATTTTGGCCCAGAGGGCTATTTGGATAAATTCTGAATTCAACAGGTTCTTACATGTCACCTGAAAAACACTTGTTGTTCGGGTAGATTTAAAATAACTTCCAAAAGGCCACAGTTTGAGCATTTTTACTTTTTGCTTTCTAGTTAAAGTCAGTTGGTAAAATTCTCTTTTACTCCTTTCTCCTGTCCTTTGGTTTTAGACCACACTTCAAATGGTTCTTGGCTCAGTAAAAAAAACCATTAAATGTTTGGCTTATTCGCAAACATATGAGCCCCAGGTTGGAAATAACTCCCTTGTTTAGAAAAGCAGATGCTATTGTTTCTAAATGATCTCTTCACTGAGAGAACGGAATGTAAAGAATGACTCTTTCTCCTACTACTAGTAAGTTATATGGAAATTAAACCCTGAATTCAGCATTTTTTGAATATGATTTTCAAAGAATGACATATAACATTTTAAGGGCAGCAAAAAGTTTAACCTTTAGAACAAATAAAACAACATGAGCAATAAGCGTGTAATTTCAGAAGGGAACACATTGCTTTTGGCAGCCCTGCTAACAGTTGGCTACTGTAGATTGTGCAATTCTTCCAGTAATACAGTTTCTACATATGCTGGGTCTATTATAGGTAAAGGCTATAATCTGGAAACTCTGGACACTTTCTGGTAATTTTTCACTATTATCCACATTTTTAGGGGACTAGGTAAAAAATATTTTAAAATAGATATATTGATATTTTACGTGTAATCAAACAACCTTTAAAATTTATTAACATATTTGGGATGGCTCAAGTGGAAATGGGTAATTTCTTAGAAAAGGCAAGTTGAAAAAGGCAATTTCTTAAGTCATTCACCTGAAAGGAGGACCTAGAATGTAGCAGAGGAGGGCGATTATAGAATCCACACCTTAACATAATTTTGGAGACTTTAAGCATACTCCTCAGAGAATATATAGGTGGAATCCACATTTGGTGAATTCTTTTTCACAATTTGAGTACACAGAGCAAGGATACAATTTGTTAACTTTTTATATTATAGTAAAAGACAACAACAACAAAAAAACACTTCTTATTTGACCTATAGTGGAAACAAATCTATGTTATTATAAAGTTCTTTAAAGATTACTAGTTAATAAGTGGAATATTATTACATGGCAGTTATAATAGGCTAAGGAGCATTTATATTCTTTATATATATTAAGACATTTCATACATCAGTAAGATAAATATTGGGATGACTTGCCCAAGTTCACACAACTAAAAGTGGTACATTTGGATCTGAGCTCAGGCCATTTAGCTCCAGGGTCTCAGCACTTATCACAGCCTCTCTGAAGTCACAGAACCTAAAGATCATGTTAAAAGTCAAGCTGTCCAGCCCTCTAATTTTATAGATAAGGAAGCCGAGAGATGAAAGAATGTCCTCATACCACAGTGAGTTGCAGCAGAGCCAGAAACAAACCCATGATTTCATTAGTCCCACGTGAGAACTCTCAACTCTGTTTTTTTGGTAGAAAAGCAAAGCACTTAATAATGCCTTTAAACATTCATAATTAGATCATTCTGTCTCTACTTTGGTCTAAACACAGTTAGTCAGTTGAAGAAAAACTAACTAGAATTGTTATTGCCCACTTAGAGGGAGATGAGGTATATGCCATTAGCCAAATGACCCAGGAGCAGCTGGAAGCTCAGTCAGGAGAGAGCTTGCAATACATTTCAAGCAAAGCACTGCTTTCCTCAAAATTCATTTTCCCTGCCGACCACATTTCCTATAAGAAGTATACCTTTGAGTATTTGTTTTAGAGAAAGAGAACAACTTCATTTCATCCTTCCTCCCTCCGTCTCCGTGTTTCTTTGGGAAAATGAAAAGGACTGTATTATTGAGCTCCTGGAATAGCTCCTTCCTCTTCCCCTCATGGTATTGTCTTTGCCTATTTTCCTTGCCTGAAAAGGAAAGGTGCAACGAAGAATTAAAACTTCTCTGCTTCTATGAAGGCCTCGAAACTGTAGAATGTTGAAACTAATGGCTAAAATTGAAATACTCTTAAAACAGCACTCTTCACACTTCTGTATTCTTCACTGTGATAGGAGGGGAAGCTAATGTTCACAGTCACAGTTCACTTCCAGGAAACGCACAAGATTTTTAAGGAAAACTTAAAAGCTTCATGAGTAATTTGCAATCACCACAACTATTAGAGGCTGTTCATTAGAGGCTGTAGAATAGATGGACTAGGATTTGGTATTATGTGCACCCCACTCTTCTATTAGGTCCTCACCCTTTTTCCTCCCACCCAAGGGAACATATTGAAATGCAAATGATTGAGAGCCATGTTATTATAGGGATTACCTTGAATGTGTTTTGCTTTGTTTTTTAAGAAGTAAACATTGACATATCTTCGTACTCTCTAAACTTTCCATTTTAACACATCCCACAACCACTGGACATCCCATTTGTGCCCCAAACTACAGTTTCATTAGATGCAAAAAGGATTTATAGAGCAGGGTCAAGCACATACTTATTCATTTATTCCACCACATATATGGAGCCCCTGCTGTGTGTTAAGTTCTATGTTGGGGATTGTGAGATACTAAGGTGAGCAAGGAAAGATCCTAAATCTCAAAGTTCACATTCGAGTGAGGGAGGTAAAGAAATCGGCAGATAATTATGGTGTGACAGAGTAAGAATAGCAGAGGTAGGTAGAAGACTTATGGGATCACTCAAGACATTTGTCTTCTCTAGAACTTGGGGAATGCTTGCAAAGCCGTCTTGACTTTTTGGAGGAAGCAATGGCTCTCAAGCCATAAAGGATGGGTAATAAGTGGTCAGGTACAGTGGATGCTGTGGTGAACCATGTACACTCCCTTCAGGTCTGGGGCACTCTTTCAGTGCTGGGAATGTTGAAAGGAATTGCCTTCATGAGAAGACAGTTGCCTGGGTCAAGGTCATGCCCTCTCTGGAAACACTGGCATCCCATGACTTGTTAATGGGGGATAATTAAAAGCCCAGCCCTCTTGCCTCAAGGCAAGAAAGTGCTAAAGGTCCAGCCTAGCTCCAGAGCTCCCCCCTGCAATCCTCTGAGGCTTTTATTGTGCAGTTCTTGTTCTCTCTGCCCAATCCTACTGTCTTAACTTCCCTGCAGGGGCACTTCCCAATAAACTTCCTCCTCACAACTCAGAATCTGTTTTCAGACAAGATGACTGAAGATAATAAATGTAGAAGCAAGCAGAAGAAAGACATTTCTGGCAAAAAGAACAGGTTAAGCAAAAGAAGAGTGTCCTGACCTTCTTAAATTAACATTTGTTAAGTAGAGGCTGAGCCACTGTTCCCTAAGAGAGCACAAGGAATTGAAACAGAGAAGATTATTACTCACAGGTCCATGCTATGCCTCAGGGGCCACATGGGGAGGTCAAGGAAAGATGCAGGCAGAGAGCAGCAGGACTGGGGCACATGCCTTTATTAAGGTCCATGGTTGGAGTGCTTTGGGGCTCCCAGGCTAAGGCCAGACTGGTCAATTCAAACCAAAGAGCAGCGGTTTTAGTAAGCTCTGAGCATAAGCGGAAGGCCCTGGGAAGTTGGGGAGACTGTTTACCACAAGGGAAGTCTTATTAGGCACTTATATTTACTTGTGATTCTGCGGGCTGTTATCTAGGGCACTTGTGTAAAGGGCTAATGTCAGCTTAGGGCCCCCCACGGGCCAGTTGACCAAACAACTGGATGCCAGGCAGCAATTCCATGGAACAGCTTAGGCAAACTCTTACACAGAGAGACAAGAAACAGCATGGTACGTGTGAGCACCTCAAAGATCTCGTGTTCTGGAGCTTAAACAGAAGATGAAGCTGGATGATGAGGTGGATTTTTCTGAGAAAATATTTTAAAGGAACTCCAAAGGACCACTTCTAAATAAAGGCTGGGTGCAATTTCACTATTTCATGGAATGCTGCCAGTCCTCATTTCATAGCATTTTATTTGGATTGATAGAATGTGATGTGACCGAGATGTCCTCCACAAAGTAGATTCATTCATAAGCAAACTGTCTCTAAAGTAGGTTTTATAAACTGGACAAATCATACTCCACAAAGCCTCGTCTTGGTTCTCACCATTAGAATGCTTTTGAGATTCCAATTTAAGTAGCTAATATCATACATATGCAAATCATGTTAGATATTTGGCATACCTGAGGGGAAATGAATACTTAAGATACTAATTTAGGTATAACTGTGGTCACTAGCAGATAATATTGCTGAGTTTTTAGGTGCCTGGAGTTCTCCTGGAATCCTCCTAACTAGCTTGTTTTTGCCACCTGTTTTCTGTATCAAATTTGATGTTCTGTGCAAAAGACATGGGCTATTTCTGGTAGGAATGAAGTGACATAAATATTTTACAAAAATACCATGTAAACTTCATATCTTGTCATCTATATCATCAATTACATTGTCATCAAACACACCCACTTTACAAGAGGAAGAATTCACAGGGGTAAAAATGGAGCTGGTCCTCCTAGCACAGAAAGTCCAGAAATACAGTTAGGTCAAGGCTTCACAAACACATTGTTGCCTGGTTAAATATCATCCTATCTTTGGCCCTTGCTCTTAAATATCAAGGTTCCTCAGAAACCCTGCAGGAATGGGAACACTGTGCAGTTTCAATTACTTTCAGATTTCCTATTTCCAACCTGCAAATGCCTTTTGGATGATGTCTCTGACCCTTGGCTGGATGCTTCTATCTATGAGTTGACATGAATAAACAGGATACCATAACGGAGAACTAGACATTTAACTTCTCTCTGTCTCAGTTTCCTCAGTTGCAAAAGCAGAAAACAGTATTTGATGTGTGTGATAATACATGTGAACCTGCTTGGAAAGGACGTGAGGTAGTCCACGAATGTCAGTGGCTCTATTCCGTGCTCAGTGAAATTGTCCCTGGTGTCCTCAAGTTACCTATGGCACAGTGCTCCTTGAGCCTGCCTCAGCAGAGCTGAAGATGTGAAGTGAGGGGGAAAGATTTTTCTGTTTGTTTCTTAGCAAGGCCGTAAATGTGTTACTGTAGTCTTTTGATGGACCTTGATGTTGAATTCAGAGTTCATTCCCCCTACTTTTGCCTGTTGCCGGGCTGTGATAATTTGTTGAGAATTTGGGTCCTGCTGCGTCATGTTAGAAAAAGCTCCTTGGACGTTAGTGCAAACAAAGACAAGAAAATGGAGGCTCTTTTATATTTTGAGAAAAACAAGTGTCACTTGAATTCAAGGTAGTGCTGTGGATACAAGAAGAGAAGTCTTCAGATGAAAGCGTTCACTCAGAAAGACAGTGTCCTATTTCTGTTTAAAGCACCTCAGGTGACTTACCTGTCAAAATGATAAAGTTATTTATTGCCTTCTAAGGGCACATATTTGAGTAAATCCAAATTGTTCCTTCAACTACTCATATTACAGCTGTAGTTTTGTCTGATATTAAATTGACCCAGAGGCTTTATTTTCACAGTGGAATACTTATTTGAACTTTTAAAAGATGAATTTTTATTCTTGACTGAGGAACAGTCTGGAAGGTGTTAACACTTTTTATTTCCAAAGTGCTATCCGGCCATTATCCTGCACTCAAACTATCTATACCGATAGGCTTGGTATCCTTGTCAGCAGCATCAAATTTATAGCCAAAGGACCACAAAGAGTTCAGTAATTTTTTAAAGGCAAGAGAATATAGTTTCAGAGTATTCTATCAGTCCTACATTTAGCCCAATCCCCCATGGTGGATTCTGCCTTTTTCATGAAGAAACATCTGCCTGTTGGCTTCAGAGACATTTCAGGGCCTCCTTTCTTTGGGCAGCCTCATGACCTAGTTTCAAATAAGCATATTGCTATCACTGGTTGGGAGAGACTCTTTATTCAATAGTTGCCCCTCCATTTACTCTGAAATCATTTGAAATTTAGCCTTTTTAGATGTTAGGTGAGAAATTTTGCATAATTAATACATTTAAGAACCATTTAGAGAGGACTTCACGCATAGGCGTGAAATGGAAATTATCACCAATCTAGACAGCAATTATAAATACTTAAAATATGTCCTAGGAAAAATAGAGGGGTGGAAAGGTGTATGAAAGCCTGTGTTTTGATGAGTCCCATAAAAAGACACCGTGCTTTGGGTTGTGTTAGTTTTGTCAGGGAATTTACACTGTTCTGGGCACTTTACAATTACAAAATGCTTTCTATAAATCGATTATATCATTTGTTCTTCACCACGCCTTGATATTTGGATTGTTTTTAAGATATGCACACTAGGACTTAGAGAGGTTATGCAACAGTAAGGTTAGGCTTTGCACTTGGACATACTTTGATTTGAATTCTAGATCTGTGCCTCTAATCTGTGGACAAAACTCCTCTAGACTCAGCAGAGAGAAAGAGAAAGGAAGAAAAAGAAAGCTAATTCCTCTCCAGGGCGGGGTAGTAAAAGACGAATATTCTAAGTCTATCTAATGCAAACCTGTTGTATTACTAGTTCCCAAAGAAAAGGTTGGGTATTAGAGAAAGGGTTAGAGTTAAACCAGATTCAAGATATGTCCCATGGCTGATAATCAGGAGGATTTATTTTGTGAGTGTGGCTGGATATGACCGAGTGTGGGCTGTGCCCTTAAATTCAGTCCCTGGTTCACATGTACAGGTAAACTACATGCTTCATTCCTGTAGGGCTATCACATGATTCCCTGGGCACGCAGGTTGAGAGACTTCAAGATGGGAGTTGTGTGTGTGCGTCTAGAGGCTTCACTTAGAGCTCTATTGATCAGCAGCTTAGATGGGGCCCCACTGGCTCCTGACACTTGAAACAATAATGACTTGGTTCCTCCTCTAGATCCCACCCCATGGAGCAATCTTTTTAGATATTTGTTTCTCTCTTTCTAGATGTTTCTCTCTTAGTACCTAAACCTGCCACAGAATTCAGCTTTGGCCGATGCTGCTCTGACTGCTTTCAGTTCTCAGCTGCTGGAGTGACACCTGTCTCCATCGGTTCCCTCTCCGTGGCCGTATTTGGCTTTGCTCTCACTCTGTATACTCCCTGGCTGACCACATCACTACCTCCCCTTTCCAGTCTAAAGGCCTCTGGAGTATTTTTGGAATATTTTTGTTTTTTGTTTTTCAGGAACAGCTCCTTGCTGCCCCCTTCTGGCTCAAATTATAATTAACCCTTCGGTTTGCAGTCCGAGGGGTGGAAGTCACGCACATCCAGGCATTGGATAACTCCGTGCCAATCCCATATTCTTGCTACTTGCAGGGAAGGCGAGATAATTCTCTCTTCTCTCTCTCTCCTACAACTCTCTCCAATTATTTTTTTTCTTGTTTTATTCTAATATTCTTTCACTAGTAAGTGTTTTTTTCTGGGATTTATCAAATCACTAAAACTGGTTATGTATGCTTTTATCTTGATTCATAACAATGAACTGTATTTTCCCTTTTATTTTAAACATAAAATCTCTTTTCCTTATTAAGACAGTAGGCATGCTCAATATTGAAAATGTGCAGAACACTGAAAGGCATAGAGAGAGCAAACATCATCTGTATTTCAACTACAACAGATAGCAACCATTAACATTATGGTATATCCTGTACATGTTATTTATGTGGTTCTGTATGCGTGGTTCTGTAGCCTGCTCTTCCTCATAGTGAGATGACATTAGCTATTTTTGTCCTTTTAAATACTGACAGCCTCCTTTTGGAGGCGATCATACTCACAACTTTGTTGGGATCTCAAATCATCATAAGATTATAAGCATCTGCAAGATGGATTTTGGATATATGAACAGCCACTTCTTCTGTATTCTCCCCACACTGTAGAATGCTAGGCTTTTTATGCAGTGATGCTCAATAAATGTGGTTGACTGGCTGTTCTGAGTTCATGACGTGCTTTCCAAAATGGCAATAAAAATGGTAATGAAATGTTAAGTTATTCTCAGCTACTAAATTCCTAGTACCAGGACATCATAAATTGTCTTTTTGAGGATCAAAACTATTTGACCATACATTTCAACTAAGTCACAATAACCTCTGAATTTCTTTCCAGCCCTTTTTATCCCATATGTTTCCAAAGAATCTGCATCATGACTGAATTACCTTGCCACCAATTAGAACATAAGAGAAAAATATGATATATGTTAAGGTGGTTTTGACAAGTAACCAAATTTGGAAGAATAATTCTATTATAAAGGGCATGTGGGGGAGCATTTCACCCCAAATACCCTTATTGTCAATAATTCAGCTGTCCATCTTCCCGCCTCTCTGGCCGTAGTGAAGTCAATTCATATGCACACTTTTTGGTGAGCTAGAAAGCAACAAATAGGCTCAAAGTCAAGGCACCAAGGCATCATCACTCAAAATCACCAGACCTGATGCTATACTATTGCTTGCTAATGCTTCTATCTTGTAGAAGCTGGTGAGGTTAGGCATCTCCAGTGGAATAATATCCCAAGCCTGAAGGAGAATCTGTGGACAGGTCTGTTTTTAGGCATGCAAGGGTCAGCCTTGAGGTGGGGTGCATCCCTCTACTCCCCTTCTCTCTTAATGGTTAAAAATAAGAAAAAATGTTACAAAATTGACTAGATTGAAGAAAACACTTAACTTACATGAACTTGTTCACATTTAACGAAGAAAAGAGTAGGGAACATAAACATGCTTTTTTTTCAACTAATTAACTTTATGTTTTAAAGCAGTTTTAGCTTCACAGCAAAAATGAGCTGAAAGTACAGAGAGTCCCCAAATGTTCCTGCCCTCCCACATGCACAGCCTGCCCCACTGTTAATATGCCACATGAGAGTAGTGCATTGTTACAATGGAAGAACACATGGTTGTCACCCAAAGTCCTTGGTTTATATTACGGTTCACTCTAGGTGTGGTATATTGTATGAAGCTGGACAAATTTATGATGAAGTGTACCCACTATTTTAGTATTCTAGAGAATAGATTATCCTAGAAATCCTCCGTGCTTCACATAGTCATCCCTCCTTCTTCCCCAACCCTTGTCAAGCACTAATCAGTTTAGTGTCTCCACAGTTTTTCCTATTCCAGAATGTTGGAATCATATAGTATGTAGCCTTTTCAGATTGGCTTCTTTCACTGAGTAATAAGCATTTAAGTTTCCTTCATGTCTTTTCATGACTTGATAGCTCATTAATTTTTAGTGCTGAATAATATTCCATTGACTGGATGTACCACAGTTTATTGAATCATCTACTGAAGGACATCTTTCCTGGTTGTTTCTAAGTTTTGGCAATTACAAACAAAGTTGCTCTAAGTCTCTGTGTGCAGGTTTTTGTGTGGACATAAGTTTTCAACTCTTTGGGGGTAAACCAAGGAGTGTGATTGCTGGATTGTGTGGTAAGAGTATATCTATTTTTGTCTTCCCAAGTGGCTGTGCAATTTTGCATTCTCACCAGCAGTGAATGAGAGTTCCTCTTGCTGTATGTCCTTGCTGGCATTTGATGCTGTCAGTACTTTTGATTTTGGCCCTTCTAATAGGTGTGGAGTAGTATCTCACTGTTAATTTACTAATGACATATGATGTTGAACATATTTTCCTGTGCTTACTTGCGATCTGTGTACCTTCTTTGATGAGGTGTCTGTTGAGGTATTTTGCTCATTTTTAATTGGGTTGTTTGGTTTCTTATTGTTGACATTTAAGAGTTCTTTATATATTCTGGATAATAGTTCTTTACGAGATGTATTCTTTGCAAATCTTTTCTCCCAGCTTGTGGCTTGTCTTCTCATTCTCCTGAAGAACATGCTTTGAAAAAACAGCTTTCTTTCCACTTTTTGCCCTATGGGTGACCAGTGCAGAGTTCTTCTTAACATATTTAGAAAATAATTGCTTAACCAGAGAAATTGAATAAATTATGTTTGCCTGATTATTCTTGGTTTCAATTTATGAAACTTAAAATGCCCTATGATCCATGAATGCTCAAGAGCTAGCTCTTCTATAAATGTTAAGTGGTGGGGGGGTGGCCTTCAAGATGGTGGAGGAGTAAGACGCGGAGATCACCTTACTCCCCACAAATACATCAAAAATACATCTACATGTGTAACAACTCCTACAGAACACCTACTGAATGCTGGCAGAAGACCTCACACTTCCCAAAAGGCAAGAAACTCCTCACGTACCTGGGTAGGGCAAAAGAAAAAAGAAAAAAACAGAGACAAAAGAATAGGGATGGGACCTGCACCTCTGGGAGGGAGCTGTGAAGGAGGAAAAGTTTCCGCACACTAGGAAGCCCCTTCACTAGCAGAGACTGGGGTGGTGGTGGGGGCTTTGGAGCCATGGAGGAGAGTGCAGCAACAGGGGTGCAGAGGGCAAAGCGGAGAGATTTCCACACAGCCGTTCACTGCTGACCAGCCCTCACCATCCTGAGATGCTTGTCTGCTCACCCGCCGGGGTAGGTGGGGGCTGGGAGCTGAGGCACAGGCTTCGGAGTTCAGATCCCAGGGAGAGGACTGGGGTTGGCCGCGTGAACACAGCCTGAAGGGGGCTAGTGTGCCACAGCTAGACGGGAGGGAGTCCGGGAAAATGTCTGGACCTGCCTAAGAGGGAAGAGACCATTGTTTCCGGCTGCACGAGAAAAGGGGATTCCTTCCCTGTCTGTCCACAGAAGGCAATGCACCGCATAATCGAGCTCCAGAGACAGGCACAAGCCATGGCTCACCGCTCGGACACCAGAGGTGGGCATGAAACACCAACGCTGCTGCTGCAACCACAAAGAATCCTATGTGCAAACACAGGTCACTATCCACACGCCCCTGGGAGCCTGTGCAGCCTGCCACTGCCAGGGTCCCATGATCCAGGGACAACTTCCTGGGAGAACACACGGTGCACCTCAGGCTGTTGCAACACCATGCCGGCCTCTGCCACTTCAGGCTTACCCCGCATTCCCTCCCCCTCCCTCCCCCTGGCCTGAGTGAGCCAGAGCCCCTTAATCAGCTGCTGCTTTAACCCCGTACAGTCTGAGTGGGAACAGAAGCCTGAGGGCAACCTACACGCAGAGGTGGGGACAGAACCAAAGGTGAACCCCAGGAGATGTGTGAACAAACAAGAGAAAGGAAAATTTCTCAATGCAACCTCAGGAGCAGTGGGTTAAATCCCCACAACCAACTTGAGGTATCCTGCATCTGTGGAACATCTGAATAGACAAAAAATCAACCCAAAATGAGGCAGTGGACTTTGGGAGAAGCCGTAGTCTTGGGGTTGCTCTCTGTGACTGACTTGTTTCTGATATTTATGTTTATCGTAGATTAGTTCTAGTGCTTCTTATCATTGGTGGATTTGCTTATTGCTTTGGTTGCTCTCTTCTTTTTTTAAATTACTTTTTTATTTTAATAACTTTTTAATTTTAATTATTTTATTTTTTTTCTTTCTTTATTTTTCTTTCTTCTTTTCTTCCTTTTCTTCTGAGCCACGTGGATGACAGCATCTTGGTTCTCTGGCCTGGTGTCAGGCCTGAGCCTCTGAGGTGGGAGAGCCAAGTTCAGGACATTGAACCACCAGAGACCTCCCGGCCCCATGTAATATCAGTCAGCGAAAGGTCACCCAGAGATATCCATCATAACACTAAGACCGAGCTCCACCCAATGGCCAGAAAGCTCCACTGCTGGACGCCTCATGCCAAACAACTAGCAGGACAGGAACACAACCCCACCTATTAGCAGAGAGGCTGCCTAAAATCATACTAAGTTCACAGACAGCCCAAAACACACCACCAGATGCAGCCCTGCACACGAGAAAGACAAGATCCAGCACCACACACCAGAAAACAGGCACCAGTCCCCTCCACCAGAAACCCTACACAGCCACTGAACCAGCCTTACCCACTGGGAGCAGGCACCAAAAATAACGGGAACTACAAACCTGGAGCCTGCATAAAGGAAACTCCAAACACATTAAGTTAAGCAAAATGGGAAGACAGAGAAATATGCAGCAGAAGCAAGGTAAAAACCCACCAGACCAGACAATTGAAGAGGAAATAAGCAGTCTACCTGAAAAAGAATTCAGAGTAATGGTAGTAAAGATGATCCAAAGTCTTGGAAAGAGAATGGAGAAAATACAAGAAACACTTAACAAGGACCTAGGAGAACTAAAGAGCAAACAAACAAAGATGAACAACACAATAAATAAAATTAAAAATTCTCTAGAAGGAATCAATAGCCTAATAACTGAGGCAGAAGAATGGATAAGTGACTTGGAAGATAAAATGTGGAGATAACTACCATAGAGCAGAATAAAGAAAAAAAAATGAAAAGAATTGAGGACAGTCTCAGAGACGTCTGGGACAACAATAAACACACCAACATTCAAATTATAGGGCTTCTAGAAGAAGAAGAGAAAAAGAAAGCCTCTGAGAAAATATTTGAAGAGATTATAGTTGAAAACTTCCCTAATATGGGAAAGGAAAGAGTCAATCAAGTCCAGGAAGCACAGAAAGTCCCATACAGGAGAAACCCAAGGAGAAACATGCCAAGACACATATTAATCAAACTATCAAAAATTAAATACAAAGAAAAAATACTAAATCAGCAAAGGATAAGTAACAGTTAACATACAAGGGAATTCCCATAAGATGAACAGCTGATCTCTCAGCAGAAACTCTGCAAGTCAGAAGGGAATGGCAGGACATATTTAAAGTAATGAAGGGTAAAAACCTACAAGCAAGATTACTCTACGCAGCAAGGATCTCATTCAGATTTGATGGAGAAATTAAAACCTTTACAGACAAGCAAAAGATAACAGAATTCAGCACCACCAAACCACCTTTACAACAAATGCTAAAGGAATTTCTCTAAGTGGGAAACAGAAGAGAAGGAAAAGACCTACAAAAACAAACCCAAAACAATTAAGAAAATGGTAATAGGAACATACGTATCGATAACTACCTTAGATGTAAATGGACTAAATGCTCCAACCAAAAGACATAGACTGGATGAATGGATACAAAAAAAAGACCCGTATCTATGCTGTCTACAAGAGACCCACTTCAGGCCTAAGGACACATACAGACTGAAAGTGTGGGGATGGAAAAAGATATTCCATGAAAATGTAAATCAAAAGAAAGCTGGAGTAGCAATTCTCATATAAGACAAAATAGACTTTAAAATAAAGACTATTACAAGAGACAAAGAAGGACACTACATAATGATCAAGAGATCAATCCAAAAAGAAGATATAACAATTGTAAATATTTATACACTCAACATAGGAGCACCTCAGTACATAAGGCAAATGCTAACAGACATAAAAGGGGAAATCAACAGGAACACAATCATAGTAGGGGACGTTAACACCCCACTTCCACCAATGAACAGATCATCCAAAATGAAAATAAATAAGGAAACACAGCTTAAAATAATACATTAAACAAGATGGACATGGACTTAATTGCTATTTATAGGACATTCCATACAAAAACAACAGACTACACTTTCTTCTCAAGTGCTCATGGAACACTCTCCAGGGTAGATCACAAATCAAGCCTTCATAAATTTAAGAAAATTGAAATCTTATCAAGTATCCTTTCCAACCACAACAGTATGAGACTAGACATCAATTACAGGAAAAAAACTGTGAAAAATACAAACACATGGAGGCTAAACAATACAGTACTAAATAACCAAGAGATCACTGAAGAAATCAAAGAGGAAACTTAAAAATACCTAAAAACAAATGACAATGAAAACACTCTGACCCAAAACCTATGGGGTGCAGCAAAAGCATTTCTGAGAGGGAAGTTTATAGCAATACAGTGCTACCTCAAGAAACAAGAAAAATCTCAAATAAACCACCTAACCTTACACCTAAAGCAATTGGAGAAGGAAGAACAAAAACCCCCAAAGATAGCAGAAGGAAAGAAATCATAAAGATCACAGCAGAAATCAATGAAAAAGAAATGAAGCAAACAATAGCAAAGGTCAATAAATCTAAAAGCTGGTTCTTTGAGAAGATGAACAAAATTGATAAACCATTAGCCAGACTCATCAAGAAAAAAAGGGAGAAGACTCAAATCAATAGAATTAGAAATGAAAAAGGAGAAGTAACAACTGACACTGCAGAAATACAAAAGATCATGAGAGATTACTACAAGCAACTCTATGCCACTAAAATGGACAACCCGGAAGAAATGGGCAAATTCTTAGAAAAGTGCAACCTTCAGGGACTGAACCAGGAAGAAATAGAAAATATAAACAGACCAATCACAAGCACTGAGATTGAAACTGTGATTAAAAATCTTCCAACAAACAAAATCCCAGGACCAAATGGCTTCAAAGGCGATTTCTATCAAACATTTAGAGAAGAGCTAACACCAAACTCTTCCAAAATATAGCAGAGGGAGGAACACTCCCAAACTCATTTTATGAGGCCACCATCACCCTGAAACCAAAACCAAAGATGTCATAAAGAAAGAAAACTACAGGCCAATATCACTGATGAACAAAAATGCAAAAATCCTCCACAAAATACTAGCAAACAGAATCCAACAGCACATTAAAAGGATCATACACAATGATCAAGTGGGGTTTATCCCAGGAATGCAAGGGTTCTTCAATATATGCAAATCAATCAATGTGATAAACCATATTAACAAAATGAAGGATAAACACCATATGATAATCTTGATAGATGCAGAAAAAGCTTTTGAAAAAATTCAACACCCTTTTATGATAAAAACTCTCCAGAAAGTAGGCATAGAGAGAACCTACCTCAACATAATAAAAGCCATATATGACAAACCCACAGCCAACATCATTCTCAGTGGTGAAAAACTGAAACCATTTCCTCTAAGATCAGGAACAAGGCAAGGTTGCCCACTCTTACAGCTGTTATTCAACATAGTTTTGGAAGTTTTAGCCACAGAACTCAGAGAAGAAAAAGAAATAAAAGAAATCCAAACTGGAAAAGAAGTAAAACTGTCACTGTTTGCAGATGACATGATACTATACATAGAGAATCCTAAAGATGCTACCAGAAAAGTACTAGAGCTAATCAATGAATTTGGTAAAGTAGCAGGATACAAAATTAATGCACAGATATCTCTTGCATTCCTATACACTAATGATGAAAAATCTGAAAGAGAAATTAAGGAAATGCTCCCATTTACCACTGAAACAAAAAGAATTAAATATCTAGGAATAAACCTACCTAAGGAGACAAAAGACCTGTATGCAGAAAACTATAAGACAGTGATGAAAGAAATTAAAGATGATACAAACAGACGGAGAGATATACCATGTTCTTGAATTGGAAGAATCAACATTGTGAAAATGACTACACTATCCAAAGCAATCTACAGATTCAATGCAATCCCTATCAAACTACCAATGGCATTTTTCACAGAACTAGAACAAAAAATTTCACAATTTGCATGGAAACACAAAATACCCCAAATAGCCAAAGCAATCTTGAGAAAGTAAATGGAGCTGGAGGAATCAGGCTCCCTGACTTCAGACACTACTACATTGCTACAGTAATCAAGACCATATGGTACTGGCACAAAAACAGAAAGACAGATCAATGGAACAGGATAGAAAGTCCAGAGATAAACCCACACACATATGGTCACCTTATCTTTGATAAAGGAGACAAGAATATCAATGGAGAAGACAACTTCTTCAATAAATAGAGGTGGGAAAACTGGACAGCTATATGTAAAAGTATAAAATTGGAACACTTCCAAACACCATACACAAAAAGTGAACTCAAAATGGATTAAATACCTATACGTAAGGCCAGACACTATAAAACTCTTAGAGGAAAACATAGGCAGAACATTGTATGACATAAATCACCGCAAGATCCTTTTTGACCCACCTTCTAGAGAAATGGAAATAAAAACAAAAATAAACAAATGGGATCTAATGAAACTTAAAAGCTTTTGCACAGCAAAGGAGACTATAAATAAGACGAAAAGACAACCCTCAGAATGGGAGAAAATATTTGCAACTGAAGCAACGGACAAAGGATTAATCTCCAAAATATACAAGCAGCTCATGCAGCTCAATATCAAAAAAACAAACAACCCAATCCAAAAATGGGCAGAAGACCTAAATAGACATTCCTCCAAAGAAGGTATACAGATTTCCAACAAACACATGAAAGGATGCTCAACATCACTAATCATTAGAGA
Source organism: Hyperoodon ampullatus (assembly GCF_949752795.1). NCBI lineage: Eukaryota > Metazoa > Chordata > Mammalia > Artiodactyla > Ziphiidae > Hyperoodon > Hyperoodon ampullatus. The sequence continues at coordinate 64,441,827 of NC_136921.1, read as the reverse complement.
AATCCAAATCAAAACTGCAATGAGGTATCATCTCACACCAGTCAGAATGGCCATCATCAAAAAATCTACAAACAATACATCCTGGAGGGGTTGTGGAGAATAGGGAACCCTCTTGCACTGTGCTGGGAATGCAAATTGATGCAACCACTATGGAGAACAGAATGGAGGTTCCTTAAAAAACTAAAAATAGAACTACCATATGACCCAGCAATCCCACTACTGGGCATATACCCTGAGAAAACCATAATTCCAAAAGAGACATGTAGCACAATGTTCATTGTAGCACTGTTTACAATAGCCAGGACATGAAAGCAACCTAGGTGTCCACTGACAGATGAATGGATAAAGAAGATGTGGCACATATATACAATGGGATATTACTCAGCCATAAAAGGAAACAAAATTGAGTTATTTGTAGTGAGGTGGATGGACCTAGAGTCTGTCATACAGTGTGAAATAGGTCAGACCGAGAGAAACAAATACCGTATACTAACGGATATATATGGAACCAGTAAAAGGTTCTGATGAACCTAGGGGCAGGACAGGAATAAAGACGCAGACGTAGATAATGGACTTGAGGACATGGTGAGGGGAAAGGGTAAGCTGGGACGACGTGAGAGAGTGGCACTGATATATATACACTACCAAATTTAAAGTAGATAGCTAGTGGGAAGCAGCCGCATAGCACAGGGAGATCAGTTCGGTGCTTTGTGCCCACCTACAGCGGTGGGATCGGGAGGGTGGGAGGGAGACGCAAGAGGGTGGGGATATGGGGATATATGTATGCATATAGCTGATTCCCTTTATTGTACAGCAGAAACTAACAAAACATTGTAAAGCAATTATATTCCAAAAAAATGTTAAAAAAAATTTTTTTAAAATAAATATTAAGTGGCTGTGACCTTGCAAGAAAGAATATAGCAAAGAGACTTCTTAACATTATGTCTAATATTCCTGAATGCATTACTTTTCTGGCATATTATTTCCTGTTCAGAAATATTTCTGTCCAAGTAGATCCAAGACTACTTTTTTTTTATCCCTGAGAGAACTACAATGACCAAGCCCATGAAACTGAGATTAAAGATCAAAAAGTGGTATTATATTTTCTGTTCTCAAAGCAACATTCTCAAACATGTTACAAACACTGGTGAGAAAATATTTTATGTGATATTCTCCTTAGGGCAAAACATTAAAAAAGAAATGTTTGTTTTCTGTTTTTATTCTGGTACCATATAAAATATTCTCCAAAAAGAAATAGCTTTACAAATTCCTTTTAAAATGCTGTTTGTGCTTTAGATATTTTCTCCATGTAGCTGAAATTTATCTTCAGTGTTTGAATTCCAGTTAATTTTTGTTTATTCTCTACTTGGTCATGATAGAGAATGATAAGGATGATAAGATTAGAATTTTATAAAGTTATGTGTGAAATTTAATTACAGATATTGAGTACATTGGGTGGTTAGGTAATCTCCCCTTTTCACCTTTATTGTATAGGTGTGCTTATAATTTCAGAAGTGTTCAGGCAACAGTTTTAGATGAAATCAATCAGATACTTACACAGAGTTAGATTATTCCAATAATTACACACACACACAAACTTTTCTTTTTCTTTTCTTTTTTTTTTTTTTTTTTTTGCAGTACGCAGGCCTCTCACTGCTGTGGCCTCTCCCGTTGCGGAGCACAGGCTCCGGACACGCAGGCTCAGCGGCCATGGCTCACGGGCCCAGCCGCTCCGCGGCATGTGGGATCTTCCCGCACCGGGGCACGAACCCGTGTCCGCTGCATCGGCAGACGGGCTCTCAACCACTGCGCCACCAGGGAAGCCCAAACTTTTCTTTTTGATTGCTCAGTGTTCTATCTTGATGCACGCAAGTATAGTTCCTCTCTCTCTCTCCCTCCCTCAACACTTCCCCTCTTCTGATACCCCTTCCCTTTGAAATGTAAATGTAGACACTAAGAACTTCACAATAAAAGATACTAGAGAGGGCTTCCCTGGTGGCGCAGTGGTTGAGAGTCCGCCTGCCGATGCAGGAGACAAGGGTTAGTGCCCCGGTTCCAGGAAGATCCCACATGCCGCAGAGCGGCTGGGCCCGTGAGCCATGGCCGCTGAGCCTGCGTGTCCGGAGCCTGTGCTCCGCAACGGGAGAGGCCACAGCAGTAACAGGCCCGCGTACCGCTGAAAAAAAAAGAAACTAGAGAAACATGACCTCTCTCAGCAAATGTAACACTCAATAAGAGAGGTGTCTATATTTCCATTTCATCTTTTATATGATAAACACAACAATTATTTGCTCTCTCTATAGAGAAAGACATGATAGCAGTTAACAGGCTAATAATGGAAGTGGACTTTGTGCTTCTCCTAAGGAAAGTGTTAGATACATTCAGAACCTTTCAGGATTATGATAATTTGAGAAGAGCTGCTCTCACTAACTGCTTTAAGGGTGTGTTAGAACTAGTACTTCAAGCTCTTCAACCTGTCAATAGCCAATTAGATGTGCTACAAAATATCTCTCCTCTGCAACTGGTGTCTTCAGTGTGTTTAAATTGGGTGAAGTCACAGTTACTAGCCTGATAAGCAATGATGTCATCAACTTTGGGCTGCATTTCTCCCTATTAAACATGGCTGCACAGGAGAATAATTTTGGACTACTGCATCAGATGTTGCTGCATTTTGCAAATCTGGCTAACATGGAATCCTCCTCTCTATTGAACTTGGGATCTCTGCACTGGAATAAATTCTCAGAAATCATTAATAAAGTAATTAAAAAATGCTCCTGCCATTTCCGTGAGCTCAGAGTACAGCAGTTACAGTAATTACTGTTAGTGATATGCAATATACCCAGGGCCTATTTAGGAGATTTTTATGGGCCTCTTTTTTGCAATCTTTGCACCTAAAAGGTTGTAAAGGAAAAAGTATGCTAAGGATGGCAAGCCTCAGCACTGCTATCACCTTACTGTTTATGATGTTTATAAGAACACTTAGAAACTCTGGTCTGTTCTCATTTACACAGACTCCTCCCAGGCCATTGATAGAGTTGCCACCTTTAGGCAGTTTGCCTAGTTTAATTAGGGTTCCCTTAAAATTTCCTTGGAGGGCAAACTACTACTCCTATGGTGGGTAAGACAATTACCAAGACTCATCATCTGCCATCTGTGCTGGCTGCCAGTAGGCCAGTAGAAAATCATTTTCTTGGAATATCCATAGTCATTTATGTCTGAGGCCCTTAGAGAATTGGTTTTCCCATAGGACCCTTCTAAGGAAGCAGCATCTGGCTCTGGTCTTCTGCTTCCTATTTGAATGCGGCCAAGAAGCAGGATAATCCCTCAGTGAGAACTCTCTATATAAGGATTCTGTTCAGGCTCTCTAGCAGTCCTGAGGCTGTCTAGAGGAACAGATTGGAGTTTTCATCTCATGGCTGCAGAGTCAGTCATTTTTTCACAGTCTCTGCAGGTAGGTGGACGTATTCTCCCTCCCCAGCTCCCTCCCCCTTCCCTTCTTCTTACTTCCTTCTTTGTTTTTCCTTCCTTCCTTCCTTTGTCTATTACATTTATTTATATGTAGCTCTTTTCTGGGCATGGAGCCTGGGTTGGCTTATAGTTTGTTTATAATGTACCGTCTCCCTATCTTCTGTTTGGAGGTGGACATTTCATCCAGAAATGATTAAACCTTCTGTGGGTCCTTTAGATATCAACACAGAGAGAGCACTGGAGTCTTAAGAAGGCAAGGCCAGCAATGACCACTGTAAAATCAGGTTTCCCATTAAGTCTTGTTTACCCAAGGAAAGGCAGGGTTGTCTCTTCAGCAGAATTAGTGGCAGGGCGGAGAGGAGGCATTAACATAAGGAGGAGGGAAGAGCGAAGAGTGTTCATTTCAAGTCAGTGAGTAGCCTCTTTGCTTATAGAGAAGCAAATGGAAGAGCCAGCTTAGAGACAGTCTCATTCAGTTTTGAAATCTATAAACAAGTTGAATTATTTTCATCTTATAGACATCTGTAGCAGTGCTAGAATAGTGCTAGAATAATAAGAGGAAATGTTGCCTTTTCTGAAGAGTCAAAGTTACCTAGATTCCCTCCAGAATAAAAATTTTCCATACGTGAGAGTAAGTGGAGCGATTAAGAACACAGACTTAGAAGCCAGGTTGCCTGGGTTCACATTTTGGCTCTGTATTGTGACCTTTGTAACATGCCTATGGCTCAGTTTCCTAGTATGTATAATGGAGTTAAAAACAGCATCTACCTCACAAAATTGTTACAGGGATTAAAAGAGCAAATATTTATAAAGCAATTAGAATAGTATCTGCCATATAGCAAGCAACTTAAAAGTGTTTTCTCAGTGAATAGAATGTCCAGTCTCTCCAAGAAGATGGAAATTTTAACATTAATAGGAAAAGGAGTAGTGGCAGTGAAAGAAGATTATACAGCATTATGTCAATGGAAGATAACATTGCTGTGATTTACTTTCCATGAAAAGAGTTTATATATGCATTTTGTAGATGGCCTATAAATTTTATTGAGTGATTCAGCACTCTGCTCAGTATTTGGTCCACACTGCTATTTTTCATATAGATTCTATTTTGCTAAACCTTTTCATTAGATTTGAACAAAATTATGGTCACAGTGGTTACCAGGATCATTCACCATGGATTCTTGCTATAGGAAGCACTTAGATAAAGGCATTAAATTATCATTTATTGATAAGAAGCTAGACTTGGTGAATTAATTTTTTATTTATACATTAACCTTTAATAGTCATTTAACTTCAGAAATAGTCATAGACCTATGATCTTTCAATATCTTCCGGTTAAGATGTTCTAAGATCAATCTTTTCATTTCCAGAAATAAATCTAATTTGATTATGTCATTTCCCTGATTAGATGTGTTTAGTATCTCTCCGTCATCCACACAAGATGCAATACAAGTGCCTTAGTTGACATGCACGGCCTTTCATGATCTAGCCCTAACTTTTTGGTCTGATCTCATATCACTGCTTCCCTTTCCCCTCACTTTAGCTCTAGAAATAAAACATACCAGGGGTTTATACCTTTTACCTTTGCACCCGACAAAAGCTGTTCTCAGTGCCTGTAATATCCTTTCTGACTCCTCACTGTCCACTTTCTACCTCTCCTTTTAGCCCATGTTGAACTGACTCAGCTCTGTCTAACCAAACTTCTAGGATATATAAACTCTCTTCTCCATGTTGTCACTGTAACAAATATAAGCCAACCCTATATAGGGCCTACAGTGTGTGAGACTCTATTCTAGTTGATTTACATGTACAAACTCATTTGATCCTCATAATATATTTTTAAGGCAAATGTTCCCCCATTTTACAGACTAGGAAACTGAGTCACCAAATGGTTAAATAAGTTTCCCAAGGTCATACTGTTGGTTGATTACAAAGTGAGAATTACAGAACCCTTCAGCTTATATATTTTTATATTTTCCACTTACCAGATCTTTGTAAATATATATATATTATAAACATATGCACACTCGTATATGGCTCTTTGATCTAGTAAGCGTCTCCACAACCTAAGAGTCTTGACATCATAGATGCTCAAAGATATTTGCAAGGTGATTGTTCATTCATTTAAAATATTTGAAAATTAGTAAGTACAATTTTTTTTTTTTGCTGTACACGGGCCTCTCACTGTTGTGGCCTCTCCCATTGTGGAGCACAGGCTCCAGACGCGCAGGCTCAGTGGCCATGGCTCACGGACCCAGCCACTCCGCGGCATGTGGGATCTTCCCGGACCGGGGCACGAACGCTTGTCCCCTGCATCAGCAGGCGGACTCTCAACCACTGCGCCACCAGGGAAGCCCAGTGCAATTTTTTTTTACCTAGAGACTTCTCTTTTTCTTTCCCTTTTCTGTCTTTTTAAAATTGAAGTATAGTTGACTTACAATATTATATTAGTTTCAAGTGTGTAAATTAGCAAGTATAATTATTGAATCCAAAGAAACTCATATGGTTTCTCAAATCACCATTGCTTTTTTCCATCTTCTATATTTTCAGATTAATAAAAACCACAGCAATGATCTTGCCCACTGTTTTCTTTTTAATATACGTGAAACTTTGCAGTTAAAGTACACACTGGCCTGCTCTTGTGTCTTTTAACTTGACATCACCAACCACTTGCTAGTTTGGCCATCTTTTCATTCTGACTGCAATAGTTCAAACAGCTAATGTGCATGTGATTATAACACATCTCCTCAATCTCACAGACATAACTATCTCTGTTTTTAAAATTTCTAGCTGAAGGGAGAAGAATTGAAATAAGAACAAAACCACAGATTTTGCCATACTCTAAAATAATATTTTAATAACATAGTACAAAGATGTTCTTGTTTTGAAATAACAGTTAAATTATTCATTTTCCAGTAAGTAGGGAATTGTAGGGGTTATGAACTGGTTACTTTGCTCCAGTCTTAATTCCCACATTTCTATATTACGTTTTCCTGTAGATCTGACTGATTTTCTCTCAGACATTTAATAGTTTACTCCATGGTCCTTTGAAGAAATATCACAAGCCCTTACCTTAGTACCCCTTTCTTTAACAATACTTTATAGCAATTTAGCAGGGATCATATAGAAAACATGACAATATCTTTGTAAAGATAAAAAGCATCTGTTGTCATCTCCATATTGACAAAAAACCTAGTCAACTCACTTTAAATGTGGGTCAAACTGATTGGTTACTGACATGAGACCACTTAAATTGATCTATTTTTATGTTTAAGTTCATGCTGTACTTTTCACCCAGTTGTTTTGGTCCCAAGGAAATACAACTTTGAGGCAACTGGATAAGTTAGGCATGGTCAAATTTTTGCTTGTTTTAAATATTTTTTGTCTCTTTGTAACAACAACCATGGGAAAATAACTTGGAAATTCACCATTGAAAGTCTGGGTTTTTAAAATTGGAATGGTGGAAACTTTCTTTCTAACTGAATTTGACAGCACATGTGCATGTGTGTGTGTGGGGGGGCAGAATGCATTGCTAGAATGACCTTGTGCCCTCACCAGTCTGGAGTTTGATCTTTATTTCTTACCCCCATTTTGCTTCTCTAGAAATGTTTCCTATATAATTTCCTATTGCATCAACACAGTTGTTTTCCCATTCTAAGTTCTGTTGAGTCTCACAGATCTAGCTCTGAAGATTTCAAATTTGATACTCCTTGCCAAAAATATTTTCTCTCATAATCATTATTACCACTCCCCCAGGAATAATTATTTTTAAAAAATGGAATGTCCCTAATAGGCAAATGCAAGTCCATAAAATAAGACTATGAACATTAGAAAGCATGGTACTTTGGCTTATGATTTCTGTCAGCTGAATCAACCTACAAATTTTATTTAAATGGTAAACAGTATGAAACAGAATAAGGTAGCCAGTATCGTATGAATACAAAGAAAGCAAATCATATTGTTTGTTTTGTCACGTTTTCTGCAATGTGTTGCTTAGAACGGTAGAAATTTTTGCAAATTTTTGACACAGCACATAAGTATAATAATATCCATTTCTAGCAGTGTCAGAATGAATTCCAGTTGATAAGCTCAGTTTTTATCTGTATGTTGGAAACCAGGTTTATGAACACAGATAATGTCTCTCTGCTCCCCTCCTACCTTACTTCCTACCAAAAACTAAGCAGCTAATTTGCTGTTTTAAACTTAAAAACAAAAATTCCTACCTGCTTATGTGTTACAACCCTGCTTCTCAATTTGGTGGATTTTGTCTCTAGACACACCTAAATGAATTTCTTATTTCTCCCTTCTCCTCCTCCAAAGCAAGCTCACTCTCTCTGCCTTTGAGACCCTGGATCAAAGGAGCTCAAAGGAGACACTCATAAAGATCCTAGATTACTGTTATCTGTCCATTCTATTAAAAATATCTTAAAATACATTTTACAGTCATTATAATAAAATTCATAAAGTTAACAGTATCTTATTTTTTGTATGGGTATATTTATGTTCACATAGTGTCTATTGTTACCTTATATTAATTTTTCTCTTTGGGTAATCACAGAATCCCGATAAATTTGAGGAATGAGGTAGTTCCTACAATTCTGCAAACTCAAGAATTGTTGCTGGGCCCTGCCTTGTCACCTCTTAGTCCACAGGTTGGGAAGGTAAGAGAGTGATAAAAGTATCTTAAACTCCCTCATCCTTACTACTTTTATTTTCCTTAGAGTGGGGTGAAGACTTAAGCCGATAATAAGTCAATAATTAACTTGCTAACAGAAGAGGGTCTGGGGAGGTATGCTCTCTGATGCCAAATATTCTTCTTCCTTTGTTCAATATTTAACGTTCCCAGGGAGAGAGGCTGCAGGGCTATGAACATGTCAAGTTCATTGGACGTTTCTTAGCAGCTTTGCCCAAGGTGGCCCTTGCCCCATCCAGTCTAATTCTCTTTCCCTAAGGGCACAATTTGAATCAACATTCCTCACTTGTTGAAGACTCCAAGAAGTTATGTGACCACTTAATATTTTTACAGATCAAAATGTGTGAAGTTTTAATCTGCATAGCTCTAAAGTCTAGAAGACATTTCCTAGTTTATGGAAATTTCATATCAGATGGGCAGGCTTAGCTTGATATGTTAAATATGTTAAACTGATTTTCTTAAGAACCTCAGTGCATGTGAGAGAATCTAGAAGAGAAGAACTATAGAAACTTCCCATGGAACCATAAAACCATCATGATGATTCATCAATAAACAGTGTGGGCAAATGTTTAGACCGATTATGTTGTAGAAATCTTGGTTCCAAGACTTTGGGTTAGACTGCAAGAACTATTCATTGATTTTGATGACTGATTTAGAAATAGGGTTCATGGAGTTTGGAAGAAATATGAGAAAGTAAATGGAGAATAAGACCTCATAAGTTGTTTGAAGGAAATAGTTAATCAGGCCCAAAAGCTGTACAACAAAGAAAATCATAAACACTCAGGGAAAGAAACAATGCAAAGCATTTCAGTGACAAAGTAGCATGAAGAAATTAGAGGATGCCGGGGCTTCCCTGGTGGCGCAGTGGTTGAGAGGCCGCCTGCCGATGCAGGGGACACGGGTTCGTGCCCCGGTCCGGGAAGATCCCACATGCCGCAGAGCGGCTAGGAGGCCCGTGAGCCATGGCCGCTGAGCCTGTGCGTCTGGAGCCTGTGCTCCGCAACGGGAGAGGCCACAACAGTGAGAGGCCCGCGTACGGCAAAAAAAAAAAAAAAAAAAAAAAAAAAAAAAAAAAAAAAAAGAAATTAGAGGATGCATACAGGAAAACCTCACTGGGATGAAAAGGCAACATGGGAAAATTAAATGAATGACAAATGAAGGAAGTAATGAAAAAATACCACAAAAATATAGTATTAAGAAACCCGCCAAGAGAAGATAGGCATTAAAGGAAAGCATGTTTGTAGACAGACTGGAAAGTGTTCATTCACACACTGCGTTTAGCTACCACCTCCTATTCAACTGGTCCCAACCCAAGTTGAGTGTTTATTATAGTCAAGTTCTGAGCAATTAGATTTAATTTGAACTTTACAGACATTAATGTACAGATAAAAGATGAGATGCTATGCTCAGGTCAGTATGGATATGAACACAAAACTTTAAACAACATAGTACTACTTCTCTGGGATAAGCTGAGCATTTATATTATTGAAAGACTATGTTAAACTCTGGTCACTGTTTGGATGGCAGATAGCATCTCCAATGACGCTGCCCAATGCAGGATGTTCTCTTTGTAACTGAGAAGCATTTCATTGCTCCAGCACCCAAGTAGACTGTATTTTTAACTGCAGATCTTCCTCAACTTAAGATGGGGTTACCTCCCAATAAACCCATCATAAAATGTGTTAAGTTGAAAATGCATTTAACACACCTCATCTTCTGAATGCCATAGTTTAGCCTTGCTTATCTTAAGCATGCTTGGAACACTTACATTAGCCTACAGTTGGGCAACATCATCTAACACAAAGCCTATTTTATAATAAAGCATTGAATATCTCATGTAATTTGTTGAGTACTGTGTCGAAAGTGAAAAACAGAATGGTTGTATGTGTACAGAATGTTATAAATGTATCGGTTATTTACCCTCGTGATCACATGGCTGACTGGGAGCTGTGGTCAGTGCCACTGCCCAGCATCTTGAGCGTACTGTCTGGGAGGAAGAAATTTTCCTCTACCCTTCTAGGTTCTTCTGGATGGTCTAAGAATTAAATTGGCATGAGACAGATTAACAGGAAAAAAAATCACACAGATGTTTGATAACGTGTATACATGGGAGAGACCCAGGAAAACTGAGTAATTCACCAAAATAGCTGAAACCTTCACCTTAAGTACCATCTTCAGCTAAAGACTAAAGAGGGTGTTGGAGGTAAGGGTTGGGACTTCAAAGGGGAGGAAGGCAATTCACATGGAGATGGAAGAGCAAATATCTGGTAAATAAATGTTTGCTTGGCCCTGCAGAGACAATGCTACATAGAGTAGACTCTGAACTCTAGGCCCTGTAGAGTTTCTCCCACCACACCTTCCCCATATTCCTTGCAGATATCTCTGGTGATAGCTCTGTTCTGGGAACATACCCTCCATCTAAATTCTTTTAGGCAGTTAGGGGGAAGGTCAAAGTTTCTTGTAGGGTCTTTTGGGCCTTGACTCCTTTTCTCAAAATAATCAACATGCCAAATACACATTTTAGGTTAGCAAATTTTGTTCCCCTACAATATATTGCTAGCCCAGGAAAAGATCAAAATTTGGAGTGTGGTTTCTACTGAATACGTATCATTTTTGCACCATTGTAAGGCTGAAAAATCCTAAGTTGAACCATTGTAAGTAGGGGACTCTGTATATTTTGTCTAGTCTTCAATTTATAGTCACACTGATGCACTACAAAGAGATTTCTCTGGACCCAAAAGTAATCTGGGGTGGTGGGGTTTCCAAAGGCCTTGTTCAGCAGACAGCATAGATTCAGCATGGAGAACTATGCCAAAGGAGGGGAAATGTGACTTCCCTGAATTCAACTTTAAGTCTCTACCTATAGAGGTAGCCATGAACGATTCACAGTCACTTCTTAGGGTAGAAAGGGTACTCTGCAAGGGGAATACACTTTCATAATTCTGGATAATTTGGTTTACTCATCCTGTGATAACAAGGTCTTAGTTACTTCTCTGCTGTCCCTGATATCTGGGTTGCTCGTTCAAACAGTTCTTTGTTCTTCATTCACTCATTCAACAAATACTTTTGGAGTATGTTGTTCAATGCAGGCTGGTCTAGGTTGGTAAACTATTTGCTTAATGTGTGTCTGGTCACCCCAAATGAAAACTACTTTAGGGCATAGATGAGCTAATATTTTCTTTATATTATCCCACTCTCCCAAATCAATTCTTTACATGTTGTAAGCAGTTAATGCCTACCTTATTAATTTAGTTCAATTGAAATGACATTCAGAAGATGTATGGATTTCAACTGAACAAATGTATGTATTAGAATAACTCACTTCCACAATAACGTCAACGACTAGTATTCTGAATAAATGAGACCAGGGATGTGAAAGTTTTATTTCTAAGGGCAGTAATGGAGAGATGTTAATAGCTGCCACATCAGTATCATGCTTGAAAGAGAAGGCTTATTTTGAAAAGAAGAGTCCTGGACACAAAGGAAAGCCCTAAAGTCTTTCCTGAATTGTTCTTAAAACTATCATCCAGGGAAGAAGTTGAAACTGGTAAATAAAGAACACAGTCAAGTGTCACGATTTCACTCACAGGGCTATTGTAAAACTTGGTTTGATAATCTTCTTTGGTTGCCTCTTTTAGTACATAGCCCATATTTGACTATATGTGGCAAATTTTATCCAAATCTAGTCAGGTGTTGCAGTGGAAACCTTAGATGACTGGAGGCATCTAACTGAATCCTCACAGTTAGGTTAGAGAAATAGTTGGTGGTGCTGTGTCACGCTCAAAAGAGGTGGTAGGAAGAAGTGTTGGAGAAGCAGAAACTCCTGACTTTGCTCAGGGCCAGCCCTGCTTTTATTCATATAAGTCTGGAACTTAGAAACACAATGGAGTCTTGGTTTGGAGGGGCTCTCTCAAAGGTGTGTGCTGTCCATTTCAAAACTTGGGTTCCTGCCATTAAGGAGATGAGGTTCTTCCTGTGGTAGCACCATGAATGTAGCAGTGGGTGGGTTTGAAAGTTTTCGAAAAGGGTGTCCCCATGTCAACTCTGCCATCTCCTGCAGCGTTCCTTTATATTTTTGTCTGGATTTGACTTTAGTCATAGAAAGCAGCTCTTTCTGGTGATTCTGGTGGAGCAGTCACACAAGAGGAAGCGTTTTCCAGTTGCTTTCATGTGCAGTCTTCTTGATTCTCAAGTGCCGGTTATTCATGTGCCACCTCAGTATATGAAAATTGCTTGACTCCTCCTAGATATTCCCAAAGAACTTTTACACTAGATTCTGCAGCAATCTTTAGAGAGATTTTGGCATTGACGTTCTATCAAGTATAAGCCTTTCCTTCTCCATCAGATATTTGCTAGGTATCACTACTTGATTTCTTTGCTAACCTATAAAACATTCTGACCAATGGTACACGCCTTTTCCTCCATCATGTCTCTTTCTAGAATATAAGTTCTAGAATGCATTCAAGTGATGAAATCAGGGTGAAAAAATATTCTAGGGACAACCTAAAGAAGGAAAAAATGTAAATTTTCAAAAGGGCATCCAAAGACATTTGCAATGAAGACAAACCATTTAGTCTTTTTACTATTTATTTATTTATTTATTTTTAACATCTTTATTGGAGTATAATTGCTTTACAATTTACAATGGTAAAGCAAAAACTACTTTGTTAGTTTCTGCTGTACAACAAAGTGAATCAGTTATATGCATACATATATCCCCATACCCCACCTTCTTGCATCTCCCTCCCACCCTCCCTATCCCACCGCTCTAGGTGGTCACAAAGCACCGAGCTGATCTCCCCGTGCTATGCGGCTGCTTCCCACTAGCTATCTACTTTAAATTTGGTAGTGTATATATATCACTGCAACTCTCTCACTTCGTCCCAGCTTACCCTTTCCCCTCACCATGTCCTCAAGTCCATTATCTACATCTGCGTCTTTATTCCTGTCCTGCCCCTAGGTTCATCAGAACCTTTTACTGGTTCCATATATATCCGTTAGTATACGGTATTTGTTTCTCTCGGTCTGACCTATTTCACACTGTATGACAGACTCTAGGTCCATCCACCTCACTACAAATAACTCAATTTTGTTTCCTTTTATGGCTGAGTAATATCCCATTGTATATATGTGCCACATCTTCTTTATCCATTCATCTGTCAGTGGACACCTAGGTTGCTTTCATGTCCTGGCTATTGTAAACAGTGCTACAATGAACATTGTGCTACATGTCTCTTTTGGAATTATGGTTTTCTCAGGGTATATGCCCAGTAGTGGGATTGCTGGGTCATATGGTAGTTCTATTTTTAGTTTTTTAAGGAACCTCCATTCTGTTCTCCATAGTGGTTGCATCAATTTGCATTCCCAGCACAGTGCAAGAGGGTTCCCTATTCTCCACAACCCCTCCAGGATGTATTGTTTGTAGATTTTTTGATGATGGCCATTCTGACTGGTGTGAGATGATACCTCATTGCAGTTTTGATTTGGATTTCTCTAATGATTAGTGATGTTGAGCATCCTTTCATGTGTTTGTTGGAAATCTGTATACCTTCTTTGGAGGAATGTCTATTTAGGTCTTCTGCCCATTTTTGGATTGGGTTGTTTGTTTTTTTGATATTGAGCTGCATGAGCTGCTTGTATATTTTGGAGATTAATCCTTTGTCCGTTGCTTCAGTTGCAAATATTTTCTCCCATTCTGAGGGTTGTCTTTTCGTCTTATTTATGGTCTCCTTTGCTGTGCAAAAGCTTTTAAGTTTCATTAGATCCCATTTGTTTATTTTTGTTTTTATTTCCATTTCTCTAGAAGGTGGGTCAAAAAGGATCTTGCGGTGATTTATGTCATACAATGTTCTGCCTATGTTTTCTTCTAAGAGTTTTATAGTGTCTGGCCTTATGTATAGGTCTTTGATCCATTTTGAGTACACTTTTTGTGTATGGTGTTATGGAGTGTTCCAATTTCATACTTTTACATATAGCTGTCCAGTTTTCCCACCTCTATTTATTGAAGAAGTTGTCTTCTCCATTGATATTCTTGTCTCCTTTATCAAAGATAAGGTGACCATATGTGTGTGGGTTTATCTCTGGACTTTCTATCCTGTTCCATTGATCTGTCTTTCTGTTTTTGTGCCAGTACCATATGGTCTTGATTACTGTAGCAATGTAGTAGTGTCTGAAGTCAGGGAGCCTGATTCCTCCAGCTCCATTTACTTTCTCAAGATTGCTTTGGCTATTTGGGGTATTTTGTGTTTCCATGCAAATTGTGAAACTTTTTGTTCTAGTTCTGTGAAAAATACCATTGGTAGTTTGATAGGGATGGCATTGAATCTGTAAATTGCTTTGGGTAGTGTAATCATATTCACAGTGTTGATTCTTCCAATCCAAGAACATGGTATATCTCTCCATCTGTTTGTATCATCTTTAATTTCTTTCATCACTGTCTTATAGTTTTCTGCATACAGGTCTTTTGTCTCCATAGGTAGATTTATTCCTAGGTATTTTATTCTTTTTGTTGCAATGGTAAATGGGAGTGTTTCCTTAATTTCTCTTTCAGATTTTTCATCATTAGTGTATAGGAATGCAAGAGATATCTGTGCATTAATTTTGTATCCTGCTACTTTACCAAATTCATTGATTAGCTCTAGTACTTTTCTGGTAGCATCTTTAGGATTCTCTGTGTATAATATGTCATCTGCAAACAGTGACAGTTTTACTTCTTTTCCCATTTGGATTCCTTTTATTTCTTTTTCTTCTCTGAGTGCTGTGGCTAAAACTTCCAAAACTATGTTGAATAACAGCTGTAAGAGTGGGCAACCTTGCCTTGTTCCTGATCTTAGAGGAAATGGTTTCAATTTTTCACCATTGAGAACAATGTTGGCTCTGGGTTTGTCATATATGGCCTTTATTATGTTGAGGTAAGTTCCCTCTATGCCTACTTTCTGGAGCGTTTTTATCATAAAAGGTGTTGAAATTTTTCAAAAGCTTTTTCTGCATCTATCGAGATTATCATATGGTGTTTATCCTTCAATTTGTTAATATGGTTTATCACGTTGATTGATTTGCATATATTGAAGAACACTTGCATTCCTGGAATAAACCCCACTTGATCATTGTGTATGATCCTTTTAATGTGCTGTTGGATTCTGTTTGCTAGTATTTTGTTGAGGATTTTTGCATCTTTGTTCATCAGTGATAATGGCCTGTAGTTTTCTTTCTTTATGACATGTTTGTCTGGTTTTGGTTTCAGGGTGACAGTGGCCTCGTAGAATGAGTTTGGGAGTGTTCCTCCCTCTGCTATATTTTGCAAGAGTTTGAGAAGGATAGGCGTTAGCTCTTCTCTAAATGTTTGATCGAAATCGCCTGTGAAGCTATCTGGTCCTGGGATTTTGTTTGTTGGAAGATTTTTAATCACAGTTTCAATTTCAGTGCCTGTGATTGGTCTGTTCATATTTTCTATTTCTTCCTGGCTCAGTCTCAGAAGGTTGTGCATTTCTAAGTATTTCTCCATTTCTTCCAGATTGTCCATTTTATTGGCACAGAGTTTCTTGTAGTAATCTCTCATGATCCTTTGTATTTCTGTAGTGTCAGTTGTTACTTCTCCTTTTTCATTTCTAATTCTATTGATTTGAGTCTTCTCCCTTTTTTTTCTTGATGAGTCTGGCTAATGGTTTATCAATTTTGTTTCTCTTCTCAAAGAACCAGCTTTTAGTTTTATTGATCTTTTCTATCATTTCCTTCATTTATTTTTCATTTATTTCTGATCTTATCTTTATGATTTCTTTCCTTCTGCTAAATTTGGGGTTTTTTTGTTCTTCTTTCTCTAATTGCTTTAGGTGTAAGGTTAAGTTGTTTATTTGAGATGTTTCTTCTTTCTTAAGGTAGGATTTTATTGCAATAAACTTCCCTCTTAGAACTGCTTTTGCTGCATCCCATAGGTTTTGGGTCATCGTGTTTTCATTGTCATTTGTTTCTAGGTATTTTTTGATTTCCTCTTTGATTTCTTCAGTGATCTCTTGGTTATTAAGTAGTGTATTGTTTAGCCTCCATGTGCTTGTATTTTTTACAGATTTTTTCCTATAATTGATATCTATTCTCATAGTTTTGTGGCCGGAAAAGATACTTGATACAATTTCAATTTTCTTAACTTCACCAAGACTTGATTTGTGACCCAAGATATGATCTATCCTGGAGAATGTTCCATGAGCACTTGAGAGGAATGTGCATTCTGTTGCTTTTGGATGGAATGTCCTATAAATATCAATTAAGTCCATCTTGTTTAATGTATCATTTATAGCTTGTGTTTCCTTATTTATTTTCATTTTGGATGAGCTGTCCATTGGTGAAAGTGGGGTGTTAAAGTCCCCTACTATGATTGTGTTACTGTCGATTTCCCCTTTTATGGCTGTTAGTATTTGCCTTATGTATTGAGGTGCTCCTATGTTGGGTTCATAAATATTTACAATTGTTATATCTTCTTCTTGGATCGATCTCTTGATCATTATGTAGTGTCTTTCTTTGTCTCTTGTAATAGTCTTTATTTTAAAGTCTATTTTGTCTGATACAAGAATTACTACTCCAGCTTTCTTTTGGTTTCCATTTTCATGGAATATCTTTTTCCATCCCCTCACTTTCAGTCTGTATGTCCCTAGGTCTGAAGTGGTTCTCTTGTAGACAGCATATATACGGGTCTTGTTTTTGTATCCATTCAGACAGTATATGTCTTTCGGTTGGAGCATTTAAACCATTTACATTTAAGGTAATCATTGATATGTATGTTCCTATTCCCATTTTCTTAATTGTTTTGAGTTTGTTTTTGTAGGTCTTTTCCTTCTCTTTTGTTTCCCACTTAGAGAAATTCCTTTAGCATTTGTTGTAAAGGTGGTTTGGTGGTGCTGAATTCTTTTAACTTTTGCTTCTCTGTAAAGCTTTTAGTTTCTCCATCAAGTCTGATGAGATACTTGCTGGGTAGAGTAATCTTGGTTGTAGGTTTTTCCCTTTCATCACTATTAAATGTGTCCTGCCACTCCCTTCTGCTTGCAGAGTTTCTGCTGAAAGATCAGCTGTTCACCTTATGGGGATTCCCTTGTATGTGAATTTGTTGCTTATCCCTTTCTGATTTAATATTTTTTCTTTGTATTTAATTTTTGATAGTTTGATTAATATGTGTCTTGGTGTTTTTCTCCTTGGATTTATCGTGTATGGGACTCTCTATGCTTCCTGGATTGACTGACTATTTCCTTTCCCAAGTTAGGGAAGTTTTCAACTATAATCTCTTTAAATATTTTCTCAGACACTTTCTTTTTCTCTTCTTCTTCTGGGACCCCTATAATTCAAATGTTGGTGTGTTTAATGTTGTCCCATAGATCTCTGAGACTGTCCTCAATTCTATTCATTCTTTTTTTCTTTATTCTGCTCTGTGGTAGTTATTCCACCATTTTATTTCCAGATCACTTATCCATTCTTCTGCCTCAGTTATTCTGCTATTGATGCCTTCTAGAGAATTTTTAGTTTCATTTATTGTGTCGTTCATCATTTTTTGTTTGCTCTTTAGTTCTTCCAGGTCCTTGTTAAACGTTTCTATTTCCAAAATTTTGTGTCATCTTTACTATCATTACTCTGAATTCTTTTTTAGGTAGACTATTTCCTCTTCATTTGTTTGGTCTGGTGGGGTTTTGCCTTGCTCCTTCATCTGCTGCATATTTCTCTGTCTTCCCATTTTGCTTAACTTACTGTGTTGGGGGTCTCCTTTTTCCAGGCTGTAGGTTCACAGTTCTCATTGTTTCTGGTGTCTGCTCCCAGTGTGTAAGGTTGGTTCTATGGATTGTGTAGGCTTCCTGGTGGAGGCGACTGGTGCCTGTGTTCTGGTGGGTGGGGCTGGATATTGTCTTTCTGGTGGGCAGGGCTGCATCTGGTGGTGTGTTTTGAGGTGTCTGTTAAATTAGTATGATTTTAGGCAGCCTCTCTGCTAATGGGTGGGGTTGTGTTACTGTCCTGCTAGTTGTTTGGCATTGGGCATCCACCACTGGAGCTTCCTGGCCATTGGTTGGAGATTGGTCTTATTGTTGAGACACAGATCTCTGGGAGAGCTCTCACCAAATGATTTTATGTGGGTCCAGGAGGTCTCTGATGGTCCAGTGTCCTGAACTTGGCTCTCCCACCTCAGAGGCTCAGGCCTGACACCACACCAGAGCACCAAGACCCTGTCAGCCACAGTGCTCAGAAGAAAAGGGAGTAAAACAGAAAAAAAAAATAATTTTTATTATTTTAAAAATTAAATAAAATAAGAACTAAAATAAAATAAGACAAAATAAAACTATTTTTAAAATTATTAAAATAAAAATGTAATAATAAAAAAGAAGAGAGCAACCAAACCTATAAACAAATCCACCAGTGATAACACCACTAAAATCTATACTAAGATAAACACTAAAATCAGAAACAAGTCAGTCGCAGACAGCAAACCCCAAGTCTTCAGTTTCTCCCAAAGTCCACCTCCTCAATTTTGGGTTGATTCGTTGTCTATTCAGGTATTCCACAGATGCAGGGTACATCAAGTTGATTGTGAGGATTTAATCTGCTGCTCCTGAGGCTTCACGGAGAAATTTCCCTTTCTCTTGTTTGTTCACCCAACTCCTGGGTTTCAGCTTTGTTTTTGGCCCTTCCTCTGCATGTAGGTTGCCCTCAGGCTTCTGTTCCTCCCCAGACAGGATGGGATTAAAGCAACGGCTGATTAGGGGACTCTGGCTCACTCAGGCTGGGTGGAGGGAGGGGTACGGTAGTTATAACTGGAACGCTGGGTGAGCCTGCGGTGGCAGAGACCGGCATGACATTGCAACAGGGTGAGGCATGTGGTGTGTTCTCCTGGCGAAGTTGTCTGTGGCTCACAGGACCCTGGCAGTGGCAGGCTGCACAGACTCCCGGGGGGGTTGGGTGGGGGCGTGTGTGGATAGTGACCTGTGCTTACACAGAGGATTCTTGGTGGCTACAGCACTAGCGTCAGCGTTTCATGCCCGTCTCTGGCTTCGGAGCTGATAGCCGTGGCTCGTGCCCATCTCTGGAGCTCGTTTAGGCGGTGTGCTGCCTTCTGTGGGCAGACAGGGAAGGAATCACCTCTCCTCACACACCCCGAAACAATGGTCTCTTGCCTCTTAGGTAGGTCCAAAGCTTTCCCGGACTCCCTCCCGGCTAGCTGTGGCACACTAGCCCCTTTCAGGCTGTGTTCACACAGCCAACCCCAGTCCTCTCCCTGGGATCTGACCTCCAAAGCCTGAGCCTCAGCTCCCAGCCCCCACCCGCCCCGGCGGGTGAGCAGACAGGCCTCTCGGGCCGGTGAGTGCTGGTCGGCACCGATCCTCTGTGCGGGAATCTCTCCGCTTTGCCCTCCGCACCCCTGTTGCAGAGCTCTCCTCCGCGGCTCCGAAGCTTCCCCCCTCCGCCACCCGCAGTCTCTGCCCACGAAGGGGCTTCTAGTGTGTGGAAACCTTTCCTCCTTCACGGCTCCCTCCCACTAGTGCAGGTCCCGTCCCTGTTCTTTTGTCTCTGTTTTTCTTTTTTCTTTTGCCCTACCCAGGTACGTGGGGAGTTTCTTGCCTTTTGGGAGGTCTGAGGTCTTCTGCCAGCGTTCAGTAGGTGTTCTGCAGGAGCTGTTCCACATGTTGATGTATTTTTGATGTATTTGTGGGGAGGAAGGTGATCTCCATGTCTTAATCCTCCGCCATCTTTAAGGTCTCCCCTCCAAACCATTTAGTCTTAGTGGTGGTAAGGAAGTATATATGTTGACATCATGCATAAACAATCTCAAATTTTATGAAAAAGTTGTATTCCAGAACTGTTTGTTTGAAATTTGGTAAGTGTTCTGTCACAGAAACAGTGTGTTGATTAGCAATGAAGGTGTCAGGTTAACCCACAGAAGCTTAGTTATTTCATGCTATGTGCATGAACTGCAACATGCATTGTCAGACCACCTGGGAATAGGAATCAGGAAACTTGACACTTAGATGGAAGAAGAATGGCTCTTACCATTTCTTAGGGATGGCCCTAAGCAAAAATTTGGAACCTGTGAGATTTACCCTGGACTTCCATCTACAAACCCCCTCTGTTCTCCTTCCCTCCACTAGTGACACCCTGGCAGTCTTAGTACACCCTTAACCTGCCCTAAGACACTTGTATTTAGGCACCTCACCTGCCATTTCCATGCTGTTTTAAAAGGTCTACCTTCCTTCATCTCTCAGTTTCCTATTTTCTCAGTACATTTGCTCTCAGATAGGTGCTAAGAACAGATCAGTCAGAACAAAGTCAGTCACACTAAGCCATGGAAAACCAACAATTTCTCTGTAAGTGTTTTTTTAAAAGAGACTTGTTGACCAAAATATATAAATTCAGATAAAATGATGCAGTTATAACAGTTTGAGGAGGTGCTGGGGGCATGGGAAACATCATAGAAGTTGGTCAACTTGTAATTCCTACCATGTAACTAAATTTGTGTATTACACCCTGACCTTTTATTTGTGTTTGCACTACAGATTCATGTGCTTCAGCTATTGGTTCTGGCTCTGACACCACAAGATGACATATAATTTGTCATGAAAAGCATTCTGTCTCAGGGTAATTAACAGTACCTACTGAAACAAAGAGGTCCCAAATGTTGATGGATTTACACAATAAAAGTTTATTTCTGTTCACACAAAGTCTTGTGGAAGTCAGGCAGCTCTTCTCTAACAGGAGAATCAGGTGGCTCTGTCAGGTCAGTCCTTCAGTTCCAGCTGCTAAAGAAAGAACTTGGAAGACTGAGCTGGATGCTCCAGAGGCAGACGGGACACATGACACACAGCTTCTCTGCCCGTTTTTGTCTTGGCCACACTCCTTTATCTGGTCTAATCCAATGCAAGGGAGTCAGAAATGTGGAGGAGCACATGGAGAGGGTGGCCCTTAGCACTCTCTGCCACACCCTGGCTCGTGGGTATTTGTCCTTAGAGTAAGCTGCTCACCTTTTTCTTTCCTACCTGCAACTAAAACTTATTTGAAGCTCCACAGCTCCTTCCCCTATGATACAGCGCCACCACCTATGTTGTGTTGTGTGTGTGTGTGTTAGCCTGGCTAATGCCTGGTGTAATTTAATGGCAGTGACATGAGTAGGAAGACAAGTGAGGAAGCTAGTGCCAGCGGGGTAGTTTGGGAAATGAGAAGAACTGAGCAACCTATGCAGAATCAGGAGGCATGGAAAGGTTACTTGTGTATTGTGTTTCCTAAATCAGGGACTCTTCTCTCTCGTCCTCACTGTTTGTTTCAATAACAGCTAGCAAAATAACTCCTTTTTTCTCTGCTAGTAACTGCTTCACAAAATTGTTGGGATACAAACATTAAGTCTAAAAGTGCAGGGACCAAGATGACCTATCTCCAGCCGTTTAAATTTTAGGAAAACTATATCAACAAACTCCAAATATCAAGGCAATGTCATATAGTGTGAGTTCTAAGAAGAAGTGTACGCCACTGAGAATTATGGAGAAGGAAGTCAGTCCACTGGACTTCACTTATGCACTGGTGTAGACTTCCTAGGAATTGCTATGAATGTCAGTTACTTGTGAGATGTAAAGTGAATCATATCTGATATTTTAATGGGTTTAGGTTGTGAGTTGGTTTCATAAATCAGGAAACACTCAGATTCCTGAGTGCTTGAGTGGACAATCCCCTGAACTGTCTAATGTGTTCTCACTGTGTAATTTCCTAGTCCCAGTGTTCTTTGAATGTGGAGCCTGTAATTCCTCAAGTTGATTTAAAACTTCTATCTTGGCTCTTAAAACTCGAATATTTTATGTCTTTTGTTTATTCTATCTTCCTTTTCACTGCAATTTCTGTTAGTTTCAATTTTCCAACCATATTTTTCATATAAGCAAAATAGCTGCATGCTACCAAGAAGATGTAGATGGCAGAGCTGATGTTAGAACACAGAGCAATTGACCTGGCTTAGAAAGGGAAATAAAGTAACATGTGCATGGAAAAACATTAGTATGGAGGTTTTTGTTTTTTTGTTTTCTTTTCCTGTAGCTGAAAGGGCAACCTTCCAGCCGCCAGACAAGTCCCAATCTCAGATACATTAAAATTCAGATTATGAAGTATATGTCATAAAAGTTAACTTCACGACTAACAAGACATAGACCTACTAAATCTGGAAAGGAAGAATTCTTATGTCCTTCAGTATTCTACACTTCAGAGTTTTTAGGATACTTTCATCTACTTTATTTCATTTGTTCTTCATAACAACCTCATGAGTATGTAGGACATTAATTCTTATGGCCATTTCATAGTTAAAGTAAATGAAACCAGAGGGCTCATGCATCTGGCTGGGGTCACACTCTCGTTAAGTGACTGAGTCAGAATTGGAGCCTACTTCTCCTGACACTTGGTCTAATTTTCCTTGTACTATAACAACTTTGAGTTTTCTTATCACCATACTAAGACACTACTGCTAGGAAAGCTACTCATTTATTGGCTTTTCTAGAGACAGCAGTTTGCTCATCTCTAGAGAGGGTCTTTCAACTCTCATTCCCTTTTCCTGGAAGGTGGAAATAGTAATATTCATGCCTCCTTGGTGAGCACATGGAGAGGGTACACTATAATAGTTAAAAAGCATCACTGTCATCCTTAACTCACACTGCATATGCAATCTTTGAGCAAATCCCTGGGTTCTCTCTGAAGCATATCCTGAATTCAACCACTTCTCACCACTTCTGCCACCACCACATGTCTAGTTTGGGCTCTTGCCATGGTCACCTGACCATCTCCCTCCTTCCTTTCTGACTGAGCTCACCTCTGAAGTCTGATCCCCCCATATCAGGCAGACCATCCCCTCCTCAGCTCAGAACCTTCCAAGGCTCCTGATCAGCCTCAGAATAAAATATTCCACAGCATTCTGCAAGATATGCCCCTGGGAACCTTTTTTTACTACATTTCCCACCATTCCTCTCTCAACTTATAGTCCCATTTGCCTCCTTCCCATTCCTTTAATGTGACAAGCCTTCACTGTAGGCATTTCACCACCTGGGGACTCTTTCCTTGCAAATGTGTGCCTGGCTACTTTCCTACCTTTGGTCTGGTATCATTACAAAGATGCCTCTGAAAAGAGGCCTTTTGTGACCATTCTATCTTGTTAAGCTGTACCCAATACACACTATCACTTTTATCCCTTAATACTGTTTATTATATTAGAAATATTTTTATTCATTAATTTTCTTTCTTCTGCACTGGAATATGAGCTCCATGAGGGTAGGGAATTTGTCATTATATTTCCATTATATTTCCAGTGCCTAGAGTAGTATGTGGCATGTAATAGGTGTCTAATAAATATTCATTCCATGGATAAATTTGTTGAAGGAATGAATGACTCATGGGGTAAAGCCACTTGGGTTTTAATATGGCTTGGCTATTTGACATTAGTCTATTACTTAACTTCTCTTAGCCTCAGTTTTCACATCTGTAAAATGGCAATTATAATAGTCTCTGCCTCATTATTAGTTTGCTATAACATTAGGTGAGATCATTCACATACATTGCTTCACAGGTGCCTGACATATAATAGGCACTCAAAACTTTTTGAAAACTATTGACTCTGCCACCCATGGATAAAATGCAATTTTGTTATTCTCAGTGGAACTGTGCCCAGCCATTTAGAACAGGCAGTCAATGGAACGAGTGACTCAGCTCTTAATTCAAGCTATACAGAATCTTGGATCTCAATTTTTGGAGACTGCATAATTGCCTTTCAATAGGAAATGTGGCAAAAACCTGTTCAGGTTTTGTAGGCTGTCTTTGTTTTCACTATCTCTGTCAGTAAAGTGACTTTCTTTGCAGAAATCTGGCTAGAGGCTGTGGAACCCTTCATTTCATCTGATTTAACACCTGGTGCCAGGAGGGCCATTGTGTTAGATTTTGGGGAAGAGGTTTTGTGAAAACGAGATTACACCCATTTTCTTGAGTGGAGGGCTGAGCCTGGTCATGAAGCCAGGCATGCTGGGAACAGTGATCCAATTTGCTTTCCTAAGCTCCTGGCTTTATGAACTTTCTTAGAAAAGTCCAGAATCACCTCACATTTCTGTGGCCTAGGCCTGGCCCTGGGCTGCCCTCTAGATGTTCATCCTGGTGATCCTAGTGACTCATTCTGAGGCTGAAGCTGGATGGCTCCTGACCCTTCCCTGCCTGGGCTTTCCCTCTGACAGAAGAGCTCCTGTCACAGGTGCCTCAGGTATTCAATGGGCTGTGGCTGCCCTTAGGGCAATTCTGTAAGTACCAGCTTCATGGCAGAGGGAGTTAAGAGAGGGGAAACTTCCCCAGACACCTCATCACAGCAACATTTGTAGGAAGTCAAGAAAGATATTTCAGAGAAGACCTGAGCTTCTGGTTTATAATCCATACAGGAGATAAGATGTGACTTTTAAAAGCAAATATGCAGGTCAGGGTAGAAAATTATGAAAATCTTATGAATGATTTGTTAGAAAGTGCTTTAGGAGACCCATGCTGGGGGATTCCTGAAGGAAGGCCTGAGACATAGAAGTCCTGTTTGACCTACTCTCACTTGAAACCAGTGTTTTCCACAGCTGTAAGAAGAATGACAAAGACAATACCTGTCAAGATGCTAGAGTTCAGCAGAATCCCCTGAGAGGCCTGTAGAATATATGGATTCCTGGATTCCATCCTCAGAACTTCTTATTGAATAGGTCTGAAGTTAGGCCCAGATACTTGCTGTCATCATCGTCTTTCTCCTCCTTCTCCCTTCCTCCCCCTCCTCTTCCTCCTCTCCCTTTTCCTCCCCTCCTATGGACTGGGAGAAAATAGCTGCAAATGATGCAATTGACAAGGGCTTAATTTCCAAAATATACAAACAGCTCATACAACTCAATGACAAAAAATAAAATATAAAAAAATAGGCAGAGACCTAAATAGACATTTCTCCAAAGAAGACATACAGGTGGCCAATAAACACATGAAAAGATGTTCAACTTCACTAATTATTAGAGAAGTGCAAATCAAAACTACAATGAGGTATCACCTCACACTGGTCAGAATGACCATCATTAAAAGGTCTACAAATAACAAATGCTGGAGAGAGTGTGGAGAAAATGGAACCCTCCTACACTGTTGGTGGGAATGTAAATTGGTGCAGCCACTACGGACAGTACAGAGGTTCCTTTAAAAACTAAAAATAGAGTTACCATATGATCCAGCAATCTCACTCCTGGGCATATATCTGGAGAAAACTCTAATTTGAAAAGTACCTGCACCCCAATGTTTATAGCAGCACTATTTACAATAACCAAGACATGGAAGCAAACTAAATGTCCATCAACAGATGAATGGATAAAGAAGATATGATATGATATATATATATATATATATATATGTATGTATACACAAAATGGAATACTACTCAGCCATAAAAAGAATGAAGTACTGCCATTTGCAGCAACATGGATGGACCTAGAGATTATCATATTAAGTTAAGTAGGCCAGAAAGAAAAAGATTTGTCTTTAATAAAAAAGATTTATCACTTGTATGTGGAATCTAAAACATGATAAAAATGAAATTATTACAAGACAGAAACAAACTCACAGACATAGAAAAAAATGTATGGTTACCAAAGGGGAAGGGGTATGGGGGAAGGATAAATTAGGAGTTTGGGATTGGCAGATGCAAACTACTATATATAAAATAGATAAAAAACAAGGACCTACTGTATAGCGCAGAGAACTGTATTCAATATAGTTCAATACATAATAAACCATATATATACATATGACTGGATCACTTCGCTATACACCAGAAACTAACACAACATTGAGTGTAAATCAACTATACTTCAATAAAAAAAATAATAAATAAATAAACAAATAAATAAATAAAATAAAATTGCTACCTAATATCCCACTGTTTGAATAATCCATACATTGTTTATTATTTTTGCTTTGATGGACATTTAGTTTGTTTTCAGTTTTTGACTACCATGAATAAGTCTGCCATAAACATTCTTATCAATTTCTTTTTGTGAACTTATGTTTTTGTTTCTCTTGGGTAAATACCTAGGAGGGAAATTGCTCATAGGATAGATATATATTTAAATTTATAAGACACCAAAGACTCTTCTTCATAATGGGTGAATCACTTCATACTCTCAATAGTAATTCAGGAGAGTTCCAGTTGCTCCATATCCTCACCAACATTTGGTACTGTTAGATTAATTTTTTTAATTTAATTAAAAATGTTGAACATGCTTTTATGTATTTAATGATCACTTGTAATATCTTCTTCATTGAATTGTCTGTTCAAATCATTTGAACATTTTAATGGGGTTCCTTGTCTTTTTATTGTTGATATTTGTGTCCTTATATTTTGAATATGTTTTTATAAGATATACATATTATAAATAATTTTCCCAAAATGTAGCTTATCATTTTTAAAAGATTGCTTTTGATAAGTAGACATTTTTAGTTTTGAGTTTAATTTATCAAGTTTTTCTTTTATAGTTAGTACTTTTTTGGTATTGTTTCAAGAAACATTCCTTTCCATGAAATTGCAAAGGTATTCTATATTTTTTTCTAGGAGTTTTATAGTTTAGGACTCTGATCAATTTGAATTTGTGTGTGGTATGTATGTGTGTGTAATGAGATAGTAGGCTGATATCCATACTTTTTTTCCATACAGATATTTAGTTCTTCCAGCAGCATTTGATGAAAAGACTTGAATTAACCTGATACCTTGGTTTTCTGTATTTTAAATAAGCACTTTACATGGTTCTGATGTAGAGTATTCAAGGATTATTTAATATATACCACTGAGGAGGAAGAGTGAGTGTTTGCTTTTCTAATAGAGAAAACTACTACCAGTGGAATAACATTATCGATAATAACTAGAAGAGACTAAATTTGATCAGACTTTTGCTGCTTTACCTCCATTAAAATGAGAATATTCTATCTGATTTAATCTTTACGACAATCCTATAGAGTAGATATTATTATCTGCGTATGAAGATATAGAGGCTCAAGAGCTTAATTCACTTGTCCAAAGACACTCTTTAGGAAATATTGAAGCCAAAATCCAAATTCCAGTTTTCTGACTCTAGAGCCACTCTCTTAACCACTGTGTTTTCTGCCTTCTTTCATGGTATACTGACTTTGTTTCACTACTCATACCTGAATGTAATGGTTCCTTAATTCTGTGGTCCTTAAACATTTTTTCTCTCAGGTCTACTTTATACTCTTAAAAGCTATTGAAGACCTCAAAGAGCTTTTTTAATATGGGTAATATCCATTTACATGTATTGTATTAGAAACTAAATCTGAGAAACTTTCAAAATATTGATCAATTTATTTAAAAAATAACAATAATTAATCCACCACAGGCTAACCTAAATAAGATATGTTACTAAAAAGTATTTTCCAGAAAAATAATTAGTGAGAAGAGTGGCACTATTTTACATTTTTTCAGATCTCATTAATATCTGGCATAACGGAAGATATCTGTGTTCTCATATCTGCTTCTCATTCAGTCTGTTGAGCTATATTCTTTTTGTTGAAGTACAGTATATGAAGAAAATCTGGCCACACACCTAAATGAGGTTGGACCATAAAATAATTAATAGCCTTTTGATTACGATGAATAGCCAGGTGATTATGACTATTGTTTGATATTATATCAAACCCCAACAAATGGTGGTTTTTAAATATTAACTACTACTTAAATTTGTTGCAGTGTGGAATCCAAAACCATAGTGCATATCAGTGAGCTTTTTGTACTCAGTGTAGGTGAATATTTTATCCATGCATGATTGTGTAAAAATATGCATTGGTCATTTGGAAAATATCCAGTCACTGACTTATACAGATTCTGATGGGCATGAAAATGCACTGCTGAGATATCCTACTGAAGGGAATATAATTGACTAACAGCATTTGCTGCTGTCCTTCTGGATGTATGAAACAACATTTGTACAAAAGTCATGCTTCGGATTGCTGATCACAGCTAAGGAATGAGTGTAGGTGAAAGCACTAATGCTGTCCCATCCCTGCAAGATGTAGACATCCTTAAACTGGTGACTTTGGCTCCATAACTTGCTAGTGGCTTGGCAGAAACATTCCTGGAACTGCACTGCAGTCTGAAACTCTCCCTACCCCATCCATGTTCCTTCCTCTCTCCTTCACAAGTGTCAGACCTACACTGTGGTCTGAAGGCTTTCCTTGCCTTCTCTGGCTCTCTCTCTCCCTTTACCCTTCAGAGGTATTTCCAGTAACTTCTTTGAGTGTCTGAACTCATTTTAGCATCTGCTTTTCAGGATGCTAGAACTAATAAGCATATCTCTAAATGTTGACACATTTTATCACCCCAAACTCATCAGGAAAGTTTAAGCATTGAGGAGCTGTCAAGTACAAAATGAAAGAAAGGAGTTTTCAAAAATTCTAACATTCACTTGAAAACTTGAGTTTTATCACTTGCAGCATATACTCTCAGTTGTTTCTGTAAAGTAGCAGGCTTACTTTATTCAATCAGGTGAAAATTTCTGCCAAATTCCCAAGTCTGAATAATCATAGTTTACCTGTCAGTAGTTCTTTCTAGGAAGAAAGCAGCTAGTTCAGCTCACAGCTCAACCATACAACCATTTTTCCTTGAGAAAAATCATTGGACTGAAGAATGCAGCAGTACTTTTAATCCATCTGTGCCATTTCATCACATATGGTATTAGAAAGATGTGTCTTGAGGGTCAAGATGTAATAAAATTAATATTTTTTATTGCTTCCTCAGGGACATTCCTAAGTGGAACTGGTACTATTTTTATTGCATGTGTGTAGCAGTGAAGAATATAATGACTACTAATAGTGTTTGTTGCCGCTGACTTGATTTA
Source organism: Hyperoodon ampullatus (assembly GCF_949752795.1). Classification (NCBI taxonomy): domain Eukaryota; kingdom Metazoa; phylum Chordata; class Mammalia; order Artiodactyla; family Ziphiidae; genus Hyperoodon; species Hyperoodon ampullatus. The sequence continues at coordinate 64,412,787 of NC_136921.1, read as the reverse complement.
TGCTCTGAACTTAATCATTTTACCCCTCACTGTTTTTGCTCTATCAGTGCAAAAGTCAACACAGTGAGAAAGGCAAATGACTCCTTAGTATTAATATAAAAATAGTTTTGACCTCACAGACCCTCTGAAAGGGCTATGGAACTCCCAGGTATTCACAAACTATACTCTGAGAACCATCTCATGGAGATGTCGAGCACACAGTAAGTATAGTACTACTTTCTAGGCTCTGAGGATGCAAAGATGGACAGTGCCAAGTACCTGCTCTCAAGGAGCTCTGGCTTTTTAAAAGGGGACGCCAGTCATTAAATAAGTAGATTAGAGTTAGTGGAGTGTGCTATGGAAGAGAGACAAAAGATATTTTGGTTCTGTCTGTAAGGGTCAGAGGAGTCTATGCCAGGGGGTGATTCTTGGAGCAAGACCTGAAGATTAAGAAATGACTTACCCAAAAAATAAAGGAGGTTGGCCTTCCAGGAGGAGGGAAAAACATAATGCAAAGATATGTAGGCATGGCAGAGTGTGGTATGTTTCTACAAGTATCTGAAAAACAGTAAAAAATATTATTTTAATCTACCTCAAAGATCCCAAAAAGTTTTAGTTATGTATTTTGCTAGAATTTAGATTTTTGTGTTATTACTGAACTAAGTAGATCACTGTATGGCACCCCTCCTTAGTGCCTGGTACAGTGACAGACACGGCCTTACATTGTGACCCCTTTATTTACCCTCATGGTATCTACTTCTTAATCACCTTGTGGAACACTATTTCTTGGTTTTTTGTTGTTGTTGTTTTGTTTTTTTTTGCGGTATGCGGGCCTCTCACCGTTGTGGCCTCTCCCGTTGTGGAGCACAGGCTCCGGACGCGCAGGCTCAGCGGTCATGGCTCACGGGCCCAGCCGCTCCGCGGCATGTGGGATCTTCCCGGACCGGGGCACGAACCCGTGTCCCCTGCATCGGCAGGCGGACTCTCAACCACTGCGCCACCAGGGAAGCCCTATTTCTTGTTTTTGTTTTTATGTTTTAATAGGACCAAAAAATAAGACACATCTGAATATTTCCCTAACTATTCAAATGTGACTGACGTCATCATTAAGAATTATGTTGTTCTCACATATATGAAGCTCAAATGCCCACATTCTCCAGTAGCTCAGATCTGGTTTATTTAGTATGTGTAAAACCATGAATCTTGAAATCCAAGCCCTTGTGTTTCTGAACATGCTTATGATTTGCTAAACCATAAAGAAAGTAGATCCTTTAGATCAGAAACCCACAGTGCAAACAAATGTATTAGTGTGGGGTGTATTGAATGTTTATTTATGTAAACCCAAGATTGCTAGGGAGAGTTCACCAAACAAATCACTATGATTCAGATGTTTCCTAACAACCACCTGGGGGAGGAGTGTGATCTTCTCATTTAGTCTTAATCACTGGCAATCAGGGACATTTGACAACTGGGAAATATCACACAAATTATTAGAAGAGCAATCATAAAACATCATAAAGAATAGAAAGAAATATGGTCTTCCCTGTGCCAGGGATTTATGTACAATTGCTTAAAATATTTAAAGATCTTGTCACGTCCCTTCCCAAGCTATCATGTCTAAATCCAAGTTATCTTTTTAACTAAAGTCCTGTCCAAAAGAACCACAGGCTCTTGTAGGCCAAGTCTTTTTATCTGAAACAAAATGAATGAATTTTAATACTATATTCATGTTTGATTTTGTATATCTCAACATTTGGCACCTAGGTGGAAATTTTAGCTTTGTAGTCTCTCTTTATAAACCTGTAAATATTTCTAGACCAAGAAGTTTCCAAATGCTGTCACCTTAGCTTTTGTTTGAAAGAACATCAAAAATCATAACAAGCAGGACTTGTTTCATGAGCTTCCGTGACTGAATCTCTGAGGCCTAGGATGTTCTCTTTGCTCACCTCCCTTTCTAAATATATATATATATATATATATATATATATATATATATATATATATATATATATATATATATATATATATATATATATTTTTTTTTTTTTTTTGCCGTACGCGGGCCTCTCACTGTTGTGGCCTCTCCCATTGCAGAGCACAGGCTCTAGACGTGCAGGCTCAGCAGCCATGGCTCATGGGCCTAGGCGCTCTGTGGCATGTGGGATCTTCCCGGACCGGGGCACGAACCTGTGTCCCCTGCATCGGCAGGCAGACTCTCGACCACTGCGCCACCAGGGAAGCCCTCTAAATATTTTTATATATGTGAAATTTTATTAAGGTAAACAATAACAATAGGAAATGAATGGGGAAAGTAAGTCATATGAATGCAGTCTGGGAATGTATTAAAGAGTGTATGAAAAAGAGAAAGGTAGGCAAATTGCTGTAACAATGGCTCCAAAAATCTAAGTGACAGTTTTTAGATGTGACGCCAAAAACATAGGCAACAAGAGCAAAAATAAATATAGTAGGACCATATCAAACTATAGCAACGGAAACAATCCAAAAAATTTAAAAAGCAATCTACAGAATGGGAGAAGTATTTGCAAACCATATATCTGATAAAGGATTAATATCCAAAATATAGAAGGAACTCATACAACTTAATAGCAAAAAATTAAGTACCCCAATTTAAAAAAATGGGCAAGGAACCTGAATAGACATTTTCCCAAGAAGACATACAAATGACTAACCGGTAATGAAATATCACCCCGCACTTGTTAGGATGACTATTATCAAAGAGTCAAAGATAACAAGTGTTGGCAATGATGTGAAGAAAACGGAATCCTTATACACCATTGGTAGGAAGATAAATTGGTGCAGCCTCTATGGAAAACAGTATGGAGGTTCCTCAAAAACTTAAAAATAGAACTACCATATGACCCAGCAACCCTTCTCTGGCTATATATCTGAAGGAAATGAAATTAATATCTTGAAGAGATATCTGCACTACTAGGTTCATTGCCATTCAATAGCAAAGATATGGAAACAACCTAAATGTCTGTTCATGAATGAATGGATACTATATATATATATATGTATATATATGTTATATATATGTAGTGGCCCCACTGTATCCTAGGTTTTTGGATTTCACCACTGGATTCTTTGTCTCTAGCTGGCAGGAGAAGAAAGAGAGAATTGCATGTGAGGTTTGGGGGGCCAGGCCTGGAGATGGTGTAGCTCACTCTTGTCCCTATTATTGGCCAGATCGAAGTCTCAGGCCCCCATACAACTGCAGGGGAGATTGAAAAGTCTGGTCTGGTTGTATACCCTGGAGCAGTGGTTCCCAACCATTTTGGCACCAGGGACTGGCTTCGTGGAAGACAGTTTTTCCACGGACGGTGGTGTGTGTGTGTGGGGGTGTTCAGGCAGTAATGCCAGCGATGGGGAGTGGCAGATGCAGCTTCACTTGCTTGCCTGCCACTCACCTCCTTCTGTGCGGCTGGTTCCTAACAGGCCCCGGGGTTGGGGACCCCAGTTCTGGAGGACATGGAAGCAGAGTTTGATGTACACACTGGGTACACATTCTGTTGTCTCAGTCACACACATCAATATGTTCTTAGTGATAGTTGTTAGTATTATGGGTAGGTTGCCTGTAGAAAAACCTCAAATCTGTGCTGGTAGGCATGTATTCATAATTTTGTTTATTCACTCAACAAATTCTATTAACATCACTCTGAGCAGGGCATTGGCAAGGCACTCAGTATGCAACACTGAGCAGAGAATATAACACAGAGGTACATCATAGTCCCTCCCTTCAGGAGCTTACAGTCTCCTACTAGCTAACACATCTACTTTCTCATCAGCTGCCTTCATTCATCTCTAAGCTGCTGACAGTGTAGGAATAGGAAGGAAGGGAAAGCAAGTACTTGTCCTAATTTACTATCCCAGAGGTAGCTCCGGCAGTAGGCATGTATATCAGTTTATCCCCTATAGCCGTCTTAAGAACAATCAGAAGAATGTGTAATTTATATTTTATAGTGCTTCATGTTTTTAAATATGCTTACATATACTGGTGAAGAGGACTTGAAATTAGCTGTGTGACCTTAGGCAAATAACTTAAGCGCTCAAGGTTAATTTTTGACCTGTACAATGGGAATGATAATAGAATCTACCTCTTAGGGTGATTGTGAAAATGAAATGAAATGGAATTCATAAAATGGCTAGCAGAATGCCTAACCCACCATAATAAAAAAGGTGATATTAACTAGTGTTTTCATTTTTATTTGACTTTAAAAACAACCCTGTGGAGTAGATTTTATTTTATAAATGAGAAAATCTACAGTTCAGAGAAGTTAAGATTCTAGAAAGAGGTTGCACAGCTTAGTAATCACAGGGTCAGGGTTGACTCCTAGATTAGTGCCCTTTCATTGATCCATGATTCTTTGCAAGCCCTACAAGTTATAGAATACTTTTGAGGATATTTATTTTCTTCTATATTAAAAAGAAACTAAGCTAACATCTTTAATAAAATGGGAAAACAAGTACTACTTCCTCTGGGTAACTAGCCATGACAGTTTTCATAAGCATGAAATTTTAGGTTACAGGCAGCATATTTTCCAAACACTTGCACTTTGCTGCCTTTGTGTAAAAGTTGCTGTAGTTTGCAGACTGTGGGGAAAAAGAAGAGTGGGTGTAAGATTTGGAATCCCTAACTTCTAGTATTTGTTCTGCAGGTGGCCAGCTGAGGTGAGAGAAGTCACCTCGCCTCTCTTCAGTTTTTTATCTATAAAACAGTTTTCTGGAATGGCATGTAGTTACTAAGCACCCTGCCAATGGAGCATAAAGCAAATTAACTGATTAGTAAGAAGACAATGAAAACAAAGCATTTTGGAATTAGAAGTGAACTCAGGTCATCTTTAGATCCAGGCTGCCGAATCTAAGTCCTCTGATCCTAGGCCACTTAGCTTTTTGTAGAGATTAAATCCTTCAGCATCCTTAGAAAGTAGGGAGAGTCTGAATAGTCTCTGTTGCCATGGTAAAGGATATTCTGAAGATATGAATCGTGTCTATGTTGAGGGTCTAATTATGAACAAACCAGGAATCATATCCTACAACTATCTCTGTGCCCCCATAAGAAACAGACATGGTTCTGGTAAGTCTATGAATAAGCTTTTATACAATTGTATACTTGTATACAATTAACTTGTTATCCTCTAAAAATGTCTTTGTGGTCATCATAGAGACTTTCACTTTGTTTACTATAAAGACCAAGGAATACTCTTCTTTTAATTTCCCCAACCCTTTATTAATGTATATTTTTAAAAGAAAAAAGACTCTTACTCATTCTATGATTAGGGTGGAAATTCTGTTATCTTATTGAAATGATACAGTTACATTTCAATCAAAATGTTACAATTCAATTAGAGTTCATAGAGTCTTTTTATTCTGCAAAATCAAGTTGGCAAAAAAATTGCTGATGAATCTAAAGATCTTAAGTAAAAAAGAAATAGTTGATTAAAAATTCCACTATTAGATCTGTTTAGAAAGTATAAAAAAGGTCAGATGTTTATTTCATCATCAGTCTTTTAACTAATTTATTTTTACCTATGAAGAAACTGAAGCACAGAGAAGTCTGACTAATTTGTCACAGAGGAGGGAGTGAGGACCTAGGTTTGCCAGACTCCTGATACTGCACTCTTTTTATAAACTGCATTTGGTAAATTCATCTTGAACTTGCTTTGGTTTGAAGAAAAAACTGTGAAGGATTTTATTGTCAGAATATCAATAGAGAGAGAGAGTAAATGTTGGGGGATAAAAATAGACTAATAACCAGCTAAGCAAATGATTTAATCTGAACCTGAATCTCAGTTGCTAATCTGTAAAATATCTAGAACACATATACTTTCCTTCAGGCTTGTCATGGGACTTAGATGAGAGAGGGCCTAAAAAGTGCTTGGGGCTTAGTTGGATTCAACAATCTTCAGTTCCTTTCCTTCCTATAATATTAGCTACCATTTGCACACATTCTGTGTCATAATCACTCTGCCATGAATCATCTCATTATCTGCTCGGAACATGATGAAGTTGAAGCTTCTGGAAATTAAATCCAGTCCAAGGTCAACAAGTCAGAGAGAGTTTTCTAATTTAGATATCCCTGACACTGGAGACCATCCTCTTGATCACCACATGGATTTCTTTACTGTTGCTGCTGTAACAAATGATCACAGATTTAGTGGCTTCAATAGCACAAATTCATTCTCCTATGGTTTTGGAGATCAGAAACCCAAAGTCAGATTCAGTGGGCTAAAGTCAAAGTGTAGGCAGAGCTGGCTCCTTCTGGAGGCTCCAAGACAGATTGCATTCCTCACCGCATGCAGCTTCTGGAGGCTGCCTACATCCTTTGCTCATAGCCCCTTCCTCTATCCACAAAGCCAGTGGTGTACCTTGCTTCCATCATCATATTGTCTTCTTCCTCTGTGGTCAAACTCCTTCTGCTTCCCTCATTTAGGATACTTGAGATTACATTTAAGCCCCATCTGGATAATCCAGAATAATCTCATCTCGAGATTTTTAATTTAAGAATGTCTCCAAAGTCCCTTTTGCCCCATAAGGTAACATTCACAAATTCCAGGGATTAGGATCTATCTACCACAACATGTTACCTTATTTTCTTTTCCTTTCCTGTTATACAGTAACCAAGCTTTAGTTTTGTCTCCTAATTGCCGTGTCCTCTTTTTGGATTAAAATCCATCCCTTGATAGGTTTGTTTAACAGCAACAACAACAAAACTTGCTTTGGAGGGAGGTGCCAAGATCCACATGCTGAGAGCACTTACGACAGGTGGGTTCTGGACATTCTATTGGGTTAAGGACTTCCTGGGAAGCAGGCACCCTGACTCATATTTCAGCAGGCTGAACACACCACGAGTCTTGACTCCACTCAACTCTGAAAAATGCTAAATTTATGATTCCTCTGTGACCCATGATATAAACTGGCATAGCTGGATTTGAGTATCTAGAAACATGGCCAGGAGAGACTCCAAAGTTTCTTTCTTTTTCTGAAAATTTAAAGTTTTCCTCCCAGATTCTAAGAGCTCTGTTCATACTTCTGGAAAGCTTTTGGTATGTTTTATTAATGGCAGAGGTGCAGTCTTGAAGTCCTTCCATGACTCATTTCAGACAGATTATTCTGTAATTTTTATATATATTTTCCATCATCTATTCATCTATCTTTCTATTAATTTATTCATATTTGACATAAAATTTTTCATAAAATTTTTAATTCTTGATGTCTAGAGAAAGGAAGGCAAACTACCTACATTGTTCCTTTAAATATTTCTCATAATATAAGAACCTCATTACTCTACTCTTGTTAATTTTTATCATAAGTGATAATCTGAAGGATTTTTAAAGTTATTTTTTAAATTAAAGTTAAAATATTAAAAAAATATATATCTGTAAGCCTGCCATTCCTTAAAATAAATCAATAGATTTAGTTCTTCCTCTTGCTTTCCTGGCAATTCAACAATCTCTGACTCAATCCCATTTGTTCATTTTCAAAACCCATATTGCTTTCTGCCAACTGCAGACAGAGGGGGTTGCATAAATGAACTTGAACTGTATTGTTCTTTGATCTTAGGCCACCACCCTACATTGAAGGACAGTTAACGGAACAGCCCAGGGAGAGGAGCCCAAGCCAAGTGTCAGTATTAGAACCTAGTTGAACAAGATGTATATTCTTTCCTTTTCCTTCAGCCTCAGGGCAAATCAGGTACCTGGATTCATGCTTCTTCCCTGTTTTGAGGACCCAACCCTCTACTTTGGAGATACTGTCCTTTGGGGCCTCTGTTTGCCATAGAATGATAAAATTCTACTTTTCCTCCCTAGAACAGTGCAGCATGTGTTCTTACAGGTGGTCACAGCATGTTCCTCACATTTGCAGTCTTTACGTCCTCTCTCTGTTATGTTGCCAGGACTGATTCTTGAACCCTTTTCTCTGATTTCTTAAAGGCTCTTGGCACCATTCTCATTCATTTGGCTTAGCTGATTTTGCCTCCACCACATCTCTTAGCATGATCGCATTCATGTGTTTAGAATCAAGGAGATTTGGGACTCTTGAAATGGTGACTAGTACTTGGCGATCACTCTCAATTTCATTTGTTTATAATTTTGTGTCAGTGGATTTAAGAAGTTGTTGGCTTTTTCTGAGCCTTTTTCTTCTTCTTTTTTTTTTGCGTTACGCGGGCCTCTCACTGTTGTGGCCTCTCCCATTGCGGAGCACAGGCTCCGGACACGCAGGCTCAGCGGCCATGGCTCACGGGCCCAGCTGCTCCACGGCATGTGGGATCTTCCCGCACCGGGGCACGAACCCGTGTCCCCTGCATTGGCAGGCGGACTCTCGACCACTGCGCCACCAGGGAAGCCCTTCTTCCTTTTTTTTTTTTTTTGCGGTAGGCGGGCCTCTCACTGTTGTGGCCTCTCCCCTTGCGGAGCACAGGCTCCGGAGCACAGGCTCAGTGGCCATGGCTCACGGGCCTAGCCACTCTGCGGCATGTGGGATCTTCCCAGACCGGGGCACGAACCCGTGTCCCCTGCATCGGCAGGCGGACTCTCAACCACTGCGCCACCAGGGAAGCCCCCCTTCTTCCTTTTTTAAATTACTATTTCTTTCTTTCTTTTTTTTTTTTTCCCGAGAGTGTGTTGTCTCTTTGAGAAGAGAAAACTGCATGGGACTCAATACAGATTCAGTCTCTAGTTTATTGACTTTTTTTTTTTTTTTGCGGTATGTGGGCCTCTCACTGTTGTGGCCTCTCCCGTTGTGGAGCACAGGCTCCGGACGCGCAGGCTCAGCGGCCATGGCTCACGGGCCCAGCCGCTCCGCAGCATGTGGGATCTTCCCAGACCGGGGCATGAACCCGTGTCCCCTGCATCGGCAGGCGGACTCTCATCCACTGCGCCACCAGGGAAGCCCTAGTTTATTGACTTTTACAGATGATTTTGAGAGTCTTTCCATTTTCCTATTGATTCTGGCCTTGTGTACCTACTATGAGAACTGATGTTTGTGTACTAGTAGCAAGAGTTCAGGGCTTTGGAAGGGAGGGCATGATATTAATAGTGATATAAAACTTTGTATAGAGATTATAAAATGACCTATCAAAAAAAGCTACAAAGCCTGAGGTAGTTTTAACTGGAAAAAAGCTCATGAGAGATATCAAGTGAGGATTACTCATTCCTGAGAATAGTTACTTATTACGGTCCAGCTCCCTTGAGAAGAAAAGAGAGAAGTGATCTGGGGTAAGGTTTCCAAGTCCTAAGATAGGTTACTTCAAGAGGTTGATTAGAATCTACCTCTTCTTGGTAGATAATAGGCTTCATTCCTACCAATGTAGGAGCAATAGATGCATCTGAAGGGAAGATGGGAATGTTCTGCATCTGTTCCCAGTTCTATCAAGTCCAATGATCTTATTTTATTTATTTATTTTTCTGTGTAGCATGTGAGATCCTAGTTCCCCGACCAGGGATCAAACCCACGGCCCCTGCATTGGAAGCACAGAGTCTTAACCACTGGACCGTCAGGAAAGTCCCCTTATGATCTTATTAAATTCATGATAAAAATATATTATTTTATCTGTTTGATGCATTTAAAGCTATGAATCATTATGGCCATAGCTATATGATAAATGATACTCTTTAAATCCTTTGAGGATATGTTTATTTGAACAAAGTTTGCCCACATTTAGTATCATGACACTGAAGCAATAACAGAACAAAGAGCATGTCACTATCCTTTAATGGCAGTTTGAGGGTAAATTTTCTGGGAGGAATTTTTTATCATTTGTTCAATTATTAATAAGCTGGAGTCATTTGAGTTTTTGTCTTCTTTGGGGAAGACATAGACAAAGGAAAGAAAAGCTAGGAAAAAAGGGAAATGTCTGAAAAATGTGGATCAATAAGATGCTGGTTTACAATTTTCTACTTCAGTAAAACTCTTCCAACTGCTTTTTTATTTTATAACTTCTCTCTGTTGAGTTTTTGTAAAAAGAAACATATTATCTGAAAGTTTCTGTCAATACTGGCCAGAAACTTAGATTCCTAGTTTTAGAAGACATGCTTAAAAGGGAAGCAAACTTGAGGAACCTAAAACATGAAAGAAGGTAAAGAAATTATGTTAAAGTAGTTTGGTAAAGACCAGGCTGTGAGAGATGCTGCTAGAAGAGAGAAAAAGTATGGAGTATTGAATAGGGAATTAGGGGGATTACATGGTGGGTACATGGAGTGTGGATTATAACAGACTTTATGTTCTCTGTTTAAGAAGAGGTACAAGATCGTAAGTCATCAGAAGAGGGTGAGATTACTTAAAAAGTTATGTATACTTGCTGTTGTAGTTATCGATTTATTTCCTTCTTAAACATGTTCTATACAGCCCTAATTTCCCAGTTCTTTGCTCATAAACTGTGATCCAGCTGTTGGATGTGAAATGGACAAGATGGTACTTTTAAATCTGGAGCCAGTGTAGAGTAGCAATTAGGAGCAGAGCTTTTGGAGTCAGAGAGCCCTGCATCTTCCACTTCCTTTGGAAAAATTGCTAAAGCTCTCTGAGATTGCTTCTTCATCTATAAAATCAGTTTAATAATACCTGCCTCATAGTGTGTCTTAAAGAGATGTTCTAAGGATTAAATGACAAAACGTGCAAGTTGCCTGACATGCAGTAAATGCTCAAAATATTGTAGCTGCTACTGGGTTTATTGATGCTGTTTCTAAGTATTTAAGTGAAATCATTTTTCCGTGAAATATCCAAGTGGTATGTGGTGAGGTGAAATATTGAAGGTGTTTTTTTGTTGTTGTTTTTTGCGATGATTATTTTTAATGATGAAAGGGAGAGGTAATCATTTCTCTGAAATTTAGGACATATATACAAAAAAAAATTGGACACAGAAGAACATCCCCACATTTGCCATGATTTATATACAATGTATAATTCTTAGCAAGTTGTGTTTAAAATACTGAATTTTCTCCATATTTCTACCACATATATATTTTTTAATTTTTATTTTATATTGCAGTATAATTGATTAACAATGTTGTGTTAGTTTCAGGTGTATAGCAAAGTGATTCAGTTATACATATGCATGTATCTACTCTTTTTCAAATTCTTTTCCCATTGAGGTTATTACACAAGGTGTTAAATGAATGTTAAATAATGATTAAAAGTGGAGTGGGTGAACAAAAGTTCAGAAGAAAAATGTGACTCAAAGGCAAACCTTTCCTGAATGCTGACTGGACAAAAGCATATTTTTTTGGCTGCAGCAAGCAAAGCTATATGCCTGAGATTAGAGCCCTTCAACAAGTCCATGGAGCCAAAGCTCTGTGAACCAGCCACCTCCAGCCCAGGTCATCTAAACCATCCCAGATTTGTGAGACACCAGCAGTGAGAATGGGTGCTCACCAGATCAGGAAATGTGAATCAGAAAGACGATGTGATCCTGGGAGAGAACACCCTCATTAGGATGATCATTTATGGTGTTTGTTTTGAACAGGAAGAAGCTTGGTACCTTCTCATTAAAGACAATGCACCTGAAGCTATGAGAGAGAATAGTTCTGGGCAGGTAAGCAGGAACCCACAGATCTAGTTTGATTTTGCCACTGATGTACTAGAAAATTATTGGTGAGACACACAAACTCTCAGAGCCTTAGTTCCCTCTTCTGAGGGAGAAGATTGAACAAGATAACCTTTGAGGTTTCTTTTAACATTTTTTGTCAACTTAACTAGTCTATTGTAAATTTTTTTCAAATAATTAGTCTATAGTCTATTAGGCTACAATTAGTCAACTTCTTAGTCTTTGTGATTGCACATTTGCAATTCATAAATTTTTCACTGGAGATTTATACCTTGTTAAAGGTAAGTAAAGCATATTTATTTTTCCACTGGTTGGTCCACCTAAGTGTTAAAAGTATATTCCACATCTTCTTTATCCATTCATCTGTCGATGGACCCTTAGGTTGCTTCCATGTGGCACATATATAAATGGAATATTACTCAGCCATAAAAAGAAATGAAATTGAGTTATTTGTAGTGAGGTGGATGGACCTAAAGTCTGTCATGCAGAGTGAAGTAAGTCAGAAAGAGAAAAACAGATACTGTATGCTAACACATATATATGGAATCTAAAAAAAAAGAAAAGGTTCTGATGAACCTAGGAGCAGGACAGGAATAAAGACACAGATGTAGAGAATAGACTTGAGGACACAGGGAGGGGGAAGGGTAAACTGGGATTAAGTGAGAGAGTGGCATGGACATATATATACTACCAAATGTAAAACCGATAGCTAGTGGGAAGCAGCCTCATAGCACAGGGAGATCCACTCAGTGCTTTGTGACCACTTAGAGGAGTGGGATAGGGAGGGTGGGAGGGAGACGCAAGAGGGAGGGGCTATGGGGATAATAGTATATGTATAGCTTATTCACTTTGTTATATGGCAGAAACTAACAAACACAGCATTGTAAAGCGATTATACTCCAATAAAGATGTTTAAAAAAAAATATTTTAAAAACCCCCCAAAAGTATGAACAGGAGATTCAACGTATAGTTTTCCAAATTAATTGAATATTGTCTAGTGAGTCAACAGAGTTCAAAAAGTTAGTATATAGTGTTAAAACTTACAATCTCATTCACATTTATATAGGGAGTATTTTTTAAGAAGGTAGATATTTATGGTGAGCAAGTGAGGCAGAGTGAAAATATTTGCATGTAGCTGTGTCTGGACGTTTGGAGAAAGTTTAAAATTTTAAAACCAGAGGCCATGATGATTAATTAATTTTGTCCCAAGTTGTTTACTAAGGAAATGAGATCCTTTTTTTCTTTAGTAGACAAAGATTTTTTTGTTATTTTTTAACATTGAGATCTGGGTAAATATTTAAAGTAGAAATTCAAGTACCTTCAGTCAGCTGACTTGCTCTCTAACAAAATTTAGGATGGAAAGTGGGCATTGATAGGATTTATGGGAGTGTTCTGAGGTTGGTCTTAGTTGCATACCCTCTTCCCCACACTGAATTGCTAAATAATTGTCACTGACTACTTTTTATTTTGTAATGCCTTTCAAAAACTCTGGAGAGCATCTCTAAAAGAGATATTTTCAATACTTTACATTTCCTTTATTTCTCCTTGGAAGAATCACAGGTTTCCAAGAACTTGTGAGAGTTGCATTCCATATCTTCCTCAGTATTCGATGTAAGACTTGATCTTTTAAAATTTTCACATGGGGAAAATCATGTTTATATGCATACTGTCTTGGGTCACCCATAAAGGCAGTGGCACAGTGGTAGCCAAGGCACCTCCTAGAGCAGTAGAAAACAACCAGATAGAAAGACATTTTATTTTTTACTTGTCTCATAGATATTTTACTCTGTCTTAAGAAATGGAGCACAATGATGGGGATAATCTCTTGTTCAGATTTTCTTTGGTCACGTACCATCTACAGTATTAAGAAAATAAAGATCTACATTCACCTTCCCCTTGTCTCTCCAATTTCTCCAGACTGTGGAATGTTGGGATTCATACTGTGAATGCTCTGAAAATCAATTATTGTCAGATTCTGTTTTCAGGGCTGCCAGACAATATTTGGCTCAACTTCAGTCCATTTGGAACACAGCTGTTAAGTTGTTGACAAAAACTAGGGAAATATGAACATGTTCCACCCTTTAAAAAGAATTCCATTTTCTGGCAACCAATCCAATGGATTTGAAATTTTCTTATTGGAGAGCAAGTTAGTACCACTCTCTGGCATCCTTTCAGACTGAATGGGTCATTCTTGTGTTCCAATACACATGGCGCCCTTCATTCACCACTTGGGATAGTCAGAATTTATTTTTGATCGTGAACTTGAGCTTTAAATTATTCTGTTTAAAAATGCCCCACAACTCTAAGTTTTCCTGGGACTTAGTGTCTCATTGGTCTCTCCACTTCTACGGGGGGATTCTTTAAAAAAGACTACTCTGGCAATTTAGCATTGATTTACTTTTAAAGGATAAGTGATTATGTTATTCTGTATGCTTTATATTTCAAGTAATAGAAAATCCTATTTAATTAAATAATAATTAGTATGTGACCATTTATGAAAAAAGGGAATTATGATTATATATATGCATATGGATGTATATATGTGCACATTAAAAATAAAACCAATGGAAAGATAAACCAAAAAAAAATTTTTTTTAAGTTTACCCATAGGAGAGGGAGAGAATAGGTTAGAGGGGACAGGAAGGGAAACTAGACTTCCTTGAATATATCTTGTTTGTAGATTGGTCTTTGGAAATATATGTCTTCACTTAATAACAAAACAACATAAATATAAAATAAATTTCTAAAAACTAAAATAAAAAGATAATAAATGACTTTAACCATGTACCTAGCAATCAGTGTTCCCCAGTAGAGCTTTCTATGTGATGAAAATGCCCACCAACTGCCTCGTTCAGTATGGTAACCTCTAGCCACGTATGGCTATTGAACACTTGGAATGTGCCTAGTGTTACTGAGTAACTAAATTTTATATTTTATTTAATTAATTTGAATTATACTTTTAATAGCCACATTTGGCTAGTGGCTATATTTCTGGACAACTCAGAAACAGAATATTCACACAGAGAGGAAGTGCAGTAGCAAGTGATTTTATAATGCATTAACTTGGTTGTGTATTCCTAGTAGGGTAATGCCCTTAAGTCAAAAGAACTTAAAAATAATTCTAAACTTTTTTCAGTAATGACTTTTAAATTAATAACATTGGTGTTATTCTGAGTCTGTTGGGTATATATTATGAATTAATCAAATGAGTAATTACATTGGTGTCTTTGAGAACTCAAATTTTGGGGTTGTTTGGAGAGAGATTCAGACTGAAGGTTGATAAGGTTTAGTTAAAAATTTTTGAAGCATCTATATGAACTCATGATATATGTTTTCTTAAGAAAATATTTCCCAACGTTGTCCACCAAAAAGGCCTGGAAACAATGACCAACCCAGTAGCAATAGCATCTCTAGTGCTCAGATTATGGTCTCTAAATGCCTTTTCCCACTAAATGGAACCAAGACTCTTCGAAGAAAGAGGTGTTTCAGAGTTTAGGGCAGGGAACTTATAAGATAAACCTGAAACATCTTGCTGTCATAGAAAACTGAGATGATTTCAAAGACTGGTAGACCTATGTCAAACAGACTCAGAGCCAATTTGAAAAACTCCCACTCAACAAAGATGGAAAAATATGTGCACCAGTTTGGAAAACAACTGCAATGGACTGAACAACTTTAAATATATATATATATATCATGAGTTTATATTAATACTTGAAAAACTCAGTTATATTTGAGGGTTCTAGGGAACAAACTCATCATTTTGAAAAGCTAAATAATCAAGCATTTATTCTGCCTTTTCTGTAAGAACTGTAATACTTAAAGGAAACCAAAGAGTTGATGAAAGTAAGTGTCTCTTTATAACACTATTCTATCTGTTAAATGAAGAAGTAATGATAAAATTAGAATATCACTGTCTTCAAACCCCTGGTAAATTAATGGATCTGGGCAATCATTACCAATGGATAATATCTTAAAAAGGTGGTAGAGATATGCTATGATGGATGTACACTGCTTTTTGTTTGTTCGATTTTATTTTATTGACATTTTGGAGAGGGTGGCTGGTATGGAAATTTTGGAGAGGGTAAACTTGATGGCTTGTATATAAGCCACATATCCCACTCCTAAGTCTGGAGATGGAGGCAGCTTCCTGAGCACCACTTGGGAAAATCAACCAGCCCAAAGCAGTGCTTGTAAGCATGAAATCTGGAATTCGACTTCCTGGGTCCAAACCCCAACTTCGCGACTTGCAAACTGTGTAAGCTCAGGCATGTTCCTTTGCCTCTCTGTGCTTCCATTTCCTCGTGCTGTATAAATCTTTGATAAGACTGATAAATCTTTGATGCTGAAAGTTTTTTTTTTTTAAGTAACAGTCTTCTTATCAGTACAGTTAGCTTTCAGTATTTGAAGACAGTGCTTCTCAAATTTTAATGTGCATTAGAATCACCTGGAAGACTTGATAAAATATTTATTACTGAACCACATCTCCCTCCCCACCCCAGATTTTTAATTCAGTAGGTCTGGTGTAGGAGCCTGAGACTTTGCATCTCTAACAGGTTCTCAAGTAATAATGATGCTGCTGACCTGGGGACCTCACTTTGAGAAGTATTGCACAAAGAATTCCCTTATTCTGCTTCTGTCCATTTCAAAAGAAAAAAAAAGGAAAAATAAACATACATGACTTTTAAAAAATTTTTAAAGAATAATTTGCTAACCCTAACTTCATATAACAGAAGGAAACCACATTAGTTTTGCCCCAAACTGAGAGAGTTTGAGTTTTCTTCTCTTTCTTTCTTATGACGGAATGAAAGAAAACTATGCTTATGGGGTAAAAATGACATACCAGCTGCAGATTATTTTTCCCATTCTTTTTTTTAATAAAAAAATTCAGTGTAGCCAATTTCTCACCTACTCATCTCCATCTAAAACAAGATACCATCTGTTATGTATCCACTTAATCAGTACCGTGACAAATTGGAGCACACTCAGACCTCTGATGCCATATACCACTCACCAGGAGTTTCTGACTAGACCTCTGGAAGGTCCTGATCAGAGGCTGAGAGGACAGCTGGCCATTATACTGCAGCTGGATACAATCAGAGAAGATGCCCCCAAGGACTCCCACCAAATAAGCAGGGTCAACCAGCCTGGCCAGGATGACGCTTGGAAAATGAGTTACCTGGGGTCTGAGAGGATTCTGAGTTTGATTTACTTTTCAAGAAGTTTATGTTATCTTTCAAAAGCGAATCTCTTTTCTCTTTGTGTCCACTGAACATGAAGTAGGGATGCTGAGAGTTTTCAGCATGTCCCTAGTCTGTGTCTATGCTATCACTGAGGTGCTGGCTTGCAGACAAAATGCTTCTGTGCATGGAACTGAGGGTCTAATTTCTTCTCCTGCTGGTCCGAGGTGACCTGTAGACTGAAGCCAGACAACCCACATCGCTTCAGAACTCCCCTCCAGCAGCTACAAAGGTCTCTCATCTCTTTGCTAACAACCCATTTGAGTTCAAGAGCAGAGAAAGCAGGTGAGCATTTGAAATGAGTAGAAAAAAATTCAGCCAGAGAAAAGGAAACATGAAAAGCAATATTAAAAGAAGAGAAAAAGTGGAGTTGAAATTTGGAGACTGCAGTCAAGGGCAATGAGGTTAGCAACTGAAGTTTTAAGAAATATTATAGGGTTTTTTTTTAATATATGGTATAGAGGGTAAAGAATGAATATAAAGATACAGAACAGTAAAAGTTATGCAGATGATAACTATAGCCTTAAAAGGAATTTTAAGGTTTCATGATCTTTTTCATGTCTCCAAGTATTTATTCATTAAAAAGTAAAAATAGTGTATATAATTTGAAATGGCTCCATGAAGGGATTTTCCACAATTTCCTTAGTAATTCACATATAATATTAAGGAAAGAGGGAAAAACTCTTAGTTTTTTTTAATGAATAGAGTACATGGGAAAAAAATTCCTAAGCCTGGAGGAGTATATTTCTACAATGCAAAAGATAAATTGTTTATTTAAGGAATAAGTAGGAAATAAGACGTATTTGAAATGTGCTTAGAGCTCTTTTCTTTTTTCTTTCCTTCACTCTGCAAATATTTATGAGACCCTGCTCTGGGCCAGGCACTCTTTCAAGGAATGGGAGATTCAGCAATGAACAAAAGAAAGAAAAATTCCTGCTATCAACTTTTAGTAAGCAACAGAATACCTTGAAAATTTTGTTGAAATACAGATTTGGGGGCCCAGACCCAAGACTCTGATGCAGTAAATTTGTAAAAGGGCCTAGAAATATGTACTTTTAAGTATAAGCTTAGGTGATTCTGATGCAAAGAAATATTCCCCATAGTATCTCACTCAATCTTAAGGCATCAACTCTTTCTCACAGGAGTCCTGAATCTATTTCCCCAGTTCAGCCCCTGGGCTCCAGACCTGTCCATTTAAACTGTCTTCTGGACTTTTACACCCTGGCCTTAGGAAGTCAAATACTACATGTAAAAAAACTGGAATTACCTCTACATCCAAACCTACGCTTCTTTCTACATTCCCACTTCTGTGAACAGCATCACCCTCTAGTTACCAAAGAATGAATTATAAGTTTACCCTAAAATTATGCCCTTCCCTTCCTTCCTTCCACAAAGCTAGTCACCTCCTGCTTTAGTTATTGCCTCCTTATATATTCATCTCTATTGCTTGTGCTTTAGATCAGCCTCATTAGCCACCACCTCGATTATTTCCAGAATCTTCTAACTGTTCTCAGAATCTGTCTTCCCCATCTATCCTCCATGTTGTTTCCGCTGTGATCTTTCTAAAATGGAAAACCAATCATGTAACTCCCCTACTGAACTCCTTAATGACTCAAAATTGCTCACTGAACAAAATCCAAGTTTTATGAAAAGGTTAACTTAATTCATGATCTGGTGGCCTCTCCAGCACTTTCCTCCTTACAGCCAACACCACACACTTCAGCCATCGTGCAATCATACTTTTTATTCTGTTCCTTTGCTCTTGCTCCTCCATGTGCCTGGAATGGCTTTCTACATATTCATAGACCCTTGATGAATGCCTACTCATCTTTCAACACTCACTTTACTATAATATTTCCTGAACACCCCACCACACCTTACCACTTCCCAAAGAATGGACTTCTTTTCTTTGTGGCCCCTTGTTACCATACGTTTCTAATATAAGTAACCCCCTAGGACACATACCACTTCATTTGTGTGTCTCACTTGGGTGTGTCTGCAAACCTATTGAGGACATGGAGCTTATTTTGCTCTGTATGGGAAATTTTATCACAGTGTATGCCACCTTGACTTTTTTTTTTTTTTTGCAGTATGCGGTCCTCTCACTGTTGTGGCCTCTCTTGTTGCAGAGCACAGGCTCCGGACACGCAGGCTCAGCGGCCATGGCTCACGGGCCCAGCCACTCTGCGGCACATGGGATCCTCCTGTACCGGGCATGAACCCGTGTCCCCTGCATCGGCAGGCGGACTCTCAACCACTGTGCCACCAGGGAAGCCCAGTGTATGCCACCTTGAATGAATGAATAAGAGAATAAAAATAACAACTCCTCAAGAAGTGTAGCTGAAAATTTTGTGCATGGATTTTTTTAATATCCTATATTTTGCTGTAGTAAACTATTTTTATTTGCTTGTCCTGTCATACCAAATCTAAGTCAAAAGTAAAGAATAGTGCTTCTGGGGCTTCCCTGGTGGCGCAGTGGTTGAGAATCTGCCTGCCAATGCCGGGGACACGGGTTTGAGCCCTGGTCCGGGAAGATCCCACATGCTGCAGAGCAACTAAGCCCGTGCACCACAGCTACTGAGCCTATGCTCTAGAGTCCGTGAGCCACAGCTACTGAGCCCACGTGCCACAATTACTGAAGTCCGAGCCTCCGCAACAACAGAAGCCACCACGATGAGAAACCTGCACGCAGCAATGCGCACCCAATGCAGCCATAAATAAATAAATAAATAGATAGATTTATTAAAAATAAAAGAATAGTGCTTCCCTTAGTTGGATGATATTTAAAGGTTAGCCTGTACCTTTATCTTTAACAGTTAAGTCTCTAATTGAGTTCCTTAGTGGATCCTTGATCTAAGCATTGTACACCTTAGATTTTCATTCTTGGGCAGAAAAAGACTTTTTCAGCTCCTCAGCTTCCTCCTTGTATATAAATTTTGATTTACTCTGGTTTCAAGCTTTGTTTATATCTAAGGAAAGAAACTGATTACTAGCCATATTTTGTAACAGTAGAGGAATGACTCAGATTTATTAGTTTTATCTAAACTATTTTCACAGTATCTGGATTAGGAGGGAATGGGGCCTGTTTTCTTTTATAGGAATAGACTCCAAGTACTTTCTTGGCATGTTCCAGTGGGTCAGCTCTTGCTTTCTGTATCTCAGATATTATTTTTTAAACCAACACCAAGTGAGTCTTATTATGTGTTCCAGGTCTGGTGAATTGCTCAAGGAATGCAAGGGTGAGTCCACAACTGATCTTGTTTACAAACTAGTGGGGGGATAGTAATGTGTTGTTTATTCGTTGCCATGATTTATTTTTTTAAACAAGTGGGTCATTGCTTATTCAGTGTCCTGTTGTACATTGAATTGTTCTTTAATCAGTAGTGATAGGTTCATAATTTTCCATCTGTTACTCAACCAAGCTTCCATGAGGCTAATGTGAGGTATTTGGCAGATGATGATAACCCCACATTTCTATGGCAGTTTATATTTACAATGCACTTTGCCATGCATAATCATCCTTATTTGATGCCTGGCAGTTTTATGAGAATAGACTGAAATTTACTGGCTAGTAAATGCTGGCAGACTCTTGTGTGTGCCCTTGTAAGAATCACTTCCTAACAATCTGGGATAAGTGACACCCTTATACCCTCTCACCAAATAAATTTCCAAAACATTATGCAGGAAAATATTTAGAAAAGAAAAAAAAATGTAGATTATTTTCCTGTGCTCCTTTCCTCATACATATTACTTTGTTGTGGCTGAAAAATAATAATGAGAGAAGCAAAGCTTTACCTTCAGGTAAAAGTGTCATTGAATGAATCTTTTAGAGATTCCAGATGCTTAAATGCACATTTAGAGCTATAGTTAGAAAAAATCATTTTCAAACAGAACTGTTTGCCCTTGATTTATTCCTCAAAATAATTATCATGCTAAAGAAAAAAATTAATCCTGACAATTATCTGAATACAAGACAAATGTGTCATGGTTAATTGTCAGTTGAGAGAAATATAATGGTGTAAATAGCACTTTAAAAAGATATTTGTCTTTTCTGTACCTTAAGGTTCAAAATTATGTGTCCTGATTTTTGAAGCGCCAATCTTGAGTTGTTTAAATTCAAGGACCTCATCTGTATAGAGCTGAGAATTGCCAAGATATTAATACCTGCATTTTTATGACACATTCTAAAGTCAATAGGAAAGAGGTTTCTGAATAAAAGCCTTAAAATTACCTTATGAATTATTAATTACAGGGCATATTACCTTTGAATTATAAAAGCCCAGAAAAATGGAAAGCAGAATTGAAAAACATCAATCTCAGGTTCTTTAAAAATGTAATGCCGATCATTTGAGCAGTGTACAAATCTTTTATTAAAGATAAAAAGGAGGTGATACGTTTTTTATTAACTGGAGGATATGTTCAATCCACATGATTAAAAATCTCATTACTAACTCAAGTCAGGAAAGTGATTTATTACTGAAACAGAATGGGAGGCATTTGGTTGTCCACAGCAGCATTTATCAGTAGTAGAACTATCAGTTTGTATCTATTTTAGCATGCTTAATATATTTTAAAGGTGGCTTTGCCATCTGTTTGAAGAATTTAAGATATTTTTCTAAAGTTGGCAAGCTACCTTAAGCAAAAACATGAGCTGTTTTTCATTTAGCTTAAAGTTTTAAGTTTTAGAAGTAAAGACTCATTCTGTGTTCTAACGTAGGTAAAGTTTTCCATTGTAAAGGGAAAAAAAATTACAGAGCCTATTATGGTTCCTTCCTCAATATTTGTTTAAAAATTTTTTCTAGTTAGTAAGTATTTATTATAGGAAGACAATTTTTAAGGGGGAAAGGAGAGATAATCTCATGTGTGTTTGGTACTTGCAACAGCAACTAGAGATTATTATTATTATCTTTTAGATACATTTGTTCCTGTGATTGTCATCACTTTGTTTTTAAGAGTAATTGTGGTAATTGCTTTTTGAATGATTTCAGACTCCCTCAGGTCTTAATTCAATATCTAAGATATTATATTTAGAAAACAGTCCCTTATTATTAATCTAATTATTTGATACTGAAGCTCATTTGTTCTCATCTCTAATATAATGAAATATCCCTCCAGATGTCAGGCAAGTTAATGAGGGTTGATGCTGTCAGGATGTGCCTCATGGCCACTGAGCAGAACCCGGAAGCTGGGCGTGATTTGGCTTGATGGAGGGGGAACAACATTTAGTGAAGGGAAAATGACACTAGCTTCTTAACATGCTCAGCTGAAGATGAGCTTGGTGTGTTGAGAACATAGGGAGAGGATGCCTTGGGGAGGAATGGTGAGGAAACAGCCTCAGCTGTTCAACAGCTTAAAGACATGAGTTTGGTTTAGCTAAAACAGAACTCAGTTATGAAAGACTCATGATTAGACTGAAGTTGTAGGGAGCCCATGGAACCTTTTAGAACAAAGGAGTCATGGGAAGAGAAAATAAAGAGTCCTTCTGTGGGCTGGGACATTTAAGTCAGGCCAGCCAGAGAGCCAGAAGGAAATGATTCCATGGGCAGGAGGTGATGAGGCCCAAGGCAGTAGGAATTGAAAAATGATGTTGGTAAAAATCATCTTGAGAGAAGAATTTATTAGATAACTCTGATTTTTATGTTGTTTGCTTATAGCTGATTTTAAAATTCTATGTTTCTTTTTAACTGAGAATTCTTAATTTTTTCCTTCATCTCTCTGTGCTTTGTCACGACTAGAAGGTCATTCTTGATTTCAGATGGTTATGCCAGTACCACAGATCTTAGAAAGCACGTAAGAGATTTTTTTGAGCTCTTCTCTTCATGTATTCCTTCATGCACAGTCAGACATCAAACTCTTTTAGAGCTTCTGTTCTCCCAGCAGAGATCATTTGACTCTGCTCATTCGGGCTAGGGACAGCTGAGATTGCATCTGTGTGTCCATTTTGAAATGATGCCTTCAGGGATTGCTTATTTTAACTAACACTAGGGGCACCTTGGTTTCAAGGCTGCTTTGGAATTTGGGTTTCTAACTCTGTAAATGTTAAGCAATAACTACCATGCTATAGATTGCCAGTATCATAAAAGACAAGAAAGACTGAGAACCTACCATTTTTTTCCTCTCTCATTTAAAAAGAAAATTTTACTTAAGAATGGTTGCCATGGATATGCTCACATTGTCTAGTTTCTTGGCATTGGTATGTGTGTATATCTTCTCTGACTTATATAGTGCTTTCTGAAAAAGAAAAGTCTACAGAGTCTCATGTCCTTCCATTTATATTTATACGTTGCTGAGTGTATATATGTCTTAAAAAAAGAAAGAAAAGAAAAACTGTGCTTCAAATGCAAAATGCCTGTTACAAAGCATCATATTTCTTCAAGCTGTTTTGTCCCTTTGAGTATTTGAGTTTAGACAAATGCCTTTTCCCTGTTCCTTTTTTTTTTTTTAAGCTGGCACATTCTTGTTCAATGAAAACAAGGGAGCAAGGGATTATTCCAGCCATTGAAATAGAAATGGTGTGTGAATCTGACAGCTGGAGCTTGGGTGTGAGATATTGCAATTTTTGCTGTAGGGAAAGGAGATAAAATGAGGGTTTGAATTTCATAGCATAAGGGGCTACCTAAATAGCAGCTGTTAGGTATGAGATCCCTGCTGAAGATTAAAAAATAGTAGGGGTTAGGTATTCCTAAACCCACTAAGTTGGAGATGGGAGTGGGGGGAACGCATTGCTTTATTTGAAGTAATTTTTTTTTTCCTTTTCTAACTCATGGGAATTGCTTTCTGGGTGTAGAACTGCACATTCACAAATTCTGTTCACTTGCCTAGACTAAAAATACCTTCAGCCTTAGAATTTTCATTTTGAAGGAGCTGAATAATATCCATAGATTACATAAGAGTACATATTTTGAAATTGCTGAGATTGTTAATAACATTTCAGTGGGTTTGGTTCTGCATCTCAAGAGGGAATGTTGTAATGAGTTTGACTTCCAGATGACAATAAAGTGATCTCTCTCTCTCTGAATAGCACTTAGTTGATAACTTTTTTATGCACTTATTATTCCCTCCTATTATAGATTTTTGAATCTGTCCTATCTTTCTTGAAAGATAGATTCTTTCAGCATACTTCTTTTTTTTTTGTTTGTTGGGGGTAGGAGTTTTTATTAATTAATTAATTTATTTTTGCTGTGTTGGGTCTTCGTTTCTGTGCGAGGGCTTTCTCTAGTTGTGGCAAGCAGGGGCCACTCTTCACCGTGGTGCGTGGGCCTCTCACTATCGCGGCCTCTCTTGTTGCAGAGCACAGGCTCCAGACATGCAGGCTCAGTAGTTTTGGCTCACGGGCCTAGTTGCTCCTCGGCGTGTGGGATCCTCCCAGACCAGGGCTCGAACCCATGTCCCCTGCATTAGCAGGCAGATTCTCAACCACTGCGCCACCAGGGAAGCCCCCAGCATACTTCTTTTTTCTTATTTTCCTCCTCCACTATCACACACTTTCTCTACACTCCAGTCTCAATGTACTCCTTTTAACTCCACAAATATAAGTTGTTATCTCTCACTTTTGCCACTTCAGAGGACTAGAAATATAGAGAATGATGAAGTTTTTCCCCCAGAACCCGCTCTCTTTCCCACAAGGTAACCCCTGCAAACAGTTGCTTGAACATTGTAGTGTAATGGTTATTGTGGTGGATCCTGAACATATCTTCCAAATTACTAGTCTAAATCAAGGCTTCTCAAACTTTGTGATAACAGAACCCTCTTTAAAATTATTAAGGATTCCCAAAGAACTTTTATTTAAGTGTTTGCATCTATCAATATTCACTATATTAGAAAGTAAAACTGAGAATAATTTTAAACATGTATTTATTAACTCGTTTAAAACTAACAGTAATAAATCTATTACCTGTTAACATAAATAACATATTATGACAAGTAAATATTCTAAAACAAAAAAAATTACCATTTTTCTCAAATGGTAACTCTACAGATTTCCTTCTGTTGTTATAAATTGTATGGGTCTAATACTATTAAATTTGTGAGGCTTAATTTGTGGCCTATTATATGTTCTATCTTGGGGAATATTCCATGTGCACTTAAAAGAATACACATTCTGTTGTTGTTTGTGGAATGTCTATACTATACTATCAATGTCTATTAGGTCTAATTGGTTTATAGTGTTGTTCAAGATTTCTATTTCTTTGTTGGTTTTCTCCCTAGTGTTTCTATCCATTATTAAAAGTAGGATATTGAAGCCTCCAACTATCATTGTTGAGTGGTCTATTTCTCTCTTCAGTTTTGCTTCATGTATTTTGGATCTCTTGTTAGGTGCATATATTGATACATATCTTCTAAATCATTATGTATTCCTGATACATTGACACTCTTATCAGTTAAAAAAAAGTCTTTCTTTGTAGTTTTTTGCCTTAAAGTCTATTTTATCTCATATTAGTATAATCACTGTAGCTCTCTTTTGGATACTGTTTACACAGTATATAGTTTTCTGTCTTTCTACCTTCAACCTATTTGTGTTATCAAATGTAAAACTTATCTGGTGTAGATAGTCTGGAATTATCTCTCCTCAGGTACACCTATGGCCCATTCCATCATTTCATTAGGACCTCTGGGCAAATGTCACTTCCTCATTCCTGCGAGGTCTCCAGTGCCTAGAATAGTGACTAATTCATGGCAGTGACCCAATACAAATTTGTAGAATAAATACATTTAACCTAATCTATCTAGACAAACTTAAATTTTATGGTTTAATATTAAATAATTTAAAGTACAAAAATTCTACTACTATAGCTTCAGAAATCACATGCAACTAATTGTTAACAACCTATCACTTATTAATTTTTAGTGAATTCTAAAGAAGAATATCCAGAAAAGCATTTCCAAAATAGCAAAGTAAGGACTTCCCTCCCCAAACCAGTCTTCCATAAAGCAATGAGAACACCGGCACAAATTGTCAAAATCAACTTTCTCAGAACTTGGAAACTTTCTTTTTCTCAGAAATTAACCAGGCATGTGACAGTCTGAGAATGGTTCATTCAAGAAAAATGGCTAAACCTTGGTAGGAATGGAGAGCTTGATAGTGTTTTAACTTGAACTATTCCAATCTTCCTCTCCCCAAATTCATGGTAGCGTTGAAAACCAGAGCAAAGTTCCTGAGGCACAAAGAGCCCTGCTTGCCATGTTTAAAGCATAGCAAGAAGGCTTGTGTTGAGGGAGTGGAGTAAGTGCGGGGAAGACTGCAATGAGACCAGAGTTGAAGCTAGATGCCAGATTGTGTGAGGTCTTGTGGGTCCTAGTAAATTTTGATTTTATTTTGAGATAATGGGGGGATATAAGAAGCTATTGAATAGGCAATTGTTATGATTTATGTGTTAATGAGATACTTTAATCTCTGCTCCCTTTTGACTGGTTCACAAACTTTGGCTTCATCATTTTCTCACTTTTTCTTTTTCCTGCAGAAAGTTTCTTTTGCATGTTAAGATACCAGAGTTGCCAACTATGGATCTAATCTAATGAACTAGGAATCCTGCACCTGTGTGGTACATGAAAGGTTTTTAGTTGAGGGTTACAGAAGACTTCACTGTGCATCTCATATTCATGAAAGGAAATCCTATTTTTTACAACACACTTAGAAAACAAGCCACACTACTAGACTATCTTACACACAGAAATAATTATTTACCAAGAAGCAGTTTAGCTTATGAAAGACAGGAAGGAAAAGACTACTTCTCTTCCCTTCTGTTGTTTACATTTAATAGTAAGGAGAAAGAACCAGTCCTGAAATATTTTATTGGTAGTCAGAAATTAAACAATGCCACTGCTTTTTAGTAGTAATAATAATAATTTTTAAAAAAGAATAATTACTATTTTATTATTATTATTTCCTGTATCCTTTTGTTAAAATATAGATTGAAAAAAATTATTTCTCTTTATTTTAAAACCTCTCATTCTTGAGCAACAAACTTGAAGAGCTGGAATTGAACAGGGCTATAAAGGAGTTGGCAAATAGGCAAACTAATGTTAATCCTTAATAAATTATGTCAAGTATTCCATCTACTTCTTCCAACTTGGGATTATTTCATCAACAGTTTGTTGAATGTTTCTAATTAATTTCTGGAAATATCCAAGTTTTATCTAACCTATAACTATCATCTCTTTTTAGTAAAGAGCTTTGGAGAAATGCCATTTGCCATCTCTGGTAAGCCTATATCTTGTGGTAGCCCCTGGATCTCATATTTGAGCACAGTTATATTAGAGAGCACAGATTAATTTGTCTTACATATTCAGAGCTAGTTTTGGGGGAAAATGTGATGCAAATTTATGTAAATTGGAATACATGTTTATGTAAAACAACATGTGATTATGCATCCCTACATTTACAAGAAAAATTCTGCTAGTCTTCTCTTAAAGTAGAGAAAATACAAATATACTCACAATCCCAGTTTGGACTAGGATTCTTGCTAGAATGGTTTGTCTGGCATGTGGAAAGGCTCTTATGTGCCATGGCATTGGTTAAGGATTCTGTGTTTCCTTTGCTGAAACATGGTTTTCAGCTTGAGTTTCAGAGGATGTTGCCAATTTTATCTCCCCTTCTCTGCTTTCCTTTATTTCTGTGATGAAAGATTTTGATTTCCACTAAGTAATTCAAAACGGTTTTGTGGGTTGTTGCTCAATTTTATAAATAAACATACATTGGTTGAGGCCATTGCATGTGCCTTTTTGTAATGAACTATCATAAAGAGAATGGTGTGTCCCCAGTCTTCAGAGACACTCCCTCTGTTCTTTTTTTTTTTTTTTTTTTTTTTTTTACAATGCACCTGAATAAGGTTGCTTCATCCTCTTTGATGAGGGTGGCCACATACATAATATTTTGTCTGAACAAGGCCACCTTTGAGAGTAAACAGGATGTAATTTATTAATTAAGCCAGTTTTAAGGTTTGAACCAGTATTTTTCCAGGAAAACTGGGACATGTGATTACCCTAATTGTGGCTAATTCTAAGTATTTTTCCTCTCTTCAGCAAGTTTATTTGACTGCTGTGTTGTATGGTCAATACTAATTTTTTGATCTTCCAAACCTCACATTTTTATCAATGAGATGTTCTCTAGAATTCTCAGATAAGAATATTATCTTTACCTATCAACTATTTTAACTGTTAGTTTAACTTTTCCCACATAATACTTTTGCACTGCAGTTTGGCTTGGTTAAGGGTGGAAATTTTATTTTATTGGGTTTTATATTTGTTTCTCAGAGATAGAAGAAGAGTAATTGAGACATGAGCTCCCATCCTTGAAGAACCTCAGGCATTGTTTCTTTTCTTCACAAGTTCTGTCAGTTGCTTTCTTTTACGAGTCTGCACGTTGCCAAACTGAGAAAAATCTTACCTTCCAGGAAAGACTTAAGGCTGCGATAGGCAAAAAAGCACTGAATGTTGTAATAACTAAATAGCGAGCTATTTTACTTGCTGGAGGTGATTCCATTCTACCAAGTTTGATGGCAGTTAAACTGAGACATCTTGAAAAAGGAAGAGAGTTGTGAAATTTGTGAAAACTTTCTTGGAAGGAACCATCACCCTAGCAA
Organism: Hyperoodon ampullatus; assembly: GCF_949752795.1. NCBI lineage: Eukaryota > Metazoa > Chordata > Mammalia > Artiodactyla > Ziphiidae > Hyperoodon > Hyperoodon ampullatus. The sequence goes on along the minus strand of NC_136921.1, from coordinate 64,384,426 downwards.
CCTAGGGGCTTAGTGATAGAAAATTGAACAAATTTCTACAAAGTAAATTATTTTCTACCGTTGATCAAGCATGATAGGAAAAATTTTTTTTTTATAAAGAGATCTTACACAGGAGAGAGAGCAGAGGGGAGGCAGTTCCTACACTTTTAAGAACATGTGAGAGGGAGATACAAGAAAAGCTATACTGTTGAACAAGAGACTGTGATTTCACAATTTACTCAATATTTTTGAAGCTTGGGGTTTTGCTGATATTAAATGGGGGGAGTGATCATTTTCTTCAGTTTGGAGGAACAAATGAGACGTTTAATGTTGAAATATTTTAGACATCACATCAATGTAAATAATACTATTATAATGCCATGTATCTACAGAGTAGGAATTAAGTAAAAGTGAATTGAATGATTATTAAATGATCAAGTGAAAGTATCAGTGTACAATTCTATTTTCTTCTCCTTATTTTAGCAGATGGACATTTTTTTAAATTCCTAATCTTCTAAAATCCATTTTTTTTAGAGAAAGGCAAATTAATCTCAGTACAAGCAACTTCCTCTCAGGTAATTAGTCATGTATTCTGTTGCTTCATATCCTTTTTGCAATAAAGCAAAGTATGAATAAATGAATAAATATAAAAAACACGGTTCTTGAAGGAAAACCTCCTGATTCAATGGTATATCCACATGAAGCTAGAACAATGGATGAGAACTGAATAAACATTTGGGAACATCCAGATTGCTTAAGTTTTTCGCAATGTATTGTTGAGAATTTCTGAAGTGTTTATGATGGCCACAAGTTAAATGAAATACCTAAAATCTAGTAGATGATTACAAAATAGCCATCACTTAATAATCCAGGGATTTTAGCTTGATTGTCCTTAATTTTTATATGTAATATTACTTTAATTGATCTATAGTTAATTTCAGTGGTTGACTGTCATTAACTTATTATATATGTGTATATATACACAGAAATATATGTATATATGTGTGTGTATATATTACATAACTTATTTTATATATGTATATGCATATATATATATATTTATGCAACCCTTGCATTCTGTTAATTGTGAAGTTCAGCTTCAGTCCATATCATCACATTTTTAGAGAACTTTCTAGATATCTTCACCCATGTTAAAGGATTAAGGTGAACTTTATTCTAACCCTACTATTCATCACTTCTCTCTTTTAAATTCTTTGTAAAGGAAACTGCATAATTAAAGGGCAGTAGCTGCATGGAAAGCAAATTACTGCTTCAGCAATGGCCAAGGAAGTGTGTTACACACTCTCCTTATCCCAACCCTACCTCCCCCTTCATCTAGTCCAAGGCAAGACTTTCTGCTAACTTTAAGAAAGTGTAGGCTGGGTTCAAAAGCCTCAATAAAGACTCTTTCTTGTCCCCAGTTTTGGGATTCTTATATTTAAGAATGTCTGTAGAGGGAGAGAGACCTGTGATTGGACCCTCTTGAGTCCATTTACTCACCAGCTTAAAGATGGACAAGAAGGGATAAAACAGTTTTCCTGCCCCTGCAACCACCCAATGTTAATGTTTACTGCACCAGACACAGGAATCAAAAGACAGCAGGAGTACCATGGATTTTTGCCACTAAGGCACAGTAATCTTACAAATTAGTAAAATGTAGCCCAACAAATGCCTCAGGTGCCTACCAATCAGATTATCAGATCTTTCTTTTTGGAGGGGAGCCAGTGATAGATGCAAGTAGAAGAGCAGGAGATGCTTAGACCTCCATGGAAAAAAGGGAAGTGGTAGTTCCCTCTGATTTACCTACTGTTTGTCTTATACTAATAGGTTTAGGGGATAATCGTGGTCTGTGTTACTTGTTCTTCAAGATAACTAAGAGTCTTTGAAAATTCTGATGTAACATATAAGCAATGCTATTGATGTGGGTTCTTGAGAGTGTGATGAACTTAAAATCTGCATCCCAAAAGCAAAATATTCAAGAAAATTCACCCCACCATTTACCGTCTCAAAAAAAGAGAGATGTCCAGAGAAGAGCATTTGCTCTCTTTTCTCACTTCTCTTGGCTAATGACTATCCCCTAACCTTTTTTGTAACTTTTAGTACAAAGAACCAAGTAAATGATATACATTGTGTCATCAAGTATATTAGTCTTTTTAGCCACTGGTAATTGTAAAATGTGTTACAGGATTATAGTGACACATCAAATTCTAACAATGAGTATGAATCCTTATATGCACCCCCCCGTCTTCATCACATGCTTACATGTGTGCACGCATGTGCACACATACACACACCTACACATACTCTCATAGCAAAGAAAATGCTTTCTGTATAATGCTGTTTTTCTTTTATGTAGTGTGATTTGTGTATGCCAGAGATAGCATCCTATCTGAATTGTACAAGCTCATGGAAATTCTGATGTCCAATAAATGTAACCAAGAAGAAAAGTGAATAACTTAGAAACTATAGACCAAAGAAAGGTTGATATTGGATTAATAGTCCCGTAGTAACCTATGTTTGAAACTCTAACATATGGCCTAATTTAGCATGTTCAAGGTCTAAAGCTAAGTAGAGTTATTGCCTTGATCAGCCATTGTGAAAACTAACATTTATTAAGTATTCACTAATTGGCAGTTACTTGCTAAACATTTTGCAATCCTTCCTTTAATTGTCACACTAGCACTAGGTTGAAGCTGCTATTATCTTCTTGATTTTACATCTAAAGGATACATTTTTACCTCTAAAGCCTAGAGAAGTTAAAAACTTATTTGCACAAGGCAGCGTTTCCTCTGAATCCAAAGCTAAGCTCTTAACAATCTATTATTCTGTTTTTCCTGAATCATTTTTTATTCTCTTATATTGTTTTTGTTTTGTATATTCATCACAGATATATGAAACCTAGTTATTCTGAGACATGGTTATCTTTTTGTGGAATAAAACAGACATTACATTGTTAGATTCTAAGAGAGAACATAATGTTTAACAGTTGCTAGGCACAATGGGGCAGTCTTAATCTCTCCCAATTTATTAAAGTAATGCCATTTATTGTTCAACTGTGCCAACTATTTCAGATGGCTTTGAATACTCACTTGGTAAATGCTTTACTGAAACAGTCATTAAGTTCTCCCACTCCTGAGGCAACCAAATTTTTATCTCTCAAGATGAAATAAAAGTGATCTGAATGTTGCCCAAATCAGCATCTGAGAGAGAGGAAAAAGGTCACTCAAGAATGGAGTCAAGTTCTGACCACTTTGCAAAAAAAGGAAGCAAGTCAAATTGTAAGTCATGCACTACTGATTTAACGTGTGGGAACAAGAAAGATAGGAAGATGCTTAGAATGCTGGAGAAAGCTCTGTGCCTGCCAGTGTCATAAAATTCTCTTTGTAATTCAAGAAACAAAGTCAAAATGTTGGAAATGATCCAAATTTTGCCTGGAATAACTTTCTATTCATACATCCTAAATGGTTATCAGTGGTTCTTTCTGGATTTGCATGATTTTGTAGCAACAATTTTCCTTTAGGAATTGTAAATTAATCACCTGAACTGGACAATTAGCCAAACTCTTCAGTTTGGGAATATCTGGCTCTCTGGGCGGGTGAGGGGGGCAGGGGTGGGGGACTAGAGCTTAAGGGTGGTCTGGCCTGGAAGGAAGAGGAAAAGGCGTTACCAAGGCAGTTGTTCTTGGCGTGTGACTGTTTATCCCCTTCCTCTTCCTGCCATTACCCTTTCTTTCACTTGGGACTGTCATTCCCTCTACTTCATTCCTCCCTTGCTGTCCACTGCTGAACTTTTTTTTTTTTTTTTTTTTTTTTTTGCGGTACACGGGCCTCTCACTGTTACGGCCTCTCCCGTTGCGGAGCACAGGCTCCGGACACGCAGGCTCAGCGGCCATGGCTCACGGGCCCAGCCGCTCCGCGGCATGTGGGATCTTCCCAGACCGGGGCATGAACCCGTGTCCCCTGCATCGGCAGGTGGACTCTCAACCACTGACCCACCAGGGAAACCCCTGAACTTATTTTTAAACAGATTTTACAAATGCATAATGATGAAGGGAGGACTGAATCCCCACGTTGCCTATGTGATTACTTCTTGGCATCCTCAGAAAAGGCTAGAGTATCAGACAACCATTCTTGTAACACTTGAGATTGACAAAGTCACTGTCATGGGAATACAATCCTGGGTCATCAAGGAGAATTGATTTATAACACTACTAGCTGTAACTAGCACTTACTCTAGTTCCCATGCCTCATCTCTTCCTTTGTGCTTATTGGCTCTGTGACTCTGGAATAACCTAAGACCTTAAGTACTTGCTTTGCTCAGTTGTGCCTTCTCACAGCAGTTATTTAAGAGTCTCACTCTGGCCATGACCTCTCATCTATTTTTGTCTAAAAACTAGTACAGTTAAACTGTTCTTACTTTTTTAACTGTTTGACCCCCTACTCTTCTCCTATTTTGAATTTTTTTAATCTTATCTTTTAGTAAAGAAAGCTTCTTCCTATGCTATCTCATCACACAACTATGACAGAGCACTGATTGTACTTCTAGAATCCCTAGAAAATAGTTGACACCTTAATTTTTTGATAGATTTGAATGAAAGGGCTCTAAAATGAGGAAGACTGAGTGCTTATTTTAAAATTAGGTAATAATGAGAATATTCTGTTTCTTTTTTAAAAAAAATTTTATTGGTGTATAGTTGATTTACAATGTTATGTTAGTTTCAGGTGTACAGCAAAGTGAATCAGTTATACATATACATATATCCACTCTTTTTTTTTTTTTTGATTATTTTCCCATATAGGCCATTACAGAATATTGAGTAGAGGTCCCTGTGCTATACATCAGGTTCTTATTAGTTATCTATTTTATATATAGTAGTGTCTATATGTCAATCCCAATCTCCCAATTTATCCCTCCCCCTGCCTTTCCCCCTTGGTAACTATAAGTTTGTTTTCTACATCAGTGACTCTGTTTTGTAAATAGGTTCCTTTGTATCTCTTTTTTTTGTTTGGATTCCACATATAAGTGATATCATATGGTATTTGTCTTTCTGTGTCTGACTTACTTCACTCAGTAGGGCAATCTCTAGGTCCATCCATGTCACTGCAAATGGCATTGTTTTGTTCTTTTTTATGGCTGAGTAATATTCCATTGTATATATGTACCACAGCTTCTTCATCCATTTATCTGTTGATGGGCATTTAGGTTGCTTCCATGTCCTGGCTATTGTAAATAGTGTGGCAGTGAACATGGGGGTGCGTGTATCTTTTCGAATTATGTTTCCTTTTGTTATTTTTTTTCCTGTGATGAGAAAGCATGAAGAAATGGGCTTTTGTTCATTCATTTATTCATACATATCTTTATTGATCATCTATTATGTTTACATTTTGGGCAGTACATTTAAATAAGAATTTTAGTCTTTTTTTAAATAAGGGAGAATTTGGCTATCAATGTGATAAGACATTAAAATTAAGAAGAGAAAGGAAATAGTGTCTAAGTTATAGTAATTTTCAAGAAAGGATAATACACTAGAAACAAGTTAGGAAGTTAGTTAAATAGATTTTGGCACAACCATATATTGAAATATATATGTTATCATTACACTAAAAGAGCAAGACTCCAATGGGATTAAGAGAAAGCAACATTTTCCTTTTTCTCTGTATAAGCTAGTTTTCCCCCATCCCTTGGATGAAAGCCAGGAGTGGTTCATAATTTTTATGGTCCCACTTTTATAATAAAAATTCTTTTACTCACTTTTAGTTGCAATCTAATTTTAATAATTGAAATAACCATTTCCGCAGTAGAAACTCTGAACTACATTTAGAGTTAAAGATGCTGCTCTTCTGAGATGCTGAGTCTAGAGACTTCTGGTGGGAAATAGGTGTGGTCTGCTCTCTCCTTCTTCAACATTCTCTTCGCCTCACATCTCCTTAGCCAAGGTTTCTCAAATCCTTCCAGGAGAGTGGGGAAGAGAATAGTGAGGAACAGGAAAGTTGTTACTTTACAGGTATTTTTATGGCTTGGCATTGACATACTTTGAGATTAATGGACATTCAAAGCAGTCTCTTTTTTGGAACTTGTTTGGTGTTCTTTGGATGTTGGCCGGCCCTGGGGATCTCTGGGCAGTGTAGTTCTCTGACATGGGCACAATAGTATCCTCCCAACTCCTGCCCCTTATGGTACCTCCTGCAGCCTCTTATTGTGGAGATTCCTTCAAGAGATCTCCAGCCCAGTTCCCTTCTGCAATATCCACTTAGGCCATGAGGGACCCCACGCATCCTTGCCATACTAAATAGAATGCAGTTGCTCCTACTGCTATCTTTTTTACCTCTGGACACAAACGTCTGCATTTATTCTTCTTAGGTGGTTCAAACACCAGTCACCTCTGCTCATTCACATTTCAGGAAATACATAACAAATGCTACAAGGTCCTTTCAAAGTCCTCTCACTTCTTGTGATAGAAGAGAAGCACCTCTTTTCCTTTCCCCTAGCAGGAAGATAACCTAGAACTCAGCAACTTTCTCTAATAAAATATTCTCTTCTGGACTCTTTAACCTCGTTCTTTTTATATCTTTGTATAAAGTGCATATTCATCTCTAAATGGAACTGGTGGACAATTTGTTTTTCATCCCTATGCTTTTCTATATTGTCCAAGTTTTCTTCAATTAAATATCTATCTTTAAATATTCCCAAAATAAAGATTGATTAATATGGGTGCTGCATATTTTACATTCATCTGAACAAAGACAGATAATAGCAGCTCCTCACTACAAGATATGTGATAACTTTACCTATCCATCCGACACAATTATATGAATTATGTAGTGCTTTTTAAAAAAAAGTTTTAATATGACCCTAACTTGGCATGTTATTTGATCAATGGTATTTTAAAGAAGTGTTACAATTAGTAATTGGAAAATGGAATGAGATTTCCTCTTCATCCATTTTATAGCAGAATGAGAATCATTCTGCTTGAAATTTCCCTTCGCAAACTTTGAGACTGCTCTGACCAAAGGGTAAAGTATTTGGGGCCTCTAATTCTACTTTCCTTTGATCAAGGGATGGGAAACTCTCTAGCAGTACCTTATGAGTTCTGAGGATCACATTTGGGAGGCATGATATTATGAACACTGGGATAAGAATTTTGCAAAACCTCAAGAAGGCATTGAATTGATAAGTAAGAGAACTGCCTTTTGAGAGTTGCGTGAGAGGAAAATGTCTGGGATGTACAATTTCAGAGTGGGATGGGGTGTGTGCAAGGATGAGTAACTGATTGCCCAGGTGCCTTCAGTCTCTTTCCCTGTTAGGGGCCCGTGTTATCTTAAAAGTATTATAGCTGACAGCTAGGATAAAAACAGGTCATCATTTCCAAAATGATTTCACAATCACACATGTAACCAGGATTCTTTAAAATCAAAAAAGGCTTATGTTGGCAAATTCAAACAGAATGCAAGACAATAGAAAATAAAATAATCACATTATAGAGGGTACCCTAAAGGGGAATATGAAGAAATCTCTGATGATTTTCCTGTGAAAGTGTAGGCAGAGATCTAAGACTACCCAGAACAATTTATAATTTTAGTTAACAATGAAATTTAAATCTTCTACATGGTTTATGTTTGTCAGTCAAGTACATAAATCACTAAGCCATGCAAAATTTATCACGGTTGTTAGAATTTGCACATACCAAATATAATATCACTAAAATTTTTGCTCTTAACCCTTTTTTTTGGCTTACATACTAGACCAGTGGTTTTCAAACTGTGAACCTTAAACCAGCATCGTCATCACCTGGGAACTAGTTAGAACTATATATTCTGGGGTCCTACCCCAGACCTACTTAATTAGAAACTTTAGGAATAGAACCCAGAAATCTGTGTTTTAACAGTCTCTCCAGGTGATTCTGATGAACCCTAAATTTGAGAACCATTGAACTAGAAGAAACAGAATTTAAAATACCTGGAGTAATTCAGTCTGTCCTGGTTAAAGGGCTTTATCTGAAGGTGAGTGAATTGCAGTTTAATTATATTCTTGTGGATCAACCAAAGAAATAGATATTCTTACCATTGAGATGGAAGCAATTTATGGAAGATAAAAAGAAATATTCATCAGTTATGCATCAGAGCCAGTGGTAGTAGATTTGTCATATGTTGTATAATCCAGTGTTCTGAGAAACTCCCTTAACTTCAACTTTCTCCAGTATCCAATTGTTGTTAACAGGTGCTGATATTCACATCAAAGATCTACTTCTTTGAGGAATTTTTTATGGAGCTAGGTATGTTTTAACTACATCAAGTCACTTTGGGTGAGAAAAATATGTTTGAGGGAATGAACTGCTGTACTGAGTTTATGATCACAATGTGAGAATGAGACATAATTACAGATAAATATTAAAAGGAGCAGAGGAAAAAGTCTAGAACTTGTCTCCTTCAGGGAATCTTTCTCTTTCTGGGACAGGGCATTTATTCAGGCTAGTAGCTTAACCCAAGGACTAGAGAGATGTACGGAAAATGTGATCATCTCATATTATAATATGATTCCTATGTTATAATCTGTCTCTCATCATAAATTCCAAACATAGCATTAAACATCAGAGGAGGGAGGAAAAATTGGAATTGAAATGATATAAAAGAAAAAGTTAATTATGTAATGTGTGCAACATTCTGGTGTTCTATGACAGTGTAAAAATTACAAATTTGTTACAATAGGCTCAAAAAACAAAGGTAAACCATGAAGATAAATTCATGGAGAAATCACATCGTGGCTGACCATATTTCTCCACCATCTTTCTTTTTTCCACCTCATGACCTCTGGTGTTCTGATGTTCAAAATCATGTCCATGTGAAATGTGTAGCACCTGATAGATGTATAGCACATTACCTGTGGCTGCTTGAGCTGCTTGAGAGGATGGAAGTTCTTGAAGCCCCGGGAAATGATCAGGTCATCTCTGGGCCCCTGGCCTCCAGAGGCTAATGATAAAGGAGATACACATTTTTGAGATGGTTCTGGTGGGTCCTCTCCATATCCCCATGGCCCTTAGGGGGACTGCTTGGCAAGTTAGAATGATACAAAACGGTAACACTGGTCAAGTTGGAGTGATCTTTGTAACAGCTTCCCTCGTTCCTCAATATCATCAATGATGAAGGAGCACATATAGGACAAGAGATACTGAGAATTTTGTAGGATTCTCAAATGGTCAAGGAAGGATATTATTACTGTGCTTGGGAAAGTTATAGCTTTTGTCCACAGGGCTGTACTACAATATGCCAGACCTTCTCCATTTTATTTGTTCAGCTTAGAAGTTCTCGGCCAAAAGAATAATATATTGTTAGTAGTAGACAGGAGAGACTTAGGCAACATAAGAACTGTGCATACAAGATAGCTTGGAGCATGGGGAAATGGTATACAGTTTATTTGCAAGGAGGATGTTCAAAGTGGGGTGATGGAAGCAGCACTGGAAGGTTTAATGAGGATTATATATAATAGTTTATAGTCAAGTGCTAAAAGCTGGATGAAGTAACAATGTTATTTTTAATCCAGAGTGAGCCAAATTCAGGAATTTGAGACTGTACATGTATACAGTCTCCATATAACTTGGTAAATTCTGCCACTTGTACAATTAATGGATTTTCTTTGGTGTGTCCAAAAATTGCTGCTTGACAGAGTTATTCTGCGGAGCCAAAAGAAAAAAACTTCATTATTATTATTATTTTTGCGTTACCACATAGAATCAATTTGTGGATTGCATAAACCGCAGGATATAATTCACTATTTCAGCCAGAAACTTTCCCATCTGACCAAGACAATTGCAAATACGCTAAACTTGCTTTAATGAAAAGTCATTCTTTACATAGCTTACATCGACATAAGATGACAAGTCACTCACCAGATAAAAGGTTCTTTGTTTGAATCAAACAATAAGGCAGCTCTCTATAAAAAAATGCTATTCTATTCTGAACTGAATGCATTTTCAACTAATGGTGTATTCAGGACCAAAACCAAAGCAGGCCCATCTGCTAGGAAGGCCAAAAGCCCATTGTGTGGCATGTCAGTCCAGTCTGTTATAGAAATGGTCACTCTAAAACTGTTTGCAATTTAAAAGTGCATACTGAGATTATGTTAACCTTTATTGACTGACTTCTGTTAAATTCACCATTAAGAATCCAATTTACCCTGGCTTCCTCTAAAATATTGTGCTCAGGGCATTCCAATAGGTACATTATAATGGTCAATTGTCATAGGCTAAAAGTCAGTACCTAATTAGCTCAAACACACCAAGCATTTGTCCCCAGTTTTAATAGGGACCTCTCTTGCCCTGGGATTATGGGAGCACTGATGGAATATAACCTTATATAATGATTTTAGGGGTGTCAGGCTGGGTCCAGGGGTAAATGCTGATTGAACAAGGCTAAGAGGCCCTAGATAGTGAACTCTGACATCACTCTTTGCCAATCTGGCTCTGCATCTTCTGCTTAGAGTGAGGATTTGCAGAGGTTAGAACCTGAGTGTCAAGTCAAAATGAGATGATGAATTAGGTCAATTACTACATGGTAGACATGCAAGTCATGCTAATGCTTAGTAAATGTAGCACACTTTTAATTGCGATTACTGACATTCACATATATTTTCTTTTGTCATTTAAATCATCACAGGATTGTTAATAAAGTTATCCATTCACTGATTAACTCTTATGTGACTTCATGTCAAGTTCTAAAATGCAGCACCTCCCTGAGGATGGCTTCCCCTACCATTCAGAGGGCAGGTTTCCAGGAAGGTCCACCAGCAAGTTTCCCACCATCCAGAGAACCCTGGCTGTGTCCATTCCAGAAAGGTCTTGATCTCACCTCTAGTCAGGCAGGCATGGGATCACTCAAGCAGGCACCCCTTTGTCATTCTATCTCAGCCCTAGGGCTAAGAGTAGTGGCTATTACCTATATCTGTTATTCCTCTATTCTTTATATTTCTCTTTAACTCTACCTAGATAATTATTTACTCTAATCTCCTGTTAATAATTCTTTATTTTAAATTTCTCTGTTCAAATTACTGTGTGATTTCTATTTTCTGATTGGACTCAGATATAATAAACATCTTACTTTGCCTTATCTCTGATTGAAACCATTATTGGGCATCAATAGGCCTCCTGAAATCTTAGAAGGATAGAGAGATATGAATAAGAATCCCAACAAATTGTAAGTATTTTTTAATTTACTGGTAATCGCTTTCTTGCTCCAAACACAAATTTTTCGGAATTGTTTAGCCTCACTGTGCATTGGGCATGTGAACTTGTGTTCGGTTACATCTCTGCTAAAAGGTAATTGAAAATATAATATTCTTGGAAGGGAAGAGACAAGATGGCAAAATAGAAGGACTTGACACAAAAACACCAAAATCACAACTAACAGCTGAACAACCATCGACAGAAAAGACCAGAACCTACCAAAAAATATATTCCACATCCAAAGACAAAGAAGTCACAACGAGATGGTAGGAGGGGTGTTTTCATGATATAATCAGATCCCATACCCACTAGGTGGATGACCCACAAACTGGAAAGTAATTACATCGCAGAGATTCTCCCATAAGAGTGAGAGTTTTGAGCCCCAAGTCAGGCTCCCCACCCTGAGGGTCTGGCACTGGGAGGAGGAGACCACAGAGTATTTGGCTTTGAAGGCCAGCAGGGCCTGAGTGCAGGAGCTCCACAGGACTGGGGGAAACAGTGACTCCACTCTTGGAGGGCACACACAAGGTTTCACATGTACTGGGGCCCAGGGCAAAGCAGTGACTTGATAGGATCCTGGGCCAGACTTGCCTGCTTGTCTTGCAGAGTATCCTGAGGAGGTGGGGGTTGGCTAAGACTCACTGTGGGCACATGGACACTGGTGGCAAAGGCTCCAGAGAATATTCATCAGCGTGAGTGCTCCTGCAGGTCGCCATTTTGTCACAGAGACCTGGTTCCACCCAGCAGCCTATGGGCTCCAGTGTTGGGATGCCTCAGGCCAAACAATCAACAGGGTGGAAACACAGCCCGACCCATCAGGAGACAGGCTGCTTAAAGTCATCCTGCGCGCACAGCCACCTCTAAACACACCCCTGGACATGGCCTTACCCACCAGAGGGACAAGACCCAGCTCCACCCACCAGTGGGAAGGCACCATTCCCTCCCACCAGGAAGCCTGCACTAACCCCTGGAGCTCACCCACTGGGGGGCAGACACAAGAAACAAGAGGAACTACAAACCTGCAGCCTGAGAAACAAAGACTACAAACACAGAAAGTTAGACAAAATGAGACAGCAGAGAAATATGTTCCAGACAAAGGAAAAAGATAAAATCCCAGAAGAACAACTAAGTGAAGTGGAGATAAGCAATCTAAAGAAAATACAGAGTAATGGTAGTAAAGATGATCCAAGATCTCAGAAAAAGAATGGAGGCACAGACTGAGAAGACACAAGAAATGTTTAACAAAGAGCTAGAAGATTTAAAGAACAAACAAACAGAGATGAACAATACAATAATTGAAATGAAAAATACACTAGAGGGAATCAATAACAGAATAAATAAGACAGAAAAATGAATAAGTGAGCTGGAAGAAAGCTTGGTGGAAATCACTGCTGTGGAACAGAATAAAGAAAAAAAGAGTGAAAAGAAATGAGGACAGACTCAGAGACCTCTGGGACAACATTAAACTCACCAACATTTGTAATTATAGGGGTCCCAGAAGGAGAAGAGAGAGAGAAAGGGCCTGAGAAAATATTTGAAGAGAGAATAGCTGAAAACTTCCCTAACATGGGAAAGGAAGCATTCACACAAGTCCAGGAAGCACAGAGAGTCCCATACAGGATAAACCCAAGGAAGAACACAGCAAGACACATTTAATCACATTGACAAAAACTAAAGACAAAGAGAAAATATTTAAAGCAACAAGGGAAAAGAAACAAATAATATACAAGGGAATCCCCATATAGTTATCAGCTGATTTTTCAGCAGAAACTTTGCAGGCCAGAAGGGAGTGGAATGATATATTTAAAATGATGAAACAAGAATTCTACAACCAAGAATACTTTACCCAACAAGGCTCTCATTCAGCTTTGATGGAGAAATCAAAATTTGACACAAGCAAAGGCTAAGAGAATTCAGCACCACTAAACCAGCTTTACAACATATGCTAAAGGAACTTATCTAGGTGGAAAAGAAAAGACCACAACTAGAAACAAGAAAATTATGGATAGGAAAGCTCACCAATAAGGGCAAATATAGAGTAAAGGTAGAGAACCATCCACACACAAATATGATATCAAAACTAGCAATCATGAGGAGAGGAGAGTACAAATGGAGGTTATTGGAAACACATTTAAAATTAAGAGACCAGCAACTTAAAACAATCTTGTAGATATGTGTGTGTGTGTGTGTGTGTGTGTGTGTGTGTGTGTATAGACTGCTATATTGAAACCCCATGGGAACCACAAACCAAAAATCTACAATAGATACACCCACACAAAAGAAAAAACAATTCAAACAAACTCTAAAGATAGTCATCAAATCACAAGAGAAGAGAACAAAAGAAGAAGAGAAGGAAAAAGACCAACCAACACAAATCCTAAACAATTAACAAAATGGCAATAAGAACATACATATTGATAATTTCCTTAAATGTAAATGGATTAAATGCTCCAACCAAAAGACATAGACTGGCTGAATGGATACAAGAACAAGGCCCATATGTATGCTGTCTAGAAGAGACCCACTTCAGATCTGGGGACACATACAGATTGAAAGTGAGGGGTTAGAAAGAGGTATTGCATGCAAATGGAAATCAAAAGAAAGCTGGAACAGCAATACTTATATCAGACAAAATTGACTTCAAAATAAAGACTGTTGCAAGAGACAAAGAAGGACACTACATAATGATCAAGGGATCAATCCAAGAAGATATAACAATCGTAAATATATATGCACCCAACACAGGAGCACATCAATACATAAGGCAAATGCTAACAGCTATAAATGGAGAAATTGATAGTAACACAATAATAGTGGGGGACTTTTACACCCACTTACATCAATGGACAGATCATCCAAAATGAAAATCAATAAGGAAACACAGGCTTTAAATGACACATTAGACCAGATGAACTTCACTGATATTTATAGAACGTTCCATCCAAAAGCAGCAGAATACACATTCTTCTCAAGTGCAAGTGGAACATTCTCCAGGATAGGTCACATGCTGGGCCACAAAGCAAACCTCAGTAAATTTAAGAAAACTGAAATCATATTAAGCCTCTTTTTTTACTACAATGCTATGAGGTTAGATATCAACTACAAGAAAAAAAAACTGTAAGAAACACAAACACATGGAAGCTAAACAACATGTTACTAAACAACCAGTGGATCACAGAAGAAATCAGAGAGGAAATAAAAAATACATAGAGTCAAATGAAAACAAAAACACAACAATGCAAAACCTTTGGGACACAGCAAAAGCAGTTCCAAAGAGGGAAATTTATAGCAGTGCAGTCTTACCTCAGGAAACAAACAAAAAAATCTCAAACCACCTAACCTTACACCTAAAGCAACTAGAGAAAGAAAAAGAAACAAAATGCAAAGTTAGTAGAAGGAAAGAAATCATAAAGATCAGAGCAGAAATAAATGAACTAGAGACAAAGAAAACAAAAGATCAATGAAACTAAAAGCTGATTCTTTGAAAAGATAAACAAAATTTATAAACCTTTAGCTAGACTCATCAAGGAAAAAAGGAAAGGGCTCAAATCAATAATATTAGAAATGAAAAAGGGGAAGTAACAATGGACACCACAGAAATACAAAGGATCGTAAGAGACTACCACAAGCAGCTGTATGCCAATAAAATGGAAAACCTAGAAGAAATGGACAGGGACTTCCCTGGTGGTCCAGTGGTAAAGAATCCGCCTTCCAATGCAGGGGACACAGGTGTGATCCCTGGTCGGGGAACTAAGATCCCACATGCGGTGGGGCAACTAAGCCTGCACGCCAGAAGTAGAGCTCAAGTGCCTCAATGAGAGAGCCTGCATGCCACAAACTACAGAGCCCATGCGCCCTGGAGCCCACACACCATAACTAGAGAGACAAAAACCACACCATGACTAGAGAGAAGCCCAGATGCCACAACTAGAGAGAAGCCCATGCACCACAACTAGAGAGACGCCCACAACCACAACAAAATGTCCCACATGCCTCAATGAAGGGATCACATGTGCCACAACTAAGACCCAACACAACCAAAAAAAAAAAAAAAAAAAAAAGAAATAGATAAATTCTTAGAAAGGTACAATCTTCCAAGACTGAACCAGGAAGAAATAGAAAATATGAACAGACCAATCACAGTACTTAAATTGAAGCTGTGATTTAAAAACTTCCAACAGACAAAAGTCCAGGAGCAGATGGCTTCACAGGTGAATTCTGTCAAACATTTAGAGAAGAGTTAACACCTCTCCTCAAACTGTTCCAAAAAGTTGCAGAGGAAGGAACACTCCCAATCTCATTCTACAAGGCCACCATCACCCTGATAACAAAACCAGACAAAGATACCACACAAAAAGGAAATTATAGGCTAATATCACTGATGAATATAGATACAAAACCCTCAACAAAATACTAACACACCAAATCCAATAATACATTAAGAGGATCATACACCATGATCCAGTGGAATTTATCCCAGGGATGCAAGGATTTTTCAGTATCCACAAATCAATCAGTGTGATACACCACAGTAACAAATTGAATAAAACCATAAGATTATCTCAGTAGATGCAGAAAAACCTTTTGACAAAATTCAGCACCCATTTATGATAAAAACTCTCCAGAAAGTGGGCATAGAGGGAACCTACCTCAATATAATAAAGACTTAAATGTAGGACCGGATACTCTAAAACCCATACAGGAAAACATAGGCAGAACACCCTTCGAGATAAATCACAGCAATATCTTTTTGGATCCACCTCCTAGAATAATGAAAACAAAAATAAACAAATAGGACCTAATTAAACTTAAAAGCTATTGCACAGCTAAGGAAACCATAAACAAAATGAAAAAAAAACTCATAGACTGGGAGAAAATATTTACAGACAAAGAGACTGACAAGGGATTAACCTCCAAAATATACAAACAGCTCATGCACCTCAATATCAATAAAAACAAACAATGCAATCAAAAAAATAGGCAGAAGATCTAAATAGAAATTTCTCCAAAGCCAAATGCAGACGGCCAAAAAGCACGTGAAAAGATGCTCGACATCACTATCATTAGAGAAATGCAAATCAAAACTACAATGTGGTATCACCTCACACAGGTCAGAATGGTCATCATCAAAAAATCTACAAAAAATAAATGCTGGAGAGGGTGTGGAGAAAAGGGAGCCCCCCCTACACTGTTGGTGGGAATGTAAATTGATACAACCACTGTGGAGAACAGTATGGAGTTTAAGTTAAAAAACTAAAAATAGAACTACCATATGATCCAGCAATCTCACTCTTGGGCATATATCCAGATAAAACCATAATTCAAAAAGATACATGCACCCCAATTTTCATTGCAGCACACTATCTACAATAGCCAAGACATGGAAGCAACCTAAATAACCATTGACAGATGAATGGATAAAGAAGATGTGGTACATATATACAATGGAATATTATTCAGCCATTTTTTAAAAGAATGAAATAATGCCATTTGCAGCAACATGGATGGACATGGATTACTGTACTAAGTGAAGTAAGTCAGACAAAGACAAATATCATATGGTATCTCTTATATGTGGAATCTAAAAGATGATACAAATGAACTTATTTACAAAACAGAAAAAGACTCACAGACTTCAAAAACAAACCTATGGTTACCAAAGGGGAAAGGTGGGAAGAGGGATAAATTAGGAGTTTCGGATTAACATATACACACTACTATATATAAAAGAGATAATCAACAAGGAACTGTTGTATAGCACAGGAAATTCTACTCAGTATTCTGTAATAACCTATATGGGAAAAGAATCTGAAAAAGAATGGATATATGTATATGTATAACTGAATCACTTTTCTGTACACCTGAAACTAACACAACATTGTAAATCAACTATACCCCCAATATAAAATAAAAATTACATTGAAAAATAAAAATAAATAAAAAATTTAAAAATTACTGATAATATTAAAATAATTGAGAACTAATTTGCATACTGTTTCAAAAAGGACATCTAAATTTTAAAAGGTACCAGAGCTTTTATATTGCTAAACTGAATGTATTAGGGCCAATCAATGAATAAATTGTTGTAGTTTTATGCATTGAGGTTAACCCACAAGCATAAATACCCATTAAAATTTAGAAATAGTTACGTGGATTAAAAATTTATGTTTTGTTTTATCTGAGCCCCAAAGTATGAGTTGTATTGTAAATAAAATGTCATAAAAAACCTCTGACTAAAAATATGAAATACTATTCCCCATCTTAATTTTCTAAAACAAAACAAAACAAAAAAGAAACTAATCCATGCTCAGTTCATGCTTTTAATAAAGTAATTTTAGTTTATCAGTATGTAGTTCTATAATATGGTGGCTACATTCTTCTGTCCATAACCCACCCCATTATTTATTGAAAATGAGTCAATTTTCTAGGTGAACGAGGAAGGTACAGCCCCTGCTATCACAGTGCTTCTTATAGTCTAATAAAGAAAACTGTTATTAAATAGCAAAACAGAAGTGTAGTAAATGTTACAAGAAAAAAGTTCAGGGACTTTGAAAACACATATTGGTCAAATGAACCAAACAAGAAATCATGGAAGGTTTCCTGAGAAAGTGGTATTAACTTGAATAGCTTGAATAGCTGGAGTCAGCTAAAGAAGGGACCGATAAGAGGAGATAGAGACATGTTTTAAAAACTGAAAGGAGTTCAATTTCTTTGGAGGGGAATATGAGGAGAGAGATGGGAGATGAAATCAAAGAGAAGACCAAATAGAGGTACTTCTTTGAAAGATTCCTGAAAAATGTTTTTTAGAACTTTATCGTCATTAAATAGTAGTTATTAATTTTTAATGCACATGATTTAAAAAGGAAATAGAAAGGGGTATAACCCAACTATCCAAATAACATCTTTTGATATTAAAGCAAACTAACAAAGCTACAAATGCAAATTAAGAAAATTTCACATGATACAAAAAAATCAAATAAAAATGAAAGCCACCATCCTCAGTCTAGTCAAACTCCCTGAATTTAACCACCACTGAAAGTTGTGTTGAGTTTCTTGCAGGGTGAGCAATTGAAATATTTATCTATCTAACGATCTATCTATATATCTATATTTATTATTATATATTATTCTATTTTACTCACTGCCAGTGTGCATTTAGATTTAATATGCCATAGTATATTTTGGATATTGTTTGTATTAACACACACAGAATCATCTAATTCTCGTTAATAGTTGTATATTACTCTATTATGTGGATGTGCCAGTAATTTATTGTCTCTCAGTTTCAGAGCTACCCTTCTATACTCCTTTATGATGCTGGGACTAGAACTCTGTAGACCATGTTTTTCGTTTCCATGTGCTGTCCACCTCTTTCCCTGATTCTCCATTTATCTCTGCCAATAGGGGTAGTAGAAAGAGAATGGAAGGTTGGAGGACAAAGAGTGTCCTCCTTATTTTCTTTCTATTCCTGTTTCCTTCTATTCCTATTCCTATTTTCTTTCTTTTTTTTAAACATCTTTATTGGAGTATAATTGCTCTACAATGGTGTGTTAGTTTCTGCTTTATAACAAAGTGAATCAGCCATACATATACATGTATCCCCATATCCCCTCCCTCTTGTGTCTCCCTCCCACCCTCCCTATCCCACCCCTCTAGGTGGTCACAAAGCACCGAGCTGATCTCCCTGTGCTATGCGGCTGCTTCCCACTAGCTATCTATTTTACGTTGGGTAGTGTATATATGTCCATGCCACTCTCTCACTTTGTCACAGCTTACCCTTCCCCCTCCCCATATCCTCAAGTCCATTCTCTAGTAGGTCTGTGTCTTTATTCCCATCTTACCCCTAGGTTCTTCATGACCTTTTTTTCTTTTTTCGTAGATTCCATATATATGTGTTAGCATATGGTATTTGTTTTTCTCTTCTGACATACTTCACTCTGTATGACAGACTCTAGGTCCATCCACCTCACTACAAATATCTCAATTTCATTTCTTTTTATGGCTGAGTAATATTCCATTGTATATATGTGCCATATCTTCTTTATCCATTCATCCGATGATGGACACTTAGGTTGCTTCCATGTGCTGGCTATTGTAAATAGAGCTGCAATGAACATTTTGGTACATGACTCTTTTTGAATTATGGTTTTCTCAGGGTATATGCCCAGTAGTGGGATTGCTGGGTCATATGGTAGTTCTATTTTTAGTTTTTTAAGGAACCTCCATACTGTTCTCCATAGTGGCTGTATCAATTTACATTCCCACCAGCAGTGCAAGAGGGTTCCCTTTTTTCCACACCCTCTCCAGCATTTATTGTTTCTAGATTTTTTTTTTTTTTGCTGTATGCAGGCCTCTCACTGTTGTGGCCTCTCCCGTTGCGGAGCACAGGCTCCAGAAGCACAGGCTCAGCGGCCATGGCTCACGGGCCCAGCCGCTCCACGGCATGCGGGATCTTCCCGGACCAGGGCACGAACCCGTGTCCCCTGCATCGGCAGGCAGACTCTCAACCACTGTGCTACCAGGGAAGCCCTGTTTCTAGATTTTTTGATGATGGCCATTCTGACTGGTGTGAGATGATATCTCATTGTAGTTTTTTTTTTTTTTTTTTTTTTCAGTACGCGGGCCTCTCACCGTTGTGGCCTCTCCCATTGTGGAGCACAGGCTCCCGACACACAGGCCCAGTGGCCATAGGCCCATGCTGCTCCGCGGCATGTGGGATCTTCCCGGACCGGGGCATGAACCCATGTCCCCTGCATCGGCAGGCAGACTCTCAACCACTGCGCCACCAGGGAAGCCCTTCATTGTAGTTTTGATTTGCATTTCTCTAATGATTAATGATGTTGAGCATTCTTTCATGTGTTTGTTGGCAATCTGTATATCTTCTTTGGAGAAATGTCTATTTAGGTCTTCTGCCTATTTTTGGATTGGATTGTTTGTTTTTTTGTTATTGAGCTGCATGCGCTGCTTGTAAAGCTTGGAGATTAAGCCATTGTTAGTTGCTTCATTTGCAAATATTTTCTCCCATTCTGAGGGTTGTCTTTTGGTTTTGTTTATGGTTTCCTTTGCTGTGCAAAAGCTTTTAAGTTTCATTAGGTCCCATTTGTTTATTTTTGTTTTTATTTCCATTTCTCTAGGAGGTGGGTCAAAAAGGATCTTGCTGTGATTTAGGTCATAGAGTGTTCTGCCTATGTTTTCCTCTAAGAGTTTAGTAGTGTCTGGCCTTACATTTAGGTCTCTAATCTATTTTCCTATTTTCTTTCTGTTCCGTCTCTCTCTCCAGCATCACTTCTTTCTTTTGATAGTAGCAGTTAATTTCAGTAGCAGCAGTTTATTCCAATTTTCAGTTTTCCAACACACCCACAACTCACTCCCTTCTACCCCCTCAGAGACACAAGTACCACCTCAGGCAGCCACTTCTTAGAAATCTGGGAAGGACCACATTATAATTTTTGTGGGCCCTGGACCGTTATGCCTTTGTGGGTTCCTTCTACTGTAAGAAAATTTTAAAACTATATTTTCTGATGGTGTTAGTATAAAGGCAAATACATTAATGTTATTTATAAAAACATTTTCATTGACCTAAAAGTTCATTCTTCTGATTTTAAAACAAATCAAAACAGTCTCATGGTCCCCTAAAAGTACTTTGGGCCTAGGCACTGTGCCCACATTGCCTAAGGGGTGATTTGGCCCTCGTTCTGTGACTCAGATCCACAGGGTTCTTCCTCCTAACTTAGAAGCACCAGTATCAACCCAGGTGTGCTTCCTCCTCAGAGCTCTAAGCCCCAGCTCCATGGATGCCCTTCCTTCAATGTGTTTTGGTAATTCTGACCTCTGTTGGCAGAGGTCTCTTTCCTTGGCTTGCAGATAACCACCTTCTTGCTATGTCTTCACATGTGGTTTCTCTGTCTGTGTTGTCTGTGTCCTAATTCCTCTTTATAAGGACACCAGTTGTATTGGATTAGGGCCCACCCTAATGACCCCATTTTAACTTAATTACCTCTTAAAAGGTCCTACAGTCATATTCTGAGGTACTGGGTGTCACGGCTTCAATATGTGAATTTAAGAGGAGGACAACTCAGCGCATAACAAGTGGACTTGCCAACACTTATTTAACCAGAATTATATTGATAGTTGCTTTTGTTATTTTCAGCTTTAGCCATTACAAGCATGTTTTAATGAACATTTAAAAATACACATTTGAACAAATTCTTGTAAGTGTAGCAGTGGCATTAATTTCTAAGGACTGAGATGGTAGGGTACCTTCATTTTTAATTTACAGGTTTCATAACTATTGCCTTGTTGCACTCCTTACAGTTTCATATTCTTGCTCAAAATATATGAGCTTGGGGGCTTCCCTGCTTCCCTAGTGGCGCAGTGGTTGGGAGTCTGCCTGCCGATGCAGGGGACACAGGTTTGTGCCCCGGTCCGGGAAGATCCCACATGCCGCAGAGTGGCTGGGCCTGTGAGCCATGGCTGCTGAGCCTGCGTGTCTGGAGGCTGTGCTCCGCAGCGGGAGAGGCCACAACAGTGAGAGGCCCGTGTACCACAAAAAAAAAAAAAAAAAAAAAAAAAAAAATATATATATATATATATATATATATATATAGGCTTGCTAGCATTATCATTGCACTCTACATTTTGCTGATCTGATGTATGAAATACGGTTGTATATTTGTTTTGATTTGCATTCTTTCATTATGAGTCAGGGTATGCATTTCTGTTATATGTTTATTGTCTATTTCGATTTCTTTTTCTGAAGACTGCCTGTTTGTGTTTAGGTGGTTTTCCGTTGAGAGTTTGGTTTTTCTAATTGATTTTTATGTCACAGATATCATCTCTGATTTCTTTAGCTGTCCTTATATTTTCACATCAACGAGTTAACTTGTCATTATCTTTGGTTCTTAGGTTAGAAATGACCTTCAACATAAATGCTTCTATGGTCCCTACAAAAAGCTTGGATCAGGGACACCCCCCTAAATATTAGGCTGATTTATCCATACTTAGAGCGTATCATATCTTTTTACACAGAATTGAAATTGCTTTTTATTCTCTTGTCTTTCCCACTAGATTATAATCTTAAGAGCAGAGATCTTGATTTGTTTATTGAAGTAGCCCAGGTAATTAACAGTGTCTGACTTTAAAGGGCATTTAATACGTAATTAACAGTGTCTGACTTTAAAGTGCATTTAATACAATTTTGGGACTTCCCTGGTGTCCAGTGGTTAAGACTCTGTGCTTCCAATAAAGGAGAGAAACAGAAGAAAAATTATAAAAAAATTTTTTTTTGGCTGGCTGAAGGAAAGAAGGAAGGGGAAACAGTGAAAGTTCTTACTGAGCCATAATCCTTAAGGTTTTGAGTTTGAAAACCATTGATTCACAAGTATTTCAAGGGCTTCCCTGGTGGCACAGTGGTTGAGAGTCCGCCTGCCGATGCAGGGGACATGGGTTCGTGTCCTAGTCTGTGAGGATCCTACATGCCGTGGAGCGGCTGGGCCTGTGAGTCATGGCCGCTGAGCCTGCGTGTCCGGAGCCTGTGCTCCGCAACGGGAGAGGCCACAACAGTGAGAGACCCGTGTACCACAAAAAAAAAAAAAGTATTTGGAGATCTAGTCAGTCAGCATATATCTCATGTATACTCCAGTTTTTTAAGTTAACTAGCAAAGTTAATACACTGGCTGTAAGCAAAATGTAGTACTTTCATCATAACACAGGTAGTTTTTTTTTTTTTTTTGGTAAGAATTTTTAAAAGTATTTTGATTATTTTTAGATGGAGGCCATCTATGTTGCTCTGGGATAGTCCATAATAGATATTTGTTTGCCTTCTCTTCTCAACAGAGACAACTCTCCATAGCAATTAAAAGCTTGGTTTCAGTCTTATTTCCACCACTTCTAGCTTTGTGACCCTGTCCATGTTACTTAAAAGGTCTGGTCCCTAGTCTTGCCATCTGTAAAGTAAGGATGATATTATCATCTGCTGCATAGTGTTTCTGGGAGAATTAAAAGAGAAAACATCTATTAAACACTTAGCACAATGCAATTAAGACACTAGTTATCACTATTATTAATACTGTCTTCCTTTCTTAGGGATTTGGAGCTTCCTTAGAGTGTGGTGAATTCGGAATATTTTCACTGACCTATCGTTTTTCAAGGATGGCAAGGTAATACATACTTTGATTGCCATGGAAAGTAAAATAGTAATGACTACAATAGACAGTCACAGTGTGAAAAAGAGACCAATCTATCAGTTAGTGATGGGACAGAGTTTAAGCTGTTATGTGTATGTATATGATACCTTCCCTTACATATCTACATGTACTCTTGCATACATATGTGCACAATTGGCCTATTAATCTCATTAGGGAATTGTGGTAGTTGGGACAGTTGTTTCTCCCTCTAAATATTCCTAAAATTTTGTTTTTATATTTTGTTATTTCTTTCCCCTTCTAGAATGCCTCTCATATTCATTTAAATTTTATTTAAGCTATATAAAAAGATTTCTGGAAAAAACAAAAAAACAAAGATTTATGAAATGTGATACACATGGATCTGTGCCTTGAGCCACCATAGGATTGTTTCTGGCAAAGTGTAAAAATGAAAGCAGGATTCTTAATTGGTTCTAGGGATGCCTGATTATTTTGGAGTCTGTCTGAAATGGAATGCATTTGTTGTGGTCAGTTTTGTGGTTGAAAGAAGAGGCAGCTGCCTAAATGGTGAGATTTCAAAAGGTCCCAGAAGTACCGTTTCTCAGATCTCTTCATAATCTGAAATTAGAGGGAGATTTTGGGTGGGTAAATCTTTGCATTTTCCACAGGTGCCTTCAAGAAATTCAAACAGTGTGAAAATAATAAACCATTCTTATTTATTATTTTTTGAGGTACTTGATTATTTGAGGTATTTGATTATTTTCTAATATAATGGCTAATGGATGCACCTGTCAAACAAATAGGTAAAGACCTGGGACTTTCAGAAGCCCACGTTTGGTACTCTTGCAGAGGAACTAAAGGAAGTGAATTTGTTAAATTTGTTAAACAGATAGGTATCTATATCCATATCTGTATCTATATATCTATATCTATATCTATCTATCTATGATACATGGGGATACCAACCATATATATATCTGAATGCCAGATATGAGAATAAATTAATTAAACCTTGGCTTCCCTGGTGGCGCAGTGGTCGAGAGTCCGCCTGCCGATGCAGGGGACGTGGGTTCGTGCCCCGGTCCGGGAAGATCCCACATGCCGTGGAGCGGCTGGGCCCGTGAGCCTGCGTGTCCGGAGCCTGTGCTCCTCAGTGGGAGAGGCCACAACAGTGAGAGGCCCGCATACCGCAAAAAGAAAAAAAAAAGAAAAAAATATTAATTAAACCTAATGCTTTAATTCTGAACCCACTGACTATACTGCTACTGCCTTGATAGGAAAACATATTTCACAGTGTCTATCAATCTATACTTTTTCAAGTCTAAAATGCATTTTATTCCACTTATGTCTGTTAATATGGTTACCTCTGGGTTATATAAGTATAAAATATTTAAACATTTTTATTATACTTTATACATTTTCTAAAAATGTTAACTACATGTTTGTTTAATAAGTAAGAAAAAATAAGAAAATACCCATTAGATTTTTACCCACATAAGGAACTGACATGTAGCTGCCTAATTCCCCAGATCAATCATGAAGCAACCTGTACTTTAAAGAAATTGTAATGGAACAATATATAATTATTCAAAGTCAATACAAATGATTGGATTTCAACCACAGCATCAATATAATCAGAAGGAGAGTTGATAAAATGCAAAGTAGATGTTACTTCAATGATTTTAGCTTAGCAGAATAAACCCTAAGAGAAAAACACAATCATTTCAAACTTCAATTTTAAAGATAAAAATCAAAATATTTAACCAAACTTCATACAGAAGTGAGTCAGAAAACTTCCATTCAGTTCAGTAAAGATTTATTCTGTGTGTACTGTCTATCTACCAGATACCGCAACATGCTGAAGATACATACAATAAATCACAGATTATGGAGAAAGTGTTTTACATAAACAAGGAACATATCTAGAAGTATGTAAGACAAAATTACCAGAGGTTTACTCTGCATGGTAAGATTATAGACAATGGTTCTTCTCATTTTGCTTATTTGTCCATTCTAAAGTTTGTACTATTACATATATATATATATATATATATATGTATTTGTACTGTTATATATACATATATATATTTCTATGTTATGTGTGTGTGTCCCTTATATGACTTTACTATCCACATTTGATCCTCATCCTCCTTTGTAACCTTTATTTCTGCTACTTCTCTCCACAATTCTTCTGCCCTGCTAAGTAAGAGCATATCTGTGGGAAGAGGATATTTGCTACATCAGGTTTTTACTCCACCTCCTGTCCCTGTCCAGTGCTCTACTATTGCCCATCTAAATACCATGTATTTCCAGCAGTCCCACATCCTGTGTGAAGCCTTCTCTGACCCTGAATTCCTAAACACTTGTCTCTTTCAAGGATGGGCATTTTGTGATAAGGTGCATTGTACTGCTGTTTAACTTAATACCTTACCCTATATGATACTTTACATTTCAAAGCAATTTCACACAAATTATCTTATTTCCTTCTGTGAGATAGTCAGGGTAGATATGATCTCTAATTTTAGTGTGTAGGAAAACAGAAGAATTATGTGACTTGCTTAAGTTTCTAAGGAGTCCAGACCAAGAACACAGTGTTTCTGATGCTTTTTTAAAAATTTTTATTTTATGTTGGAGTAGAGTTGATTTACGATGTTGTGTTAGTTTCGGTTGCACAGCAAAGTGATTCAGTTATACATACACATATATCCATTCTTTTTCAGATTCTTTTCCCATTTAGGTTATTACGGAACACTGAGTAGAGCTCCCTATACAGTAGTGCTATACAGTAGGTCCTTTTTGATTATTTATATTTTACATATAGTAGTGTGTATATGTTAATCTGAAACCACTAATTTATCCACCCCCCCATCTTTTCCCTTTGGTAAGCATAGGTTTCTTTATGAAGTCTGTGAGTCTGGATTCACATAATTCACATTCTTTATGAAGTCTGTGAATCCATAATTCAAAATTATGGATGACAGCTTGGGCCTGTGCTGGTAGTTTCATTTTGCTCTTGCTCTTGCTTTCCTGATGGCCTGCCCTATGAATTCAAATACACGTAACCAGCCCCCATCATTGTGTAAGTCAATTCTTAAAAAAACAATTCAAAAAGACATCAATATCTGTATCTATATCTATATCTGTATCTTTATATCTATATAGATATAGATATAGATGTACATGTGTGTGTGTGGAAGATAGACATTTCTATTGGTTCTGCTTCTTGTTGAACCCTGACTAATATGGATAAAGTATTAAATCTTATCACAGGATAGTGCTTCCCTATCAATAAATTCTCCTTTTTCCGGCCTTATATTCTGCACCACTCCCTATCCCCTCGCTCCCCGCCATCCCAGCATTCTCAGAATCTATTCCTATATATACTTTCTCTGTTTCTGCTGGGATGTGCTGGTTAGGTCCTGGAGGTCCTTCAGCATATACTACTTTCTTCATCCTCGCCCTCCCCCTCCCCTTCTTCCTCCTCCCCCCTTGTCTTGCAAGATAGATACCTTTGTGTGATTATTAAGCAAGAGGGGGCACACACCTTTAACAGTGAGGAGAGGCCACTTCTTCAGGGAAACCTGGGAATTTGATTTTTGAGTACATTAACCCATATAGTCCCCTCCTACCTCTCAGGGTCCTACACCTTTTCAACCAGAACCTGGACTATGGTGACCAGATTTGCTGTGGTTGGGAATTCCATCTTCTCTGGGGCTCTGCCAATCTTCCACTCTAATTATGGGTTTAATACTCACCTTTTCTGCCCTTCAGCTTTGATTGATGAATATCTCTTTACATTCTGCCAAAAATGTCCCCTAGCTTTTATGTTTTATTTTTTTTTAAGTTGGTAATCGGTCAACCTCAAACTTTCATTAACTTGTCCAGTTAACTGAGTTTCGAGAAATGATCATCCAAATCATAGTCCTGAACCTCTCAGTTACTTGATCTAGTGTCCCAGCAGTGCATTTCCTTCCACCAGTATTTCATCCCAGGTCACCATCTATAACAATTTTAACAATTGCACCACTATAGCATGCCACATTAGCTATCAGTGTCTATCAGTGTCAGGATTCTCATCTCCAGCCTGCCAACAGGTGATCCAGTCCAAAATCCCATTTTAGATTTTGCCTGTAAGGACCACAACAAACCCAAATTGTTTTAGGTCGGATACCTTAAAATAGACTCTGAAGCAGAGATCTGTGTAAAGGAGGTTATTGGGAGGACTTTCTGGAATAACACCAGTAAGGGAGTAAGAAGCAAGATTGGGCAGTGAGATGGGGATTAGGATTTCAACCCAGGGATTTTGGGGTGACGCAAACATTCAGTCCATAACAGGGGGTAAGGTTTCTACATTCATTCAAAGTGGTAAAATGATGACACCAGTAGATCTTTGTGGTGATGATATAAATCTATATCTTGATTGTGGTGGTGGTTACAGGAATCTACCCATTACTATTGCTATGTCTGTGAAAAAATAGCATAAGAATATACACACATTGTACCAACATTGATTTTTCTGTTTATGATATTATATTAATCATTACGTAAGACGTAACCATTGAGAGAAAATGGGTGAAAGATGCATGGAACCTCTCTGTACTATCTTTGCAATACCTGTGTATCTATAATTATTTCAAAATAAAAAGTTTTTTTTAATGGGAAAAAAAAAGGGGGGCAGTGAGAGAAGCTGAGCTGCATTACACAAAATGTCTTCAGATGTGTCTGTAGGGAGCTCTATACCTGGGGCGGCATTTTAGAATTGTTCAGAATTTTGTCCCACATTCTAATGGGGCCAAGACTTTTTAGGCCATTATCAACCATTGTTTGGGTAGGGGCTGTCTCTAAAGAGGATTTTCAACTTTGGACAAGGCTGCAACTTTCCCCAGAAAGCAATTTCTGGTGAGGGACTTGGCTATGAACAACCAGCAAACAATATTCCCAGAGGCTAAGGGAATGAGTGCCTTTCCTGAATGTAGAAGGGAAAGATTTGGGCAGCACACCACAGTATCTGCTCCATCACGCTACCATCCACCCAACTTTCAGGCTCAAAACCTGGATTCTTTTCTCTCACATCCCATATCCAATCCATCAGAGTCAACTTGATGGGACACCCCCTATACAGCCTGAATTTTTTTCACCTGTCACCATTTCCACTGCAAAAATCCACATATTATATATCATTTTCCTTTATCTGGACAATAGTCCTCCACTGGTTTTCCCTCTGTAGCCTCTTACCATTCTATACTCCATTTTCTTCAACACAGAGTTGATCTTCTGAAAATATAAAACATATCATATTTTAACACCTTCCTATTGTTTCCTATCACAAGTAGCATAAAACTGATGTTCTTCACCATGGCCTATTCTAATCAATAACAGTCACCATGCTTTGAGTCCAGAACCTGCTGATTCATTACATTCACTACCTCGTAAAATCCTCACTGATAGCCCTCACAAATGCTGTTATTGTAACTACTTTACAGATAAAAAGATTATATCTTAATGAGGTTGAATGACTAGCCGAAGGTCACGTAGCTGGGAAGTAGTGGGGTCTGGATTTCAACCCAGTACTGTTTGATTCCAAAGCCCTACTGTACCTGTTCTTAAAATGTCTCCTTATGTAAAAATTCCAAGCTCTTGCCTTCAGTTTAAACAAACATTGTTTTGGCTTCTCAGATAACTCCCTCACCTATGAAATCATCATCGTTATTAGGAACTCATATTTATTTCTCAAAACATACAGTATTCAATAAATTTGATTTAATTTTGTATTTTTTCCTCATAGAATATCGGGAAAATGATTGGGAGGGGAGGTGATTTCAGATGGGAAAAGTAAGATGTAAGGTGGTCAAGTGACCAGTTAAAGGTAACAAAGTTAGCCAGTTCTGGGATCAAGAATGGAAGTATGTCACTAACCTCTGACCAAGGACATTTCATACCTTGGCTTCCTGCCCCCAGTGTGGGAGTTTCCTGATGGGAATGCTGCCTCCACATCTTCAGCCACTCCCCAGTAATACTCTGGAGAAACGCTTCCAGACAATAGTGGAGGAAACTGGGACCCTAGGAGAAGCAGTCTGAAGGACAGCATTGTCTAATTTGGAACATGGGCAGTGGCTGGAGGGCTTGTGAGTTCTTCACCCAAGTGCAACTTGAAGTGGCTGCCATCTTTGTGCAGTTGAGAACATTAAAACCTAATGTCTCGTTGCGAAAGCTTGGTCTGGAAGTGAGAATTAATCCACATATTTAACTGAAGGTTAAACCTGGGTCATTGTAGTTACTGGAAGTTTTGAAAGATGGAGAAATTGACATCTTTTTGTGTTCTTTGTCTCTTTGGCAAAAATGTCCCAACATTGCATGTAAATAATTATAAATAAAACAAAAGTCAGAAAAGTTTCTAGTTAATATTTAATGACTAGTTCAATATTTAATGACTAGTTCTCTGACAGTAGTGCACATTCCAAAGATTTCCCATCCAGTTGTGTTTATTATACTGCTATAAACTCCAGCAGGCCTAGCTTTCTCTGAGCTCAGAGCACACTTCAAGAGCTAATATTTCCCCTACCTGAGAACTTTAAAAATGGTCTAAAAATCCATAGCCAGATACTATATGTTGGTGCCTTGATGTTGTTGTTAACTGAGAGAAGTTAGCAGCAAAAACCATCTTCTTGTTTATTACTGAATGGATTATGGGAATATCCACCTTTGCCAGCTTCATCAGAGAAGGGATCATAGGTCCAAAGAGGCCAAGTCACTTCAAAACTTGGTACGCAAGCTATCTGTTTCTGGAAAATTAGGAAAATAACCTAAGCTTAAGGGAAACGAAAAAGCTCCACAGGCAAATTTGTAAATTGTAATATTCTGACAATATTTCTTTTAAAATACAGATACTGAGATTTATTAAATAAATAAAACTAACGTTTTCATAGGTGTTAGTGTAAAGAATACTTCACATTTGCTATCACATTTGAGCCTGTTAAGTTTTCAAGAATTCATGAAATTCTAGAGTCACAAGTAGTACCACTCTGAGTATGTCAGGAATAGGAAGTATTGATGCTTGTATAGAGTAATAAAACCACTGAATCTTTTCCCAAGGAACTTCATACTAGTATTGTATTCTTATAACAGCTGAGTTAGCCAAAGGATTTTTTATTTCAGCTTTATTAAATAGTACTGGGTCAGGGTTATCTATTTCTAAATGAATATACTGTATGTATACAAAACCATGCAGTGTATAGATCAAACCTTTAATTAGTAATTAGCAAAAGAAAATCTATAAGGAAATGATGTGGTTTATGGGGAAAAACTTCAAGTCACAAATCAAGAGATGAGAGTGCTTTTGAGAGTAACAATAATAGCAGCCTGTATTTATTTAGTTTTTAGTTTGTGCCAAGAACTGTTTTAGGCTTTTACTATATTGCCCATCTAATCCTTGTGACCACCCTCTGGAGTAGATACTGTTGTTAGTCCTGTTATGCAGAAGAGGACACTGAGAGATTGAGGGGTTAAGAACTTGCACAAGGGTGTTGAACTTCTAAGTGGAGTTGCTGGGATTCGAAACCTAGAAATCTCACTCTGGAGCCCAAGCTATTAACTCCTCTGCTAAATTGCCTTTTGATTAGCAACACTACCCTTGCTAAGTGAACATGGTCTTTATTTTATGGTCTTTATTTTATTTTCCCAGTCTATTCAAATGATCTGATACCTGCCATTGCTACTTCTGCAAAGTTGTTTTCAAGGTTAACTGAAATACTATATTTAAAAGCACTTTAAAAGATAACGTGCTCTTCAAATATGAGGTGATATTATTATTTTGTATACAATGGTTAGTTACTCAGAGCAATGGTCCATGAAATGGTCAGCCATGAGTGTATTTGGTATACTAATAAACTGAACCACTGAGATAGGCTTCTAGATATATACACATTAGTTCTTCCCAGAATTCATGAGCGAGTCAAGGCTCAAACTGCCTCTGCGCACAGTTATTTGGAGATACACAGACATATTTCTGGAAACAGGGAGGAACTGCTGTAATTGTTTGCACATGCAGACATTGTCTCAAATATGATTTCGCTATTTCAGAGATTCCCTTGTCATAACTACCAAAATGACACAAGTAGTACTTTTTTGTAATCTCCATATTTGACGCATGAAAGAAGACTTAATTCCTGTTTGAATAAACAACATAATAAGGTTATTGAGATTAGAGACCATTACTATATAAAATTATGTCTAAGTGGCAGATATAATTAACATTGGATTGTAATTACACTAATTACAAGTCACATTAAGACACTCCAGTAATGACAAAGTGAGAACCCTATAATTGAATGGAATAAGTAGGGAAACATGCTGCTCACACTAATTACCTAAATGAGCTAATATGTCTTCAGAGTGACAGTCATGCTCAATGTTATTACGCAGACAAGGCAACAGAGTGAGGTGTTTTAAATATATATATATATATATTTTTTCTACTTTTCTTTCTTTATTCTCTCCAGGACCTATTTCATGTCATCAGCAGCTTCAGAATTTTTCTCCTGAGCCAAAGAAAACAAAAATTGCAATTAGAGGTTTCTCTAGCCTTGTTAAAGAAGAGCACATATAACAGTGATCCATAAACCCAGGTAAGATTCCAATCTTAGTGTATATGGAACACACTGAACACCAGTTGGTTTCTTGAACTGGGTAACGTTCTCCAATTTCTCCTCTGTCCTGGCTCTCCCAGCTTACCAAGTCAACTAACAGTAGCTCACCGTGTAGTTTGCAGTCTTGAGAATCATCGGATGGGGGTTCCAAAGTACCAAATATGGCTTCCAGCAGCCCAGCTCCAGAGAAGCCCTGGAGAGTAATAAAACCTGAATTATTCAAGGCAATTAGTACCAGCATCATACTGGAACCCACATTTTAGCCCAAGCTGTTAAGTGGAAATATAAACTAATAGTGTCAATAGAATATGAATTCATGGCACTGTGAAAATCATTTATATTTTGTTGTTTATTTTCCCCCCTCACATTACCTTTCCTTTATGTACCTCTAACTGTCTGGGCACTAGTTGGGTAAGAAAGGAAAGTAAAAAAAAAAAAAAACAGACTGCAGCTATTTAAAACCTTTCTTTGAAAGGAGAAATTTCTTTTTTCTTTTCTTTCTTTTTTTTTTTTGAGACAAGGAAGTCACAGTATGTGAAAAATAGAATTGATGCACTTAAATTGGTAAACAATGATGAATGCAGCTTTTCTTTCTCTTGTGTCAGTGAAGAAAGGACACTATGTGAGGCGTGCCTTTGTTAGTGGGGCTTTGGAACTGTTTCTGTCCATTCCTCTTATCCTTGTATTAACACAAATGAGATTTCCTTCTTTTAATCCAGACAATGCAGACAATGCAGTTTTGCCTCTAAGAAACCAGGCTTATGGGTTTCTAATACAAAGCAGTAAACCAAATACACAAAGTTCATTAATAAGCAGATACTACAATAGTCCAAAGGTGGCAATTTGGCCCTCCCACTCTGTTACTATTTGGCATGTAACTCAAAAATAATGACCCTGTTCTGTTGAAGTACTCTACTTCCAGGGTTCTGCAATTCTTGCAATCAATCATATTTTAGTTCAAAATGGACTTAATGTTGAATTTGAATTACGGTTATACTCAATTAATTCTGTACTTGTACAAACTCATATAATCAAGCATTAGGAGTTTACATAAGAGGATGTTGATTGAAATAAATAGTGCTGGAGGCCAGCCTTCCCCTAATGGCCATGCAAATCAGAGGCTAATGGAGCTTGGCAAGTTTAATCTAAGACAAGAAGTGGGGTGACTTAGATTTTATCGTTAGAACTATCCTCTTCTCACTGATGATTTTTCAAGTTGTTCATTATTTCTGTTTTGGTAAGATGGCAATTTCAGTGGTTCTTTGCAACTTATTTAGAGTCCTTGAGGCTTAAAGCAACTCACAAACATTTCATTTTATGTCACTACCTCCAGGTAAATGAGTGAGCCAAGGTGACAGAGCAGTCAGATACCCCAGGTCAGGGTTGGCAAACATATTTTGTAAAGAACCAGATAGTAAATACTTAAGGATTTCCATGTCACGTATGGTCTCTGCTTTATATATATATATATATATTTCCAACTCTTAAAAAAATACATATATATGTTTACTTATTTATATTTTCCAACTGTTAAAAAATCTAAAAATCTATTCACCATTCTTAGCTTGCTGGGTTCTACACTAAGAGGCTGCAGGCAGAATTTAGGCCACAGGGCCAACCCCTGCCCCAGACTAATGTAACTGAATATGTACTACAGTGAAGAATAATTCTTTAAAAGAAGCTAAATATAAAACTACTTAAATCAACTCTTTCAAAAGCACTGAAAAAAATGTAGACCATAATTTTATTTTATTTTATTTTTTTGTGGTACGCAGGCCTGTCACTGTTGTGGCCACTCCCATTGGGGAGCACAGGCGCCGGACACACAGGCTCAGCGGCCATGGCTCACGGGCCCAGCTGCTCCACGGCATGTGGGATCCTCCCGGACCGGGGCACGAACCCGTGTCCCCTGCATCGGCAGGCGGACTCTCAACCACTGCGCCACCAGGGAAGCCCGACCATAATTATTTAAAGTTATAGACATGTATATATATACTTGAATAAGTTGCTTTACTGGTTATATCAGATATTGAGAGAGGAGAGGTGTGTTCTGCATAAGTCATGGGAGCAGCCTAGCATGAGTCAGAACCTAAGTGAGGTGAGGAGGGCATCTGTGTAAGACTGGAGATGGGGGACTGGTCATATTGAGGGGGTTGATTAAATGAGTAACTATGTTAAGGATAAAGCCATGCAAGTATCAGAAGAGAATTACAGATATGGAAAGGAATAAAACCAGAATGAACCCTGAAGTTTTCAATGCATATGGATACATAAAGAAATAGATATAAATGTAAATTAAGTACATACACACACGTGCACACACACACCTATATATACCTTCCCTAGCTCTGTCTACTGAGAGGCTGGGAGCAGCAAAACCTTAGCAACACTGAACAGACCGAGTACTCAGATCGTGGCTTCTTACTGTCATTCTCCACTGAAAGAAACCAAGGCTCCTTGGAGAAATAGTTGATTCTAGAACTGAGGCAGGGAATGTATTAATCTAGAAGATCTTTCTTGTTCCAGAAACAAACAAACAAACAAAAGGTCACAGAATGATTAGATCATGTCAGAAAGATCCAGAAACCACTTTGAAAGGATTCCCACTGGACAAATTGGGAATAATTTCAGCGTCAAAATGAATGATGACAGTAACAGAATATTACATTCAGTAAGTTAGGAAATCATGAGTAAATGAAAAGTTTGCTAAAAAAAAGGAAATTTACATGGTTTAAAAGTACCTCCCTACAAAGTACTTATTAATTACAAGGGGGGCTAGAAAGATTTACTTTATAGAAAAAAATCCTGGCAGGTACCACCTTAGTCAATGATCAAAGTGAATATCATCTTTTGTGGGATAAATCTAAATTGTGTGCCACCTAACAGGATGCAGTTAGGAAAACATGACATCACTCTTGTGATATTCTCATCAGAAAATATAACCTGAATCTAATCATGAGGAAACATCAGAGAAACCTCAACTGAGGGACATTTTACAAAATAACTGCTTTCTAACTCTTCAAAAGCATCAAGGTCATAAAAATCAAGGAAGAACCGAGAAGCAATTCTAGTGTGAAGAAGAATAAAGAGATATGATAGCTAAATGCAGCATGTAATTCTGAGCTAATTCATTTTTCTATACAAGACATTATAGGGACAATTAGCAAAACTTGAATGGGGTCTAAGGATTAAATGATACTAATGTATCAATGTTAATTTTCTTATTTTGATCATTACATTGGTTATGAGGAGAATGATAACCTTATTTGTAGGAAATACACATAAAAGATGATGGGGCATCAGGCTGACAAATTACTCTCAAGTGGCTCAAAAAAAAGAATTCTTGTCCTGCGCTTCCTGTAATTTTCTAAATATTCTAAAATATAAATAATTTTAAATGATTTCTTATAAATATAAGATATTAAAATGTAAACACAATTAAAATGAGCATTCTAAGATGCTTTCCCGTAGGGAGACAGCATGGTGGAGTGGATACAGCATGAATTTTGAAATCTCTAAAATCTGGATTGGAATCTGGTTCAAATATTTAATAGCTGGATGCTTTTGGCCAAGCCACTTCACCACCTTAAATGTTAAATGTGTAGGATATTATCTATATTGTAGTGCCATTAAATAAATGTAAAAGATTATATTTAATGGGCCAAATATATTGTCAGGCATATGGAAGATGCTTACTTGAAGCTAATCATAGTAGAGGATAATAGTACTTAACAGTAGTGCTAGTAATAGTAGTAACAATAATAGTATGAGTAGTAGCAGTGACAGTAGTAATGTTGTCAATGACATTATCAGTAATAACAGCAAATAGTGGCGATAGCGATAGATATTTTACTACCGCAGTAACAGTAGCTGTTGTTGTCATAGATGGCATTATTATCATAATCATCATGGGCCCTCTCTAGGAAGTCTCACCTGGGTGGCCTGCTATGTCAAAGAGCTTCAATAACCATAATCCATCATGGGAAAAGGAGCAGCAGGCAAGAGGATATGTGGAGAATAATCATATGGATGGAAAACATCCTCATTATCAAAGGTGAGTTAATACCTACAAAGAATCCATGATATTTTCACCTAGTGATCCCGCTCTCTTACTAAACATTATAGAAAGACACTTGGTTTCACTCTTGCCCCTGCCAACCTCCACTCCAGTGCACACAGCCATGTAATTCTTTTTTTTTTTTTTTTTTTTTTTTTTGCGTTACATGGGCCTCTCACTGTTGTGGCCTCTCCCGTTGCGGAGCACAGGCTCCGGACGCGCAGGCTCAATGGCCATGGCTCACGGGCCCAGCCGCTTCGCGGCATGTGGGATCTTCCCAGACCGGGGCATGAACCCGTGTCCCCTGCATCGGCAGGCGGACTCTCAACCACTGCGCCACCAGGGAAGCCCGATGTAATTCTTATACCCCCTATCAGGCACACCCACGTCCTTATCCTCTGTGGCTTGCTCTGTCTTCAGAGTACTGTATATGTCAGGAGACATATCCATGCTGAAGCCAGTTAAGAACCTTGAAATCTCCACAATAGGTCAGTACAGAATTCTTCATATTCTTGCTGTGATTTCCTACCATAATTATACTAATATACAAAGTCTCAATACTCAAGACAGATTTATATGCCTCATAACTCCTTATCTAGACTTTAAACTCTAACATGTAGTGTCTCATATTCCTTTCTTAACCTCTGGGGTTCAACACCTTGTGCTACAGGCAATGGACCCTCTGCCAGTGTCACTTGTATATAATAATCGTAGTCTAAAAGACCTTTCCAGAGATCATCTCTCTACTTAGTGCTAGAGGTACGGTACTGTCCAGGTCCCTGTTTGAAAGTCTATTTGTAAGTATCTCCACCTATGCTGAATAAAGTGAGGCCTATTTAGGCCTCATTTCCCCTGTTGTTTTCTGCAGCACTTCTGGATATGTGCAATTAAGTCTCCCAGACACAGACTCAATCTCCTACCTGTTCCTGAAGGATTCTTGACTACATCAGGGAATATACCAAATGCCTCACTCCCTCTGTCTGAAGAGCCTTGGAATTAAGACTCCCAGGCAAACTATTGATCTAGTCATGGTTGTTGGGCTTCCCTGTTGCTC
Organism: Hyperoodon ampullatus; assembly: GCF_949752795.1. Lineage (NCBI taxonomy): Eukaryota > Metazoa > Chordata > Mammalia > Artiodactyla > Ziphiidae > Hyperoodon > Hyperoodon ampullatus. The sequence continues at coordinate 64,347,333 of NC_136921.1, read as the reverse complement.
CCCCAATATCTTTGCTGTGAAGAAACCTATGACCAAAGCTGCAGATACATCCCCTGTGAGGCTGTGCATCGTTGCACCCCTTCTCTTCTCTTTCCTGCCCCCCATGTTGACTCAGTCCAAAGGCTTAGATTTGCTGTGGGTCCTGCTCTTTACTTCTGGCCAGAGCTCAATCTCATGGTTGGAGCACTCTAATTTTTTCTTGTGCCAGCCCTTTCCATCCGAGAAAAGATTGCTGACCTGTGCATAGTCCAGGCTGCTGGTTAGCACACTGCTACCTCAGGACAAATATTTTGAAGTAAAACAGACTTCCCAGAATAAAAAGTAAAATATATTTGAAATGTGGTCTGAATTAGGCCCCTTCATTAGTGTTTGGTGCATATGGGTCCTCTTTTGGGACCCCCTATAGAACATTCTTCTCACCAGCCCCTAATCTGCTGGGTCCCACCTTCCTTATCCTTCCTAATCTCTCTTTTTTTGTTTGTTTGTTTTGTTTTTTGCGGTATGCGGGCCTCTCACTGTTGTGGCCTCTCCGGACGCGCAGGCTCAGCGGCCATGGCTCACAGGCCCAGCCGCTCCGTGGCATGTGGGATCTTCCCGGACCGGGGCACGAACCCATGTCCCCTGCATCAGCAGGCGGACTCTCAACCACTGCGCCACCAGGGAAGACCCTGCTCTCTTGCTTGCTGCTCCTTGAGCTCACACTTCCCTGAGTTACTGCAGTTGCAGGCAAATCAGTCCTCCCAGCCCTCACTTTGCCTTGGTTCTTCATTTTAAGGGACATCCTGGCACCAAATAATATTCCATCCGCCAGGTGTTCCTTTTGGTGGCCTTACACTGCTTATGGAAACTGCTAAGATGCTGTATTTGAGTCCCTCCCAGGGTTCTAAAACACAGTTAAGAGCAGAGTTTTGGAGTTAAATCCTCACCTTGATTCTAATTCTGGGCAAGTTATTTAACTTCACTGAGCATGATGAGCATAATACGAGGATAATGTATAGATACAGTGGGGATGACAATTCATACATCACAAAGTTGTTAAGTACTGATATCAATAGCCGTGTATCAAGTGTCACTGTGTGAGGGCACTGTGTTAAATGCTTTACATATATTATTTCTGATTCTTAGAGTTATATTGCCTGGTGTCCTGTATTCTCATTTTAAGATGAGGAAATTGAGGAAATTTGCCACACTAAGCAAGTGGTAGAGCTGGAATTCAGTTCCAAGGTTTGGCTGACTCTTAAGCTGGCATATTTCACTACTGTGCCATCTCTGATGGAAAGATTTTTCTCCAAAGAAACAAAGAGACACATTTCTCTGTGGCATTTCCTGTTTTCCTGTTTCAAACATCTTTTTAGTTGCTGAAGAGTTGCCAGGATCAAAGACATAATTTATGTATTGAACTGCTGCAGGCTGGAAAGAAATGCATTTTATCATGTTTAATCCTTTAACTCATTCACTACAGGAATTTAAACACTTCTAGTGAGGTGGCAATAGACATATTTTAATGAGAAGTAATATACACTGGACATTGGTGGGGCTGAAGGACACGTGGACAGAAATGATCAAGTCCTAAGGATCCTAGCCTGTAATGTATCAGGTGCTGCAGAAAATAGTAAGGGGAAGAATTTACATGTTTGAGATCTGAGGAAAGGAAGTCTCCCCTGTGTGCTGGAAACCTCTCAGGATACTGTTTTCTGACTGTCTCTTTAAACTTGGTCCTTTAAGTATTTCTCTATCTCAACCTCTTTGGTTTCCTTGCTAGCAATTTTTATGCTTATATTTTTCCATTTTCTTTACTTTTTTCAATCTCCTTCTCTGGAATGTGTGTTCTCTAAAGACCAGGATCATGTTGCACAGTGACTGCTCAGTAAATGTGTCCTATTATGTAAAAGAATCTGAAAAAGAATATATATGTATAACTGAATCATTGTGCTGTACACCTGCAACTAACACAACATTGTAAATCAACTATACTTCAAAAGAAACAAACAAACAAAAATGTTGACTGGTGGTGCTGCGAAGCCTCTGTTAGCCAGTCCCCAGCGGTCCATGCAGCGTTCCCCAGTGGACCCCACAGGCAGGCCATCACTGTAGCCCCGAAGGACGTGCCTAACTCTGCACATGCTCAGAGACCGCCTCTTCCTAGGAAACGGATGCAGGTCGCACGTCGGGAGAACCTGGTACAAAACCATTCGTAGGGGACCTGCCCGGGGATGCTGGACGCTGCGTGGACTGGAGAAGGAGGGCCAGTGCGGTGAGCCTTGAGGCCTAGGGCAAGGGCCTGATGGAGCATCAGAATTAAAAATAATGATAATTGTTGAATGAATATGCCAAAAGGCCAAACAAGATCCCCTCTCTTTGTGAGATCTACATCAGGTACTGCCAGACTGAAATCCACATACCAGTACAGGGATCACCAGGCAAGACAATATAATGCATGACAGTTTGTTTTTATCAACACTCCCTCTGTACACTTCCCATCATAGAAACGGGCTTAGAAAGAGGATGTGCTGGCATCTCACCCACAAGGACAGGAAGGAAAACAGGAGCAGGTGGCGCTGAAGAAATGGGGCTGCAGAAGTCGTTGACTCTGGCACAGGTGACCAGGCAGTCCAGGGCAAGCAGTTCAAAGGTTGTGGACCATTGAACAGCTGTTTTCTTTTTCCATAAAGGTTCAATGTCATAGGCTTCAGGGAGGTGTAGGCTGTGTAATACTGAGTCAGGTGGTGTCATACTGGGGACTTGGCCCAGGGGTGGCTCATTTTGGCAAAGAGTCAGGACTCAGAATGTTCCAACATTTGAAGGAGGAGACTTGTAAGAACTAGGCAGTATCAGTTTGCCTGTGAATTTCTGTGGGTTATTAGCATCCACAGGCAGCATATCATACACCATACCTGACCCTGTAGCCTTTAAATCGTGTTACAGAATCTGGGTGCCTAGGAAAACATTCACAACAAAGAATTGAGAGATAAAAAGGATTAAGCAACTATATGTACCATGTGAGGCAAAATATCTCTATCTCTGTATTTTTATCTACAACTATATATGCAGAGGAAAAGAACAGATTGGGAAGAAATACATGAAGATGTTATTAGTGATTATCTCCAGGTGGTAGAATCTCAGGTGATGTATAGTTTCATCTGTATGTTTTCCAAGTCTTCTCCAGTTAACATGAATTACTTACAAAAAAGAAAAAAATAAATGTGAAAAAAACAACAACAACAGAGAAAGACTCCTCTAGGCAGAATAAATCTAAATAAATCAGAGACTGTGCGGGTAACCCTTCTCATGTTTCTGTTTCTCGTCCAGGGGAATGGCCTTCCTGGGTAGTCTTTGAAGTACAGACTGTGGTGCCTTCCCTAGCTGGGAGGCACCAATTACCCACCCTGTTGGCTCAAGACTCTGCCTTTTTGCTCACGGGTCGACCTTCTTGCTTCTCACAATATGTGATAATGAGGGTGTTCCTCTCCTGTTTTTCTCTTTACCCAGCATTCAGTGGTGGTGGACACAATAGGCCTGAGCTTCAGCTTTATTCAAAGACAAAGAATTTGGCAGGGAAACTGAGGCAGGTATTACACTTTGGCAATGCCCCGTCCCCCATCTCTGGTACACTACGTGTCAGAGACCTTGAAGTGCAAACCCTTTAATTAACAGCCCCACGACAGCTCCACAGGCTCCTATATGTGTGGTGGAGTAGATGCTGGGATTGGGTGCATATCTGAAGAATCAAATATTGAACCTGTCGGTTTATTGCAAAAATTGCAATGGCTGGTTTAGAACCAAGGATGAGCCTAGACCTGCAGTTTTTCGTGAAGCTGGAAAAAGCAAAGAGGGTGATTTATTCCTTTAGTGTTTAGTCTCTCCCTGTCAATCCCTGGTTGCCCTTCACTCTTATTTTCCAAATTATACCTACCCTTCCTACCTCACAAGAGAGCCGGTTTGTCACATTTTCCTCTTAATTAAAATGTACAAGTCCTATATTTTACTCAGATCCCCTGCTAGGTACCTGATTTAACTGATTACTTGAATCCAAGTTGAGGTGTTGATAGCTGATAAGCACTAGATGTGTTAGATGTGTTAATGTGTATGCTGATAACATTGGCATTTCTCTAGTGACCTTCAGAATCTTAGATCTACTGGGCATTTAAGACACCATGAGGTGTTGTGGGATAAAAATGTGAGGGCAAATGGGACTTTCATAACCCTAGGTGATATAGGCTACTAGTTACTTGAGCTCAACATTTGGCCACTTTTATTTTCAGAGCAAATTCTCTGAAATCAATAATATTTGTCTCTGATTTCTGGTTAGGTGTAGTGCCCAATACTTGAAACTTAAATGAAAAAACTGTAACTAGTTATTTGAGAGGAGTTTTGATGTTGAATTTAACAGAAAGTCTGATCTTTTTTGGATATGATCCCATTAAGATGAGTGTTATGTACTCTCTCCATCAAAAGACTGGCATAAATGGTAGCTGTGACATGGCATATTTAATAATGTATCCTTTTGTAAGTTAGTCAAAGATAGAGAATATAAGTTGGCTGGGGGGAAAAAAACTGCTGTGAAATTCAGTGATAAAACCCCTGATCATGCCTAAAAGGTCAATTGAAACGGGATGATTATACTTTATAATCAAGTGGTTCTTAACCTATACTGTGCTGCTTTTAACTTCCTTGGTGTGACCTTGTTTTGGTGAAATTCCCATTTAGATTTCTGATTAGGGGTGTGTGAGTGTCTGTGTGTGTATTGGGAGGAAAGAAAGACAGCCACTCTGAAAATTCCAATCATTTATACATTCTTCCCTCTTTTTCCATGCTTTGATTTTAATTGAACTGATTGCCTATCTCATTTTATTTTAATCCGTATAGCAATTTTTGCTTTCTCATCCTTTCAAGATATATGACAAGTTTGAGTCTAATTTTTATTTGGCTATCTCACTGTAATTCAGTGGATGTGAGTATGCACGTGTGTATCAGTTTGAAGTAAAAAAAAAAAAAAAGAAATGCGAAGAAAAACCCACTAAGAGATCAGTTTTAAGGCTTGTAAAATTACTTCATTTCTATGTCTGTCTTCTTCTCTATAATTTAAGAATAGTATCTGTCTTTTGTATCTCAAAGTGTAGTTGTAAAGTTCAAAATGAGATAATAAAAATGAGTATTTTTAAAAGTATAAAATCCTGTTTAAAAATAATAAAGATGTTTCTTATATTTCTTTGATTTTCAATAATTCTACCTTTTAAATTGTACATTATCTAAAGATAAAGAATCTACATGTTTTAATTTGACACACATAAGTACAAATATTTTTCCTTAAATATGTTTTTTCATTTAGTGTAAGATTCTCCTTTTGACTCTCAGTGAATAATTATTCCAAATTTAGCAATCTAATTAGCATTCATGTACATTGACTTTATAAAATTATGGTGAAGAATATAAGTTATTGTTCATTAAATGAAATAATACAAACTCTGATTAGGATTGCAACTATTCTGTTTTGCCAAGTGGTTAGAAGACAACAGAACTTAAACTTTGAGGAGCTAAATAAGTAAAACAAATTGTTCTGCCACTAGACAAAAGTCTCTAGTAAAATATGACCATTCTGCAAAATACCGGGGAAATATTCAGCCCAAATTTTCAGTCAACAATTTTAAGAATTTTTTTTTCCTTTTGACACTATGCTTCATTGATCTATTAGGCAGGTCTCGTTAGCATCCAGTCTCTTTAAGTAAGACATCCCGTGCTAGATAATCCCTGTACAGTTTTTAAAGTCATTTAAAATGAATGAATAAGCAAAGAATTTGTGATCTATGGGATTCTAGGAAAAAAGGTTGAGCAATTTTATACTATAAATATTAGAATAATTCGTATTGGTAAATACTGTATTCATGTAAATATGCATGCACATTTTTCAAGAGACTTAAAATAATAAATGAACTTTTTGGCTAACGCTTGCCCCTGTAACAAATCTGTCATTTTTCCTTGGAAATGTGCAGTTACAAGGAAGTTCTACCTCATTTGCGACCTCATTTGGACAGATATTTTTAAATGTTTGCCAGAAAATAAACAGGAAACATATCTGAAAGTAGTTCAGAAAAGTCAGAAAGATACTCTCCTTCCAAGAATCTAGCTCAGTTAGCATTCCTCTCCCTGTCCCCATTTAGTAGTCCCAGAGGTTTTTGTTTAAAGATCCAAGTAATAACTATAAATTAAGTAGTTTTCAGCACCTCTGGATACCTCTAAACAAAATTACCTAGATTCTTCTCTCTCCTGCCACACCACCTCCTCCCATTAAATGGAGAGTGGTACATGCTGCAGGAGACTATTTGATCATTGAAGAGAGACAGAATGTTCTGCTTTTCAGCACATTTTAATCCACAGCTGGTGCACAGATTGGCATAGAGTATATGTTAATTTTAGCTGTGAATTTTTTCAAGTTGAGGTTGCCTATATTTAGATCTCTGGAGTTTTAGGATTGCTGAAAGTAAATGTTTGAATGAGAAAAAATATTGACTGGAGGAAAACACTGTTTAATAGAGGTGTTGATTTTGACCAGCCTAAAAAATGCTCATGTTGGATGAACATTTGTAATAGGAGAGTTGAAACTGTGGTTATTACTGGGAACCACATTTATTCGACAACTATGCATTAAAGATAAACTGTGGTGTCTAAAGAATACTTGACTTTTTTGGAGAAAAAAGTGTTTTCCTAAGTTCATTTTAGAAAGCAAGGTATTACACTTTAGAGACAAACCAACACAAAACCTAATTTAGACTTTTAAAGTTTATTTTCAATTTATTAAAATCCTAAAGTAATTATTTTACTATTGAATCTTGGGCTACCTTGCAAGACAGGCTCTTCATCCACAAGAGGGAACGTGATGGTGATCTATTTTATTTCCTCCTGAACTGGCTTTTAATTCATTCAACAAATATTTATTGAACACCCATTAATTGCCAGTCAGTGTGCTATTTGACTATAACTTTGATTGTTATTGCTCTGTGAGATGTAAATAAACACAGAGGATTTTTTTTATCCTGATAATACTATAGTATATGCTTTTCTGGTCAAGTAGTTTTAATTGCAGGTTTATCTAGTAACTCAGATAATTCAGAACGTGTACGTTTTGCTCAGAGCTCACCTCCATTCAGTAAGGGATGCATAGTATATGGACTCAATAAAAATAACAAATAATGTGATTAAATCATCATTTTTTTCTAATATTTTTCCACACAAAAACTGAAAAAACCTGACTCTATTCCAGTATATAGAAGAATAAATGTTTTAAATAGGAATTATTGTTTTAAAACAAGTATATAGAAATGGATTGTTTAGATCAAGACCCCCAGTTTAACTTAAAATTCAAGATAAATAATTTTTATTTCATTTACATCTTATCACCAGAAAAAGAATTATAAAATATTCTAAATTAATCTTCATGAGAAGAGGATAGATTGGCAACGTGTACTCAAAGCCTTTACAATGTTCATTATCTTTGAATTTAAAATACCTCAACTATGAATTTAGGGAAATCATCAAGATGCACAAGGAGGTTCAGGATTATGTTATTTGTAATAGTGAAAAATGGATATAAATGAGATATATATTACAAAGTATGTATTAGATAAATTATGATACATCATAGATTAAATGTGATGGCATGCTGTTACCATTAACATTATTTTCTTAACAGTATATCAGGAGTATGTTTCTTTTGCATTCCATTGAAACTACTTACATCAAGATAACCAATAAGTGGGCTTTCCTGGTGGTGCAGTAGTTAAGAATCCACCTGCCAATGCAGGGGACACGGGTTCAAGCCCTGGTCTGGGAAGATCCCACATGCTGTGAGGTAACTAAGCCAATGCACCACAACTACTGAGCCCATGTGCACCACGACTAATGAAGCCCACATGCCTAGAGCCTGTGCTCTGCAAGAAGAGAAGCCACCACAATGAGAAGCCCGCGCACCGCAACGAAGAGTAGCCCCCACTCACCACAACTAGAGAAAGCCTACACGCAGCAATGAAGACCCAACACAGCCAAAAATAAAGTAAATAAAATAATTTATAAAAAAAGATAATCAATAAGCTTCATAGAGCAAAATGCTCCATCATTTTTCTGTATATCTTGTGTGACCTATCTGCAGCAATCTTGTAGTATACTGTTCAACTGTTCATCACCCAGCAAGATGTGTACCAGGTACACAAAGCTACAGAAGTATAAGATGCCTTAATAAGGAGAATAAACTCTTGAAAACAAACCCATAACTGACACATATGATAGAATTAGCAGAAAAGGACACTGAACATTGTTATAACTATTCCATATATTTACAAAGTTAGGTAGAGACATGGTAGGTATGAAAAAAGATCCAAATCAAACATCTAGAGATGGAAAAATACAACATGTAAGATGGAAAATACACTGGATGGGATAAACGGTTGATTAGACATTGTGGAAGATGATTGAACTTGAAGTCATGGCAATAGAAGTGACCAAAAAAGGAACACACAGAGGAAATAAAAAAGTACAGCCACAACAAATAAGTGAACAGATCATCAGTGAGCTGTGGACAATTTCAAGTGGCCTCTGGAGGAGGGAGGGAGGCAGAGAAAATATTTGAATGTGTAATGGCCATTTCTTTTTTTTTCTAATTTGGTAAAAACGATAAACTCACAGATCCAAGAAGCTGACTAAACTCCAAGGGCAAGAAACATAAAGACAACCACACCAAGACACATGATAATCAAGTGCCCAAATCCAGTGAAGAAGAGAAAATCGTAAAAGCTGGCAGAGAAGGGAAAGCGTATTTTACTTGTAGAGGTACATAAAGCTTTTGCCACCGATAATATTTTGACATATGACCTTTTATTGTTGAATTATAGTTTGATTAGCTCTTTGACTTTAGAAAGACTATTGTGGTCTTAATATCCTCAGTCATGGACAACTTCATCACCTCTGCCAATTATCCATTTCACATTTTTTTGCATGGGCTAAGTCTAAAATAAGTAAATATCTTTAATAATCTCCTTATTTTCTATTTCTTGTTTCTAAACATAATGGATGACTGGTTAGTGTGTCCTTATAAAGGCTGCTTATTTAACCCATTGGTCACTGGATTATAGTCATTTAGACATTTACATAGTTGGTCATGCTTAAGGCTCTTATTAGCAGAAAATATAAACTTAGCCACACCACCAAAGTGGCAAAAGTTACAATAATTTACTAATATGATTGGTCAGTGCCTACTGTATAATTAAATGTAAATGTGTTGAATGAAAAATTGGTAAATAGAGCCAATAGCAAATGTTATTTTTTTAAAAAGTAGAGCTTCTAACTTTTTCAGTATGATAATATTCACTGCTGTCAGTTCACTGTCAACTGATACTTCGTAACGAACACATCAACAAGGGTTGATTATGGGAGATAGTATTTCAGATTTGTGAAGTTGAGAAATTTATTTTTTAACGTATCTTTAGAACATTGGCCTTTTCATTAGAGAAACTCCAACAGATTTATTTTTTTTGTTATGTAAACTGCGTGTGTTATTGGAAACATTATTAATTTTTAAAAGCAGTATGCCTGTGTTTTGAGTAGAATTAAGTAGTCACTACAAAAGAATTAGTGACTAATTTCTAGACTACTCAGGGAGCTTTTTTCAGTTCTTAGGTATTATTATTATTTAAAAATCAAACCAAAGTACAAATCTTGAAGAGGATGTGTGAGAGAGCTTCAAGCTAAGAATAGCATCTGAATTTGTTTTTTCCCCCTAGATTCCTAGGGGAAAAATAACAGCAGCAACATTATATCAAGCCCTATGGTTGCTGAGTTACACAACTTTATGCCTTACTTTTCTCTCTTGAATCTCAAACCTTTATATTCAGATACTCTTAGGCTTTATTCTACTTGGTGAATCTTGATTCTTTCATCACTATTCAAAGTTAGCTCCTCGGTGAAAATTATCCTTTGAACTGAAGCCGACTTAACAGATCGCTCTTGTGTATGCCACATTACTGTTACATATATTACACATTTCCGTTAAGGTTTCAATCCCACGGAATGATCACATTTGTTAACATATCTGTTTTCTATGTTAGCCTATGAAGTCTTTGAGGGGAAGGCCATACCTGAGTCTCTACCACAAGCATAAGAGTAAATACTTTGAGGGCTTCCCTGGTGGCGCAGTGGTTGAGAGTCCGTTTGCCGATGCAGCGAACACGGGTTCGTGCCCCGGTTCGTGGAGATCCCACATCTCGCGGAGCGGCTAGGCCCGTGAATCATAGCCGCTGAGCCTGCGCGTCCAGAGCCTGTGCTCTGCAACGGGAGAAACCACAACAGGGAGAGGCCCACATACCACAAAAAAAAAAAAAAAAAAGAAGAGTAAATACTTTGTAAATGCTGTTTGAATAGTCATGTTTGAAGAAATTAACATTGAAAGGTTATAAAATTTACTATCATGTAATTTTAAAATAAGCTAAATCTATTATTCTGTTCACTCCTCACTCCACTGCTTTCTTTCTTTTCATTCTTCCAGTGAGGATGCAGGGGAACAGACACTCTTCTTTCTAAAATTGTTTTATGAATGGAAGACAGAAATTAGATATTTACTAATATTTTCTACACTGAGTGAAATAACTTCAAGTTCTTTAACCTTTCCTTAAAATATGTATTTTTCAAAATTGAAGTCATATTTTTAGTGAGTATTAATTTAGATAATGTAAGTTAAAATGCTTTTAAATCATAAAATGCTATGCAGAGATGAGATGATAATAGGATTATTTCAAATCCAAGTTTCATTCATTCACAATTTGAGGAAGTGAGTTCTATAAGGTAAACTTTGTAAACACGATATCATTTTTGGCATCTATATGCCATTTTAAAAGGTCTGCTGCTACCAAAAAGAAAAAAGAAAAAAAAAATCAACAGCATGCTCAGCATTGTCAGAAGGTTATAGGAAACAAAATACAAAACATTATCAAAGCTTCGTTGTATGACTAAAGACATAACAAAGTTGAAGATGAATACTGTGTCCATAATGGAATTTAATGCATCTTATGAGAGGTAGGGATGGGTCAGTGAAAAGGTCAAAGGACTTGGAGTCAGGAAAACTTATCCTCGGGGTCTCATTTCAAATAATGCACTGAGGTCAAATAATGCACTAATAACATGAACACCCCAGAACCAAAGGAATTGTTATTTTAAAATCAAATTTCTAGTTGTTATTAGACATTTCTCTTTTAGATCATACCATATACATTTTCTCTGCTAAAATATATAGTTATACAGTTATTTAATTCTATATGAGTCTTCAAGTACAGTCTTCCAAGTGTGTTAAATTATAATTATGGTGAGTATGATCTGGCCCATTCATTCTTGCATGTAATTTGGTCACATACTCTGTGACCATAAAATGATTGAGTATAAGGAATATCAACGAGCTTTATTATGAGAGAGAAGCCCTGTGTTTGGATTCATTAAAACTTTAGTGTGGAAGTCCAGTATGGCTTATTTATTTATTCATATGCTCAGCTATTTCGATTTAACCCCTCATTTTAGGAATGTCATGTGTATGTTAGTTTATATGTGATAGTCGTCAGCCACCTAGAACAATTACCCATTTGTGGATCCTATTTATATTTCTATCATAAATGGCATTCTTTTGTAGACCAACTTTTGAACTTAAACCTTCACACAGTTGTAGTGTGAAGGGTTCATTTCTGTTTTATAATGGCATAAGGTTGTTAGAAACATCTAGGGAGATGTGGTATGTGAAAGTGCTTTGTAATTTTTAAAAAACTATCCAATTACAAGCTATTAATTTTCTTTATTAGAGTACCTAGTGTGTGCTGGGCACTGATAAACCTTGTAATCAGTGAGATTTAAATTGAGACTAGGAAATCCCAAATGACATTATAGGTTTATTATTTTAACCATTCAACCATGATTGTACATTTTAGAAATGGAGAAGTATTTTCATTCACTGATGGAGACTGATTAATTTAGTGAAGGAAAAACAATTTAAATCCAATATATTTTATCATTTGATATTTATCTAATAGAGGAGTTAGTCTCCCTTTGGTCTTTAGTGACAGTTTATTGTCAATATTATTTATCTAGCTGCATTGTAATTATGGAAATAAGTAATAGTAAAAAAATGTTATTGTAGACTATAACTCATTTCAATATCAATTGTGAATGCTTACAGTTTATCTTTATGGCTTACCTCCATGCTATTGCACAGATATTCAGGCAAGTACCTTTCTTTGTTAGTACCTTTGTTGGTCCTTCCTTTGGCAAGCCCACATGATTAGTACAATGGATAATTCTGTGATGGTGTAAATATATTACATGTTGGAGAGACTTGATGGAGTAGTTTGTAACCAAAAGATGGTATAACAGCCATAGTTCTACTTGCCTGATTTTCAGAATAAATTTATTCCTTGATTTCAATTGCAAAACCAGTCTCCAACTGTGCACCACAATTTTTATATCTAAGAACATTATCACAATTGAAAGCAGTGACGAACTTTGTTAACACGAGGTCTCTCTCACTCTTACTGTAGCATTCACTGTCTCGTTTTAACTTTGCACAGGCACAATACCAGTCAGTTAGGAGTTTTTCAGTCTTTGCAAGCAACACTAAATACCTCTTTCCAGTGCGATATCTGCCTATAAAGAACAACTCTGTAGACCAAGAGGAAGGAAATTGTTTGTAGGGGCTTTTGCTCCTAGGAATCTCTGAAATTAAAAAGGAATTTTATTCTGTGTGAATTTCTATAGACATGAATTTGAGGGGTAGGTCTTAATTAAGGCTCCTATTGAGGCTAGGAATTTGTATCTGATTCACTATCATTTTGGCTCAGACAGTGCTCCCAGGACCACTGCCTGGTTGAGTTGACCCACTTCAGCACACAATGATGCTGTCTACTTTCCAGTGGACCTGTGTCTTCCACTTTAGGCTCTGGCTTGGGTCATCATTTGACTGTCTTTGCTCAGAGTCACCTTGCCCACTGTACAGCGACCTCTTTGGTAAGATCTGCAAGCCAGGATTTGAGTTCTCTCTATACCACATAGGAACCAAGGGCCGCCAGGAAGAGCTGAACCTCAGGAGCATCTTCTTCTTGAGCTCCTGGGGCATATGATGATGTATCTGTGCCCATATTGTTACAGGGCAGCCTGAAAATAAGCCTCTTCCCAGAGTGAAAAGGGAGAACAGGATGGAGTAAGATCTTCTCCTGCCCTTGGTGTGGACCGTGCTAACTAACCTCCTCTTCTCTAGACCAAAGCCCAGAAAGGGGAATATTTACATAAGAGCCCAGTTTGGGGCTCCTTTACAAGCTCTTGGTTTCCTTTTCTGGGATTGGAGAGTGCATAGTTTTTATGTTTCTTGTCTTACATGTGCCTTCTTTTGGCTCCATCAAAACCATAATGACAGAAACAAATAACTTCTATTATTTCAGTGAACTCTGTGAACTGATTTTCACAAGCTGAGCCGTTAAATTGCTACAGGGTTGGGAAACTTGCAGTAGGGATAAAAAATAGAGACAACAAAATGACGCTCAAGATAACCAGTAGAGCCTGAAGGTTGACTTTTTGGGGGTAGAGTCAGGGCAAGGGCGTTATATTCAGAAAAGCAAAAGAGAAATAATTTAAACTTATCTATTTGTGTGTGTATTGTTTTTCTTCTCTGCTAGAATGTTAAATACTCTTAACAGCAGAGTCCTTATAGTTGTTGCTCATAAAAGATGCTCAGAGAATATTTATTTTATGAATTAAAAAATAATATATAATACATATTAAAATATTAACATGATTATCAATTTTTAGATTCATTGTATTGTGGTGAGAGAACATGAACGGTATTATTCTGTTTTTGAGGAGAATGACTTCTTTAGATTTTATACTTAGGAAAATAACTGATTATTTCATGTTGCTAGCAAAAGGACACATTCTCTTTTGGGTAAAGTTTTATCTAATCGTTCCATTTTATTAATTATTCATTTTTTTCCTCTTTCCTATTATTTATCTCTTTCTGCCTGTTGGGGGAATATGGAGATATTTTAGACATTTGTTGTTACTGTATTTTTCAACTACATACTTTCATTCTCTGTCTGCCTTACCTTACCCTCCTGTCCTTCTTCTCCTCCCTCCCCTTTCCTTCTCTTTCCCTTTCTTTTCCTTTTTGTTTCCTTTCTCTTCCTTGTTGCCCTTCTTTTTGTTTTGCTTCTCATTCTATTTTTCCCTCATTTCATTATTATTTTGTATGCTTTCACAGTCTTTTCTATGGTATTTGATATATAACACTTGGTGATGATTTTCTTTAATATTGCTTATAAACTTTATTAATAAAACAATTGTATTTATATATTTATTTCTATTTTCTAGTTGAATTAGAATTTTATATAATAAAACTTAAAATTTTTTCATTGCGTGTGAATTACATGTCTTTGACTGCTTTGAATAATCTGAGCTATTTTATTTTAGGTATAAAAAATATAGGTAGAATCTAATTGCATTTTTTAAAGTGAATGTGAATCTCTGTCTTTCACTGAGGGAAATGAATTTGTTTATAATTACTGTGCATATCAGATATGCATATTTTATTTCTGTTTTCTTGGCTTAATTATGTCATAGTTCTTATGCTTCCTTGCTACTTATTTTTTCACATTTTCCTCCTCTATGTTGTTCATAAATTTTTTTCATTTTTCTTTTCCTCTCTTTGTGCAAAATGTGTGAGTATTTTTATTCTAATTGCAGTTAAATTCACATTTTCAAGGCACATATTTGAAACAGTATTTATTTTATATATAAAATTCAAAAATGAGATATGGTCAGATATTATGTATAATGTCCCTCAATTGAGATTTTTCTGATGTTTTTCTCATAATTAGATAGAGGTTATGTGTTTTTGGAAGAAAAGCCATCAATTATCTTTAAAGAGATGTAAGCAATAAGAAAAAAATCTAATATATTTACAGAGGAAGGTACTATTTCTGTTGCTTTTCATTTGTTTGCATTGATCCATATTTCTATTTGGTGTCATTTCCTTTATGCCTAAGAGACTTTCTTTAGTCTCTTTTATAGTGCAGGACTGTTGGTGAGGAATTCTTTTAGCTTCTGTGTGCCTGAATGGTCCTTATTTAACCTTTATTTGGAAAGATATTTTCTCTGGATATAGAATTCACCCAAACTTATTTTCTTTAAAGATGTTGCTCTGTGGCTTCTTACTTGCATTGTTTCTGACAAAAAATCTGCTATCTCCCTTAATGTTGTTCCTCCAGGTAATATGTTCTTTCTCCAGCTGCTTTTAAGATGTACTCTTTATTACTGTTTTTGAGCAATTTGATTGTGAGGTAGCTGAGTGTGGTTATCTTCTTCTTTCTAAACCATGGATTTTTTGAGTGTCTTGGATCTGTGGGTTTATAATTTTTATCAAATTTGGTAATTTGGGGCATTATTTTTACAAACATTCTTCTTTCCCTCTTCTTGTCCCTTATCTTTGAAGACTCTGATTATATATCTATTGAGCCATTTGAAGTTGTCTTACAGTTCACTGAAGTTCTGCTAATTTTTAAAAATTCTCTTTTCTCTCTGTGTTTCATTTTGGATAGTTTCTATTTCTGTCTATAAATTTGCTAACCTTTCCTTCTACAATACCTAGTTTGCTGTTAGTCCCATTCAGTGCAGTTTTATTATTAATATTTTGGTCAGGAGAATAGTTTTATTTAATTTTTAATATTAATTGCAGTTAAATTTTGTGGAATGAAGTTCTGAGGTACTGTTCTGACTTACACATATTGATTAATTTAGTCCTTAAAGTAATCATATACTGTGAGTACTATTTTTTTTTTTAGGAGTTTTTAAAATTTATTTATTTATTTATTTTTGCTGTGTTGGGTCTTCGTTTCTGTGCGAGGGCTTTCTCTAGTTGTGGCAAGCGGGGGCCACTCTTCATCGCAGTGCACGGACCTCTCACTATCGCGGCCTCTCTTGTTGTGGAGCACAGGCTCCAGACGCGCAGGCTCAGTAGTTGTGGCTCACGGGCCTAGTTGGTCTGCGGCATGTGGGATCTTCCCAGACCAGGGCTCAAACCCATGTCTCCTGCATTAGCAGGCAGATTCTCAACCACTGCACCACCAGGGAAGCCCTGTGAGTACTATTTTTATCCCCATTTTACAGATGAGAAAACTGAGTTAAAAAGAGTTAATTAACTCCAAGTTTACATAGATAAGAAGTAGAGAAACTAGAAATTCAAACCAAGGTGCTCATGCTTCAAGCCATGTGACTAACCATGTATAGAGGAAGTCTTCCATCCACATGGAGCCAGCACTGCATAAATAAACATTAGCTTTTAATTCTCCCCACAGCTCTAAGAGATATGTGGCATTATCCCATTTTTCTTTTCTTCTTTTTTTTCTCCATATTATACCCCTGTGACTTATTTATTATATAGCTGGAGGTTTGTACCTCTAATCCCCTTCACCTATTTTGCCCACCCTACCACCCTCTCCCTCCTGGTAACCATCCAGTTATTCTCTGTATCTATGAATCTGTTTTCATTTTGTTTTGTTTGTTTGTTTGTTTTCTTAGATTCCACATATAAGTGAGATCATGCCATTGGAATTTTGATAAGGACTGTTTTGTGTAATATGGACATGTTAACAATATTAATTCTTCTAATCTGTGAGCATAGAGTATGTTTTCATTTATTTGTATCTCCTTCAAATTCTTTCATCAGTTTTCCATGTGTGTACAGATCTTTCATCTCCTTGATTAAATTTATTCCTAGGTATTCTTCCTGATGCAATTGTAAATGGATTGTTTTCTTAATTTATCTTTCTGATTATTCATTAATAGTGTATAAAAACACAACTTATTATTGTATATTAATTGTGTACTCTGCAACTTTACTTTTTTATCAGTTCTCACAGTTTTCTTCTGTAGTCTTTATGGTTTTCTATATATAAAATCATGTCATCCACAAGTAGTGACAGTTTTACTTCTTCCTTTCCAATTTGGATGCCTTTTAATTTATTTTCCTGCCTAATTGCTGTGGCTAAGGTTTCCAATACCTTATTAAATAAAAATGATGGGAGTGGACATCCTTGTCTTCTTCCTGACCTTAAAGGAAAAGATTTCATCTTTTCTCTGTTACGTGTGATGTTATCTGTGGGCTTGTAATATATGGCCTTTATTATGTTGAAGTATGTTCCCTCTATACCCACTTGAGAGTTTTTATTATAAATTAATGTTGAATTTTGTCAAAAGCTTTTTCTGCATCTACTGAGATGATTTTATGATATTTATTCTTCAACTTGTTAATGTGGTGTGTCACATTGATTAATTTGTGTATATTGTACCATCCTTGCATCCCTGGGATAAACCCCACTTAATCATGGTGTATGATCCTTTTAATGTGTTGTTGAATCTGGTTTCCTAATATTTGTTAAGGTTTCTTGCATCTATGTTCATCAGTGATACTGGCCTGTAACTTTCTTTTTTTATGGTGTCTTTGTCTGGTTTTGGTATCAGAGTGATGATGGACTTGTAGAGTGTCTTCCCATCCAGTATATTTTTGATCTCACATATTGTAGCTTTCATTTCTAGAAGTTCATTTTTGGTGTGTGTGTGTGTGTGTGTGTGTGTGTGTGTGTGTTCTAGCTTTCTACTTAACTTTGTAGACAAATTGAATGTAGTTATAATAATTTTTAGATTATTCTTGTCTGATAAATCTAAGATCTGTGTCAGTCTATATTGTTTCAACTAATTTTCCTCTTTATTATGAGTTGTATTTCTCTGCTTGTTTTCATTCAAATTTTTTTGTTTGGAGGATAGATATTTCTAATTTCACCTTTTGGGTGCATTATATTTTTGTATTCCTGTAAAAATTCTTGAACTCTGTTCTTAGACACAGTTAAGTTACTTAAAAATATTTCTATCCTTTCCAGTCTCACTTTTTAACATTATTTAGGTGGGACCAGAGCAGTGTTACTTAAAAGCTAAATCCCCACTATTGATCACTATTGATATAAGACCCTTGTGAGTACATGATCACATATCCTGTGAATCATGAACTTTTCCAGATTGACTGGTAATAGGCTCAACTCCTGGCCAAGTAGTATTCCCTCAAATTATTTCAGGTGGTTCTCTCCCCAGCCTTTGGTAGTTTCTTTACATGCTTATGTTGATCAGTACTCTTTTGAGTACTTACAGGGGACAATTCACAGGTCTCTGGAATTTTCTCTATGTGCAGCTCTCTCCTCTTCAGTAGTCTGTCTTGTGAATTCTACCTGCCTTCGTCTTCTTGGACTCTCAGCTCCATGTCCTTAACTCAGGGAGTCTTCTGGGCTCAGCCCTTCCGCCTTTTTGTGCTTCAGTCTGAAAACCTTATTAGGACAGTAAACCGAGCAATTGTGGCACTCATCTCTGAAAGAGTCCCATTTCTCAGATATCACACCATCTTCATTCCTAATGTAAAGAGGTTTGCCATATATTTTGTCTGGCTTTTTTGTTATTGTTTTTTCATGTGAAAGGGTAAATCTGGTCTCTTTTGCTCCATCTTGCCAGAAACCTCTCTCATCTCTATTAATTATTTTCGTTTATTTGTTTTTTGTCTTTGTATTGTGTAAAAGTTTTCAATTTGATGCTATGTATTTGTGAGAAAGATTTATGCATGCTTGTGCCTGATTTTAGTGCTTGAAATTCCATTTTAAATACTAGTTTCTCTTTTCTTTTACTAGGATTTTTAATTTTTTTATGCTTTTAAAACTATATATATATATATATAAACATATATATTTATATATAATATCTTCTGATATCCAGTTACCTCTTTATTTATATATACTCTATATTTACTTCTTGTATTATTTAATCTTTCTTTTTTTTCCTAAAAGAGTTTGAGACTACAATGTAAATAGATGCTTTTTAAAAAAATTTGTCTGTTCCAGGCTTCTGATATTCCTAAAAGTGGTAACAGATATTTTTCTGGTGTGGTGCAGGTGGTGAAGTTTACTTTCTTTTACATTTACCTATATTTTCTAAACTTTCTTCATTAAATTTATACTTTTATCATATAAAAGTTTATTTTATAAGAAAAATGCTTTGCCATTCTCTCTGTTTTTTTGATTCTTTAGAGGTCCCTATTGCTATGGTTGGTGTTTTCCTGTTTACTTGTTCTTGAAAGACAAGAGATTTATTCAAGCCAAATAACCTCCCAAATCTGGATGGGTGCAATCTCCTTGAATCTTCCCACTCACCTCCTGGGTGATATTTAAGAAAAAAAAATCTTCCTTTTTGATGTTGAATTGGAGGGCTTTTTGGTATAAATTCATATTAGCATTAATAAATCCAAAAACTTTGGACCCAGAGAAGAGAAGAGAAAGTCTTATTGGGGGAATTTTATTCCTTCATTGTTTAATTTTGTACTGAGAGATATCTGTTCTCTTAGCACTCAGATTTCTAAGTCCAGTCATCCTGCTCTTGCCTCCAGGCAGCTCACATGAACAGCTCCTTTGATGCTGTGGCCCAAAGCATCAGGATGACCCCTTCCACACCAGAGGGAAGGTCCTTGGCCCTGCCCACTTTCTACATAGTACAAATATACTTATAAATGCTTCAATGAACATCTTTTTCTTCTCCCTCATCTAGATTCCTGGAAGTGTTATTACTTGCCAAAAGTTACAGGCATGTTTAAGGAGTATTTTCAAATTACTTTCTTTCTAGAAATATTGAGCCTTTTTACTCCTGCCATTATTATTGGAGAGCTGTCCCATCACTATATTACTTTTTTTCCCCTCACTGTTTTGATTTGCCATTCTTTATTAGTGAGGGTAAATTGTGTGGTGTGTGGTGTGTGTGTGTGTGTGCGCATGCATGTGTGTTCTTGCTATTTGGAATAACTTATTTGCTCATGTCCTTTAGCTATTTTACTCTAGGATTTTTCATTATCCTATGAAAATTTCTGTATTGTCCTTTATATAGTAAGGTTATTAACCTTTTCATACTTTTTATAAACATGTTCCCACCCTTTTCTTATGTATTTTACAAGTATGTTAGTTTGATACTAAATTTTCTTCTCTCAATCTCTACCTCTATGCTTTAACATGATTAAGTTAACCAAATAAATTGATGTGTTCCTTGATTCTTCCCATTATTTTACTTGGAAAACTAGTCCTCATAGAGGAATCAGATAAACAAAGACAGCTAAATCTATTTATTACTTCTGTGTCTTAGTTGAATGTTTGTTAATTGAATGAACAGATAAAATTGTAGCTGCCTTCCCACCTATCCACCCACCCTGTAGTGCTTGCACTGCTTCCAGCTCTCATTTTGTTAACATTATTAATATTTTACATCTCAAGATGCAAAGTTAATTCTTTTAATGTCTACCATTGCACCAATTTGCAGTTCCATTCAGTTCCATTTCTACTGTCTCTAGAGATGGGGAAGAGTTAGTCAGTAGGCTGACTGACCAGAAAGAATGTGATGTAATAGTGCCCAAATGGAAGTACTATGGCTCTGTAAAACCTTACCTCAAAATTTAGTGATGTATACCAATCAGTTAATTTGCCTGTGGATTCTGTTGGTTGGGAATGTGGACAGGGCACAATGGAAAGCCCTCTTCTTTATTCTGCCATGTTATAATCTCAGTTGAACTCAAAGGCTGGAGTCTGGGATTATCTGAAGGCTTGCTCACACACATAGCTCGTGGTTGATCCTGGCTGTCAGTTGAGTGCTGAGCTGGAGCTGATGGTTGGAACATCTATCTCTCATCTCACCATGCAGCCTGGGCTTCCACTCATCATGGTAACAGGATTCCAGTGATAAGTGTCTTGAAGTAAAGAAAGCCAGGCAGAAACTGCATTGCCTTTCATGACCTAGCCTTGGGAGTTATGTTGCATGACTTCTGCCACATTCTGCTCTTTAGAAATTACTCATTAAGTTTGATGCATATTCAGAGACAGAGAACAACGACCTGTGCCTCTCAGGAGAGGAATATCATGCTACTTTGTAAGAAGAGCCCATACGTGAGATGGGATATATTGGTGTAGTCATCTTTGGAGAGCACAACCTGTCAAACTCTCTTTGAGATTTAGAAATAATGCCTTCCTCAAGACTTCTAAACTCTAAGTTGTATATATTCTACCAACCAAATCTACTTCCAATTTCTTTTTCTGTTACATTTTCATTGTTACTTGCTTCTCACTTCCAGTAGCAGCTCTTTTCTTCATGCAATTAAAATGTTAAATGTTGACCTTTTTCCATATTGTTCCAAAAGAACATTTATATGAGATATTTATATATGTATTAGATTTTACTGAAGGTTTGGTAGGTAGTTTAATGGAGGTCAAGGATAGTAGGGATAGAAGAAATAATATCATAGCCACTATGGAGCAAATAATTTAAAATTAGAATATAAACAATCATGATATTAAAGACTTTTTGGATGTCCCTGTCACCAAGAACTTCTGACTGATCTACATTTCTTTATCAGGGATTCATTTTCTGTCATGTGACATTATTTTTTTCTACTCTAACCCAACCTCTTTTTCCTTTTTCTGCTTTTTCATATGCCCATTTTCTACTTGTATCATATCCAGAAATATTTAGGTATATCATTATTTTACCACCAGGTTTCAGTTTATGCCCTGAAGCTCTTCTCTGTCAACCATAGCAAGGGGAACCATATGTTGGCACTTGAGCTGAAGATCAGTCATGGGAATCCTTTAAAGGCAGAAGCTGCACTTATTTGTAATTTAAAAAACAAATTTGCCTCACCCACAAAACTATCAAATGAGTAAAGAAACAAGTAAGCATATAGTTTTCTTCAAGCACATTGATAATACTCTTTTTATCATTGAAAATGCCCTTTATAGTAGAGCAGCTGAATTTGTGATAGTTTTGGGGGAAAGCTTGATCTTCTCTTTACTTTTTTCTTTTTTTCCACTGGGTCTTGCCAATTTTCTTGTAAAAATATGTTAACTCTAGGTGAACCCTTTAAGATTCAGCAAAGTGTCACATTTTTACATGAAGTGTGAGTTAATTGTTTTATGAGTAAGTGAGATTTATAATAGATTTGAGACTGGATGTTTGAAACAGCTATTCTCAAAGTGGTGTACTCTAAAGGAAATATTTCTTTGGCACCTAAAAGCACCTCAATCCATTATAGCACAATAAGGCAAAACATTATTTCCAAAGTTTCAATTTTCTATGACTTGAATCCAGGATAACATTTTGCAATTTTAGTATTCATAGAAATGAGAAGTCAAAATGTACCTGAATGGTATGACTTGAGAAGATAAGATTTAAGTTAAAAATATTCTGTACCACCAATACATAACAGTTTTACTTTTAGTTGAGAAATGCATCAACTAGTTTTTTGGCCGAGAGCCATGTGGGATATCAGCTCCCTGACCAGGGATTGAACCCGTACCCCCTGCATTGGAAGGCGAAGTCTTAACCACTGGACTGCCAGGGAAGTCCCTCAACTAGTTTTTAAGACAACCTACTTGGTTGTAAAAACAACCCTTCTTATAGTGGGGCATAACAAGAAAATTCATGCCCTCAGTTTCTTTGCACTAAGACAGTGTTTGAAACAATGGTGGACATTCTAAGACATGCTTGTAGATTATACGTTGTGTGGTATAGATTGTAAGTATTGATACTATGGGTTTTGAGAAGGAGAAATGATGAAAAATAATGGGTTAGGTTAACATTCCTGGAGCAGATAGGACAATCCTAAAGGTAGAATTCGAGTGAATTCTTTCTAATTCGCAATGTGTGATAAGGATTACAGATCATTTGGGAGTAGTGTCAGGTTTACTGTTAGGTAAATGAGGCTGAATCTCGAAGGCACCCACTTGCCTTGGACCTTGGAGCACAGGAATTTGTAGAAAATGGGTGGGGGTGAGGGTGAGAAGCATATCTACATAATCATTTCTGGTAATTTATGTAGAGATATCTCAAAAGAGATCTTTGCTGAGATTTATTTACTGTGATTTCCTGTTGCACTCAAAGTAAATATTCACTTTCATACCTATTTTTGTATTTGTAATTTTATACTCTTTTTCTTAAAAGGTCTCCTGGTTTATATAAATCAGACCCCACAAAACCTGTATCCATCCCTGTTTGGGAGACAGTGATGGAATCTGCAAGTTAGAAATTTAGTGTACATGGTTCCTTTTGATTTCAAAGAGGCAACTGATTCATAGCTATTTAGTATCAGAGGTAAGAACAAAACTCAGATCTGTTCATTTCTAGCTCTATGCTCTTTACACAGCATTGTCTTGTATAGAAATCACCTTCAAGAGCTCTTCTTTTGGTTTATTAAAGTTAGCCGGATCTGATCTAATAAAACGTGGCACCAAATTATGTCATTGATAAAATGAAACACTAAAATCTGCTGTATGAAATGGCTCTGGCAGCATCTACCTTTCCTTTGTAGATACTATAGTTTCTTAATTACCACCATAGCTGAAATGCCTAGTGTTTAGAAATTGGAATGAGTTCATATAAGCACTTACATTATCAGGAAATATAAATAGCTCATTTATTCATGGTAGCATTACTGTGTTCCTAATATAGTTTTTATTGATGGATGCTTGAACTGTATCAATCCACTTAAAATTCAGAATCGTTCCTTTGTGCATGGCATTATGGCAAGAGTATAATTTAATTTAATAGAATCTTTTAAAACAATGATGTTTGTTTCATAAATGAATATTTTATATGTTGTGTTTAATTAAAATAAAACTATGCTACTGATCTAGAAAACACAAAACAGACTTGAGTTCATATTTATGAAGTGTAGCAGTATTGGCAAGATACAACTTATCTTGTTTATGAGACATGCTTGCTATTACTTGTACAGATTGCAGTCATTTTATTGCTGAGCTTTACATGGTTTACAACCCAACAAATGCAATGAAACTGTCATGAGGAAAATAAGTCTATAAAATTTTTTTAAAAAAGAAGGTGACACTCACAGATCAAAATGCAGTTTTTGCTGAAGCATTGGTAGGTTTTGAACTGTTATATCCATTTAGGCAGCAGGTTTCCTGGATATAGCTATAAATGAATGGGAGAAGGCTAAGATAAGACACCAAGGTTATTTTTAGCACCTCTGCTTTGAGTACAGTTCCTCTGAGACTTCGCTTTTGCTTTTACTCTGTCAATAGGTTCCAGCATCCCAGGTAAGCATAGAAATGTTTTCAACAAAAGGACTGTTTGCAAATCAGGAAATGGTGTTTATATGTTTAAAAAAAAAAAGGTGTATATGGATGGAAAGGTCCCTGTCTCTTTATTTAAAGTGTTCAAACTGAATATTGAATTTGATTCATATTTTTGTAAACTGGGACTGGAGCAAGAAATTGTAGTAAGGGCATCTGCAGGCTGCAGTGGTCAGGTGGGCTTGGCTGTCTCTGTGGCTTTGCACAGATAATTTATCTTCCAGGGCATTAAGCTGTAATTTTAATCTACTTTGTAGGTTTTTTCTTTTATCTGAAAAATCATTTAATTTCTTGGCCAGTCATAAAATAGTAGTGGCCTTAAATCTTGTACTTCTTCAGGTATATTTATGTTTATCTTCTTAAGAATTACAAAAAATGACATAAAAGCATTCTTAAATGAACTTTGCAATTGTTTACAGAAAGAACTCAGAGGGGAAAAATGATTCTTTATATAGAGCACCTGTTTGTTGCATATCCTTCCATAACTATGCCTAGCTTTGATCGTGACTGCAACACTTATTTTGTTTCCTGATGCAAGAATAATAAAGGTTTACTCTCATAGCTTTTTAACCAGTTGGGTCCTTGATGGTATCCAAGAGGTAGAAAAACAAAAGTGTGTAAAAGAAATTCAGGGAAGAGAAAGGAGAAATTTCAAAACATAAGACTATAAGCTCTTTACTACATAGAAGAAACCTTTCCAGAACAATTAGCAATGATAAGCATACTACTTATTGGGTCTAGAAAATGTCCTGCTTGTCTTCTCTTATCTGAATCCTACCCATACTGCAAGGTGCAGTTTACATCCCATTTGTTCTCATCTGCAGACATATTTCATGGGTTTTTGTCTACAGTCCCTTTTCTGGAATTATGGATACAGCTCATCTCTGGATCCAGGCCCACTGCAGTTTTTCTTATTTGTCCTGTTGTTCGTTTCTCAACCCACCAATACTTACAGAAGACAGCAGGGGGCCTGCAGTGTGGTCTCACTGCCATTAGAGGCCATGCCTTGTTAGACCCGGGTGTCTATGAAGCACTACCTACCCACTTCAACAAGCTCCATGCTCCAGTTCCCTGCTAGGTTAATGCCCTGCCTGAATGTCATTCTGCTCAACTCTGGGACTCTGCCACACTGCCCTGCTCATGCCAGCCTCCTCCCACTGAGAAAACTGACCCTCTTCTCATTACTTACTGTTCTACACTCATACCTTTTCTACTTCCTCAACCCATTCAGTGCCTGCTGTCAGCTGGTGTCCTGTCTTGAATGGATGTTTTTTTCTGGACAGTGCTAGGACCACCATCTTCTGGACTTTAAATATATCTTGGTTCAGTGTTCCATATATTAGATTTTTTTTTCCTCCTTTCCTACCTCACTTGTGATTTCCACATCAAATCAATAATACACTGAGCTATACTTGAAATTGTATAATGCACATGTTAGAAAATGGGCATTGCACTGCCAAGCTATACCCAGAGGTACCTGCCCCATGACTGATTTATTTCCACAGTCCCATCACAGGTAGTAAACTTCAATCCCTTATTTACAGGTTCATATTTTCAACGCCTCAGCATTTCTCTTATTAAAACAGCCTGAATTGAATTAAAGTTGATCAGTGACTTCACCTGATGGCTTTCTTCTTTTGCTATGTACTTTAAAAGAAGTCCACATAGGCATTCTGCAGGCAAAATTCAATTTTAGTTATTTTGTTAATAGATAAGACAGGTACATAGTATAAAACTCAAAGCTTCCAAAATAAAAGTTAGTAGTTTTTTACCTATGGCACTTCCCAGGCCACCCTCAGCCATTCAGTTTTTCTGAGCCACAACTACTGTTAATCGTCTCTGTATCATCCTTTCTGCCGTTATGCATGCATATATAGTACACACAAGCCTATGTGGATATGGTGATTGTGTCTATTCATTGTGCTTGTAGATATATAAATCACATACTCACATGCACACACATACTAATACACTGTTCTACTCTTTTCTTTCTTTTGTATTATACCTTGAAGATCATTCTGTGTCATATATAAAGAGTTGTCTCATTCTTTTAGTGGCTATACAACATTCCATTTTAGGACTGTCTCCTATTGATGGATATTTAGAGACTTTCCAATAGTTTATGTTACAAAGCCACAATGAATATTTGTCATTTCACAATGCGGTGGTACATATATAAAATGAGTATCTGTATATGAAAGTGCTGGGCCAATGGATCTGTGTATTTATAATTTTAATAGATATTGCTTAGTTTCCCTTAACTGAAGTTGGACTGTTTTAATACAACTAGAATTCTTGAGGATGACATCGTATCCTTAGGAGCCTAGCTGGAAATAGATGGATCAATTGGGTATTTGGTAAATGAACTGTTTACAAAATATGGGCAGGATATAGAGAACTCCCAAGACATGCTGTAATATCCCAGAGTTAGTAAGGGGGTGGGATTACTGCCACTAGACCTGAGAGGGCAAGAGGAGAGAGCACTTAACTGGTACCAAAGACAGAGAGGAGGATGTGTGAAAAGGACCTCCTTAAATGGGCTGTGATCTTTGGTCGAGGAAGTAGCCAGCCAGAAGCAAACCGTCAGAG
Organism: Hyperoodon ampullatus; assembly: GCF_949752795.1. Lineage (NCBI taxonomy): Eukaryota > Metazoa > Chordata > Mammalia > Artiodactyla > Ziphiidae > Hyperoodon > Hyperoodon ampullatus. Next base: position 64,320,517 of record NC_136921.1, on the reverse strand, counting down.
AGGAAGTCTGGAGGATGAATATTCAGACTACATTGTCATCCTCCTTCTGATGTCTTGTTGTTGTTACCTATTGCCCAAACTTGACAGGTGGCCAGAGGACAAACGAGACCCTGGATGCTGTTTACACAGGTTAGCTAGCTGAGGTACAGAGCAGGGTAGAGAAGCAGGGCCAGAAGCATACACAGAAGACACCCAGCTCATTCAACTATCCTTATCTTTACCAAAACATAGATCAACAGTATTTCTTTTATCCTTATATATCTGAGTGGTGAGATATTGTATATGCATTTTTTGGAATATGAGTGAGGCTATGAATATTTTGAAATAAGAGATAATTTTATCTCTATTTCTGTATCTATTCCTAAGCTTCCTCTATAACACATATATTTTTCACTTTTATTTTGAAATGATTTCAAATTTACAGAAAAGTTGCAAAAACTATAAAAAATAGAGTTCCTATATATATATATATATATATATTTTTTTTTTTTTTTTTTTTTTTTTTTTTTTTTTTTTCAGTACGTGGGCCTCTCACTGTTGTGGCCTCTCCCGTTGTGGAGCACAGGCTCCGGACGTGCAGGCTCAGCGGCCATGGCTCATGGGCCCAGCTGCTCCGTGGCATGTGGGATCTTCCCGGACCGGGGCACGAACCCGGGTCCCCTGCATCGGCAGGCGGACTCTCAACAACTGTGCCACCAGGGAAGCCCCCTATATATTTTTTATCCATATTTTCAAACTGTTAATGTTTTAGCATAGTTGCTTTTGCATTCCCTTCCTCCCTCCCTCTCTCTCCATGTGTGTGTAAATATTATCAATTGATAAATCTAAGATATGTGTAAATATACACAAACATCTATATCACTATATATAGTGAACTATCTGAGAATGAGATTCAAACATGATATCCTTCAAGTATGTATTTTCTGAAAACAAAGGTATTTTCCTACTTAGTCATAATACAAAATTAGGAAATTAACTTAATTTCATTATAATCATTTAATCTTCAGACTCTATTCAAATTTTTTTTCTGTTGTCCACACAGTGTCGTGCATTGTATTTGATTGTCATGGTCCTTAGTCTCCTTCAAGCTGGACAGTTCCTCTGTCTCCCTGTCATTCATGACCTAACTTTTTGAAAGTTATAGGCTAGTTACTTATAAAATGTCCCTTAATTTGAGTTTGCTGATATTTTCTCATTTTCAGCAGGATTACCTCAAAATGTTACTGTGTTTATCTTATATCATATCAGCAGGTATGCAATGTCAATTTGTTTCATTACTAATGATATTAAATTTCATTACTTGGTTAGCACATTTTATGCCAGGCTTCTTCACTGTACAGCCATTTGATAAGTATTCGTGCTCATTAATTAATAAACAATCAAGTATCTTTTGGGGAGACACTTTGAGATTTTCACTAACCCATAAAGCTCTCTTCTCATTCATTCGTTCGTTCATTCATTCATTCATTCATTCATTCATGTATTTCTATCAATCAGGATTTGAGCAGAGAAGAACAAAGGATTTATTATAGGGGTATCACTTGATGCAGGAATGAGAGCTGATTACACAGTTTTGTGAGCCTTTTGTTTCTGTGCCTAGAGCTGCACTTGGAATCTCACTGTGCAGGCAGTCATGGAGGGCCAGTGGACATGAAATGAGGGAAGCAAGGATGAATTGGAACTAGTGAAGATAGAATGGAGTCCAATGGAGAATGCGCTCTCATCACCTCCAAGCCTCCGAGTTGGATTATGGAGTGTCCTGAAGGAGAAGCCAGTGTGCTTCACCATGGAGCTAACCATGCATCTGGCCAGGCATCAGTGGTGCTGAGGCCAAAGATCTAGTGGTTGCTCCTACCTGAGAAGACAAGATAAGTAACAATGTGAATGGGCTGCAACAGCATCGAGCTCTTTCAACTGACCTTCTGGTCATAAGGAATACTGCTGCTCATTTACTTCCATCTTACAGATCTTGTGCAAAATATCACTTCTGGGTCATGCCAACTCAGAACTCTGAGGAAAGGGAATTCTGGGACATGTAGTCACAGATTAGTCCAGCTGATATAAGACAAACCCACCATAGTATTTATAGCAGTTCGAATTCATAAATTTTTATTTTACTCAAAGGATTACTACCTATTACAATTATTAATATTTATTTTGATGCTCAAATTGTTCCAGTGGAAACCTTTCATGCTGACTCTTGTATTCTTTTGACATTTTCCCAGCATTGAGTATTTATTTACTTTTGGATACAAAAAGTTGTTACAGGATCATCTTATATTTTCCCTGTCATAATCCAAGATTTAATCCTTTCTCCAAAGAGTTTTGGTTCTTTTAGTATAGAATGGCATTTAGAAACTAATATCTAGAAGACACTTGTCTTTTTTATTACTTAGGATCACTGCTTCTAGGTCCTCTCAATAGACAAAGCTAGGAAATACAGGAAAAAGGAAGGTAGAGAAAGATTTCTTTGCCTATTTTCCTATTAGGATGTTAGTCTTATTTTGTATTGAGTTTTGAGAGCTCTTTATGTATTAGGAAACTAACCCTTCATGATATGAGTTATGAAAGCTCTCCTAGAATATCACTTATATATAGTGTTCTATTGTAATTTAGCCTGTTTTGATTTTCTCCCTCTCTTGAGAGCAGTTTTGGTTACACATATATAGTGTAATTTGGATATGTATAAAGCAAGGTTTTCATTCTAGTGATCATGTAGAAGGCAGATAACACCTTAAAATGGTTAAAGAGGGAGCAGGTATTCTTGAAAATGCATGTGGGAGAGACTTTGTGACCTCTCTGCTTATCTGTAGGCAGCATCTTTAAGACAGAGTTCATGATGTGTAGGAAGACAATTTTTTAAGACTGGTTTCCATGGGAGACAAATCGAAGGTGTTTACAGTTATTTTTATTCATCATTCTGCCAACTGTTCAGAAAGGAGTTGTCCTGGGCCTCTTTCCCTTGATTTGGACCTTGACTTTTTTTCCCTCCATACATTTCTTGGTTCATTAATTCACTCTAGGTATAGTTCATTCATTCATTTAAAATTCATTCATTCATTAACTAGTTCCTACGGTGGACATAAAACTGAACTACCTTTTGGACAAGCTGGAAAGTGACTGAAACTATGGTTCTTGTATTCAAGCCTTACTATGGTGTTTGAACAGCCAAAATAATATCACATGAATAACTAGAAAGTCATAGCCCAGCATCATAAATAAGCATAAAATATCTAGGACAGACTGGAGTCTAAGTTTACATGAAATGTTACATTTGTTAATTCAAAAAGGCGTCGGATTCTTTTGGTGTGCCTAAAGCCTATTTTATATACATATATATATATATATATATATATATATATATATATATATATATATATATTTCATGCAAAGATTGTGAATTTTGTGCCTCAGAATTTAGGGTAGGAAAAAGAGACTGTGATTTAAGAATAGTTTGAGGGCTTCCCTGGTGGCGCAATGGTTGAGAGTCCGCCTGCCGATGCAGGGGACACGGGTTCGTGCCCCGGTCCGGGAAGATCCCACATGCCACAGAGCGGCTGGGCCCGTGAGCCATGGCCGCTGGGCCTGTGCGTCCAGAGCCTGTGCTCCGCAACGGGAGAGGCCACAACAGTGAGAGGCCTGCGTACCGAAAAGAAAAAAAAAAAAAAAAAAGAATAGTTTGAAAACTCAAATCAGAAATCACAGGACATTAGATGTGGGATAAATGGAAGTTTTTTGAACTCAGTTTCTTGTTGTTGTTGTTTTCTTTTTTTATATCTCCCTATGTTTGCTTTCATGGCTTATTCTGTATTATCTATAGGCTGGCACCACTCACATATCAAGACCCATAACCTTGCCTCCTGTAGAAAGTCTATGTAAATACTATCACTAGCCAATTATTAATAATCATTTTCTTCCTTGCTCCATACTCCCTTGTCTTTCTATAATATCATGTCTGAGACAATATTTCACTTATGTATTTTCGTATTAGTATCCTCTCCAAGACTAACTTACTAGAAGATAGGGATTGTATCTTATTCATCTTTGTTTCCACTGCCAAGTATAGTGCCTGGTAAATAATAGGTGCTCAATAAATGTTTGTGGGATAAATGAATGTATTAGTCTCCCATCTTAAATATTATTGGCTTTTGGGTAGTGAAAGTAGAAAACTGTTCCAGTCCAATCATTTAACCTAAATTGATTTTAATCTCCCAACTGTTAATTCAGTGGTGGGCGTGATTATCCTGGTCTTGTTAATCTAGTTCATTTGTTGGCATGGGAAAGGTGGAAAGATGAGTTTCAGATGCTGTTTTTATGCCGTCCATCAGACATCTCCTGTCCCATGCCATGTACAGAAACATTCTGTTCACCAGCTGCTGATTTCTGTTTGTTCTCATCGTGTTGCTTCCTGGGCCAGTGGTGGTGCTGATGCTACTGGTCTCTTTTCTGCAATAATGTCCCCTAATCACATCACCCAGATATAAAATGTGTTATCTATACTCCCTTCTGTCCTCCTCTGTTTTTTTTTTTTTCCTCTAAGAAATAATGGGGAAATGCTTGCCAATGTGTATGTTTTGCAAACACTCCCAGTCCTCATGATTTATCCCTTAGTCCCTCTTCTAAGGAGATTAGATATTCCTCAGAGATACCACCAGAATTTGGAATTGTCTCTGGTGCTTGGAGCAGATCAAAAAAGCTCTGTGGGGATTTAAATTTCCATGAATTTGAAAATTGGTGTCAAAAGGTTTTGATTCTAAGCCTGTAAAGGTGAATGCAGTACGATTAATTCGTTGTTGCAGCTGCTAGATTCACATTTTAATTTGCTGATAAGGAAAGGCAGAAAATATTATGAAACTTAGACATTTCATCTGTCATGTTAGTTATACCCTGGCTTATAAAAGGTAGTTCCATGAGATTGCCTTTATGTTACTTTTCTCCCCTTGAGTTATTAAGAACCTTGTCCCCTGAAGTCTACCTGTAATTTCTACTATCTGGACCAGTATAAACTTGAGTAGACATGGCTTCTGCCAGCAGGTATGGACTATAAGTCTGATATACCTTCTAAACTGTGAAAAAATGATACATTTGGGAATTTTGCATTCAAATACTAATAAAGTCTGGGCGGGTGAGGGGAAAGACACTTGGATTCATATCTACTTCCTATCTCTATTTTAAGGTTAAATCACTGTTGGCATCTATCTGTTGTCTGACCACATATTCATCCAATTTTTTTTTCCAATTTTTAACTTATTACTTTTACCAAGAACTCAGCAGTCAGTTGGCATTGAGGCTATGCAGAGAAAGGACAAGGTGCTGGCCCTAAAGAGCTCCAGACTCAAGGAAGGGGCATACTTGCAAATCAGGTTTTGATTGCCCTCTGCAGAGATCAAATTTTGAATGCTCTCTACAGAGCAAGATTGTTGGAGCAAGAGTGGGCAGCTTCTTTCCCTTAAGAGACATCAGAGAATCTTCCTCAAGGAGATGAATCCTGGGTTAAGTGTCAAAATGTATTAGTAAGGCAGAGAGGAGGTAAGTGGTTAGATATGTGTACGGTGTTAGTTTGTGGATGGCTCAACAATTACAGATCTTGGGTGGCTGTGGGCTAGAAGGCATAGCAATAACTGGCATCTAATAAACACTTGGTATTACGTAGACCCTTTATTATCTTACATTTAATTCTCCCCCCAAAACATCTATGGCAGATATTATCATCACATTAGACCCATTTTCAAAGGTAAGGAAGTGCATCTCAGGGTAGGTTTGGTAACTTCCCTAAAGTTAAGTATACAGAAGAAAGAACCAGGATTTGTATCCAGACCATTTTTCCTACAAATTCTTTAGTCTAACAAATATATGTTAGGAGAAAGAGTTTAAGAGAGGATTGGAGATGTAGTGCGATGAGGTGTAAGAGAGAGGCAGGTACCATATCATGAAGAGTGTGGGCCAAATTAAGAATCTTGGCTTCTGTCCTGAAAGTGATAAGGTACCTCTAAAAGGCTTTAAGCCAGGAAATGGCATGATCAGATTTGCATTTAGAAAGATGTCTCTTGCTACAGGATTCAGAAAGGCCAAGATCGTAGGCAAAGAGGCCTGTTGTTGAATTGATCCAGTGGAGACATGACAGATGAGTTTATACAGCTCATTAGTAGCAGATGAGCCACACCAAAAAGTCATCTGCTTTTATAATCATCTTGATCCTACTTCCTTTTCAGGTCTTTGGTATCAGCTGGTTCCTCTGATTCCAAGCCTTTCCTTCCAGTTTTTAATTGATTTCCTTCCAACCTGCTAAACAGTTCTTGCTTCTGAAGCCTTGCATTGAACTTCCTGTTAATCTGGCCTTGCCAAACCAGCAGTTGTCATTTTGATAACCTAATATTCACCTCACTTAAATGACCTAATATTTGTGATCTGACTTTAATTTCTTCCTTTTAGTTTAAATTGTATATTGATAATAGATTTGGAAAGTGTGCTTTTGCATAATTCTTCTTACCTTGTAAAAATATGTATGTAATTGAACCTAGGGCCTGTACAACACAGAATCAATTTTTTCAAGAGAATGATTGTAAACTGCCATTTTGAAGATGGGAAATAAAGGAAAGGAAGCTATCAGGCCACAGGATTGGCTAAGGGTGAAATCTAGAAATCTAAGCCATTGGAAGGAAGTTGGCAGTAGCTGGGTAAGTCAGACTGTATTTGGAGTGTTAGGGAGCTCTGTAAAGAAAATGTTGGCTGTGACTGCTCAGGCAAAGCAATAAATCCAACTCATGAATTCCATGAAGGTCGAAAGTTCAAGAAGACTTTGGAGGATCAAAGAATAAGTCAGGGCAGCTGCCAGAAGCAGAAGACCTAGAAATTTGAACCGAGGGTAGGTGGTTTGCTTTATTTCCTCTTTTACATCGCCCCTTAGGTATGAATTGCTGCTGTGTGCCACGGCCAGTGGATGACACAGTGTTCTCAGTGTAGTTAGATCCTCACTGCATGAGTTCTTGAGCTCAGAGACAGCTGAGTCTCTTTCTAATTGCAGGACTAAGATGAGTGGTCTAGTCTGAAAATGCATGTCAAAACTGGACAACCCAAATAAGTGGGCTGCAAGCCCTAAAGACCTTTGCAGACTGCAAAACTCTTTTCATAGATATATATCACACCCATGAAAATTTATTTTTATTATTATTATTTTTTAATATTCTCTCCCTTTTATTACTGACAGTTCCTGGTATTTTATTTTTTATTTTATTTTATTTATTTATTTTTTGGCTGTGCTGCATGGCAGGCATGTGGGATCTTAGTTCCCCAACCAGGGATTGAACCCACATTCCCTGCAGTGGAAGCATGGAGTCTTAACCACTGGACCGCCAGGGAAGTCTCTTATTTTTATTATTAATGACACTATACTAGCCTAAGGACTTGGACTCAAATATTCTGATCCAAAATCTTGTCTTTCCTTGAAAAACACTAAGCCCACAGTGATAGGAATGGCATGGGAATGTTGACTGGGTCACTGGAAATGACTCTTTGGGAATGCATTCCATCTAACTCTGTTTGCCCCTTACATACTTAGGCCTGTTCTTTCTCCTATTAAAGAACCATCTCAAGTACTTAGCTCCCTAACAAATTTCTAGTCAGAAGTGATCTCTCTCCTCTTTGATCTTCCGTAGCACACTTGCTTTGTATCTTTCTATGGTAGTTATCTTACCTTTCCATGTGTCATTGTTTTTCCATAATACGTCTATCCATGAATGCTCCCCTTTCCTCTCACCCTAGACTTATTAACATACTTATTACCATGAATATACACCACATGTCTTCAATAAATACATGAGTATTTCAGAAAATTCTAGCAGTGCATGATTCTTTTAGTGTTGAACTTTGAGATAAAATGTTAAAAAGAATAAAAAGAAAAGTGCAAAAATTTATTTACCAATACAAAAAAAGAGATAGAGATGTATTGATAAAAAAAGTTTACCTTTGTCTTTTCCAGTCCCATATCAGAGAAGCTCAGTACTTGCCTTTCAGTGTTTTATATGCTTACATCACACTGGCACATGCAGAATCATTCAGACACACAAAGATTTTATTTGAAATAAATTCTTGTGACATTGAATAATATAGTAACCTTCTTTGGTTTGGCAAAGGAGTTAAGGGGGATGGGTATAAAAAGAGAGAGTAATATAGTGGTTAGTGACAGGTGGGAGAGAGGTCCTGATAAATAATTTTTATTTTAAGTATTACAAGAATTACTGCAGGAAAACAGCCAGGCCTAAAAAGCTTGGCAGGGCCTTTGGATATGGTTTTACTATCTGGCAACCCTGTGCCATATGTAGAAAATGATCAAATTGGCCAAGATTGGATAAAAAACAGTGGATTTCCAGCTCCTACTGTAGGTCATTAAAGTCATCTGTGTAAAGCAACTATATGCCAATAAAAATTAATTTTAAAAAAGTCATCTAAATTGCTTCTCTAAGTGAGGTGGGAATTTCTGCCTTCTCTCTGGTGGATTTGATAGTCCTTAGCCACAATTCTCAACGTGTGGTATCGGGAATTTGCAGGTACCACACCAGATCTACTGAATCAAAAGCTCTGGGGATGGGACCAGCAATCTGTGTTTACTAAACCCTCAATGGTGATTCTTACATTCATTAAAGTTTGAAAATTACTGAACTAGAAGAAAGAGAGTTAGAAAAAAAGGTTGGGCTAAGGTTGGGGAAGGAGATAAGAGGCTAGCTAGAGGAAAATTCTTTCATGGGAAAAGAATTGAAAAGAAATTAGAATGACTTTTTCCAAGCAGAAGAGCACTTAAAGTTTTTGGATAATTTGATGATCGGGAAACCAGAATTTAATGCCTCCGTATATTGCCTAACCCTACTTCTATAGCCAGAAATCTTGAGGTCTCTGGTTGGAACCAATGTGGAAAGTCTGGTTAAGTTAATTTTTATCTCATGGCCTTGGTGGTGTGGTGATAGACCAGCATTTCATCTTGCTTTCCTTCTAAGATCCTGGCCATTGATTTAATTAAAACCTGAATTTGGATGACACGGTTTCTCATAAAATAATGCTAATAGATATAAAATGCATCCTTCTTGGTGTTAATTTCTCAAGATTGGATCTGTCCACACACTGGATGATAAGGTTGTGTTGGCAGAGTATCCGGCCTTGGGTACTGGGGAAAATCTTGAGGTGGAGAGAAAAGTCTTTTCTCTCCTCATTTGGAAATCAAATAGCAACAAAAATGTTGGAAACTTTTAAAAGTTTAGTTTGATCGACTGTCAAGCAGAACTGCATAGATTCAGAAATATTTATGTTTGAGAACCAGAAAGTAGTGGGAACAGAAACTCTTCTGCCTCCTCCCACCTTTTCTGTCAACTGCTCAGTCATTTCCGAGTGGTTTGAAGTTTCTGTACAAGCATCTCGCTAATGACTGTAATTCATCACAGGAGGTGTTTGGTTTTGAAAATGAAATATGACTATATATTTTGGAGATTGATAGCGAGGGTTTGTTTATTGATTATACTCCTAGAGAAAAAAATAAAAGAAATATAACAGAGAAAAATGCATTTTTGAAGGTCCATCATAATAGCTAAAATAACTTGACCTGTAAAACTTCTTAGAAACATTCTACCTGTAACTTTACATAAAAGATAAAAAATACTGATGTTGAGTTTTTAAAACACTTTTGAGAAGACCTAAAGACGTATATGCCAAAAGTAAGAAACAATGATGAAGTCAATATCATGGACACAAATTAGTGTTCTGACCATGAAGTCCAATATATTTGCTATCACCAAGCATTAGTTTCACCTCGAAGTTTCCTAGTGTCTGTGGCAAAAAGGGAAATATGGGAAGATTCAAATTCCTTAATGAAGAACTGGTTTTAAGGAAAAAGGTATAGTCTTGGATTTTATGTAGGAGGTACAAGGTCATGTAATGAATACTGCTCTCTGTGGTCATTTTTAAATGAATATAGAGGTGATTGGCATGTGATTTTTTAAAATAAGGAGATTAGGTGAATTCAAGGTCAAAGCATTTGAGGGTACAATTCAGGGAAGGTGAGTTATTACATGAGAAATTAAGCCAATGAACTTCACATATGTAGGCTTCTTGTGAATCTTATGTGTTATTTGAGAACTGAGAATAAGTGTATCCCTTAAACTTTCCCCTCCCTAGAAAACTTTAGTTAGAAGTTCATGTAGTATCAGTCTAAAATCACTGTAATTTCTTATATGCTAATATTATATGTTATTGGCTTAATATGGCTCCATATACTTTGAAGACCTGAAGAATGCTAACTAGGTAGAGTTGTCATTATGTTAATAAGATGAAAAACTGAAGCAGTATTCTCACCCAGAAGGAAATCATTCCTGAAAAAGAGTAAACTGAAGGGAGAGCACAAATTTTCCTCAGGAAAGCGTCTTTAGATTTTCTATAGCACTTTAAAAAATGCTTTAACCATGGAGAATAACAGAAAACTTTGACCAGAATAATTTTCCAAGTAGTGCCTCCTCCTTCGCAATAGAAATATCAAGGGTTTATTTTCACATAAATGACACTAAGCATTAATCTAACGATTAGTTCATTCACTTGGGACAGTGAGATGAATAAACAAACATGGATAAATTTGGGACTTTCAGAGAAATCTGAATCATAGGTTAAACTAATCCAATCCAACTCTTATTTCTCTTTTTAGTCCCTTAAGAATCCTACATCCTCCAAATAAGAGTAGGTTCCCCACAGATGATTTTTTCTCCCATATACATTGAAAATCATCCACTCTTAGAAATTTAAAGAATTGTCAGCAGAATTTTTAACTTTTAATTAACTGTAACTTTATTTTTTTGAAACTAACTGAAATATTTTGTCCTGATGATTGGAATGTTCACATTTAATTTGCCAAACAAAAGTTTAAAAATATACTGTTAGAAATGCTGCAGGCTTTGTAAAGTGGCTTTCCACTGGCTGAATGTTACAGCAGGACCAGACGTTTATTAATTCTCTCTGCCACAGAGCTAATAGAACTGTTCTTTTAATTCAACAAACAGAAGCCTGTGTTCTTTGGATGGTTATTTTATTTCCCATGGAGTCTGCATGCTGTTGGCTAACAATCACAATGGCTATGTATCTATTTGGCTCTGGATGGCTCTACTGAAAAAAAAAAAGCAAATCTTTTAATTTGTTTTGCAATAGTTCTGAAAATATAACTTCAAAAATTCTTAGCAAAGTTTCTGGAAATGATTTTTTCCCCCCGAGACACATTTTTTAGTGTAGAATTGCTAAAATCATAAGATAAAGACTAATTTGATCAATAACTAAAGAGTCTCACATAGTCCAAGTATTCTTCCAGTTACATTTAAGGTCCCCTTTTGAACCAAACATTGTCTTCTTTAACATATTATAATTTTTAAAAATAGAAAATCATTAACTAGTCCCTTGTACCCCCGTGTCCCCAAACACAGTCCATGGTTACTGCCTTATTCAGGATGATGAGTAGTTAATAGCAAACTGCTGTGATAGGATGGGAGTAGGGGGTGGTCAGCTACCCAGACTCTGGGGCACAGCCCTCTCAGAGGTTCAAGTATCCTCTCTGCACTTTCAGCCATGTGATCTGGGGTGAATTACTTCATCTCTCCATGCTTTATTTTTCCTTATCTATAAAGTGAGCATAAAAGTAATTGTGACTACTCCACAGGCGTGATATAAGAATTATATTAATTTAGTTCATGGAAAAGCACCAGAGCAGTGTCTTACCAATAGTCGATGCATCATCCCATGAGTTGAGGTTATTCTCCTTGCCCTTGAGCAGCTCCCTTCTTAATACATTTCCATCCAGCTGCTTACATTTGCGTGGATGCACCTGTTTCTGTTAGGAATTCAGTGTTACTTTAAAGGAGCATTTAAATGTAAGTGTCCTGAAGTTCTTCAAATCTTAACTTCCTCTGTTTGCTTTTTATCATTTTTTTGTTTCTGCTTTTAAACTATTAGCTTTCATTTATTGCTTCCTGTATCAGTTGCTCAGCCTGCAACTTTCTGATTTTATTCTGCTGCACACCAAGAAATCAGATTATCAACCCAATTGGAATTTGAAATGAATTAGGAGTAATTTGACTCAGAGGAAGCACCTGGTGTGCTCTCCCTCTGTGTAAAGCAAATTCTCTTGACCGCATGGATTTTGTACTTGGTAGGATCTGTTTTGCTTTCCAGGGAATTGTTTTGCTTTTAAAAGTGAAGGTGTTAGGGCTTCCCTGGTGGCGCAGTGGTTGAGAGTCTGCCTGCCGATGCAGGGGACATGGGTTTGTGCCCCGGTCCGGGAAGATCCCACATGCCGCGGAGTGGCTAGGCCCGTGAGCCATGGCCTCTGAGCCTGCGCTTCCGGAGCCTGTGCTCCGCAACAGGGGAGGCCACAACAGTGAGAGGCCCGTGTACTGCAAAAAAAAAGAGGAAGGTATTAGATAAGTTGCCTTGGAAAAAGTGAGGTGTTACACTGTTCAACTGAATTTCCTTTTGATCTCAGTGTTTGCTGTGCTTATGAAAGAGATGGTGGAGGTAGTGAGTACATGTAAGCACATTTGTTGCAGGAGTGAATGAGACAACTTACAGATTAATGAATTTAAATATTACTCTGACTGCATTTCAAATGTTCTGGCTCACAACCTATTCCTCTGCTTTAGGCAAATGGAATTGATAGCAAGGGTCACTGCAGTGATTCTCAGATTTTCCTCCCAGAACCAGCTCCAATAAAGTTTTTAGAAATGCAGATTCTCTGCCCCACCCTAGACCTATTGACTCAGAACCTCTGGGGTGGGCCCAGCAATCCTTGTGCAACAATCCCTCCAGGTTATTCTGATGCAGGCTGAATTGTGAGACTCCGGGACCAAGGCTAGTGGAAGGCAAACCTGATTACATATTAGATTCACCTGGGGTGCTTTCAGCCCCAGAAATTAAATTATTTTAAGGTAAAAACAAAAACAGAAACAAAAACAAAACACCTGAAGAGAGTTCAAGGTAAACAGGGTTGAGACCTATTTCTCTAGACTGTGCTTTCAAGCACAAAGTAAAGTAAGTCACTTAAAAGCTGTAATTTTAACAGGCCTCCGTGATTCAGATTCAGAGTGGCTCCCTTTTCGCATCTGTGGCACCTGAACTCCTTCGCCCTAATCCTTTACTGCTTACTTCAGCCTGGAAGGCCTCCGTGAAAGGCAAATGTTATCTGTGAGAGATGACATCTGGAATTAATATAGATGGATACATTTTCTCCTACTAACATAGCCCTTCTTCTGTAGCAGTGCTTCTCAAACATCAGCCCACTTCATAATACCTGGAAGACTAGTTAAACCAAAGGTTGCTATGCCCCACTCGAGAGTTTCTAATTCTGAAGGTCTGCGGAGAGGCTCAGTAATTTGCATTTCTAACAAGTTCCAGGTGAGCTGGCGTTGCCTGTTCCTGGGACTATAAAACCCAGCGCTTTGAGGCGCGAAGGGCCTTGAGGAGTGGGGTTCCGAACAGGTAAGGTTTTGCTGGATGGGGGAGGAAAAGGCCGTGCTGCTCTTCCGCAAGTGGGAGACCTGAGTAACTGGGAGACACCCCCCCAGGGGGTAAAGAAATAGAAGGGCTAGTGAATCTAAAATCAAGTGATTATTATTAGAGTAGTTTAACTGTTAAGATTAATTTCTGGTTTCCAAATTTTTATGTAGTATTTTCCCAAACTTAAGGTGCAGCAAAATGGTGGTAGAAGCTTGTTTGAAAATTCAGACACTTAAGGCTCATCTTTGCGACTTCTCTTCACGAAATCTCGGATGAAGCCCAGAAATAAGCGACTCGGGTAAGTTTGTGGCAAATGGTCTTTTACTTATTTATTCGTTTGGAACTCTTTATTCAGGGGAACTGAGGTCCTGTATTGCTATTATTATCATGTTATTGAACATTTCTGGAGATTTAATCATAAAATAGAAATATTTTTCTGAGAGTAGTTCAAGTATACTTTTGCTTTGCTTTCAGAATGGCCTCTTCCGCTTCTAACTCCTGGTGTCTTTATTTGAAAATGGTTCAGTTTACTACTTAATAATCTGAAGAGCAAATTCTTATATATTGGGTATTTTTATATGATATAACTGTCAGGTCCATCTAAATTCAGGAGACGTGAGAGATCCTTCTATACGTCCACTATTCGCAGTTGTAGAAATCAATTCAAATAACAAGGAGCACATGGGGAAAGTGCACAGAGCTTCATTCTAACAAATTCCACTGACTCATCAGCTTTCCATATGATGATAGCTACCATATTCCTGCCATACTGATGGAAATCTCTACAGATAGGGTTGTTGTCAACAGTCGTGATTTGCAAACATACAGCACGTATAAAAATAAAAAATTATCAGCGGTTGTTGCTAGGTTTTTATTTTCTTGTTCCTTCTGTAATCCCCAGTTTAGGACCCAGTGTAATACAGGATAGTAGCATGCTTATAATGAACCTCGAATCTTCCTGTACAGGAAAAAAGGTTGCTTTCCACCCTTAGTAGTTAGGTGCAGTTTCCCGGAGGGTTATGAACAGGGAATGATCCCTCAAGAAATGTAGCTGGCATATTTAAATCTTTAAGCAAATTATAAAAGTCATTATAAAATCCGTTCACTGAGAAGGAAGGAGGGGTACAGCTCAAAAACCTTTAACTCTTTTAAAAACAAGTTTAGTGGAGAAATCATTGTAGCAAAATACTGCTGGAGGAAGCTCTTCTATCTAGAAATCTAATAACATCTGTCAAGAACCCATGAAAAGTATCAGCTGAGGACATTTAGAAAGAATATGAAGGAATATTTGATGTTTTAAGGATATGTACGCCTATTGTTAAACATGGAATTTTAGCCTGTATAAAATACTGTTTCACTAAGAATTAATGCTTACAGAATGACCCATCTTGTTGGGTGACGTGTTCTGGATATTTTCCTTTAAAAACGTTTCCTCATTCACTTATTTTAATAAGTCTGTATTTGTGTTAAAAGTTGTACAACTGAAATGGGCATGTGGGTGGTTGCCTCAAAGTGACACTGTGTTGAGGCCACTGCCTTAAACCACACATCAATTTGAACGGGGCTGGCTCACATACTTGGCATTGGGAATTTATTTTCCCCTGTGAGGAAATAGTTACGTTTATTCAGACATTCAACCTTGTCTCGATCATTGGTTCCTGTATTCAGCAGAGAGACAGCATGGGAACAGAAGTAGCTGCCTATCAGAGACAGTTGCCAAGTTCCAGGGTCCCTAGGGAAATGTCTTGCGACCACTCCAGAATATTTCCTGATTTCGATGCTGTACTTAGTATTCTGCTCAGGCTGATAGGCAGTTCCTGTATTCACGCTGTAATAGGTGTTATGCTATAGAAGGCACAAAAATTGCTTCAAGCAGTATGTTTTCCTTTCTGGCATTTAGGAGGAACTAAACGTGGGGAGATGTGAATGTCCCTCTGGATTTGCTTGTTTTCTCTAGGAGAGGGTTATTTAAGATCATGGAGTTACTTTTGTGAATGGTACCTTATAAAATAAAAGAATATTACTACCTTTTGTTCTGTTACTGTTACTCTCTTTCAGCAATAATATACTTCTGATCTTGGTGTAAATGTCATATTGTGTGAATATGCAAACATCACGTCCGCCTACATATGTTCTGTTGCTTAGTAATTCTTGGCACTGGAGCACCGTGAATTTTGTGCTTAATAAATGAGATACCCATCAGAATGAAAAATGAACTATGTTGGTCTCTTGAGTAAGATATTGTTATTTCAGATTTTAGTTATGAAAAAGTAGGCTGCATTCTTGTGTGTGGTAGTATAGAAATTTGGAGGAGAATTGAATTTAGGAATAACTTGTTTACTTGTTCATCAAATAAAGCTTATACCATCTAGTACTTTTCCCTAGACATGGGCCAATATTTCAAAGCATTTATTTAAAGATAGACAGATTCTGGTTATATAAAGTTTTGTTTGAAAAAATTTTACTTAAGAATCTGTAAAAATCTCCTTTTATAGTAAAACAAAAATACTGTATCCAAGAATGACTCCTGGAATTATGCCTTGAAGATCAAGTGAATTGTCTTCATCTTCGTATAATTATTACAGTCACCCTTTTCAACTCTGAGCCCATATCCCTTTTTGTAATGTCCATTCATAGATCTGAGGTTTTTTTTTTTTTTTTTTTTTTTGCGGTACACGGGTCTCTCACTGTTGTGGCCTCTCCCGTTGCGGAGCACAGGCTCCGGACGCGCAGGCTCAGCGGCCATGGCTCACGGGCCCAGCCGCTCCGCGGTATGTGGGATCCTCCCGGACCGGGGCACAAACCCGTGTGCCCTGCATCGGCAGGCGGACTCTCAACCACGGCGCCACCAGGGAAGCCCCAAATAGGTCTGAGTTTTGAGGTTTTTGATAGGGATCCCTTTCAGCTTCAAATCAATGAATTAAAAGATATATCTCTATTAACACAATTTAATCTTTCTCTGAATTTGAGAGATACTGTATCTCTCTGCCCCAAATAATTAAAATGGTTTTCTCCAGTGGGGGGCTTTGAATCCACCAAACAAGGTACCAGGTGTCAAACTCTATTCATATGCCACTCCTTCACTCCTAGATGTTCATTTTAACACTACTGTTTTCTCAGTTCTCACCTTGTGATAAAAACTGGGGATACAAAGATTTCAAAGAATCACTCTTCTCATTTCGGAGCTCACGCTCTTGTAGGAAAGATAGACGTATACTTTAATATTACAGTAGCTGTTATAACAGGCACCAAGAAAACACTAGATACCACATGGCAAAATAGGTAACAATCAGTTCCAAAGGAGGACAAGAATCAAATGAATGCTTTTTAAAGCTCTCGCCATGTTTTGAGTCACATCTTCTCCCAAGAGGAAGGAGTATGGAGTATTCCGACTCCACCTCAAATGAAGAGAGGGAAATTTAAAGAGACCACTAAGAATTTGAGACAAGAACCTTGCAGTTTTAAGGATGAGTACAGAGTGGAAAATTGAAATGCTAAGAGGTACACCTCAACTACCTGAGTTTTCAAGGGCATCAGTGGATCAGCTATCTACTACATCATGGGATAAAGCCAATATAGGGCCACCTTCATTAATGAAGTATGTATTTTATATCCCTTACCTTAGGAGAATGCGGAATAAAAGTATGAGTGATGTTTTATAGCCAAGTTATTTTTACTTTAGCTGAAACAGTGTGCTTCTATGCCTTTGCCTGACCTCTAAATGCTGATGCCTTTCTCTTTTACTTCACATATTGTCTCTTAGGTATTTTACTCTCTCATAGTTTCAGCTACCTACTGTGGGGTGATAGCTTTTAAGTTTTATATAAATATACTTTGGATTTATGCCTAATCACATATGTGACCTTTTCAACTGGCTATGTCATAGGTACCTCAGATGTCCAGATAAACTGTGGCTAATCATTTTTTAAAACCACCCTTCAGTATGCTCTTCCTTTTGTGTTAATTGTGTCATCTGAAGTAGATGACACAATTATCCACTCAGTTGCTACCAAATCTAGAAAGGGAGTCACCCTAGGTACTTCACCTAGGTACTTTCACCCCTCATGTCCTATAAATTACTACATAGTGTTAAGTTTACAATCATTCCTTCCTCTTTATCATCATTACAACTAGCATAGTTCAGACTTTCCATCACTTGCTTGGACTCTCAACTTAAAAACTTGCCTGCCTCCACTCCTGTCCTATTAATTTTTTATCTTCAATAAAATATTCAGAAAGTTTTTTTAAAAACAAAAATCTGAATATATAACTCCCTTGATTAAAAATCCTTCAGCATTTTGTTAAAATCTAAGCTTTGAAATGTAGTAAATAATTGGTTCCTTGAACTTTCTCTTGCATATACTCTGGACATATCTGTTGCCCTCTGCCTTTGACTTAATGCTCATGAAATACATGAACTGTTTGCAGTTTCCACTTACATCATGCTAGATCTCCCTTCTGTGTCACTGTTCTCATGCTATTTTCTCTGCCTGGAATGCCCTCTCCACTGCTACTCATATTTTAAGATTAAACATAGCCATTAATACTGTGAAGCTTTCACTGACTGCCACATATAGGGTGGTAAAATGTACTCTGGATATTTTTATCTTGTACTATCACAATATTTATAATATTGATTTATTTGGGTCCCCTGCTGAATTGTTAGTTTTGAATCCCCAGTGCATAACAAAGTAATTGGTATATTGGAAGTATTGGATGAATGAATGATTGAATAAATGTCTGCTAATCCTGCTTAATAGTTTATGCTCTACATGTACACATTCTGTGAAGGGGCAGGCAGATGCTATTTGAAGTTGTAGGCCACAGAGCCAGTCTAGATTGTTGATCAGATCGAATATGCCAGTTGAATGATGGAAGTGATATTTGAAGAATTATAATTTTGAAATTACTTGTGATATGGTGAAAAAAAGATGAGTTAAGAAAAACAGTTAGGAGATTTTGGCAGTTGCCCGAGATGATTATATTTAAAGTGGGAGTGGAAAAGGAAATGAGTAGGTTTGAAAGATACCATCAAGAAAAAATAAGCCAGGAAAATCAAGTACAATATATCAGCTGTAAGTGGTAGTGAGGAAACAAGTCTTAAATGTTGAGAAGATTTAACCATATAATCTGTGATTTCTTACATTGGGCTGAGTAATCGAGAAAAGATGTATAATCCCTCTGGAACTGGAAAGATCCTAGGTTATATAGAATTAACATTATTATATATGTTAAAATTTGTAGAATTGTACTTCTGCCATGATGAAGTAACTGGTATTAGTCCTGCCTTACCACTGTAAACAACTAGAAAATTAGACGAAATATATAATAACTGGTTTCGGATACTGGGCAACAGACAATACAGAACTGTGAACTCTAAGAGAAGGAAACAAGTGAGGTGTGCTCTGAGATATTCCTGGCTTTTAGATGGATATTTCTGGCTTTTGGAAGGAATTACTTTCCATAGTACAGGGGGGCAGTTCAGGAGGTAGAGAGGGAAGAATTTGGAGAGGTTGAATGAACTTGAATTTACATAACAGTATCAAAGAGTTAAAAACTATGAAGAAAAAGAGTTCTAGGAAAATAGTTCTTGAAATATGCATAGGCTTGCCTTCAATCTGTTGCTGAATGGTGATGGATGTGTGTGCAGAGTGAAACCTTATGAGACAACAAATATCAAGGAATTTATAAATCAAATAATTCCCAGAGCTCACTCAAAGTTGGGAGTTTCCATCATGCAGAATAAAGAGATCTATTTGGACACCTGAGGCATTATGTAGGATACCAGGAAGTAGGTCCAAGCTACACTTGAGTAAAGATTACCCTAAACAAGCCAAAAGAAATCTTAAAAACATCATGGATATATCAGACTGATCCAT
This sequence comes from Hyperoodon ampullatus, assembly GCF_949752795.1. NCBI lineage: Eukaryota > Metazoa > Chordata > Mammalia > Artiodactyla > Ziphiidae > Hyperoodon > Hyperoodon ampullatus. The sequence continues at coordinate 64,301,126 of NC_136921.1, read as the reverse complement.
GAGTAATTTAACTGCTTCTTACCACTAAATTTGAAACTTTCTAAAGTAACACTATAAAATCCAGATATTAAATAATAGTATTCATAAGGCCTCTTACTCAAGAGTTAGTAGGCATATAAAGAAGCATAAAATGTGATTCATAGAGAGGAAAAAATATCAGTTAATAGAAATATAGCCAAAGATAAAAAGAACTTGGAAACAAGAACTTTAAATAGTTATTAAAAATATGCTCAATATTTAAATGAAAACATGACCATAATGAGAAGTTAAAATTGTCTGAAATGAAACCTCTAGAGCTGAAAAATAGAATAGCTAACATGAAAATTTGCTAGAAGGGCTTGCCACAGGATAGACTCTGCAGAAGAAAAGATTAATGAACTGAGAACATAGCAAAAGAAACTATCCAAACTGAAGCAAAAAGAGTAAAAAAGTTTGCAAAAATTGAATGGAATCTCAGGATGGGACAATGGCAGTTGATCTAACATATAACTGGAGTCCCAGAAGTAAAGGAGATGGAAGGCAGAAAAAGTATTTAGAAATAATGACCTATATTTTCCAAATTTGATGACAAGGATGAATTCATAGTTCCAAGGTGATGATGACTCCAAAAAGAACAAATACAACAAAAACTTCACCAGGAATCATAATCAAATTGCTGAACCATTGATTTAAATAAAAATCTTAAAAATAACAAGAGAAAGGACACATTATATTCTAGGAAACAAAAATAAGAATGAATGGAGATTTTGTCTTCTGTTTGCATTATTTTTAATGCAATGGAATAGTGCCTTCAAAATGCTAAAGGAAAAAGTGAACATAGATATCTATAATCGGCAAAAATGTCCTTCCAAGAAAAGGTAAGATAAAAAAATTTCCAGACAATAAGATAAAGATAAGAAATTCTAAATGTGATTCTTCAGGCTGAAAGCATATAATTTCATACTGAAGCTAAATAGAGGAATGCAGCGCAACAGAATTGGAACATATTGGTAATTATTATTTGAGGGGGGCATTCTAATTTAAAAGATAACCATTTAAAGCAAAAAAATAAAATGTGTGGTTTAAATATACATAGAAGAAAATATAAGATTAGAAATATACTGAAGTTACTGTTTTAACCTTTGTAATTATCCATTCACTATCACCCCAATGGTAATATACTGTTTTCTAACACCATAGATTAATTGTTGCAGGTTTTTGAATTTTATGTATCTAAAATTATACAGTATGAACCCTTGTATGTATTCTTTCATTTTACATTGTTTTGAGATTCATCCATATAGCTATGCAATTGCCATTTGTTTATTCTCATTACTATATAGTATTCCATTATGTGACTATACCACAATTTATCCATTCATAAACAGTTGAGCAATCTTCCAGGTGTTACTATTAAAAGTGTGCTCTGTAAACATTCTTGTAAATGTCATTTGGAGAATCTATTGGGTGTACACCTATAAGGGATAGAATTGTGAGTTGTATGGTCTCCATTTATTTAGTTTTGGTGGGTATTCCAAAGGGTTACCCATGGGGGTTGTACCAGCTTTTACTGTGACCAGAAATAAATGAGAGTTTCAGTTGATCTGAAATAATATCACTTTTATCTCTTCCTTTCCAGTTTTTTCATGTCTTATAGCACCTGCTAGAACCTCTGAGAAATACTGAATATAATTTTTATCGTGAATAAGAGTTGAATTTAAATCAAAGAAATTTTCTTCATCTATTGAGATGATCATATGATTTTTCACCTTGTTTTCTATTTATGTGTTAAAACATAGATTGATTTTCAAAATTTATTTATTTCTATTGAAGTATAGTTGATTTAAAATGTTGTGATTGTTTCTGGTGTACAGCAGAGTGATTCAGATATATATTATTTTTCAGATTATTTTTCCTTATAGATTATTACAAAATATTGAGTATAGTTCCCTAAGCTATATGGTAGGTCCTTGTTGGTTATCTATATATATATATTTTTTGCGGTACACGGGCCTCTCACTGTTGTGGCCTCTCCCATTGTGGAGCACAGGCTTCAGACGCGCAGGCTCAGTGGCCATGGCTCATGGGCACAGCCGCTCCGCGGCATGTGGGATCTTCCCAGACTGGGGCACGAACCCGTGTCCCCTGCATCGGCAGGTGGACTCTCAACCACTGCGCCACCAAGAAAGCCCTGGTTATCTATTTTATATACAGTAGTGTGTATATGTTAATCCCAAACTCCTAATTTATCCTTCCTCCCCCTTTTCCCCTTTGGTAACCATAAGTTTGTTTTCTATGTCTATGGGTCTATTTCTGTTTTGTAAATAAGTTCATTTGTATCTTTTTTAAAGATTCCACATAAAAGCAATATCATATACTATTTGTCTTTCTCTGTCTGGCTTACTTCACTTAGTATGATAATTTCTAGGCCCATTCATGTTGCTGCAAATGGCATTATTTCATTCATTTTATGGCTGAGTAGTATCCCATTGTGTGTGTGTGTGTCTGTCTGTCTATATATATATATATATATATACACACACACACACACACATACCATATTTTCTTTATCCATTTATCTGTTGATGGACATTTAAGTTGCTTCCATGTCTTGGCTATTGTAAATTGTACTGCAATTAACATTGGGGTGCATGTATCTTTTTGAATTAGAGTTTTCTCCAAATATATGCCCAGGAGTGGGATCCCTGGAGCACATGGTAACTCTATTTTTAGTTTTTTAAGGAACCTCCATACTGTTCTACATAGTGGCTGTACAAATTAAATTCCTACCAAGTTTGGATGGGTTCCTTTTGCTCCACACCCTGTCCAGCATTTATTATTTGTAGACATTTTGATAAAGGCCATTCTGACCAGTGTGAGGTGATGCCTCATTGTAGTTTTGATTTGCCTTTCTCTAATAATTAGTGATGTTGAGCAGATTTTCATGTGTCTTTTGTTCATCTGTATGTGTTCTTTTGAGAAATGTCTAGTTAGATCTTCTGCCCATTTTTAAAAAATTTTTTTTTCAGATTGAGCTGTATGAGCTGTTTGTATACTTTGAAAATTAATTTCTTGTTGGTCACATCATTGGCAAATATTTTCCCCCATCCTGTAGGTTGTCTTTTTGTTTATGGATTCCTTTGCTATGCAGAAGATTTTAAGTTTAATTAGGTCTGATTTGATTATTTTTGTTTTTATTTCCATTACTCTAGGGGATGGGTCCAAAAAGATATTGCTGTGATTTATATCAATTCTCTGCCTATGTTTTCCTTTAGGAGTTTTATAGTATCCAGTCTTACGTTTAGGTCTTTAATCCATTTTGAGTTTATTTCTGTATATGGTGTTAGAGAATGTTCTAATTTCCTTCTTTTACAGGTAGCTGTCCAGTTTTCCCAGCACCACTTATTGAAGAGACTGTCTTTTCTCCATTGTATATTCTTGCCTTCTTTGTCGTAGATTAATTGACCATAGGTTTGTGGGTTTATTTCTGGGCTTTCTATCCTGTTCCATTGATATATATGTCTGTTTTTTTTTGCCAGTCTCATACTGGTTTTTTTTTTTTTTTTGTGGTACGCGGGCCTCTCACTGTTGTTGCCTCTCCCATTGAGGAGTATAGGCTCCGGACGCGCAGGCTTAGCGGCCATGGCTCAGGGGCCTAGCCGCTCCGCGGCATGTGGGATCTTCCCGGACCGGGGCACGAACCCGTGTCACCTGTGTCGGCAGGCAGACTCTCAACCACTGCGCCACCAGGGAAGACCTCTATCCCCTCTTTTTTATTCTTGTTATTGTCTATTTGTTTTGTCATCCTTTCTTCATTTTTACTCATGCTAGTTGGTTATCAAATTTATTAATATTTTCAAAGAACCAATCTTTGGCTTTGATTATCTCTATTGTGGATTTATTTTCCTGTGAATTTCTGATTTTATATCTTTTTTTTTTTTAATGTGCTAATATTTTTTCTGGATTCTACTCTTATTTATACTCCACTCTGGTACTTAATACTATATGTTTCTCTTTGTTTAACAGTATCTACAGTTTTGGTTCATCATATGTGATGTTTAATATTCATATGTTTAAGAATATTTTCTAACAATGTGATTTATTCTTAGATAAATAGAAGTTAAAAAGTTTTTAATTTCCAGTTTTAATTTTCACTCTCTATGATGATGTAAATGTTGCATATCTGAGATGTTCAATACCATAGTTGTTAGTCATTTATGGCTATTGCACACTTGATTCATGGCTGGTGCAACTGAGGAACTGAGTTTTTAATTTTATTCTAAAATTTATTTAATTAAGTATAAATGTAAATAGTCACATGTAGCTAGTATTCTGTATTAAACAGCTTAGCTAGGTCTTCCAACAATCTAGTTTCTACATTGACATACTTAAGAATAAGTTAATAGATGAAAAATGAGATACTACTGGTATTTTGAAATCTCTTGATCTGGGGTAGAATGCACAGTGTCCTCTGAAGCCCAGAAAGGAGTCTTTAGATTTGGAGGTAGAATGGAAATCGTTTGATCCCTGATTAGCTTGACCATTCTCCTGAGTCTGAAGTTTTTTGTTCTCTGATGATATAGTGAAACAATACCTATTATGTTTGACAGCTCTGATTATTTGATTTAGAAAGCTTATGTATGGCACTTAGAGAAAATGGAGGAATGTGAAGAAAGTCTAATATGGACCCCAAAAGACCACTGATGAATATTTTAAAAAACTTCTCTCCATTTATATGTGTGTTTTCTCCTTACCTTTCAAATTCAGCATTCATAAGAGGTATCTTGTTTCTCTCTGTTCCAGGCTGGGAAATTTCCATAGTAATATCTGAGGAAAAGAAAAATGGGAGAGTAAAAAAACAAAGGAGGGTCAGAGAAAAATGAAATGTTGAATTCAATATACAACTGAGTTTGTACTTAGAAACTATGACATCTGAAAAATTAAAATTCAATTAGAGTTCAGTTATCTTATTGAGGAAAACATGATTACAATCTTTATATCTTATACTTTTTTCAGTATACTATAACCATTTTATTTACCATCAAGAATATATAAAATCAATGCAGGAAAATGGTATTACATAAATCTCATTCTTATAATGGAATCAAACTCTCATGACTACAGAAGTATTTTCACTTGACTATAGTTACCACTTACACAAACTTTAGAGCTCAATATTCTGATTAAGTTTAGAAGTATTTTAAACTAGCTTTTAGAATCTTAGAATTTATTTTTTAATCTTTCTTTTTCTTTCTCTCCCAGTAATATTGAGATATAAAATATAGCATATAGTAGGCTCATGATATACATACTTAATACATGATAGGTTATGTCATTTAGCTGACAGATTTGATTTTCCTGACAAGAAGCTTAGGTAGCCATTCGTGAGGACAGATAAGGTTAAAAAAAATCAGATCATCTCTGCCTCATCAACCTGACTTATGTGATTACTCCAGTGCTTAGTCTTTAAAAAAAAATTCTCCACTGGGAAGAGCCAGTAACATTAGGACCATTAGTTGTACATACTACGACTCAGGATAAGCACTGCACTTTTAAGTAAAAGTGAAATCAATTTTAAGAAAGTATTTTCCTGACATAAGTGTACCTTATCTGAGTTTAATGTAAGAAGGCTCTGCAGACAATAAACGTAACTCAAGTACGACCTTAATGCTGGCAGGCAGTCATCCAGTATGTCCCTGCTTTGTTCCCTTGTCTCCTCTTCTACGTGACTTTTTCACACCTTCTCTACTCAATCTACTGATAGTCCCATAGAGTCCCATCCCATCTCCACCCCGCTACCAGCATCTGTGCCCACACTCTGACTAGGAAGTTGGTCTGTTCCCATGGATGAACTCTTCATGCTCCTATCTAAAGCCAGTCACTCCAATAATTCTCCCCTCTGTCTCCCATCACCAGTTTTGTTTTTTGCTGTCTCCTGGATTATTCCCATCAGTGTACAAATATGCTGTTATTTCTCCCATCTTAACCAAAAATTTTATCTCTATAAACTACTGATTAAAATTTTAAAAATCAGGGTACAGAACAGCATTATAGTATGCTGCCATTCCTCTAAGATGGAGTGGAAATGTGGCCAAATTGCCATATTTTTGTATGATATAGCCATGTTTATATATTATACATATATGTGTAAATATATGGATTTCCTTATATTAAAAATGGAAAGAAAAACCAAAAAATGAATAAAAATGGTTTCTTTAAGGGGGATGCAACAGGTGGAGGGAGCAGAAACGGAGGCTAGAATTTACTAAAAATGTGTTGTTAAATAATTTTGACTTAAAATTGTTATACTTGTGACTTCAAAATCAGGTATGAAGACCCTCATTACTATTTGTTGGAATTCTCACTCTCTGCTAACGCCCTTGCTTAAAGTTCCACTTAAGGGCTGCACCTTTATCACAATTTGCTAAGGAAGATTTTCTTCCTTTTAACACATGCCACAAAAATGTCATTGGCTGCTCCCTTCACTCTTCTGAGAATGGTTTTCCTTTCTGCCTGTTTGGGGGGGGCACTGTAGAGAATACATCCCTGATCCCTTTTTGACCTGTGTGATTCCTGAAAGGGACTGGGTGTTAAAATTCTTCGGGTTTAATTGAGTGTAAATATACCTTATAATTATCATTATGCTTTTCCTTATTCTTTTTTTTTTCTTTTTTTGGGGTACGTGGGCCTCTCACTGCTGTGGCCTCTCCCGTTGTGGAGCACAGGCTCCGGATGCGCAGGCTCAGCAGCCATGGCTCAGGGGCCTAGCTGCTCCGCGGCCCGTGGGATCTGCCCGGACCGGGGCACGAACCCATGTCCCCTACATCGGCAGGCGGTCTCTCAACCACTAGACCACCAGGGAAGCCCTTCCTTATTCTTTGTTAAATATTTCTATGACTTATCTTATCACTTCTGTAATTTTGAATAAACAGTGCTATGCACTGATGTGGACCTTAGCTAGCTGAGAATGTTTATCTTTCACTGAATTAAAGGTGATTATAATTATTTTCAGGGAAAGCTAATGAAATTACCACCTGCTTGAAAAGGAACTCTAACAAATCCTGAGTTTCAGAGAATAGAATCAGATCCTCGAGTTATAAACAGAAGAAAAAAATCCTCAGGGGTCCTGTGAACAATAATTTCCAAAAATAAGGCTCTTGTCTTTAATAATGTGTCAAAATTGTACCATAGAGTTGGTAACAGTGCAGAGAAAAGAATGAAACAGTTTTAAGAATACTTTAGTGCTTGAGGACATTTCAAGATGAAAGTCCTTGAGGATGTTGTCACATTGGTAGAATTCCAACGTTATAGTTCCTTTATGAAATGTCACCATCAGAGAGATTAATCTTAGAAGCATAGGATCACAGAAATGTTTCCTTGATGTAGGTTACTTTGTTGGACTCCAAAAATGTGTCAAGAGTAACAAATCTATCTGACATGTCCAGTCAAGGACCTGTTTTAAGCAGAAACCATGGCTTGCAGGACACTGTTACATTTTAATTTTGTTTTTCAACCACAAAAAGGAGTCTTTGTTTGTAGTCAGGATGAACACCTGTGGAATCCTAAAACATTTACAGACATGTCTTTAAAAGCTCTATGGTACAGTTAAGATTTAATCTATCAAAGTGGTATAAATAATGTAGACATAGCCTTAGGTGCCAATTCTTCCCAAAGCAGATAGAAAAACATAACAGTAAGAACTTCTTTACTGATTTTTATATAGCTCAAATTAACACTGCCAAGGGCAAGGGGGAGCAGTGTAATCTGGAGATAAAAACTTCTTGATATTAGTAATAATGTGCTGAAGCCTAGAAATGGGAAATAATCAGGGTTCTGCCAAAGCTAAAATTATGCAGAAGAAATAAAATTCAGATAGTTTCATGCTTGAAACCTTGGTTATCATTTTGAAACTCTTATAATTAAAAAGGAAGTGATAAAAGAATGGTCAAGCAGTTCTGGGACTAAGCATTGACCTTCCATATCCTTTTAATCTAAAGGTATTTCAATATTTATTCATGCCACTCAAACACCTCTGGTAGAATAGAATGTGGAGATTCAGTCTAAAATTTAAACATTTATTTATTAAACATGCAGTAGAGTGTGCAAAGCACTGCACTGACTACCATAAGGGATTAAAAAAAAAGTGTAAGATGTGGTTCTAATTCCAAAGATGATTAAGATCTAGTAGGAAAGACGAGACGATATTTCAGCAGTAACTAAGATTCAAGGTGGTATATTTGAAAGGGAAATTTATTTTTGGTTGGGTTGTTCTGGAAATTCTCCTTGGTAGAAGAGAAAGTGAGACTTAATGAAGGCAAAGTTTTGCACAGGTCAATGTGATGAGGGAAGGAAGTTCTTGACAGCAATACTAATGTAGAGCTGGAGAAACCAAGAGACAGAATCACCAATTTTAGCTGGAGGGATAGATGTGTTAGAGGAATAGAGAAATAAGTTTGGAGAATTTTTCCCCAGAATGTGGAGGGACTGGAATCCCAAAGAAGTGTAGTCATTTGAAGAAAATGGGTCTTGAGAAAGACTATCTTTATAGATAGAAACCACCATAAGGTAGATGTTTAATGGATATTTATTGAATGAATGAATTAGGAGACGATCACTGGATATTTATTACCAGTCTTAACAATAAGGTCCCTTATAAAATTAAACAGATAAACCCAAAGCGGGTACATTAGAAAAGAGGTCTTTATTCCATTTAGAATAGAATTAGAGTCAAGGTGAGGTACTAAAGAAAAAGGAACTGCCTTTCTGTGGCTATACATCAAGAAAGGTAATAAGCTAGTAATCCAATTCTCTTTTTTTGAGGTGAAAGAACTCTGTTTCCTTGCACTACCTATTTCATCTAGTACCTCCCAAACTCTGTTGTTCCTTATACAATCTTCCATTATGAAAGACTTTATCCTTCTTCCCTTTTCTTCTGTCTTTACTGGAGGACAGATGTCTGTGTTCCAGGTCACCTTGTTGGGAAGCATCCCTTGATCCCTTTCAGGCAGTGTCAGTTACCTCCTCTTCCGTACAACAAAGGTGTGCACTACTCTTGTTATATTGTACATTCCAAGTACAGTTCATTCCTTCACATGTTTGTCTCATGCTTTACTCTGTCCCTATTAGTCTATTTCTAGCATAGTGTATGATTGCCGAATATCTAGTGAATTAAATAAATCCTTTCCAGTATCATAATTCTGACAATAGAGTAGAAAACTTATAAAGCAATTCATTATCTCTAGAAAAATGAAAAAAAAAATTGGTCAAGGGATTTCTGGCTCTCTGATGATGCTTCCTTAGTACCTGGAGGGAATAGAGAGGTGGTGATTCTAAGTGATTTAGACGTTTAGTCTTAGACATTTCATATATCTCTCTCTATGCACAAACACACACACACACATATATATATACTCACATACATAATATGTGTATATTATATATAATCTTAATGATCTCTCTTTTTCTACACACACACATATGTACATTCTTAGTTGATGGGAGTATCTTCCAAAATTCCATGCTTCGGCCAACATGGCTTTCCAAACAGGTTCCATAGAAACAAATGAAATAATCAAAACAAATCTTATTCTTCTTTCAGCCACACTCTTACTTAATTACCTGTTAATTATTTTGTGGGGAATTTGTGAAGTTTAATAATTAGAAATGAGCAATAAGTAGATATCCTATGGAACAAATCATACAATAAAGATATAGTAATTTACAAGAAGATAATTTTCCAACAGTTTCCTACTTAAAGTTAAGCTTTTCATATCTTTGGGCATTTTTATTTGTTTTATTTCATTCTGGAAATCCACAGTTGGACGGGTCCGTGTGCTCCTGAAATTGTGTGCTACGTTATGTAATGTGAGCATTTGTCTTGGGAAAGTTTCTTGCTTTTTTCTTGTCAAGGTCAGACTTTCAAAATTATCTAAGACTCAACGTATTCTATTCTGTCCATTATTGTCATGTTAGACAATGAGATATATATTCAGCAACAATAGTAATTATAGTAATAAACATATAGATAATTTCAAATTGATTGTATCTTTTAACCTGAACCCTAAGAAGTAAGTTTTTAAAATGTTAATTTTGCTGATTATTAAATTGAAATTCAGATCTCAAAAATCTTGCATAAGCTAAGCAAGTTATTCCATGGTAGGCCATGGAACCAGGTCTCCCATCTCCAAATCGGCAACTAATTTCAGTAGACTTGGTCCTTGCCCCATCAACTATATCCTCTTCAGGAATCTCTCTCCTTCCATCTGTTTTCCTCCATGAATAAGCATGATTAGTGCTTGAACAGCTTGTTCAACTGTTCCCAGTCCCACTTCCCACCATGGTTTCAAATCTTCTGAGCTTGGAAGGTTTTAGGGCAGGGAAAACTGACTCAGCAGAATTGATATTTTGAGTTGGCCATAAGGAAATCAGTATGGTCACATTTCATTGCAGTGGTCAGAATGGTGGTACACAGGAGTGGGAACATAATTATCAGAAAGAGATTTGTATTGGAAATTTGGAAGGGGAGATAAAAGAAAGTAAGTGAACTTGGAATAAAGCAAGGAGGGGAAGGTAAAGGAAGAGAGACCACTTGATATCAAGGACCTCAGCTCAAGCAGAAAAGGCTCCACATCTTAGGACTAGAGGTGCCAGACTTCCATAATGTCAGGAGAGCCTGTTCCCATTAGGTCTCAGTGACTCACAGTCTCTAAATACAGTCTGAAACCATCCTCCCTGGACAAAGAAAAACACTTTCAAGGAAGTTGAAGCCAAACACATCCAACTGGCCCAACTCTTGTAGGGACATTTAAAACGTCTTAACTCATCAGTGCTGCATACTACTTCTTAGTTGATTGGATCTTTGTGATGCAAAACCATTTTCATTATTTTCTCATTTAAACATGAAATTCTGTATCAGCATGGGAGCACCAGTATTTCTCTCCCATCCCCCATTCCTCATCCTTTTCCTGGATGTTCTCACATACCAAAATTAAGGGAAGGTTTTGCAATGTAACTTAAACCCGAAGAGGAAACAATGCTGGCTTCTGGTTCCTAAGGACTTCAGGTATACCTCATTTATTCTTACTGTTTAATTAAGCAATTGAGATTCAGAAATGTCATATCACCTAATGGGGATAGAAACCTTGAGTCCTCAAATTTCTGACTCAGGACCACTCCCTCCATACTGTGCAATGTTCAGTATACATTTTCTTAATAATGCTGATTGACCAGAAAGGAAGTTGGTTCCTGCTGCTTAATCTTCCTGGTATTAAACTTAATAAGTATTCTATTACTCTGATAACTTATTGCCATATAAATTCATGGCCCCTTGGTACTTAGTTATTTGTATCAATGCATGCACTAAACTAATCAGGTCAATGTTTATACCTATCATCGACCATCTAGTTCTCTGTCTTCCAGCATTTGGTTCAAGCCAAACATTGTGATTGGGCACATCCTAGGGCACAAACAGTTTTCACAAATCTGTACATAATTTTCCACCACTAAAGGAATAAAATGCTTTGCAAATAAATTCTATTAATATGTAAGAGGCCACCCAAAGCACTGCAATATAGATCACCAGGATATCTCAATGTTCTCTGCTGGCTTAGACTCAGGATTCTAGGCAGTGGAGGTGAAGAAAGGGTAGACATGGGAAAGAGAATGGTCCAGAGTTAAGTGATACCTTAATTTACCTTTCAGGTCAGAGAGGGCAGATTTCAAGCAAATCTTTAAAGCTAGTGAAGGTTTTCTTTGAACTTTCCCTTTATGGTTCTCTATTTTAATCAGTAAGAAAACTTCTTCTTTGTCTACTGAAGTCCTGGAGTTCTGATCGAGAATGGCTTCTGGCTGACCCACAGCTCACTTGTGGGATATAATGTGGAGAAGGAAAGAGCTAAGGTTTTGCAGTCCTCTTTTTCTTCTCTTGAGATGGTCAGCACTGTTCTCTTTAGAGACTGCTCTCAGCGTCCATCCAGTGATGGACAGGTAACATAATTTGTAACTCTAAGCCACCGAAATATTGGTTTGGTTTGTTACCAAAACCTCAGCACAAGCTAGTCAGTCCTTACTCATACATTTTCCACTGTTTTCCCTCCTGATAAAAAGCCCATGGACCTGTGCTTTTGAAAAAGGACATTGAAGAGTTGCTCATATTTTACAATTAGTAATTCAGGTATAAACAAGCAGTATTATTCTAAGGCCAAATTGGTTGAAAGCAAGACAGCACTTCACATTTAGAGCAAAGCTGACAAGATGAGAAAGAGAAAGGAGTGGTTCTTTCTTTCTGAGATGGCTGTGGGACACAAGAGTATAAAAGGAAGACTGTAGGTCACCTCCTGGGTTGGTATGTTATCCCAACTAGTACTAGCAAAATTTTCTTAACTTCTCTAAGCCTCAGTCTTCCCATCTGTAAAAAGATTTATTACTAATAATATCTTTCTCATATTGTTAATAAGAGGATTAAATGAGATAATGCATGTAAAACACCTCGCACAATGCTTGGATATCAGTAATAAATTAATAAATGGAATACTTATTTTTATTCCAAAATTTTTTCCATCCCATCTTTTTTTTTTTTTTTTTGGCGGTACGCAGGCCTCTCACTGTTGTGGCCTCTCCCATTGCGGAGCACAGGCTCCGGACCTGCAGGCTCAGCGGCCATGGCTCATGGGCCTAGCCGCTCCGCGGCATGTGGGATCTTCCCGGACCGGGGCATGAACCCGTGTCCCCTGCAACGGTAGGTGGACTCTCAACCACTGCGCCACCAGGGTAGCCCTCCATCCCATCTTAATTCCTGTCTGAGTATAGTCACACTTGCTTCAGCAATGTAAAAATAATTATTTTCATTCCTATGAACCAGCTTACCATTTATGCCTAATATGTGTAGCACAGTAGCTGTTATACATATCATTATATATGTGTCTGATTAACTTTGTTGTAATTTTAATTGCCACACAAAATTCCTCTTGTGTATACTCATCTGTCAAAGACTATTGCTCATGAAACATGGTTGACTGCTTTCAGCCTGAAAGAATTACAGGGAACATTGATCACACATAGTATAAATCATAGACCTGAAAGCAGCAGAGCACAAAGGAAAGAACACAAGTTTGGGATTCATGTAGACCAAGGACTAAAGGCTTCAGCTCCACCACTACAATTTATTCAGCCTTCTTCTGAGTTTTTCTCTGTAGAACATGGCTAGTGATACCTACCATGTAGGATTTTGTGAGGAATAGAGATGCTATATACAAGATGATCAACAAGGATCTTGGAACACAGTAGACAGTCAGTTTTGGACTTCAGCTTAGAAGAGACTTCTGGAAGCCCATGGTATGAGCCACCTTTGCCTGGTAGGTATAATGTTATCACATCCTCCCATCTCATTTTCTACAAATGCAGAGTGGGAGACACCAGCATGATTTGCCCAAGGTCATGCAGCTCATAAGTGAAGCAGAGAAGCTGAGCCAGCAATGCGTGCCCCACCTCTCCCTCTACTCCCCTCTTTCACTCAGACCATGCCCACTGCTGGCAAAACAACCCAAAGCACACATTCTTCTGGGGTTGGGTCAGTGGCATCCTGTGCCTTCCTTCCCAAAGAGAGGAAGCACATTTGAGTCAGGAGGAAATGGAACTGCCAAGTAGGAAAAGAAATCAAAGAACAGAGGACAGCCAACCTGTTCCGTGCTGTAAATGTGGCAAAAAGCCACGGCAAAATGGTTCTGTAGACTCAAGAAACTTGAGGAAAAGAAAAAAAATCGCTAAGTATCTGAGTAACGCCCCTTCTTCGGGAAGGAAATTGGTACTATTTCCTGCTAATCAGAACTTGTCTTCATGGGGCCGGAGCTCAAAGTTTCATAGGAGACCTGCTTGCTTTTGGTAACCATCTCTGAATGCTTTCTTCCTTGTATAGTCCTCCTTCACTTGATCATGACCCAGGGTACAGACAGACTGAATAATCTGAGCTGTTTGAGATGATGTCTGCACACTGTCACCGTGGAGTAGATGTTCACCACAGGAGTCCATCTGCTGTATGCTGTCCCTTTTCAGAATGGGCAGCTGCTTTCTCAGAAGGTCTGGTGCTGGTGAACAAACCTTGATTCAGAGCTCCGTGGGAGATTAATAGACAACTCAGACTTGACTACTGTCTCTCTTTGCTGCCTGTTTTCATCTTGGCCTAGTCTTTTCTCTGAGGTCCTGGGAATAGTTGATTTTGATCATTTGAATCTTGGTATATTACTTCATTAGGGAGGTGAGTTACTTTACTTCTCATGTACTCCTATAAAAGGGCAATTACAGGAAGAAATGAGAGAATGTGGGTGAAAACATGCTAGATATATGTTAAGTATGAAGAAAATGATAGTTTTCCCCTCCTTCCTGCAAAATTAAATCTAGGGAAAGAGAGCTATAGTAAATCTAACTGTTCCTGATTATTTCAAAAACTGGAAGGGTAAAAGATGGGAGAGGGTGCTAATTCCTTATCATGGAATATTTCATTTTATATAATTTAAAAAATTTATGATAAATAAGAAAAATGATGCAAAGTTAAACCCTTATGGAGAAGCAGTGTACCTTTAGTGAATATTGTCTGTATTAGGTATATAATTCGTTTTAAAATTACCTTTCAAAAGTCAGAAAAACCTTTGATAGATGAAGCAAAATGAAGCAAAATTAGATATTTGACATGGTTTGTTGTTAATGAATTCAGAGTATGAATGAAGCCATTTGAGGATAAATATTTTTCTGGTTATGATAAAATCTGATTATGATTTTTCTGGTTATGGGCTTGTGGTTTAGAAAATCAAAAGCACTGTTGCTAGAGCGGTTGTTTTTCATCAGCTCAGGTAATTTTCTTAGGTTCTTGGGAAGGTCCTGGCAAAAACCAAACCCATGATTAAAGCTGAGGATCCCACGATGCCCAATAACTTTTTTAAATCTAAGATTTATTATAATAACTAAATACATTGTTTCTCAATGTCCTTCATCATAGCACTTGTTGAGTAGTGGAGAAGCAATTAGCTTCTTTTTCTGTATTAAGTGATGTGTCAAAGAAGGGGAAATGGCCTTGTATCTAGGTTCTACAAACTGGAAGTTCTGAAATGTCATTTTCCTAGAGGACATATCATTTATATTACTAAGAGTTCAACATGATATATGTATATAGTTTATTTATATCAATAAGCCCATCTATTACACCACTGATGCCTCAAATAGTTTGAGAGAGGAATACTGAGGAAATGTTGGTGTGTGCCAGGATTGCTTGTTTGTGAGACTTGATTACGCTAGGCCTGTCTAGGCCTATGGGGCTGTTCCTGGACCATGATTTCCATCTGTGCTTTTATGTGCAACCAGAAAGGGCTGTGTGAATGCATATGAGGAGAAATCTGTAGCTGTTATACACTCATCTAAATGATTGAATTGAGGCAGTTGTACATGGAGAGCAATGAATGTTGTCTACCTTGCAAGCTACTGAGGAAGATGAGAGTGGTCAGAGTGCCAGCAGAACATTGATGTTTTATATAGCAGTGACTACTTTTCATTTTCTAGGTAACTATAGGGGAATATGAGAAAAATCTCCCAGAGGTCCCTTATTAATGATGATAATGGAGACAATGGCTTTTATACATGTATATGTGTGTACACACACACACACACACACACACACATATATGGTGCTTGCAGTTTTCCAGGAATGGTGCTAAGTTCTTTATATGTTCAATAAGTATGATTGTTATATAACCATCCAGGTGTGCTTATGTTGCTTATCATGTTTCCTTACGTTAAACTTTCACAAGCTTCTTCCCTTCCCCTATAACCCAGATTTCAGGAAGTCTAGAATCATGCTCCTATCTCATTTATCCTCATTTTCAGATAAAGAGACAGTTTCAGAAAATTTAAGTAACTTGACAAAGGTTGAATTCTAATCAATATATTAAATAATGTGAGAGGAATAACTTCTGAGTTAGGTTAGCAAATATTATTCACATAAGAGAAGGCCCTTGGGAACACTGACCTGATTGTTTCTCAGCCTTTCTTTTCCTAGATCATTATTTACTTTAAAAAGAAATGTATGTTCCAGCCCCCTTCTCTTTCTTTAAGGGTAAAACAAAAAGTCTTCATTGAAAATAAAATTATTTAACATATACTATATGTCAGGCACTGAACTTCTGCTAAGGATTTAGTTGTAAACCAGGCAGACATGGTCTCTGTACTCACAAATGCAGCTGTGAAAAGATAAGCAAACAAATGGGCAATTAATACGTTGGGGACTCGTTCTTCAAAGGCAGAATATCTGCTTTGGGAACTTACAGCAAAGAAGCTAATATACAGTTAAATTATCTTTTATAAGATTATCTTGAGGTAACTATATAAATTTGGAATTATAGGTATCCTTTATGACAGGTTTAAGACAGATATAGAAATTCGGACCTGTCTAGGGGGAGAAGGTGTATTAGTTTTCTGTTGCTTAACAAGTTATCACAAACTTAGTGGCTTAAAATATCACATATTACCCCATAGTTCAGGAGGTCAGTAGTCCAAAATGGGTCTTATATTTCTAAAATCAGGGTATCAGCAGAGCTGCCTGCCTTCTGGATGCTCTAGGGGAGATGACATCCCTTGTCTTTTCCAGCCTCTAGAGGCTACCCACAATCCTTGGCTTGTGGTAATGCCACTTTGAAGCCTGCTCCCTTGTTACATCTCCTCCTTTGCCTCTAAATCTTTTGTCTCCCTCTTTCACATATTGTATAAGGACCTCTGTGATTACATTTGAGCCCATCTGGATAATGCAGAATACTCTTCTCATCTAAAGATCCTTAACTTAATCATGTCTATAAAGTCCCTTTTTGCCATGTAAGGTAACTAACTATTCAGAGGTTCTGGGATTACGATGTGAACTTCTTTGGGATTAAGATCTTTGGGATGATGTTGTCTAACATAGAACATTATAGTGAAAATAATAAATATTTGAATTTAATAGTTAATCTAGCTTTTATCCATTTGAAATCGATAAAATATAGATAGACATTTTAGGTTGAGTTGTTAAGAAATTCTCCTCAAACTCATTACTCTCAGGTTTGCAACTTGGCTCTTTTTCAGTTTGTGTGAAACACAGATTATGATTAGATCTTTTAACACTTAGGCCTTTTTATTTAATAGAATGAGCTTGTGTCTAGGTGTTTGGCCTTCAAATAACTCCAAAGACCAATTTTAAACCAACTGTAAATCAGAACCACTCTTCTTTTGGAATAAAGTAAATCAAAAATAGTGTGCTCACCCAAGAATAGGATGTTGTTTGCAAAAACAAAATAGACAACAAAAGTGTCTACTATATTTCAAGCCTGTGCCGGTTATAAGAGTAACTATGGGAGCGTATACTCCAAAGTTACTGGCCAAAAAAGTAAAGCAAATAAAGTCTCCATGAGATTTCTAACTTTAAAACTGAGGTAAAAGTGGATATTAGGTTTTATAATTTACATTAGATTTGTATATGCTTGTATCAGTTAGGGTACTCCAGAGAAACTGAACCAATAGGATTCATTTTAAGGGAGTGGCTCATGTAGTTATGCAATTGTGGGGACTGACACGTCTGAAATTTGTAAGATAGTCTGGCAGAATAGAAATTCAGTTAGGGTTTCCATGTTACAGTCTTGAGGAATTCTCGTTTTTCTCTGGGAAAACTTAGTCTTTGCTTTTAAGGCCTTCAGCTGAATGAGGCCCACCCACATTATGCAGAGTAATGGGCTTTACTTAAAGTCAGCTGATTGTAAATGTTAATCGCATCTGCAATACCTTCACTGCAAGACTACTGTTTGACCGAACAACTGGGCATCACAGAGCCTAACCAAGTGGACACATAAAGTCAACTATTGCCAATGCTCAGGGCCAAGAGCAATACTCTTATTCCTTTGGTTAGGGGCAGAGAAGTTTTTTGTTTTTGTTTTGTTTTGTTTTTTGCTTGTTTGTTTGTTTTTAGTAGAACAGTCTTGAAAGTTATCTGTAATTCTCACCACTAAAGATTATATCAAAACAGACTGGCATTTAGATAGAATGAAAGAACTCAAAGGTTTTGAGAACTGAAAACTGAAAAAAAAATGAGATTTTGATATTTATTATTGTACATGATTTCTTAGTAATGGTTACTCCCATAACTGCTTTATTGCACAGACATCAGTCCATGTAGAAGGAAATGGACATTAATCCCTGTGTTGATTAATTATTTTGGGAGCCTGGAATCACCTTGTATTAATCAGCCAGGTTACTTAAGAATATGATGTCCAACATTAATTTTATTATATTATGACAACTATGGAGAAACCAGCTGATTTGAAAATGGGCCACCTATCATACGATAAATAGGAACTGCCCAAATATATAGGAAATGTAGATTTAGAGCAATTTATAGATATTGATGTTAATAAAAATAGTTCTGTCATATTAAATAACTAGATAAAAATTTGAAGAGATTAGGATCTTAAAATAATTAAATTTAAAGGTAAATAATGAGATTTTTATTAACTCCTTTTTGAAGTATTATTTTAACTGAAAAAAAGGTTTTTTAAAAAGCATCAATAGGGCTTCCCTGGTGGGGCAGTGGTTGAGAGTCCGCCTGCTGATGCAGGGGACACGGGTTTGTGCCTGGGTCCGGGAAGATCCCACATGTCGTGGAGCGGCTGGGCCCGTGAGCCATGGCCGCTGAGACTGCGCATCCGGAGCCTGTGCTCCACAATGGGAGAGGCCACAACAGTGAGAGGCCTGCATACCGCAAAAAAAAAAAAAAAAAAAAAAAAAAGCATCAATATAATTTAAAAATATTGAGCAATGCATATCTTTGTGATGCTTATCTCTGTATCTGTTCAGTTAACTCTCTGCTGCTATCTTGCAGAGATGGCAGTCCAGAATCAGGATTTCTATACATACACCTTGTCAAATATTCCATGAAAGAGAATATTGGTGATAAAAGAAAAAAAAAGACATTTAATTTCAAGGTAGATTGAATTTGGATTCTGTATTTGAGTTTTCCAGAGAAACATAACTACTAACAGGGTGTGTGTGTGTGTGTGTGTGTGTGTGTGTGTGTGTGTGTGTGTGTGTGTGTGTGTGTGTGTGTGTGTGTGTGTGTGTGTGTGTGTGTGTGTGTGTGTGTGTGTGTGTGTGTGTGTGTGTGTGTGTGTGTGTGTGTGTGTGTGTGTGTGTGTGTGTGTGTAGAGAGAGATTTAAGGAATTGGTTCACGTGATTCTGGAAGACTAAAATCTTCAGGGTAGGCCAGCAGGCTAGAGGCACAGGGAAATGTTGCAGTTTAAGTCCCAAAGCTGTCTGCTGGCCTGATTCCTTCTTGCGTGGAAAAGGTCATTCCTTGTTGTATTAAGGTCTTCATCTAACTGGGTAAGGCTGATTTGAGAAGAGCAGATTACCCTCCAACTGCATAGTTAATCCTTGAACAACGTGGATTTGAACTGTGTGGGTACACTTATACATGGATATATATTTTTTAGTAGTATAATACTACAGGATCCAAGGTTGCTTGAATCTCAAGATATGAAGGAATTGCATGTATGGAGGGCCGACTACACGTTATAAATGTATTTTGACTTTGTGGAGGGCTGGAGCCCCTAACCCCTACGTGTTCAAGGGTCAGTTGTACATACTTTGAAGGATAAACTGCCCAATGCAAAGTCCATTGACATAATGTCAATCTCATCCAAAAAAACACCTTCACAGAAACATTCAAAATAATGTTTGACTAAATATCTGGGCCCAGCCAATCTTATGCATAAAATTAACCATCATAGATTCTTAACTGATTTAAACTATGAATTGGAATAACTTGTGCAATAGTTATACCAAGAAGAAAAGAGGCTAGAAATCAATATGTAGCTTTTATGGGCTTGATATTCATAAATTTCACTTCTCAAGATGTTTTTATTTATTATTAATTTTCAGAACTTTTAAGTGCAGGTAAAATTCTAATATTAACTACAGCAAAAAGGACTTTGTAAAAGGTAAATGATGGTGTAGCAGCAAGTGAAAGGATGTAAGTATCAGTTCAAAAGGAGACAAAAAGGTGGCTCTTTTATGCTAGTAAAACGTCCTATTCATCTCCTCCCTAATGGGTGCTCTCTGCCTCTCCTTTACACCATTGACAGCAGCTGTGGAATAGCCTGCAAAGCTTAGGTTGTGGCTTCTCTGGCACCCACATGGTTTTCCTGAAAGCACAGTGGGAGCTTCAGTGAAGAGAGATTGCCAGTAAGATACAGAGGCAGAGTTGAACTCCCCGATTTGTAATCCAGTCAGATTGTAGATAATCCTTCTTTATTCACCACTGTGAGATCATGCTGGCCGCAGTGATATGGAGATACACATGTTTTTCTAGTTGACCTGTAATCAAAAACCAAAACAATAAAGCATACTAATTCTAGTCAGCCAAGAAGATAGCTGTTTACTCATTCATCATTTTTCTTCTTGAGGTTTTTGATATCTTACCTCCAGTCAGTAAGAGAGTTGGATGCTTGAGTGACTCCATGCTTGTGTGCATTCTGGTCAGTTGCACTAGCCCATTACTAAGCTGTTTTACTATTACTGCTCCAACCTCTATAGAATGCTCCCATGTCCCTCACCGCCATGATTCTCACCTGCCAGTTCCTAGTCCATACAACCAGTGAGACTAAAGCAGAAATAGAAAACTCTTCAGGTTATTTCTATTTACCTTCCAAAATTCAAGCAAGACTTCTACAGAGAGAAACTAAGCCATTAATGATATCAATTTATTTACCATCCATCTTGGGGAATGAACGTGGAATTAGATGTCATACAAAGACCAATGGCATTGAAGACCTTTACAGGCACTTTTCTCACCTGAAAAATGGTTTAGTTATATTTGAGCAAATATGTTTTAGAATAATTTCTTGGTATCTTCCTTTAATACTCACAAGGACCCTATGTATTTTAACTTACAGGGATAAACAAACAAAAATACACAGAATAGGCATGCATTCTATACTATTCAAAATTAATTAACCAACTAAATTTCTCAATAAGAAGTAGTTATTTTAACTAATGGGTTCTTTCTTAATTAACATGGCAAAGCAGTCTAGTTTAATGTGTTTACATTTATTCTTCTGTTCCCTAGGCCAATTGTGTTTTTAATCTCCCTTTTATCTTGCCAAATTCTATTAATGAGTTCATTTAAATACACAGAACATTAGGTTAGGAAAAATATTAACATACACCAACTAATCACAATTATCTAGCCATAGTTTAGCTTTCTTCTCATGATGTGCATACTAAACTGGCCCTTTCATTAATGCACAGATTTTTTTTCAAGGTAAGCATTAAAATTTTCTCCTAACAGACTTTTTATGTTGCTAAAATAAATTGTGCATGTGTGTATAAATGTTGCTAATTTTGAAGTGGATATTGCAAGTTGAATACCCTGGGAAGCAGACTCAGGAAGATTGGCATGCAGGAAGTTTATTAGGGAGTGCCCATGAGAGCAATATCTGTGCAAGGGAAGGGGAAGAAACAGAATTGGCAGAGTGAGAATTGTAATGGAGACTATGAAGCTGGGATGGCCCTTCAGAGTTGTGCTCAGTTGGAGTCAAGGGGCTGAGCCTTGACACTTTCATTTGGACAAGTCACCGGATGATGGCTGGCCCAAGAAGAGTACATGACCTGGGCAATTTAGCTTTCTCCATGCAAGGGCAATTTCCAGAGACGGTTAATAGTTGAGGAATATCAACCAGCATTAAATAAGTAAGGCTAGTCTTCATTCATAAAAATAAATTATTAGAAACTTTAAACAATGTCTCAATAACTTATTTTTATCAATACTTTTTCCTATTTATCATCAAATACCATTCTATCTAAATACTTAGTGCCCTCTTCAATGCTTCTCTGAGAGTGGTTAGATACTACTTTATCTTTTCACTTTTCGGGTACTGTCTTTAGATAATATTAACAGGAAGTTCATTTAAACACACTGTAAATATAAATCCAAGTTATTTAAGCAACTGGAAAAAAGGAAAAAAGATATATATATATATTGCCATGTAAGTTTTACCCAATTTTCACACATTTCCCATCTAGATTTTACACGTCTATTACAATTAAAACAAAATACTAAAATGATTGAGGTAGTGCAGAATTTTATGGTATGCTTTGATAAGGTTTATGTTTAATCTATAATATTATAGTCTTTAACATAAATTGAAAATGTGGTTTTGTATAACAATAACATATTAAATGCTAATAAGAAATTGTGATCAAAAATTTGTTCAGTAATTAAAAAATAAACTGAAATATTATATCAGTTTAGAAAATAACTTGGTTAAGTTTAAATTTAATTGAGTTTAACACTAATATGTTTCATTTGGCTCATAACCTTGAAGTCAGTTGGTCACTATGGCCGTATTTTGTGATTACCTACCAGGAGAGTGGTCATCTCTGTGAAGGGGGGGAGAATCTTGTGATTGAGCAGGGCATCCTGGCCCCTTTGGTGCTGTAGGCAGTGTTCTTCATATTCTTGGTACATGGATGTTCCCTCTATAACTATTTGTTCAACTCTACATACATGTTTGTGGCATGTAGAGTGTAGAGGTGACATATATGACTAGTGCTCAACTGTATCTGGGTCTCGTTGTCTTTCTAGTGGGTGGGAAGACCTCTCAGCCCTCTTAGAATTAGGCTTGACAGTGTGACTATTTCTGACCAGATAGCTATGAGCAGATCAAGGCCCTTCAGGATAGGTATGAATTCAATACCTCTTATTTCCTCTGCTGAGTGATGTAATCTACATGTTGAGATAGCAGCATTTCAAAATCAAATTAGCTTGGATCCCTAAATCACTGTTTGGAAAGCAGCTGCCCTAGAGAGCCACAGGACATGTAATGAACTTTGCACAGACAGGAAATAACCTTTATGTATTAAGCCACTGAGATTCCAGGCTTTTCTGTTTATTAAACAGTGGAGTTGTGTTGTCTAATTAAAAAAAAAGTATGTGAGTGTATATATATATATATATATACACACACACTATATTTTATAATATGTGTGCTTGTGTGTGTAGTATTTAAAAACTGGATGGGAAGTAAAAAATGGAGAGGAAAATATGTAGATAGTTCTTGGTAACTAAATTTCCTGGTTGAGTGTCTGACAGTCTCAGCTTATCTTTCTATGACACATAGTTTGATGCTTGTTAGCCCATGGGTCAACTGTGCTTAGTCTAATAGTGAATAGCTGCTAAGTGGTAGAAAGATGATGTGATTAAGTATCGGCCATTAACAAAGGACATTTTCTTCAGAGAAAAAATGGGCAAGGCAATCACTGTTTATAGAATAATATTAGAAGTCAACATTTCTATCATTTACTATTTCTATGGCTATGATCCTGTGATTTGTACACTGTGTAAATTGAAAATGTCAGCAGCATCTTATTTGTCTGTGTCTCTTCCAGTCTTAAGATTTACAGTTCTTTGATATTGGCCATCTTACTTAACTAAATAGATGAGATTAATATCACATTATTTTTCAAGTAATTAAGTCCATTTTCATTAAGAGAAAAGATTTCCTAGGGTCCAAGCCTCAGTTAGGGACTACAGTTCCAACTCTGTGGCTTTTCTGGAACCAAGACCATGTCCTTTGCCCCTGTCTATATAGTAACGTCCTGCTCTTTTCATGTTGGGCTTATTTTAGATATTATATTTCCCTCATCTCATATTTTAGATCTCTTATTTAAGTTTTACCTTATGCTTTGCTCTTCTGACTTCGAGACACTTTTTTTTCTTTCAAGATCACCTATTATTTTTTTCTTTTGTTTAATTGTTATATTTTATTCAGCATTTTTAAGTGTTTGGAATGAGGTAGAAGCCTATATTTCAGTCCACCATGTTGTGAGACTTTAGTCAGTTTTCAAGTGCATGTTTTATTATTTTTTTGCATAATTATAGATTTTCATATACTATGAATTTATATAGCCTTTTCCTTTTAATGACTTTTTTGCCATACATGAAAAGCATTCCTTTCCAAAGTATCTGTCTTTTAGGTGTCCCCCATCATTCTCTGAATGATATTGATTTGTTCTTTTATCACTTAGCACTTAGTATTGGGTAGTACATTGATTTTGGTTGTTAAATTAAGACATAAAGTAGGATGCAGATTTACTATATATTTATACATATTACATATATATATATTACAGTGATGATTTGCTAATAGGCTAATGGACTGTATGATGTTTGAATTGTATTAGGAAAAAAATCACACTTAAAGAGGTTTGGGTGTCAAAAAAGAAAAAGTGGTCAAATTCTAAGAACATTTTTAAAGCAGCATTAATACAGACCGGAGTCTGACTTTACAACATAAACTGTTCTACGTTTTGATGTTGAAGTCTTGATCAAACTCAGGTGCCATCTTTTGCTGTCATCACTCACAGAGACTGAAGTCGAAGTCCAGAATGTTAGATTGTTGATTCACAATAAGTAATGTATCAGGCAGAAGGAACAAATTCTCTTGTTAGCCTGATTATTACATTTTCTCTATATAGATAAATACATGAAAAGAAAAATTATCAGATAGTTGTCTGACTATTTTGGAATAACAAGAAGTGTTATTTTACAATTTTTTGAGTTTTAATGTCATCAGGACCTCATAACTTGATATGTCATTTCCTTTGATAGGAATGTACCTGTCTGATAGACTTATACTCACATGTATCTGACACAACCTCTCTCATGTTGATAGTGCTTACTTGGTCAGTGCCTGTGTTTTTACAGTGGCTGTTCTGTACCTATGCTTCTATTGCTGAATAATCTTGCTTTGGTATAACATCTGCTTTTTTGAATTATGTTCCTATCTTCACTCAGGTTCTAAGTTTTGTTAACCTTAAAGGCATTCTCTCCTTAATGTGACTGATTTTGGTGTTCTGCTGCTACTACTGTCTTTGCCTACCATTAGTATTACTACAAATAGCTGCTAAGATTCATTGAACTGTTCCTATTACTTAGTCCCCATGCTATCGTTTTTATGTGTATTCTCTTATTTAAACTTAGAAAACAGCCCTAGGAAGCTGAAATTGTTATTATACCTATTTGGCTGATGTATAAAGTTCTAAGTTACCAACTTACCCAGTGAGAAAGTGACAAGTTCATAGTTTATACTTAGGCAAGTATATTAACTCTGGAACACTTCTACCTACTTTAGTGTTCACTGATTCTTGGAATAAAGAGATACCTCTCTCACACTTCTTAGTAGCACCAAATCATAGCATATTAGATCTGGACTACAGTCATCATCTTCATTTTATATGTGAGAATATAGATCCAGATGGTTAAGTGTCTTAACTAAAATCGAAAGCCAGTCAGTTCCTCATCAAGCTGGGACTGGAACCATGATCTTCAGACTATTTGTCCTGGGATCTTTCCAGTGTTATTTTCCCCTCATTTCCCTTCCACATCTTTTCTTCTTGTTATGTGAACCATTTCATTTACAGGATTGCCTGGGAGAGATCAGTCATGAAATTATTACAGTTATATATTGATTAGTGATATTTACATATCTATATAGATACATATAATTACATAAATATGAAGGAGTGGCTATTTCTGTCATTACTAGGATATGGATTCTGAATTTTTGGATGTGATGGTCAGTTTTTTCCCCCAAACTCTATATCCTTTTTACTCCATTGAGCAAGTATAGATATTTATGACACAGTAAGAATTAGGGGTACAAACTCTGAGCTTCAAGTAAAACCTTAAATAAAATCTATGTGAAAACTACTATCTAGTTCTCATCAGGCTATAACTAGCTAAATAACTAGTTCAGAGAGACATCTCATTGGGAGTATTCTCTTTTTCTTATATCCTGAATGGATATTTTATGGCTATGCAAAGCATGGATACTTTCTTGTTAAAATTCAGAAGCTTTATCATTGTCCAGCTGAGCTTCTGTGTAGGGCAATCATCCCAAGACTCCATCCTCTTATTTTTAAAATGACCAAAATAGCATGTTAAAGGATCCAGTCATTTGAAGCCAGCAAGATATAGAAATTATATGACAGTAATCCCAGATGGGAGGGTTTTGTTTTTGTTTTGAAATTTTTTCAGGAACATTATGCCCATGAAGTATGTCATCTTGGCAGAATTGAAGACCAAAGTTCTTTTTTCAGGTATGGCATATACGCCGAGACTAAGACATCTCCCCTGGCTTATCATGCCCATGTGTACTGACTCTTAATAATAGCTGCCAGTTCCAGCAAGAGAGAAAGCAGTTAAGTGCCCATTCTCATCCCTCCTTTACCGAGCCTGACAGGCAAGGTGACATTGTGATGATGCATTACTAATGATGGAGTCAAAAGGAATTGAACAAACTAAGCATTATTATCCTGAGTAGCCAAAAGAACATTCTTTAAGAACACAATTCATCAGGCACTCTCAAATACTGAGAAGCCTATAGATTCAGTTAGAATTTCAAACTTCAGAAGTAAATAATATAAAATGTAAAGGATTAGAATAGTTTATTTTTCTATTATTGGAGTCTCCTTTTGCTTTGCTTTTCATTTTTAGGGGATTTATTCTAGCATTATGATATATTCAGTATTTTTAAGATAATACTTAAACATAATTTTTCATTAATATTTGATGTCTACTCAGTTATATAAATTTAGCAACTGACAAAGATAATGACTTTAGACTTTGGTCTCCTCATTTAAAAATTTTGGAGGCTTGGTTTTTCCTAACATGAACACCCAGTATTTTAAAATTTAGGCTGAAATGAAACAAAATTCATGAACTAAAAATTGTTGTAGAACAAGGTCTGGCAAATTAGAAAGGTTCTTTCTTTACCAGTCTCTCTTCTATAAAGAGTTTTCACATGGTTAATTAGTAAATCATGTTCCATGTCCTGTGTTTTGTACTGAGGTTATCAAAATAGTTCCTGCTTTTCATGAGTTTACTGTATAGGTGGAAAGACATACAGTAACTAAGATAATAACACGCTATAGCTACAATTAGAAAGAGGTTGGTGACATTCCCCTGATTGGAGGAGGAATCGGGTAACATTACGTACTTGAGGTGACATTGAATTACTGAATAAGACTCACTGGCCATGCAGATGGGAGGAGAAGGAGATGCCAATCCTAAAACAATCATAAGACCACAGGGCAAGCACTAATTCTAACAGTCTCATCTAATAAAATCATCCCCACCCAGCACTCTTTTACAGCTGCAGTTACTTTCATCAGTTGAAAACCCAAGTTGGCTTTACCTGCAAAATCATATAATAAAACAGTGTTACTGGTAATGCACTTGTTTATTTGTGTTGCAATAATTATTTTCTTCTGTGTTTTTGCTTTTTTGTATTGTCTCCCTTGACAAGGAAGAAGTTAATTTTATCTTATTCAGCATTTTATAGGCCCTACTGTGTGTTATGCCTAACCCAATCGTATTTTTTTCTTCTCTGTAATGATCTGAATCCAGGGATTTTTCTACAAACTTTATCTGTAATTAAATCTTAAATATTCCTTCAAGGTGAACTGCCTATATATTTAAATCTCAAATTTCCTAATGTCAACATTAATATTTTAGCCAAATTATTGTGAAGAAAATGATACCTTTTATTTCCAATGGAAAGAAATTCACTGAGATTTTGCTGTCATAATGCACATGATTATAGCTCTTGGTTACTTTTTCTAGTTTTGTCTGTCCTTTTTTCACAGCTCAAACAACTACTTGCCTTCCATACAAGATCCAGCTGCTTTCATCATTTACAAAGCATATAGAACAAAATATTCTTTCTTATTCACAGATTAGTTGGAAAAATGTGAAAAGTTACTTAAATTTCAGATCACTGAAAATATTAACACATATGGGGTTTCAAAGCTTGTAGATACTAATGCTTTGAAATTTCTCATATGCAATTCCCAATGGTGCGCCATATAGAACTTTAAAAAATCAGAGGCTTTTTTTTTTTTTTTTTTTTGGTTAAACATGGTAGCATTTTAGGACAGTGCGTGCTAGCTTCTCTGTTGCTGAAATGGATCTTTTCAAGCATAGTAATGGGTATGAATTGTGCTTGCCTAAAGGCTATGAAACCCAAAAACTGTGAAATGGAGCTGCAGCACAGCCTTTTGATGGCAGAAGTTCAACCATAGTTTGGGGTATTTTGAGCAACAATTTCAACAAATGCTTTGAAAACTTTACCTACATATGAGCATTCTAGTACTGTGCTGTTTCAAGTATTGAAAAGTGAGTTATTTATTTTTCCATCCATTATGCGTTTCCTACTTTGAGGAAATAAAGACTACTCATTGAACACATTTGCTATTTTCACTACCAGTTGAAATATATGAATAATTGATACACACTGGATTGACTATCTTTCAGTGCAAAGCCCTTTATTATCTCAGTATTTTGGTTTAGGAGATAGGTGGATGTGAACTACATTTCAGAAGTCCAATTTTATTGTCCATAGCTTCAAACATTTCTACTTTTTTTTTCAAAAATTTAATTCAACCACAGATATGACTAAACAAACAAAGGTCTACTCAAATTGCTATCTTACTCTATATTTCCTCTAGTCTTCTGATTTTTTGTTTGGAAATGAAAGTTCATGGCCAAATCCATTGGTTGAAAAGATAACATAATGGAAACCATGGCAAAACCCCATTGGATTCACTTTAATCCAAAAAACCTTTAGTAAAGGCCTGATTTTGACCCAAAGCCGTTAGAATAGATGGAATCACTCCAGGAAACAGTGTTGAGTAAGTTCCAAGGATTATTTCTGATTTCTTTTTTGAAGGGAATTCCAAAATTTCTCTTTAAAATTGTATTATGTTACCTTAAATATCTATTGTGAATTACAATTTATAAACCTTTTCACATATAAAATTTTATTCGTTTCATAAGAAAGGAGTTAAAAGGATCTGGAGATCAATCCTGAATCTTCTGCTTACTGGCTATTTGACCTCAGGAATGTAACTGTACCTCTCCCGCTCTAACTTCCATACCTTCAGCAGTGGCTGCATATTTTAAGGCTTTAGTTCCCTCTTAACAGCTCCCTGAGGGAGCTCACGCAGGATGGCCCTGGTTCTGAGTGTCTTTCCTGTTGATCTCCAACCTTGGGTGGGGAGGAAGGGTGTATCTTTTTTTTTTTTTTTTGTGCTAATTCCTAGGTTCTCTCGGCTACCCCTGAGAGCTTTTTCTGCTTTTCCATCACCTGTGTAAATAATTCCCAAGTTTAAATTCCCTCTGCTGGAAATACCTAGAGTGGTATTTATTTTCCTGACTAGACTCTGACTGATATATCTTTATAAACTCCCATTTGCCCCTTTGAAAATGGAGATAAAATTACCTACTTCAGAGGGCTATTTTGAGGATTACAATTGTAAAATATCTAAATGATGAAGTCAGGGAATAGAATAGACAAACCAGCGGTAAGGGAAGGGTGAGGAGCTAAGAAAGGCTGATAGAAGGAAAATAACATTGTTTCCCTTGTCCTAAAAATTCTGTTACTGCAAAATAATCATTATTTTCATTTTTAAGATGAGGAAAATGAGGTTTGTAGACATTAAGCACAATACAGTTAATATATGAAATCAGAACCCAGGTCTGTCCAGACTCAAAATTTATATTTTATATTTTATTTTGTTTTCTGTCTGCCATAATAACTCCTGTTGGAAAAGTTTCAGATATAAACTGTCTACTAAACAGTGTTGAATTGTGCAGGCTCTGTTTTCAGGGATGGGATCTGTAATCATTGACAAAAGGCAGAACAAAATTTCTTAAGCAACACATCTGCTTTATTTACATGAGTTGAAGAAAAATACTCATTTAAAACACGTACTTTTTAGAAGAAGGATAGGGTTCTAACTTTGTCCTATCACTCAGGTCTAGAAAATCTCTCATCTCCAGTTATTTGCATTTTTAGCCTTCGTGAAGGTGATCAAGATAAGTCATGGATCAGAAATGTTTTGCTTTAAATTGCCCATAGTGTCCATGTAACTGCCACTTTGAATTACCATCTGTTTCCCTTTTTACTGTAGGATGTTTTTATCCACGGGGTCTGGTAACCAGTTTTCTATCATCAAAAATAAGTCAGGTGGCAAGGCTAAGAAATTATTTGTGGAAAAATACAAAATCTGATATGAACAGGAAAGGGATACCTTAAAATAAATATTCCAGGTGTGGAAGTTAGGCACCACAGTAGGTGCTCGTTCCCACCTCAATTTTTAAGTTTGTCAACTTTAGAAGGACTCGAAGTTATTTCTGTATGATGAAAATAAGGATCTTTGAAATTTGTTAGAGACATTCCTTTGTGCTTTGGCAGTTTTACAAGCAAAACAATATAGTTTATTTAAGGAAAATAACATGTAAAAACAATCTAATAGCATGACAGCATACATGAAGAGAACTTCAAAAGCTCCTGAAAGCTGTGGAGGGTGAGCTCATATTTTATGGAATGTAGCGGAGAAGACAGGTGAGCACAGACCTCAAATTTCCCACATGTAAGTTGCTTGGGAGGTCTACTACATACTACCGTGGGAAGCAGTAGTTTAAAGAAGGAAAACTTCAACTAGACACACATAAATGAGGGGACCAATATTGATAAAATACTGATAAAAAGGAATCTCAAGGAATGTGCATATCACTTCCAAGAATTTTGTTCACATTCACTTAATTGATTTTGACTTTATTCCTCATTAGGTATTTATTGTGTTTTTTTACATTCATTTGCCTAGGGACATACCAACCTGGACTGCAGTCTCCTTAGATGTGATAGACTGAGCAAAGTTTAGTCCAAATATAGGTTGTGGGGGGCAAAAAGACCACCTAGGAGAGTTGTGCATGTGATCACTTAAGGCCACATTTACTGAGGCAATAAGAAAGCCATGAAATAATATGGATTCTTAATCTGGAAAAGAAAAAAAAAACACCTGAAATTGAGATAGGGAAAGTTAGAAAACTGTTTGATGACCTTTGACTATACATGAATTATTTTATTTAATCTTTATTTGGTGTTTATATTATAGGATACTTAATAATTGAGCAAATTAATAGGTAATGTTATTAATAGCTACTAAATGCCTAGCACAGGCTGTGTAACTTACATGACTATCTCATTTACTCTTTTTTTTTTAAGATTTTTTTTTCTGATGTGGGCCATTTTAAAAGTCTTTATTAAATTTATTACAATATTGCTTCTGTTTTATGTGGCATGTGGGATCTTAGCTCCCTGACCAGGGATTGAACCCACACCCCCTGCATTGGAAGGAGAAGTCTTAACCTCTGGACCACTAGGGACGTCCCTCACTTACTCTTATAACAGCCCTCTGAAAGGTACACCTCCCTTTTGCACACAGGAAACTGAGGCTTAAGGGTGCTAATCCATTAATACAGAGCTCACAGAGGAAGAAAAGCAAAAGTGTGTGATTGGTGAAGAAGACAGTCTATAAAATAGTGCCAGTTTTTAAACTTTAAGGAGTCTAATGATTTAAAAACATTTCAAAAGTTACTAAAGTGAAGCATCTATTGGGTGAAACATACTTCAAGCCTTTGGTGTACTCCTTGAAGAAATGTGGCAGCTTTTTGATTGTAAAGAGATAGAGATCCAGGATTTATGCCAATCTCCAGTTTATCTAAAAGTCCTCCCACAGTTTCAACATGCTACCAGCACTGACTGTGAATGAATATGGCTATGAAAATACATAAAGTGTGGCTCTGCCATTAATCAGGTGCGATCTTTTAAAGTATCATAAATTACAGTGATCAATGCCAAGTCTCATTTTGATGACCTGGGGACTAAACCCATGGATCAGCCTGACAGAGACAAATAAGAAACTAAATAGGGATGTGATAGTCTGTTAAGAGTGGTAGCTACTTGTTAGATTTTCAGACATGTCGTTTGTGAAAGATGCTGGATAATTTGAAATTCTACATATCCCTCATCTATGATTCCTTAATGCTTAAAAGCAGAATTTTGTATCATTCCTAACAGACTTTATTTTGTTTGAAACAAAAACATCAACATTTAAGTAATTCAAAAATTGTTATTTCTGCCTGAGTTTCAGATGAATTAAAGTCAATAAAAACCTATATTACCCATTTCTTTCTTGTGGGTTTATACTTAGAGATTCAGTGAGAAATTTTAGGTTGATTTCATAAAAATATTTTTCCTGACAATGTAATACTATTGATAACTGAATCATAAAAATAACAATATGAACAAAAATGTATACTTAAGTTGTTGTTAGTATAATACTTGCAATTCTTCTTACAGGTATTTAAATAGTAAAAAAAAAAAAATAGATCTATTTCTTGAACAGCCATAGAATGTAATCTGTGGTACATGTCAGATGTCTTCCCCATGATTTTCAGTATTACTCAGGGTATCAGTCAGTGTTTGTTTAGGAAAACAGAAGCCATTATACCTGTCTTTGATAATACACAGAATTAGAGACATCCACAGTTGTGGGATGCCAGAGAAGAGAAAGGCAGAAGCTGTCACTAACTTGCTTAGCCTGCAGAATGGAAGTGGTGGATCTCAAGAGCTTGTGGTAGAGCTGCTGCAGAACTCAGGGTCCTCTAAGAAGTGCCATATGATTGTATCAGACAGCTGCACTGAAGTGTGAGTGAGTGATTCCCAAGAGGCCTTATCAGCTATGTCAGCTGCCTTTAGCACCGAAGTGGATACTTTGCAAAAGCTCACCTTGAAATACCTGCAAACTTCACATCTGATACCTGCTCACGTGTCTGGCTGCATCTGCCTCCACTGAATAACATTTTCTTCCCTTTCACTTTCCAAAGTTCACATAGGTGACTGTCAGTGGTAGAATCTAACCCTACAGGACACCATACAGGAAAAAGGATTCTGAGGAATGTGGTACTAGTCTCTCTGCAATGCAGAGAAGACCATCAAAGGCGATGATGGTGATATTGACTTGATAGCAGTTAATCCAGCACAGTCCAGTCAAATCTCATCTCAGCATCCTGTGACATTCTTTCACCCACATTTTAACTTCTGACCACCACTACCAACAACAAATCAAGGTATTAACATGACACATATATGCACATATCCCTCATATGATCAAAAGTATGATCACCGTCTCTAGAATAAGGGAGGACACAAAGCCCCATATGTCACCATATCTATCTCTAGGTGATGTTCATTCCTTTCCTAGATTAGTCAAATCCCTCTTTAACATCCTGTAACTTAAAGACCAAATTACAGAGTCAAAGTATGAACACACTGTATGTTAGAAAGTAGTATAGTAGTTTTTTTTTTTACTTCATACTGATCAAGGGGTGCTATAACGACCTGATGAAGAGGCATCAGGCATTATCTAGAGATTCTGGACTTTAAGCTTGAAACTATGACCACATAGATTGTTTCCTTTGGCAAGGGTGAGTATTTACATGCAGGAAAAAGAGTGAAGCAGGCTTTTTAGTCATTAGAGTTCTTTATCAAATATTTCTGGTCCATCTGAGCAAGTGGTGGTATTATATTTCTCCCATGCTTATAAATAGGTATGGCTATGTGACTGGTTTTGAACAATGAAATATGCAGAGATATGGTATATGCTACACTATTTGTAAGCTCTGAAAGCCAGTGCAAGATTGACCATGCTCTCTCTCTCCCATGGCTAATGGCAATATTACAAACACCAGCTGCTCTGTGAGCCTGGGTCTTAGAATGAGGATGATAAGTAACAGAGCCTCTACCAAAGCTCTGATGGTCATATAATGTGTGGGGGAAAAAAAAACCCAAAACCCAGTATATATAGGCTAGTGATTACAGACAACAATATTGTGGTATAAACATCAAACTTGCTAAGAGACTAGATCTAAATTATTCCCACCACAAAAAAGAAATAACGATGTAAAGTGATAAAAGTGCTAGCTATTGCTACAGTGGCAATCATACTGCAATATATAAATCAAATCAACATGTTGTATACCCTAAACTTATACAATAATATGTCAAATATTTCAATAAAATGAAAGAAAAAGTGTTTAAAAAAGACTGACTATGTTAAGCAACTGAGATTTGGGGGCTGTTTATTATTATAGCCTAACATATCCCATTCTGAATAATGTATCCAATATTAAATATGAAAAAAATACATATATTATCAAGTTTTAAAGTCCACAACTTGTCAAACACTTAGAAAGCAATAGTTATTAGAAAATGATCTTAACATTTAATGCATCTTAGAAAATAGAAGATTGAACTGGTTTAATATGTTTCTGATTATATCAGGGTTTATTATATAGCATAAAACATAAAATTTCATCACATTCCAGATTATGAGGTATGGAGGGCTAGCCATTACCATGGTGGTGATTTGTCTACATAATATCTGGTAGGGTTGCTGATCAGCAGTTTTCTCTCCTGAGCCTTACAAGCATAATATGAACCAGTCCACTGAATGTAGACATATGCCTAGCTCTGTTCAGGTGCTTATAGATATATCTTATTCACTTCTAAAACTATCTTGAAAAATTGATACTATTACAGAGAATCCAAAGTATTCTTTTTTTTTTTTTTTTTTTTTTTTGCGGTACGCGGGCCTCTCACTGCTGTGGCCTCTCCCGTTGCAGAGCACAGGCTCCGGATGCGCAGGCTCAGCGGCCATGGCTCACGGGCCCAGCCACTCTGCGTTATGTGCGATCTTCCCGGACCAGGGCACGAACCTGTGTCCCCTGCATCGGCAGGCGGACTCTCAACCACTGCGCCACCAGGGAAGCCCCCAAAGTATTAATTCTTCAAAATCGGGTGTGTAAGATTAAGACACTGACTTATCTGGGGAAAGTATACTGCAGTGAAATAAATGAGGAAATGAACAAAAGGGTCAATCTAGTTCTTAATAGCTGTATTACTTGGTTTAAATACTAAGTTTTAAATTCCAATTTTAGCTTATAAAAACTGAGGATAATAACTACTTCATAAATTTGTTGTGAGGTTTGATCACCTTGTCAAAGTAGTTGCTCAATATATATGCTGGGTTTTTATTTAAAATTTTATACTCAATATTACAAATGAGGTGCTTTGGATCAGAGAAGTTTCTTAGTAATTACTTCATAGTATTGAATAAATAATAAATGAGTCTATCCCCTTGCCCCACTGCCTATTACTTGGACAGTGTGATGGCAGCCAATGAAGTTTTTCCCACACGAGTAGCTACACAGTTCACAGGCAAAGGATAAGGAAAAAATGATTTTCTCTGCATATATATGGAGGTAGTTGTCCCCATCCACTCTTGAAATGATCTTTTTGGAAATGTAATGGGTCTCAATACTATCTTTTATCTTTTTGGTCATTGACCAAACGCTTTGATATATTTATGTACGGATACTTACATGAATTGAATTTTGGAATATATATGTCAGTTTTTTCTTTTTTGTTTGAAAGAGTGGCTGACTTTTCCAATGCTTCCCAGTAGTAGAAAGCCCTCAATCACCCAAATCCAATGACACCACCTTTTCCTTCTAACAGTCCTGTTAACTCAGCTGTTTGGCAGAATTAAAAGGAAAAGTTTCAGCAGCTGACAGTGTCTAGAAAGCAGTGATGTGTGGCCGTGGCACAGGGCAGTAGCTCCAAGGTGTTTTCTTCTGAATCCAACTAGAAAGTCATGGAGCATGAGAAACCCTTTCCTAGACAATGTGAAATCAAACAGGAAAATACACTCCAATTACTGTCCTACATAAATATCCAAAGTGAACAAAGAGCATCAGTCAGGAGGCTATTGTCTGCCTAATTATGTTCCAAATTGGAAATGGCAACTTGTTTTCTTCCTCACATAATAGTTCTCTAAATAAATTGTCTTCTGCTGTCTGCAGCTCTCTTGAGGATTTGGTTATTTAGGGATAAAGAACTTGTGGTTGTGAAAAGCATGGGTTACAGCCAGCTCCCTGCCTGAGAGAGAAAATGGAAATGAGCACTGGGGTTAAGACGTGCTGAAAATCAGATGCATTTAAGCAATTCATTTGTTGTGATTTGGGTACTATGGAAGACTTTTACACATTTTATGTGTATCTCTTCTGACTTAGAATATTGTCTTGGCATACTCTGAAGAATGACTGTGCTTCCTGAGCATCCCATATGGAATATTTGATTCCTCTGTCTTAAATTATCTTGATAGGTTTGAAAATAATATTTTATTTGATGGGGATTTAAGAGAAAAACTTTCATTACTATTAGTTCATCTTTACCATAAATTATGTTTTCTTTCTACATATTTTTATTTCTTTTCTTTTTTTTTTCTTTCTTTGCGGTACACGGGCCTCTCACTGCTGTGGCCTCTCCTATTGCGGAGCACAGGCTCCAGACGCGCAGGCCCAGCGGCCATGGCTCATGGGCCCAGCCGCTCCGCGGCATGCGGCATCTTCCCAGACCAGGGCACGAACCCGCGTCCCCTGCATAGGCAGGCGGACTCTCAACCACTGCGCCACCAGGGAAGCCCTCTACATATTTTTATAAAGAAATATTTATTACCTTCAGAATGTTTTCAGAAGTCAACCTTAACAAAATTTGATGCTCAAATATTTATTTTTTGCTTAATGACTTTCTTCAATTATGAAATACTTCTGTGATTTTTTTTCAAAGATTTAATTTTATTTATTTTTGGCTGCATTGTGTCTTCTTTGCTACACACAAGCTTTCTCTAGTTGCGGCAAGCAGGGGCTACTCTTCGTTGCGGTGCACAGTTTTCTCATTGTGGTGGCTTCTCTTGTTGAGTACGGGCTCTAGGCACACGGGCTTCAGTAGTTGTGGCATGCAGGCTCAGTAGTTGTGGCGCGTGGGCTTAGTTGCTCCGTGGCATGTGGGATCTTCCCGGACCAGGGCTCGAACCTGTGTCCCCTGCATTGGCAAGTGGATTCTTAACCACTGCGCCACCAGGGAAATCAGGGAAATCCCCTTCTATGATTTTCCTTAAGCGAATGTTACAGTGTTTAAGGTTTGTCAGTGAAATGTCATCTCCATTGTAGGATGAAAAATTCAGTGGTGGAAGTTACATGGATAATCTATCCCCAGTTTTTTTTTAATTTGTTAGTATTTTAGTCCTATATTCATAGAATCTGCTTTTATTCTTGAAGATGGTTTTCAGCTCTTATTACCTTCTATGAATAAGACCATGAAATGAAATCTTTATTATAGTCCTAAACTAATTTCTTCTGAGTCCTTTCAAGTGTTTTTAATTTACTAGGGATGTAAACTGTTCATGTTTTTGATGTATAGATATTGTCCTTAGGAAGGTTTGTTTACTTTGTGGTCTAAATATTATTTAAATCTTTTGTATCAAAAGTAGTTAATAGATAGTGCTTTATAGATTTTTATCTTCATAGTATCCTTTTAGTATAAATAATAATATATATATAATTTAACCAAGTGAAATTACAAAAACTAAAGACATAAAACACTAAGAAGCAAAAGCTTGAGACACCTTTAAATGAAAGTTACAGAAGCTTAATTCTCAAGGAAGGTTAATATGTCAGTGTCATTTTCCTGCGGGTAAATGTAGCATGGAACATACTGTGATAAAAAGTAAATTAATCTAACAGGGTACTGTCAAGTAGAAGAGTACAAATAAGTATGTTATTATTTGAAAATCTTTTCTAATTACTTTGGATTTTTCTTTTTTATATATTTCCTCTTTTTTAAAGTATAGTTGACTTCCACCCTTGATTGATCAGAAAGGCATTTTGCACGGCTGTCTGATGAAATGTTTCCATGTAAAAGTATAAAACTCCTAGTACCTTTTCTATGCTGTTGTGGAGAATTCCGTGTTTGATCAACAATCTTAGAGTTACTAAGAACTAGCTAAATCCTACATAGTCTCATTTGTCTCCCCCTTTCCCAATTTTGGTTTTATTTTGGAATTGTTCCCCGAACTTAGGCAAATTTTTCCTTTGAGATTTACATGCATTTGTTTGTTTATTCCTCAAAATAATTCTGCTGATTACAATTCATTTATCAATTTAATAAATAATACAATTAGAGTTTCAGAAACTTTAGTAATTAGACAAAATTACATATATACAACATGTGCATATAAGCATACAATAAGAAGTGAAACATATAATTTGAAATTTCCTCTTAGGTATTTCTTTTTTTTAATGAATTATGTTTAACAAAGTACCCATTTTTCTTCAACTTCAGAGTAAAGATTTGGGTTTCTGGGCAATCGGTGACTTTTTTTTACGTAAAGTTCTCTAGATTTTAATTTACAACTCATAAAGCAGAGTGAATCGTTAAAGGTAAATGGCAAGAATGACATTGTTTTTTAATTTGACATAATAAAACTGTATATGAGCAGGTGGGAAGCAAGGGACAGTGTTGAGGAACACCACTTTTGCTCATAGGTGTTCTTAATGCTCCAGAACATGTTATGTTTACAAATGGAGTGGGATGCATCAGAGACCCTGGTTAGTTAGTGATGGGCAGTAGAGATGAAATTTACTTCCATTTATTACTCCCCACCTGAGCTATAACAGATCATCTCTTGCTATCCAGTGAGTACGGATTGACTAATGTAGATAAGGGATGACATTTTCATCTGAGGCTTTTGATCATCTTCACATCTGGCTAAACCTTTTTAGATATCATGTCAGTTTCACCTTAAACTAATAGCAACAAAAGAAATGGACACCCTCTTTTTCTGTTAAATCAAGTATAATGACACTCATTTGCCTAACAGTTGGAATGGGACTGTGTTAGGAACCAGAGCACTCTCTAAATTTTAAGAAAAATCTAAAATCTATACCTAAAATATAAGCAGGCCTAATAACTACTGTTAGTCATTGACAACTAATAAATGCTTCTTGAATTTCCCTATAGCCAGATGTAATTCCAATAGGCTAATATATAGTTTCTTCTTTCTGTTTATATGAATACTTAAGGCCAAATATTCATGGAAACAGACAATTAGGGATCATGTTTAAATAATACCTATAAACACCATACTGCCTCATAATGAGAATGTACCTTGAGGTCTCAGTAAATAAACTATGTGTTATGATATATGTAACTGAAATACTTTCTAATCTTTATACAAAATGGGTCCAGTGAATTAATGTTAGATTTAGCTTCAGTTAAG
Source organism: Hyperoodon ampullatus (assembly GCF_949752795.1). Taxonomy (NCBI): domain Eukaryota; kingdom Metazoa; phylum Chordata; class Mammalia; order Artiodactyla; family Ziphiidae; genus Hyperoodon; species Hyperoodon ampullatus. Next base: position 64,262,059 of record NC_136921.1, on the reverse strand, counting down.
AATGTACAAATTCGCATGAATAGGTCAGACAGTACAGCATTCAATTCTTTGCTAAAATATACTTTTTATTTATTTAAAAATAGATCTTTGTTGGAATATAATTGGTTCACAATACTGTGTTAGTTTCTGTTGTACAACAAAGTGAATCAGCCGTATGCATACATATGTCCCCATATCCCCTCCTTCTTGAGCCTCCCTCCCACCCTCCTTATCCCACCCCTAGGTGGTCATAAAGCACCAAGCTGATCTCCCTGTGCTATACTGCTGCTTCCCACTAGCTATCTCTTTTACATTCGGTAGTGTATATATGTTGATGCTACTCTCACTTTGCCCCAGCTTCCCCCTCCCACCCTGTGTCCTCAAGTCCATTCTCTATGTCTATGTCTCTATTCCTGCCCTGCCACTAGGTTCATCAGTACCTTTTTTTTTTAGATTCCATATATATGTGTTGTGAATGGATAAAGATGTGGCACATATGTACGATAATATATACTTTTATATAGCATTTTAAGTCATCAAGGCAAACTCATGTGGGACTCTTTTTCTTCACAAGGTATTAGTGTGATAGGTATGTGTATTTCTGATGAAAACTCAGAAACCTGAAGCCTTTTGCTCACTAACCCTAACTATCAGTTGCTGCACTCTTTAGGAGTCACAAGCCTTGACTGTGTTGCAGATTTTCTTGAAAGATCTATTCAGATGTACTTAGGACTAAAGATGTTTTGGTTGATGAATCTGCTATTTGTGTTCAGAAAATGGTTATCTGTGCAAAGGGTTTTATGGTAACAACCAGTGGTGATAAATCCAGGTAAGCTGATGAGCTTTTTTGATATTGACGGAGTGGTTTTGATCTTTAGCTTTTTATAAAATGGACCTTTTTTCAGATGTATTCCTTCATATAATTAGTTAAATGTACATACAGCTCTGTGTGTGTGTGTGTGTGTGTGTGTATTAGAGAGGCAGACATAAATAGTGTTACACTCTCAAGAATGAGTTATGGATTAAATATCAAATTCACTTTTTCTCCAGAATATGAGAACACATGGGACAGTTCAGACTACTGTTTCCACAGTGTCATATGCGGTGTGGATTAGTCACTAATGCAGATGGAAAACTCAAACCATAGCTTATGTGCTTGCTGTTATGTGTTCGGGCAGATCCTCAAGTTTTTATGGATGCATCCACTGGCTTCAGATTCACATTTTGTTTCAGAAGAGAGCATTGCAAGTTAGTTTTTTGTTTTGTTTATTTTTTTGTCAAGTCAACTAGATTTGAAAGGGGTTTGTGTAGAACATAGTCTGTAGTTAAACTGGAAAATACATTCCAGTTTTCAAATAAGTAACGGATTAAACAAAATTTGAGTAATTTCTGTTAGTTTGAATTTTTATAAACTATACTGGGAAATGATATATAGTGTCTGAAGCATTTTCTGCATCACTTGTGATATAAAACTAATATTATGGAAAATTACTTTGAGAAGAAAGTGAGTTCCATGTTAGATAATTGACCCCTTTTAGTTAAAATTATTTAATAACTGAATGACAATTAGGGAATTCAGCATTTATGATGCTGAAATAATATCTCTATGTAAAAATCTTTATATTTAAACAGGTGTATTTTTTACTATGTAAGTGTAATATATTACATGGTAGCAGGAAACAAATTTATCTCAGATATTTTTAGAAGTATAGTTTATTGGGCATCTCACACACTATGAAATCACAATATTTTAATTTTATTGTCATTGTTTTTCTTTCTGGTTTTATGAAAAATAAGATGTCCCCCTTTTTCCTCTAACACTAACTTTATTCTGAAATATTAATAAGTTCAAAGAAGGTAGACGTTTTGAAATATTTAGGCAAATATGACATTATTTTAGAAAATTGGATGCTCCTTGATGTATTAATTTTCTACTTCCCTAAAACAATTAACTGTTTTAAGTTAAATTATTAGTAATTTATAAATTCTACATATATTATATGTATATCTATATTCATACTGGAACTTTTACTTAATTCAGTTTTTTGATGGTTAGTTGTCAATAAATTTGCTTGGAAAATGGATTACACTAAGATTATGGTCAAATCTACTAACTGGAGAATTTGGTCACAAGTGGGAGAAGCTCCCCTCTTCCCTTTTAGTTTTTCAACCCTCTTCTCGTTGCCCAGAATTAAGAAATACTGAGCAACTATCTTTAAAATTAATCAACAAAATATTGACTCAGTTGATCTCCAGAGGCATTTTTTAACTTCTGTGCCTAGCCAGCTCAGCTTCTTTCTTTCACTACAGTCTGGTTCTACCAGTAGTCGGTGACAGCTTTCTGACCACCTTGCTAGTAATTCCTTCTATAGCTTGTGAGCTAGAGTCTGTTTTTCCTGGCTGACCTCCTTCTACTCTACTTCATTCCTTTTCTCAAACTTCCTTTGATCTCTGCTAATTATTATTCTTCATTTTCCTTCAATCTCACCCCTCCTCCAGAACTCACCTCAGTTTATTTTATCCCGGTTACTGCTTCAGCCTAGAATATGAATGTGTAAGCCAGTATTCTCTGCCTCATTATCATCCATCTTAAATTGACTTTTCAGTCAATACTAGACTAATCCTAATAATGGTAATAATCAACAGTTAGTATATATTTAGTGCTTACTTGTACCAAGTCTAAACCAAGTGTTTTATATGGATTTGCTCATATGACTCTTGCAACCACATCATGAAGTAGCTGCTAGAATTATCTCCAATTTATAGCCTAGGAAACTGAGACTGTGATCACCAGGATAGGAATTGGGAGAGACAAAGCTTGAACCAGGATTATTGTTTTGCAGAAGCCACATATCTCACATATCTATGCAGGAGGGACCTGTGCTCTACAGAGGCAGGGTATCTATCTGGTAATTTTTTTTTTTTCTTAAGACCTCTAAATTTCATTACTGTTTATAGGGATCCTCATTCCATGACCACATCCACATTTATACTCCATTAAATAAATATTTAGGGGCTTCCCTGGTGGCACAGTGGTTGAGAAATCTGCCTGCCAATGCAGGGGACATGGGTTCGATACCTGGTCTGCGAGGATCCCACATGCCACGGAGCAGCTAGGCCTATGCGCCACAACTACTGAGCCTGTGCTCTAGAGCCCGTGAGCCACAACTACTGAGCCCACATGCCACAACTACTAAAGCCCGCATGCTTGGAGCCCACGCTCCACAGCAAGACAAGCCACTGCAATGAGAAGCCCGCACACTGCAACAAAGAGTAGCCCCCGTTTGCCAGAACTGGAGAGAGCCCGCGTGCAGCAACGAGGACCCAATGCAGCCAAAAATAAATAAATAAAATAAAATATTTATTGATCACCTGCTATGTCTCAGGCACTATTCTAGGTATTGAGGTAAGCAGTGAACAAAACCGATAAGTCACAAATATGCTGCTTGCGTTCTAATGGAGAGGGACAGGTGATAGCAGAAATATAATATTTATGTTAGGTATAGTAGAAGTAAGTTCTATTAAAAAAATAAAGCAGGGTAAAGAGAAAGAGTGTAACTGTGCAGATGAATAACATTCTTCCTATTTGTCCTTTGTGATAAAGTGACATTTGAATAGAGTCAAAAATAAAGTGAGGAGTGAGTCATGAAAATATCTAAGGAAAGAGAATTTCAGATTGAAAAAGTAGTACATGCAAAGACCCTGATGTGGAAATATGCTATGCTTGGCATTAGTATGGATAACCAAAGAGGACCTTCAGACTGGATTGAAATGAACAGGAGAAGAATAACAGGAGCAGAGGTCAAGGAAGGAGAGGAGATGTAGGTCATACAGAACTTTGTAGGTCATAAGGAAGGTCTTCAGAATTTGCTTGGAGAGAGAGACAAGAAGCCACAGGAAGATTCTGAACAGATTTGTTGAGTTCTCTTGTTGCTGCGGGGAGAATCAACTCTAGGGAGTAAAGAATCTATATGAAGCTATTGTAATAATCCAAGTGAAAGATTCGGATGGTATAGAATAAAGTAGTGGTAGAGGTGATCCTTATATATGTGTATATATATATATATATATGTGTGTGTGTGTGTGTGTGTGTATACACACATATATATATATACATACTCATTTACACATACCCAAACATTTTTTGAAATGTAATATACATATATAAAAGCACATACCGTAGGTGTATGGCTGGATGAATTTTTTTACTGAACACTAGTGTAAGTAGCTCTCATATGAAGAATCAGAACATTAGAACTTTAGAAGTCCCCTTACACTGCCTTCTAGTTATTACCCCTACCTCCCTTGGCAAAGATAAGGGCTGTTCTTCTAAAACAGAGGTTGGCAGACTCTTTCTGCAAAAGATCAGACAGTAAATATTTTTAGGCTTTAAAGGCCACATGTAGTTTCTGACACATACTGTTTTTTCCAACTGTCTTGATAGTTTTGCTATGTGTAAAATTCTCTGTTGGCAATAAGTATGCCATTATAATTTTGAGAGACTTCCTCTTAGTCTTCTGCTTTCTAGAAGAATATAAAATTTTGAGTCTGTAGTCTTTCATTTCCAGCTTGTAAGCCCTCAGATGTCACACCTTTTGATCTAGGGTCTTTGAACTTTTTCCCAAAGAGAAAAATTATCTGTCCTACTCCCCATCCCCAGCATATAATGTGACTCAGGGACTCAGTTTTATCTTCATTGAATTGTCCTATCTATCAAATAACGAATGATCAAATGCTCTATCATACAAATGCTATTGAAATATTGGTCTCATTTTAGGAAATTAAACAGTTTCACTATGTTTAGGTTGCTCAGATTTCACAACACTCAGAGAACCAGATGTTTCTAATGTTATACCAGAGGCTGTCCAATCCCAGGACAGTCTTTATCTAATCCAGAAGTATACTTTCCTTAGGACCAATATTATAAAAGAAAAGGAGAGCTTGGCTACCAAGATTTGCTACTGGCTAGCCAAGTTTTGGATACTTAGAGGGATTTCCTAGAGATGTTGCAGCACCCTTCACTAGGGATTTAGTAACCATACCTACACGATACATTTGCTGTTCTCTTTCCTTTGCCTGGCAGGTAATCTGGTTTCAAGAATTTATGAGGCCAATAATATAGTTGGGATCCCCAAGACCACCCTCAGTTTCAGGTGTTTGCTAGGAGAGCTCATGGAGCTCAGAAAATCTGTTATGGTTTATTAAATTGAAAGGATACAGATCAGTATTAGCAAAGGTGAAAGGCATGTAAAGCAGAGTGCAGGATAGACTAGGTGCAAGCTTCTAGGTGGCCTTTCCTAGTGGAGTCTCACAGCATCTAATTCTTCCAGCAACCTTATGTAACAACACGTATGGGTTTTCTTAAGCACGGAAGTACACCCAAGACTTGGTGTCCAGGATTTAATCTGGGGTTAGTTATGTAGACAAGGAGTGCCCATATAGTTGATCTTAGTCTCCAGTCGCTCCAAAAGTCGAACTAATAGCCTGTGACCCAAAAGCCCCCACCATAAACTATCTAGATTGGCCCAAGGCACCAGATAAATAAAGACACTCTTTGAGGCAGAACCTTTCAAAGGCTTAGAGGTTATCTCCCCGGAGTCAGTCAAATACCAAACCTTTATTTGGAAAGCGTGAGGTTTGAAAACCCCAGACCCACTGAATCAATTCCTCCATGCATAAGCATATTTTATTGCTCAAAACTAGGAATCTAAACTTCTCACAAGATATCTATCCATAATTTCCTAAGCAAAATAGCTCAAAGTTGAGACTAAAATTTTATCTCACGTATGAAAGAACTGTTTTCCCCCCTCTGATGACATTCACTTATCTTCCGTCTACCTCCACCAGATTATAGAATATTTCAGGCAATGAAATGTTTCGTTATTGCTGTATTATTCAACATTTGAAGACTCTAGAAAGCTGTGTCAGTCAGATTTTGCTAGGCAACATGTGACAACAAAAATCTCCATGGCAGACAACACTCAGTACTTAACTTCTTGCTCATGTAAGAAAGGACATATTTGTAGCCTGTGAATTGGCTGTAATTGTTCTGCATCTGTAATTTGGGGCCGCTCTGCCCCATTTGTCTCCTTCAGAGTACCAAACTGGAGGGGGGCAGCTACCTGGGGATTGTTCTTCTCATGGCTATGACAGGAGCACAAGAGGACAAGAAGAAATGCCTAATCATATTTCAAGCCTCTACTCATGTCACATCTGTTAATCATTGGCCAAAGAATGTCACATGGCCAATACCAGTCACAAGGGGTAAGGCCACCTACTGTAAGGTCATCAAAAGGAACGGATGAATGTTAACAGTACAGGGGAGAGAATTGGGACCATTATTTAATATACCACAGAGGTCATGGTATAATAGAAAGATTCAGAATGACTTTCAAACCCTGGCTTGATGACTGTCTTGATCATAGATCTGGAAGTAGTTAGTCAACATGTTTATTACTTGATTTTCTCATATGGAAAAAGGAAATCAAAATAACTATTAGAGTTTTGTTGTGAGGATTAAAGATAATGTGTGAAGTGCCAAGCATAGTGGTCTGATCATAGGTTTATAACAAGATTTATTATTATTGATATAATATTGGTGAAGACCCATTGCTTTCTCCTTAAAAACACTAATAAGGGAACGTTTATTGTATACATGGTATTATCTTAAGTGCTTAACGTAATAGGTAGGTACTCTTTTTTTCACCATTTTTTGGGTGAAGAAGAGAGACTGAGAAAAGTTAGGAGATATGCCCAAAGTAAGGAGACATGCTCATTGAATCTCAAATTCCCTCACAATCAAGTGGCTTAAAATAACAATTGTTTATTTAGATCATGATTTTATGAGTCAACAGTTAGGGATGGGCTCAGCTGTATGGTTTTCTGGACTCATCCAGGTTCAGGCATGAATCTGTCGTCAGCTGGCTACATAGTTGGCTAGAGCTACATAGTCTAGAATTGCCTCAGCTATGATGGTTCATTGTTGTTCCATGCAATTGCTCATCAGCCTGGGCTTATTTACCTGGTGGATGAGCAGGGTTCCGAGAGAACAAGTGGTAAACAAAGCTTGCTTGAGTCCTAAGCTTCTAACTAGTACATCACCCCTTTTACTTTATTCTATTGACCAAAGCTGGTCTGGCCACAAGTCCAGCCCAGACTCAAGACAATGAGAAATAAGAACCAATCTCTCAAAGAGAAAAACTGTATAGTCACATTACAATTAACATAGATTACAAGGAGGAATGATTGAGTTTTACCAATTTTGGAATCTGCCACAGTTTGTCTTCTGGCTACAATTTTCACATCCATTCCCATGAAAAATATATTCTTCCTTATCTGAGTATCGCTAAAAGTCATGCCATGGAACTATGGCATCAGACTTAAATTCTAGAATGTAAATTATCCATGTAAAGTCCAGATGAAACTTATCATATGTGGATTTCCTTGATCCAGAGACTCATGAAATATAAAGCTATCTGTCCTACAAACATCTGATGTAAACTGTTGATATGGGGATAGGGTAAATTCAATAAACACTACCATTCTAAAAGAGAAAAAATGAGAGATACATAGCACTGACTGGTCCACAGCAATTTTCAAATCTAGGTGGGAATATTGTCAGGCTCCTTACCTTGGAATAATGAATACTCTTTGATTAAAGCAAGATTATGTTCCTTGGGACATAATGTTCCCCCTTTTGTTTTTCGTGGCTCTTGGCTCTACCCTCTGGGCTCCTGGCTGCTTCCTCTAGAACATCTTTCCTTTTCAATTTCCTTCCTTAGCCCTTCGAAAAATTTTCTTAGCCAGCTTCCTTATTGTAGAAAGTTGGGTGTCCAGAGGGCTTTTGTAATTTGAGTAAAGTCATTCTCTCTTAAAGAAGCTTGATGTCACTTTTACATATACAATTTCCTCCAAGTCATGTGGACTTAATATGAGTTTGATTTGTGCCTATTCCATTTGTTAAAAAAACATAGCCATGATTGTTTTTAAGATTTGTGTCTCTATATAGGATTTTTTACTGTTACTTTGGAATTGGGCTTTTGTGAAACCATGCTCTTAAGAATCTGAGGAGCAGTTTTGTCTATTTGAGAGAGTCTATTTGACAACATATTCTTTCAGATTTCTCAGGAAAGTGTTTTGGAGCTACACACTTGAATAAATCTTTTTCCTCAGACCTCGTTTTACTTTGAGAATTTTTACTGGCTGGGAAGACTAAAGATAAGAAACAAATTCCTTTATATCCCAGAAAATTTTGTCCCCTCTAAATTCCTTTAAATTTCTCCTTGCAAACTGGCTAGTTCTTTATTTAGCCCATTTCTTTCTTCCTGTACGTATATGCAGCTAGGACCAACCAGCTGACATTTCAACATTCTGTGGAGATCTCTTTAGCCAAAATCAGAAGTTAATTATATACATTTGCTATCTTTCAAGTTCCTGTAGGCAGCTCTTTTGCCAATTATTTTATTCTAAAAAACACAGATTGCCATTTTTTTAACCTCCAATAACAATTTGCTTTATTTTTTCCCAGCATTTGCTAAGAGTTTGTTTCCCATTTTCCCAGCCTCTGCTTAGTGCTCACTGCCAAAGGTGCTTATTTTAGATTTTTGTCATGGCAGCACCTCAGTTCTAGGAACCAATTATTTCTGCATCAGTTAGTTTTTCCCATAAAAAAAATCACAAAACTTACTGTCTTAAAATAATAACCACTGAAAAATTTTTTAGCTCATAATCCTGTTGGTCGTTAATCTAGGCTGGGCTCAGCTGAGCTTGTGTTTGCAGTCAGCTGCCAGGTCAGCCGGGGGCGCTGATTAGTCTAGAATGGCTTCTGCTGGGGCTGCTCATCTTGGTTCTATGTATTCTCTCATCCTCCAGCAGGATAGCCTGGGATTTTTCTCACAGTGGCTGCTTAGGTTTCCAAGAGAATGAACAGAGGCAAGCAAGGCATTTGAGGATTTGGATTGTACTGGCACACCATCACTTCTGCTGCATTTCCCTGTCCAAAACAAGTTAAGGGCCAGTCAAGATTTAGGAGAAGGGAAAATGGACTCTAGCTTTTGATGTGAGAAGCTGCAAAGTCACATTGTAAAAGATATAGATATAGAGAGTAGCAGAAAGATCCCTGCTGTTTTTGCAATATACCATACTATACTATACATTACTATCAGTAAATTTTGTTACAATTACTATTTTATCAAGAAACACTACAAAGTAATTATGATTCCTTCCAAAAAAGGATGGCTGTAGCCTCACTAAACTTTCATGCTTCTGTAGGGACTTATTCTTTCTGACCACACAACTCACTTACCCCTGCATGTATTACTAACCTACTCCTGAGTCTCCTCAGTAGTCTGCTTGTTCCAGTAGACTGGGATTGGGAGTTGGCATTTCTCAATCTGACTCTTGCCTACCTGCCTGCCTCCAATCTCTGAACAACACGAACAGGTTGGATCCAGACTTGTGGATTTGTCTTTGGAGTGGCTTCTGATGCTTCACCCACCTTGTAGTCTTTATTAGCACTGCTTAGCCTGTTGTTGGGAAGGACACCCACCTACCTAACCTCTGTGAGTCCCATCTCAGTGGTGAACATGGTCTAAAGTCCCCTCTTCTCATCATGCACTTCCTTTTGATTAGCTCCGTGATTGGGCTTCTCTCATGAGATACAAGTTATCTAAAAAATACATGTAAAAAATATAACTTAATTTTCTTAATTTTTATAATCTATGAGTAATGAAGTCTAACGTTGATTATTGAGGGTCTTGAATTTTGTCAAGGTGAATATCCTACATAGAAATTTCTTTCATTTAACCCTTTTGCTTAGAAGGTACATGGGTAAGATTGGATCAATATGAGGTGACAGGGCTTGAAAAATGTAGAAATTGCCTTTATTATATATTTTATATAACAGAAATTAGTAACTACTCAATTTATCATATGGTCATTTAATTAATAATTGGTAATAATTAATTGACCTAACTGCTGGTCAATTTTCTCAACACTCTACAAATTTCTTATAGTGGTAGAAGTTTCTTCAAGAAAGAGAACTTGCTCCACCAATCACACAGAAACATAGTGGTCTCAGTGGTGCAACCATCTATAAATAAACATATTGGGAGATTTGCTTGCTGTCCTTTGAAGAAGCACCCTGAGCTGAGTGATTTATCCTGTATTTCAGCTCTGTAAGAGGATTCAATCAGATTGATTTGACACTCCCAACACTGGGTAGAGTTTATGAACATTCTTTCAAAGGGGACCTGTATTCAGATATGCTTGTTTAACCATGTAATGTCTTAGACATTTAAAAAATTGCTGTAGTAATTGTTTATATGACTTTGACAGTAGTATCCAGCCTAATCTAGGGTAGCATCTAGTTTCACGTCACATATAGTCAGACTCCCATATGTGTGGGTTCTGCATCTGTGAATTCATCCAACCATGTATTGAAAATATTTGAAAAAAATTCCAGAAAGTTCCAAAATGCAAAATTTGAATTTGCCACATGCTGGCAACTATTTACATAGCATTTACATTGTACAGTGGACCCTTGAACAAACACAGGTTTGAAATGCACAGGTCGACTTACACCAAGATTTTTTTCATAAATCATACTACAGTACTACACAGTCCGTGGTTGGTTGGATACATGGATGTGGAACTGCAGATATGGATGGCTGACTCTAAAGTCATGAGAATTTTCGACTGTGCAGGGTTTGGTACCTTTAACCCTTGCATTGTTCAAGGGTCAACTGTATTTACAACTATTTACATAGCATTTACATTTTATTAGGTATTATAATAATCTAGAGTTGATTTAAAGTATATGGGAGGATGCGTGTAGGTATATGCAAATACTATGCCATTTTATATAAGGGACATGAGAGCCACCGTATTTTGTATCTTAGGGGGATCCTGGAACCAATCCCTGTGAATACCGAGGGACAAATGGATATATCCCATTGTGACAGCAATTATTAAAGCAGGGAAATTTTGTTGGAGACATTTTCTTCAAAAACTAGCCATGCTGACAAGAGGAATAGAGTACCTGTATAGGTCAATGGTATCAACTCTGTGAGTCTCAGTTATTAAGAAAAAGAGTATATTGGATAGAAATGTTTGAGTTATATAATACAACCTGAGAACTCTTTTTCCTCCTACAGTGAAAGTAAAACCTATTTTGACTGAGAAATTTCACATGAAACATATAGTAGCAGGCACTCAATATTTGATGAATGATTGATTAATAATCACCCTCCACATTTGTTAGATAATTGACCTTATTTTAAAGATAGTGAGAACTGTATTTTTACTTTTCCTGCAGTGATGAAAACGATGAAGAGAATGAAACAGGGATATGTTCATCTGTTGTGTCAGTGTTACCCGGTTAGCTGTTAGGCCATCTTTGAGCCCTCCAACCTGCTGAGGACATGCTATATCGAACCATTCAAATAAAAATGGTTTCAGCCCTCATATCATGTATAGTAGAAACCCCCAAATCATTTTAGTATGTCCTATGATTTTTTAGGAGCCTTTCTGATAATGTGAAAAAGGTGGTAGGATGGAAGTTTTCAATAGTGTTTATGAAAATTAGAAAAGAGAGTTGACTAAGAAAACCAGAAGGATTGTCAGGCAGGTGTGAAAGTCCAGTTGAAATTATGGCAATGAGTTTTAAAGTTGAATGAATTTGTGAGGTTGTATGATTTTTATTTCAGTAATTTGATAGCAGAAGCAAAGACAGCAGATGACTAATTAACACAAGTGTGTTTTAACCCAATGGGGAAATTAGCAAAACAAATAATGATTTTATAATAAAGATTGCAGATTTATGAAATCATTACTTTTTTCATGTTCTTTGGCTTTTAATAAGAAGTTCTATGTGAACAAGTCTCTAGAATTTCTAACCCAATGCCATTCTAACAGAAGCCTCTAGATTATTCTGGGAGCCAAACTATTTGTTTCAAAAAACCCCACAAAAGTTGAAGCCTAAAGACCTGATCTAAGCCCAGAAATTACTGAAAATTAGTGTGAGTCTTTAGTTGTTTAACTACTTTGACTCTCAATTCTCCAATCATTAGTAAGTTGTGCTTTCATTTGGGTTTTTATGGAAAATTCTTCTACAAAGGAGATATGGAATTTAGTTGAGAATGTTCAAAGAACTCAAGGCTGAAAGTACAGAATAATAACAAAGGCCATACATTCATTAGGATGGAGAGCAAAATCACAGTGCACCTCTCAAGAACCATTTAAAAATCTGTCACGGGTTTACTTGTGAATAATTGCTTATTCAGTCATTTTTTCATAAACGATGAAATAATTTTGAGATGATTCTTGAATTTTTTTTAACATCTTTATTGGAGTATAATTGCTTTACAATGGTGTGTTAGTTTGTGCTTTATAACAAAGTGAATCAGCTATACATATACATATATTCCCATATCCCCTCCCTCTTGCGTCTTCCTCGCCTCCTCTCTATCCCACCCCTCTACGTGGTCACAAAGCACGAAGCTGATCTCCCTGTGCTATGCAGCTGCTTCCCATTAGCTATCTATTTTACATTTGGTAGTGTATATATGTCCATGCCACTCTCTCACTTTGTCCCAGCTTGCACTTCCCTCTCTCCCTGTCCTCAAGTCCATTATCTACATCTGCGTCTTTACTCCTGTCCTGCCCCTTGGTTCTTCAGAAACGTTTTTTTGTTTAAGATTCCATATATATGTGTTAGCATACGGTACCTGTGTTTCTCTTTCTGACTTACTTCACTGTATATGACAGATTCTAGGTCTGTCCACCTCACTACAAATAACTCAATTTTGTTTCTTTTTATGGCTGAGTAATATTCTGTTGTATATATGTACTACATCTTCTTTATCCATTCATCTGTCGATGGACACTTAGGTTACTTCCATGTCCTGGCTATTATAAATAGAGCTGCAATGAACACTGTGGTACATGACTCTTTGAGTTATGATTTTCTCAGGGTATGTGCACAGTAGTGCGATTACTAGGTTGTATGGTAGTTCTATTTTTAATTTTTTAAGGAATCTGCATACTGTTCTCCATAGTGGCTGTATCAATTTACATTCCCATCAACAGTGCAAGAGGGTTCGCTTTTCTCCACACCCTCTCCAGCATTTATTGTTCGTAGATTTTTTGATGATGGCCATTCTGACTGGTGTGAGGTGATACCTCATTGTAGTTTTGATTTGCATTTCTCTAATGATTAGTGATGCTGAGCATCCTTTCATGTGTTTGTTGGCAATCTGTATGTCTTCTTTGGAGAAATGTCTATTTAGGTCTTCTGCCCATTTTTGGATTGGGTTGTTATGTTTTTTTGATATTGAGCTGTATAAGCTGTTCGTATATTTTGGAGATAAGTCCCTTGTCAGTTGCTTCGTTTGCAAATATTTTCTCCCATTCTGAGGGTTGTCTTTGTGTCTTCTTTATGGTTTCCTTTGCTGTGCAAAAGGTTTTAAGTTTCATTAGGTCAAATTTGTTTATTTTTGTTTTTATTTCCATTTCTCTAGGAGGTGGGTCAAAAAGGATCTTGCCGTGATTTATGTCATGGAGTGTTCTGCCTACATTTTCCTCTAAGAGTTTTATAGTGTCTGGCCTTACATTTGGGTCTTTAATCCATTTTGAGTTTATTTTTGTGTATGGTGTTAGGAAGTGTTCTAATTTCTTTCTTTTACAAGTAGCTGTCCAGTTTTCCCAACACCACTTATTGAAGAGGCTGTCTTTTCTCCACTGTATATTCTTGCCTCCTTTATCGAAGATAAGGTGACCTTATGTGTGTGGGTTTATCTCTGGGCTTTCTATCCTTTTCCATTGATCTATATTTCTGTTTTTGTGCCAGTACCATACTGCCTTGATTACTGTAGCTTTGTAGTATAGTCTGAAGTCAGGGAGCCTGATTCCTCCAGCTCCATTTTTCTTTCTCAAGATTGCTTTGGCTATTTGGGGTCTTTTGTGTTTCCATACAAATTGTGAAAATTTTTGTTCTAGTACTGTGCAATTTTTTGTTGTAGTTCTGTGAAAAATGCCATTGGTAGTTTGATAGCATTGCATTGAATCTGTAGATTGCTTTGGATAGTATAGTCATTTTCATGTTGTTGATTCTTCCAATCCAAGAACATGATATATCTCTCCATCTGTTTGTATCATCTTTAATTTCTTTCATCAGTGGCTTACAGTTTTCTGCATACAGATCTTTTGTCTCCTTAGGTAGGTTCATTCCTAGGTATTTTATTCTTTTTGTTGCAGTGGTAAATGGGAGTGTTTCCTTAATTTCTCTTTCAGATTTTTCATCATTAGTGTATAGAAATGCAAGAGATTTCTGTGCCTTAATTTTGTATCCTCCTACTTTACCAAATTCATTGATTAGCTCTAGTATGTTTCTGGTAACATCTTTAGGATTCTCTATGGATAGTATCATATCATCTATAAACAGTGACAGCTTTACTTCTTCTTTTCTGATTTGCATTCCTGTTATTTCTTCTTATCTGATTGCTGTGGCTAAAATTTCCAAAACTATGTTAAATAATATCTGTGAGAGTGGGCAACCTTGCCTTGTTCCTGATCTTAGAGGAAATAGTTTCAATTTTCACCATTGAGAATGAAGTTGGCTGTGGGTTTGTCATATATGGCCTTTATTATGTTGAGGTAAGTTTCCTCTATCCCTACTTTCTGTAAGGTTTTTATCATAAATGGGTGTTGAATTTTGTTAAAAGCCTTTTCTGTATCTATTGAGATGATCATATGGTTTTTCTCCTGCCATTTGTTAATGTGGTGTATCACACTGATTGATTTGCATTTATTGAAGAATCCTTGCATTCCTGGGATAAATCCCACTTGATCATGGTATATGATCCTTTTAATGTGCTTTTGGATTCTGTTTGCTAGTATTTTGTTGAGGATTTTGCATCTATGTTCATCAGTGATATTGGCCTGTGGTTTTCTTTCTTTGTGACATCTTTGTCTAGTTTTGGTATCAGGGTGATGGTGGCCTCATAGAATGAGTTTGGGAGTGTTCCTCCCTCTGCTATATTTTGGAAGAGTTTGAGAAGGATAGGTATTAACTCTTCTCTAAATGTTTGATAGTATTTGCCTGTGAATCCACCTGGTCCTGGGCTCATGTTGGAAGGTTTTATAATCACAGTCTCAACTTCAGTGCTTGTGATTGGTCTGTTTATATTTTCTATTTCCTCCTGGTTCAGTTGCAGATGTTGCTTTTGTAAGAATTTGTCCATTCCAGGTTGTCCATTTTATTGGCATATAGTTGCTTGTAGTAATCTCTCATGATCCTTTGTATTTCTGTAGTGTCAGTTGTTACTTCTCCTTTTTCATTTCTAATTCTATTGATTTGAGTCTTTTCCCCCTTTTTCTTTTGATGAGTCTCGCTAATGGTTTATCAGTTTTGTTTATCTTCTCAAAGAACCAGCTTTTAATTTTATTGATCTTTGCTATTTTTTCCTTCATTTATTTTTCATTTATTTCTTATCTGATCTTTATGATTTCTTTCCTTCTGCTAACTTTGGGGCTTTTTTGTTCTTCTTTCTCTAATTGCTTTAGGTGTAAGGTTAGGTTGAGATTTTTCTTGTTTCTTGAGGTAGGATTGTATTGCTATAAACTTCCCTCTTAGAACTGATTTTGCTGCATACCGTATGTTTTGGGTCATTGTGTTTTCATTGTCATTTGTTTCTAGGTATTGTTTGATTTCCTCTTAGATTTCTTCAGTGATCTCTTGGTTACTAAGTAGTGTATTGTTTAGCCTCCATGTGTTTGTATTTTTTACAGATTTTTTCCTGCAATTGATATCTAGTCTCATAGTGTTGTGGTTGGAAAAGATACTTTATACGATTTCAGTTTTCTTAAATTTACCAAGTCTTCATTTGTGACCCAAGATATGATCTATCCCGGAGAATATTCCATGAGCACTTGTGAAACAAGTATATTCTGTTGTTTTTGGATGGAATGTCCTATAAATATCAATGAAGTCTATCTTGTTTAATGTATCATTTAAAACTTGTGTTACTTTATTTATTTTCATTTTGGATGATCTGTCCATTGGTGAAAGTGGGGTGTTAATGTCCCCTACTATGATTGTGTTAATGTTGATTTCCGCTTTTATGGCTGTTAGCATTTGCCTTATGTATTGAGGTGCTCTTATGTTGGGTGCATAAATATTTACTATTGTTATGTCTTCTTCTTGGATGGATCCCTTGATCATTATGTAGTGTCCTTCTTTGCCTGTTGTAATAGTCTTTATTTTAAAGTCTATTTTGTCTGATATGAGAATTGCTACTCCGGCTTTCTTTTGATTTCCATTTGCATGGCATATCTTTTTCCATTCCGTCTCATTCAGTCTGTATGTGTCCCTAGATCTGAATTGGATTTCTTGTAGACAGCAAATATGTGGGTCTTGTTTTTGTATTCATTCAGCCAGTCTATGTCTTTTGGTTGGTGCATTTAATCCATTTACACTTAAGGTAGTTATTGATATGTATGTTCTTATTACCATTTTCTTGTTTGGGTTTGTTTTTCTAGGTCTCTTCCTTCTCTTGTGTTTCCTGTCTAGAGCAGTTCCTTTAGCATTTGTTGTAAAGCTGGTTGGTGATGTTGAATTCTCTTAACTGTTGCTTGTCTGTAAAAGTTTTAATTTTCTCCATTGAATCTGAATGAGATCTTTGCTGGTTAGAGTAATCTTGGTTGTAGGTTTTTCCCTTTCATCACTTTACATATGCCCTGCCACTCCCTTCTGGCTTGCAGAGTTTCTGCTGAAAGATCAGCTGTTAACCTTAGGGGTATTCCCTTGTATATTATTTGTTGTTTTTCCCTTGTTGTTTTTAATATTTTCTCTTTGTATTTAATTTTTGATAGTTTGATTAATATGTGTCTTGGCATGTTTCTCCTTGGATTTATCCTATATGGGACTGTCTTTGCTTCCTGGACTTGATTATTTCCTTTCCCATTTTAGGGAAGTTTTCAACTATAATCTCTTCATATATTTTCTCCGTCCCTTTCTTTTTCTCTTCCTCTTCTGAGAGCACTCTAATTGGAATGTTAGTGTGTTTAATGTTGTCCCAGAGATCTCTGAGACTGTCCTCAATTCTCTTCATTCTTTTTTCTTCTGCTCTGTGGTAATTATCTCCACTATTTTATCTTCCAGGTCACTTATCTGCTCTTCTGCATCAGTTATTCTGCTATTGATTCCTTCTAGAGAATTTTTAATTTCATTTATTGTGTTGTTCATCATTGTTTGTTTGCTCTTTAGTTCTTCTAGGTCCTTGTTAAACGTTTCTTGTATTTTCTCCATTCTCTTTCTAAGATCTTGGATCATCTTTACCATCATTACTGTTATTCTTTTTCAAGTAGACTGCCTATTTCCTCTTGATTTGTTTGGTCTGGTGGGTTTTTACCTTGCTTCTTCATCTGAAGTGTGTTTCTCTGTCTTCTCATTTTGCTTAACTTACTGTTTTGGGAGTCTCCTTTTCACAGGCTGCAGGTTCGTAGTTCCCATTGTTTTTTAGTGTCTGCACCCAGTGGGTAAGGTTGGTTTGGTGGCTTTTGTAGGATTCCTGGTTGAAGAGGCTGGTGCCTGTGTTTTGGTGGTGGGGATAGATCTTTTCTTTCTGTCGGTCAGGGCTGCATATGGTGGTGTGTTTTGGGGTGTCTGTGAACTTAGTATGATTTGAGGCAGCCTCTCTGCTAATAGGTGGGATTGTGTTCCTGTCTTGCTAGTTGTTTGGCATAGGGTGTCCAGCACTGTAGCTTGCTCGTCATTGAGTAGAGCTGGGTCTTAGCATTGAGATGGAGATCTCTGCAAGAGCTTTCACCATTTGATATTATGTGGAGCTGGGAGGTCTCTGGTGGACCAGTGTCCTGAACTTGGCTCTCCCACCTCAGAGGCACAGGCCTGAGACTTGGCCGGAGCATGAAGACCCTGTCAGCCACACATCTCAGAAGAAAAAAGAGAGAGGGGGAGTGGGAGGGAGAGGGAGAGGGAGAGAGAGAAATATAAAATAAAGTTAGTAAAAGGAAAATATGAAAAAATATTAAAAATATAAAACATTAAAAAGTAACAAAAAAGAGAAGGAAAAAGAAAGTAAGAAAGAAGAGAGCAACCAAACTAAAAAACAAATCCACCAATGATAAGAAGCACTACAAACTATGCTAAAAAAAAAAAAAAAAAGAGAGAACCCTAGGACAAATGGTAAAAGCAAACCTATTTAGACAGAATCACACAAAGGAGCATACACATACACACTCACAAAAAGAGAAAAAGGAACAAAAAAAAAAAAAGGAAGAGAGCAACTAAATCAATAAACAAATGTACCAATGATAATAAACTCTAAATACTAAACTAAGATAAACATAAAACCAGAAACAAATTAGATGCAGAAAGCAAACCCGAAGTCTACAATTTCCTGTCAAAGTCCACCTCCTCAATTTGGGATGATTCGTTGTCTCTTCAGGTATCCCAGAGATGCAGGGTACATCAGGTTGATTGTGGAGATTGAATCTGCTGCTCCTGAGGCTGCTGGGAGAGATTTCCCTTTCTCTTCTTTGTTCTCACAGCTCCTGGGGTTCAGCTATGGATTTGGACCAGCCTCAGCGTGTAGGTCACCTGAGGGCATCTGTTCCCCGCCCAGACAGGACGCAGTTAAAGGAGCAGCTGATTCGGGGACTCTGGCTCATTCAGGCCCGGGGAGGGAGGTGTATGGAACGTGGGGTGACCCTGCAGCAGCAGAGGCCAGCGTGACATTGCAGCAGCCTGAGGTGCACCATGTGTTCTCCCCGGGAAGCTGTCCCTGGATCACGGGACCCTGGCAGTGGCGGGCTGCACAGGCTCCCGGGAGGGGAGGTGTATATAGTGACCTGTGCTTGCACACAGGGTTCTTGGTGGTGGCAGCAACAGCAGCCTTAGAGTTTCATGCCCATCTCTGGTGTCCGCGCTGATAACCGTGGCTTGCACCCATCTCTAAAGCTCGTTTAGGCAATGTTCTGAATCTCTTCTCCTCACGCACCCTGAAACAATGGTCTCTTGCCTCTTAGGCTGGTCCAGACTTATTCCCGGACTCCTTCCCAGCTAGCTGTGGCACACTAGCCCCCTTCAGGCTGTGTTCACGCAGCCAACCCCAGTCCTCTCCCTGGGATCTGACCTCTGAAGCCTGAGCCTCAGCTCCCAGCCCCCCCCATCCCAGCGGGTGAGCAGACAAGCCTCTCAGGCTGGTGAGTGCTGGTTAGCACTGACCCTCTGTGCGGGAATCTCTCCGCTTTGCCCCCTGAACGCCTGTTGCTTCATTCTCCTCGATAGCTCTGAATCTTCCCACCTCCACCCAACATGCCCCCCATCTCCACCAGTGAAGGGGCTTCCTAGTGTGTGGAAACTTTTCTTCCTTCACAGCTCTCTCCCAGAGGTGCAGGTCCCATCCCTATTCTTTTGTCTCTGTTTTTTCTTTTTTCTCTTGCCCTACCCAGGTATGTGGGGATTTTCTTGCCTTTTGGGAGGTCAGAGTTCTTCTGCCCGTATTCAGTAGGTGTTCTGTAGGAGTTGTTCCACATGTAGATGTATTTCTGATGTATTTGCAGGGAGGAAGTTGATCTCCACGTCTTATTCCTCTGTCATCTTGAAGGTCTCTTAATTTTTTTAAGTTAAAAATGTTTTCAAATTAAAAGCACAAGAATCCTTTATAGTTCACACACATATATAGTATGTATGATAAAAAGTATTTCTCCCCTGTTATATTAGATAGCTTCACTAAGAGTTTTACCACAAAAGAAGCAAAGTTTATATATATGTACATATATATGCAAATTGGCCTTTGCTTACTTTAATTTAAATAGAAAACAGCTCTAATTTCTAATTGATTCAGTAAAGTATACCATTGGAAAGCCAAGAAATAATTGAACCATAATTTTGAAAGTTGGTAATGTAAAACCAATATATTAGGTATTTTTCTTATAGTCGCTGGTGCAGCATTTAGGAAACCAATATTTATTTCGGAATAGTGATAACAGAATCAATTACACATTTGAGATAAACAGATATGTTTATGTATATAAGTTTTAGGAATTATACCCACTTCAATTTGAGATCTTGGAAAATCAATGCTTAGAAGATGCAAAAGGGAAACAAGTACTACAGTATATATTTTTTTAAGTCTAAGATGTTATGTAGTTATGTTTGTAAGCAAAGTTATATGGGGATAACTTTTTAATTTTTTTTCTAGCAAAAGCTAAGTATAGTCTTAAAATAAAGTAGTATATGATTTACAAATAAGTTCTCATCCATATGTGTTCTCTGGCCTTTTATTGACATTAAGTAAAGTATAAGAATTTAAAACTAAAAATTGATCAGTTCAACCTTAAAATGAAAGGTACTTCAACATGAACTCCTTTAACATCATGAAATATTTATTTTGCTTCATGCATGTTAGAACATAGAGTTTTTCCCTTGAGTCTCCAATTTGAGTTTTAACAAAATTTAAACATTTCTTTTTCAGCATGGAATCTGAGGAGCTGAATAAAATGGTGGCATGAGCAGAGACTCTTAAGGTAGGCCTCCCTTCCCACCTCAGCCCAACCATCAGATTGACATTCTCCTATAGCAGACCTCAAGGCAATACCTGGACAAAATCCTTATTTGTTCAAAAAATTTATCCAAGACATAAATGTTTCCTCTAATCTCTCAGCTATATTGGAAATGAGCTATGAGAACAATTACAGTTTTACAAAGTTTAACCAGAATGACAAGAAGTGCACAATGGTACTGTTCAGAAATGTTGCAAAAGGTACATGAAGGTAACATGGCTCTTGTCCTTTGGTGGGGACATGGGACAGATGGTATCATGAACAGGATCAAGCTGCCCACCTCTGGAGGGCAGAAGGAGACTATATGGCACTCATGGAAATCATAAACAAGCTCAGGAAAAAAAAAATAGGGAATGTTGGAATTCTCTGAGGAATGAAGCAATATACTTCTGTTTAAGAAAACTCATCTGCTGTTGAGATTGGGCCTGGACCTAATATATTTGCACTCAGGTTTTCTCCACTCAGATCAGAAATAGTGTTTGAATGGGGGCAGTTTAATTCAGATGGGAAAACAGTGAAGCATTTTGAGATTTCTTCTCTCAATTTGTCGGGCTGTATACATAGTACATCATCTTTGGGTTTACAAGGTTCTATCTAGGAAAAATATGCAGAAAGTAGCATGTCATAAATATGACTGGAATAATTGGTGTGTAGTGCCCCACATATTCAGAAAATGGAATCCAGACTCTAGTTCCATTGATGATTATGGCACTCCAGTAAAACTTTATAGTTGATTTTTATGTGCCTACATAGATTTAAGTGACAAGTATTTGTCTCAGTTTTATGATAAGCAGTGAATATCATGTAAAAAAAGAAACATCAACCTTAAAACCACCCTTTGTAACTTACTGAGAGACCTGTTTTCTTTAAAATTTAAGTAATGACAGAGAAGGAAACTATTATGTTTTGACTAATTTTAACAGTAATCTATCCGCTTTGGAACATGCTTTCTTCAGATATACCTTTTAATACCTAGTCATCTTCTACTTCCTAGAACAGGCAACTGTTTACAATTTGATTCTTCCTGAATAAGAATCCAAGTGTAAAAAAAAAAATTGTCATTTCTTTATAAAGAGCAAGTCCATTGTAATAGCTACTGATATTTTGACAGACTTGTTTGTGAAAACAAACAATCCGGAACCCTTAGGGACTTAAAATGGGAAGGTTTATTTCTTGATTACACTACATGCCCTTCTCAGATCAGCAGGGAAAGAGCTCTACTTTGTGTTGTCCTCACTAAATGAACAAACCAATGGAGCAGCTGTTATTTGGAACATTTTCTTTCACTGTGGTGAGGGGAGGGTGGGTTATAGTGAAATATATAGCATGTTATTTCTGCTAACATTTTATTAGCCAAGGTAAATCACATATCCATGCCTAATTTCAATGAGGGAGGTAATTAGGGCCTTGGTAAAAGCCCCATTGACCATCTCAGGGACAACTTGGCAAAATCACTCAAAATTAAAAAGGCATAGCTTTGACTGAATGATTCCATTTCTAGGAATTTATACTATGGCACAAGCATGTTCATTTCTGTGTTTTTATGATGGAAAGAAAGAAAATCCTTAAGAAAGATTTCTGTTTAAATAAATCAAGTTAAACACATTTAATGGGATAACTCATAGCCTTTCAAAAATGAGTGGGAGGTATTTGAGTTAACATGGAAGGCTATTCTACGATAATATTGTTAAGTAATAATTAAAGTGCACGTGTGTGTGATGGTGGGGGTGGTGATTCGGTGCTGGAGTTTGTGTGAGTGTGTGTGTACATGGGTGTTTGGGTTAATACATGCAAAGCACTTAGAACAGTGCTTGGCAAAAATAATAGTAGCAATTTACTATGTGTAAGCTACTCTTCTAAGTGTTTTATATCTTTTAAGTCATTGGATGCAAAGATCATTTGTGGTGTTATTATTCTTAGTTTTCAAATGAGGAAACAAAGAGTACATGCATGAACAGTTTCTAGAATGATATTTGAAACTGTCTGCAATGAGTATCTTTGGGGAGTGGGACTAAAGGATGTAGTGGGATTTAAAAAATTTGCTGTGTTGCTTTCTATTGCTATTAGAATTGTTTATCATGAGCACATATTACTTTCATAGTAAAACTCTGGTAATAAAAATAGATGCCATGACAATGAGCCAAGGGGAGCTGACTCACTTTTGCTAAAATGCACTCTGCACCCTGATGAAGATGAAGGTGTTTCTACGTAGGAAGAATACTTAAGACCTAAACTCTCAACTCCAGTTCTTCTCTTGGTCATAATGAAAGAAAGCCTGAGCTGATCACTTTTAAAAAAAAATTTTAAACTAAAAAAAATCAAAAACAATGATACTAATTTCTCCAAAAGCTGATCACTCTTGATATCGAGTTATTTATTTGGGTGTGATGATCTGTGGTAAGTTTGATTATTGTCCAATATTTTCCCTTCTTTCTGGATTCTGCATCCCTGTCCTGTGGCCATCAAGCTTGGCTCAGTGACTGGCTTCGGAAGTGGTGTGTACTGCTTTCAAGAAGAGACCTTAAGGATAACTGTGAGGCTATACTTTTGCTCTTTTCTCTCTGCATTGGGAAGGGTAATATCTAGACAGCAGCTGCTTCTTATCTGGGATCTTGGAGGGAAGAGTACATGAAGAACAGTTGTAGAACATATTACAAGAGTGAGAAATTAGAAGTAAACTTTCTTGTGTCAAATCATTCAGACTGAAACATTTGCTACCATGGCATAAACCAGCAAAAGTTAATACAGGACCTCAGAGAAGTAATAAGAAAGTAGAATTGGGGAAAATTCTAGCCATCCTCTGGGGCAGAGACGTTGGGACATTTCAGCCTTTTGTGCTTTTGTGTGTGTGTGTGTGTGTGTGTGTGTTATAGTATTTTGCTCTTGGAACTGCATTCCCCAAAGTTCTCTGTAGTTTGTTCTCCTGGAAGAAGGAAAATGTGTACTGTTCCATTGCTTTCATATTGGCAGGCTTGTTATAAACTTTCCATTTGATTTTAATTTCTATTTGAGGAAGACTGACTTGTGTTCCATGTCCTGTCATTTGAAAAAGAAGTGCCAATATTATAGAGGGTATAAATAGCTTACAGTTGTGTTTCCTTTCCAACAACTAATTTCTCTAAAGTTTCTCACTTAATTGCAAAATGTTGGAATCATTTGAACTTTCAGGTTTTTTTTACTATATACATTAAAACATGCAGTAGGACTATAACATTTTTCCTCTAGGTGATGTTTGTATTTCATTTGGCATGAAATGCCTAAAATAAGAACTTCCAACGCTGTAGTCTGGTCTTGATTCTGTGTCCTGTTGTAATGATCAAATTAAGTGCTGCTATTAAAAGAGTCATGCTATAAATTAGTTTCCCCACCAAGCATAATTTCCAAGTAATATAAAAATAATTTTTCCAAGAGTTGTTAAGATGTGATCCTATTTTTACTCGTTTAAAAGCATAAAGGTTTGATTTTCTTCTAATGGAGTTAAGTTGATTGCTTATATCTCTTATCAAAATAAGACATTAATCTGGTTTATACTATGTTGGCCCAAAAGTTCGTTCAGGTTTTTCTGTAAGATGTTAAGGAAAAACCTGAACAAACACTTGGGCCAACCCAATATCTGTTCCAAGGGTCCAGGTGTCATCAGTTTTTTAGCTAAAGAGGAATACACTGATTTTTGTGTGTGTTTATTTCTGTTAGTTTTACTGCCCAGTGGAGCACTGTTAGAAATATTCTTAGAATATGTGATGTTTGGGAGTTTGCCTTGGTCCCTAATAACGAGCACCATTTCAGGACTGTGGACCAAGAAGAAGGAGGCAAACTATTTTAAACAATATAAAACGTATCTAGAGAAAAGGTCCTAATATTACAATCAGTCAGCAATTAAGCAGTCCCTCTCCCACCGTACAACCTAGTGAAGGGGCGGCACCCCTCTCTTACACATTATATACAGGATCTAAGCTCTTCTGGGGCACCTATCTAGAGGCTAATCCTTGTATCATGATTTCCAAACATGGCCTCAGTAGGTGGGCTTACTGAGAACACCATGTGATTTTATGCATGTGATTTTACAAGGTCTAGAAAGTATTTTAAAGACCACATGTCAACCTGTATTGGGGGAAACTAGGAGATTTCAAGGATAATCCAATCTGCCCTCTTTCACCCTCCAAAGCCACAAAGAGAAATCTTCAGATAGCATTCTAGTTTAGTAGCTCTTCAAGACTTAGACAAGCTATGGAAGCGTAGGTGGTTTTCCAAAGGTGATAGGGAGTTATAAAGCCTGTAAGGGTGGTGCTTCTATCTTTTTTTAAATGATTTATGCACACGACCTCAATTTCAATCTAAACTATATGTATTTTTTTGTAAAACTATATGTATTTTTAAATTACTACTAAATATATAGTGGAAATATAAATAGGAAATAAGAATTCTGGTGGTTTACATACAAGATGAATTATTCTGTCAGCATTTGGAAATGTTTAAGGATATGGATCTGAGAGAATAGAAAAGAGTTCCCTTATGAAAATGCATGCTGCTTCAAATATTTTAATCTCAATGACTAGGGTATTTGTTTTAAGTAGTGGGGCATTTGATTATGAGTCAAATTACTACTGAATGTGATTCTGAATGTGGTTTTCCTGGATCTTTGTATAAGATTTCATCTTGATTATAAATAATATTTTACTTTATTCATGTATTTACATGAAACTCGTTGCATTTATTGGTAATATATTTAATGCCCGGTAGATCATACACCAAAGATACAGGGTCAGGCTCAAATGACATAGTACAATGTCTTGAGGGATGACTGTCAAGTCTGAGTCTTAAGGGGAAATCTGAGGAAGACAAGGAATGTAATTGCTGGAAGAACACTAGGAATCTTTTATTCTGACATGAATTTTCCTAAAAGAATCCATAAAGGCAGGAAGAAGAGGTGGTAATAGTAAGGAGCACTAGTAAAATATTGAAATATTTTAATTTGATTGTGGCATCTTATTGATTATTTTGAGGCCTTGGCAGGCAGGTTCTTGCTGGCCTCCAGTGATAGCCGCCCCCTGGTATCCACACCCTTGTATAATCCCCTCCCCTCAAATGTGGGCTGGCCCATTGACTTGCTTCTAACCCACAGAATAGAGCAAAGGTGATGGGATTTCAATTTTATGATTGGCTTACAAGAGACTCTAACTTCCATCTTGATAGCTGTAGTCTATAGTCTCGGAGCAGACGCCTGTGTGCATGCCTGTCCAATGTGTATTGTGTCTTAGCTTACATTTTTAAAATTGTTCTGTACAGAGAGATGCAGCAGGGGGTGGGAGGGCAGAGTGGGCAGAGGGAAGCCACCCTGCTCCCAGCACTGGGGGTCTGGGGTGGGAGCAAGAGGGCTGCAAAGAGTTTGGACCGGCCCAGGCCCCCTGTTGAGCTCAGCACGAAAGCGCTTTCAATGAATTAAGTGAAAACTTCCTTACAAAAATGCAAAAATCAAAGCTCCAAACGTATTGGAAATAAAATATGAACTTGCAAAAAATATATATATATATATATATATACTTGATATATACTTGATAGTATATAAAGAGCCTTGCTGGCTTTGATGAAGCAGCTTACCTTTTTGGGCAGGCCTAAATGGCCAGAAAATGAGTCCCCTAGCCAACAGCCTACTAGGAACTGAGGCCCTTAGTCCAAGGGCCTTTGAGGAACTGAAATTCTGCTAATCCCATGCGAGTTTAGACGTGAATATTTCTCCAGTTGAACCTCCACATAAGCCTTCAGCCTTGCTTGATGCTCTGATTGCAGCCTTGTGAGAGAGACTGAAGCAGAGGACTCAGTTAAACTGTGCCCAAATTCATGACCCATAGAAGCTGTAAGATAAATGTGTTGTTTCAAGCTAAGTTTGTGGTAATTTACTACACAGCAATAGATAAACACATTTATTACACAGAAATAGATAAACAGTGCATACCTGAATCATAATTTTATGGTTCGTTTTGTGATTAATTTCTTCGGTATGACATAGCTTGATATTAAAATGCATATCGTGTATTGTATATCTAGGCAAAGCTCAGTGTGTAAGAGAATTTGATATAGAACAGTAGTTGTCATCATTTGTGAGCACAGAATGACCTGGAGGGCTTGTTAAAACAGCTGTCCCTCCCCTCAGTTTTTGATTTAGCAAGGCTTGGAGAGTTCTTCAGAATTCACATTGCTAAGACATTCCCAGATATTTTAGTTTTCCTGTTGCTGGTATGAAAAATTACCTCAATCTTTCGTGATTTAAAACAACACAAATGTATTACCTTACAGTTCTGGAGGTCAGAAGTCAGAAACAGATCTGTATGTGTTAAAATCGAGGTGTCCTCTTTCTGGAAGCTCTAAGGGAGAATACGTTTCCTTGCTTTTTCCAGCTTCTAGAGGATGTCTGCATTGCTTGGCTTGTGGCCCCTTCCACCATCTTTAGATTTCTTTCTGATTCTGACCCATAACTCTCTGGTCTCTTTCTCACTTATAAAAACCCTTTTGATTACATTGGGCCCATCTGGATAATTCAAGATACTCTTCCCATCTCAAGACCCTTAACTTACTCATAGCTTAATCAGAAGTCTCTTTTGCCATGTAAAGCAACATATTCACAGGTTTCAGGGATTAGGTTATGGGCATTTTTGTGGGTCCGTTTTTCTGTCTACCACATCAGGTAGTGTTGATGCTGCTGGCCTAGGGACCACACTGTGAGTATCAATGATTATAGGTTATTGGAAAACCAAGCTCACTCTGTCTTGGATTCTGTCTTCTCCCACCATGGCTGCTCTTAGCCTTCCTCTTCCTAAGATTCCACAGCTGCTGTTC
Organism: Hyperoodon ampullatus; assembly: GCF_949752795.1. Classification (NCBI taxonomy): domain Eukaryota; kingdom Metazoa; phylum Chordata; class Mammalia; order Artiodactyla; family Ziphiidae; genus Hyperoodon; species Hyperoodon ampullatus. The sequence continues at coordinate 64,234,663 of NC_136921.1, read as the reverse complement.
TCTCTGCAGGGATTGGGAACAACTACTTTAATTTTCATGTATGCCCCACAGAAGCATACATGCTCTCAGGGGTCTCATTTGAATGTAGGTAGAAGTTACTGTATTGCTGACAATTGAAATGCATATCATTCGGACAGGTTTTTATGATTTTTGATTTTATCTATGTTTTCCCACAGCAAAAATCTTGACTTTGGTGATGTTGTATTTTTTTTTTCTGAGTTAGGCAAATTCCAACTAGGTTTTGAAGCTCTGTAAAGTGTTTTCCGGGATTAAGTGAGAACGTTTCAAAGATAACACCGAACTAACTAGGAATGATAACAGGCTAGAAATACCTACTGTGAAGACTTTTCTCACATTTTCATATTCTTTCCAAAAAAAACCCTTTGATTATTTTTTCTTCTAATGTATGTGTACATGAGTTTGTGGGTATTGATTCCAGCATTTAAAAATGCCTGGACTCTGAATACTTAAGATACTTTCTTATTAATGATTCCTTCTAAGAGAGACATAATTGTTGTCAATCAATTAAATGATTGAGATTGAAGGTTTAAAAAGACATGTCATCTGCCGTTGTCTGTCACCTTATGTAATGGCACAAATTTAGAATATATGATATGTGTCTGTCTATGTGTAGATCACAAAACTCTCTTAAAGGGCAGGGATATGTCTTTAGATTTAATATCTTCATATTTTCCCTCCTAGCATGTTCAGAGCTATGGTGGTTTTACCTCTTCTAGGGACTATATCTTTCTCAAATAACTCAGGGTCATTCAGGATTCCAGCGAGTTCGCTTGATTGTCTGGGAGCGTTAGGAATGTTAAGGGTAAAAAAAAGACTCTAGAATCTTAATGTGTGTCACAATTGAGTGTTATTTAGGATCTGTTATTATATGCAGGTGGTAGAATTAAAGAACCATATTTTGTTGAGTGAGGTCTTTGGTGATCTTCTACCAGTTGTATTCCAGAGCATTTGGGATTCCTATGGATAAAGTCCTCTGTTCATCTCTTTATCCACGTCATGCTCCTTTACCAGTTCAGCAGCAGAGGTCAGGGATGTTGGTGGTCTCATGCACCCCTGCATTAACCTTCACAACCACTGGCAGTAGTTGCTCTCTAAAGCAAACATAAACTACAGTCACATCTTACTCCCAACTTACATCAGCAGTTGAGCTTTCACTTGGTGTGTTGATTCTTCATTAGAATGGCATTAAAAATGGAAAGTATAAAATCTTTTTTTTCCAAATTAAATATAAATTGGATTTAGAAGCACATGCTGCACTGAATGCTTTTGTGTGCCCACAGATCTGCTAAAAATGGAAAATACATAAGTATGGAAGGGAAATAAATGCTAATGGACCTCAATAAAACTTCTAAGGGACACCTGTGGCTATTTGACTCCCTACCACGTAGGTGAATTTCAAATAAGTAGAGTCCCAAGCTGTCCTCAACACAACCATCATAAAACATTTTTGGAGAACTTTAAGTTTGCCATGTCTAAATTAACTATTAACTAAAAAATAATTTTTGATAACTTTCTTTTAACTGAAAATTTTATAATAAACCTACAAACCCAGTCATTCATAGGACAAGATTTTTCAGAGGAAAGGAGATTTGATGCATGTGGAACATTACTTCTGATTTTTTTTAAACAACTATTTTTGCTTGCTTTGGCCATGTTTATGTGAATTCATTGATTCTATTGCTATTTTCCAAGAGAGTCACTGTATGTCATTTTAGATTTTTTTCAACATTTTTTATATTTCATTTATATTAAAGTTTCCTAGCTTGTGATGTTAGGGATGTTTTGAGAAATAGTTGACATCTTCTATTGGCAAAGCTAGTATTTTCAATACATTTATGTAAAAAAATTAATGCTTTCATGAAACACGAGAATTATAGGTATCGATATATATTGAAACACTGGTGAAAGAGACCAGCTAATGTACATTAATTATCCTCTTTCTGTAACATTCAAAGCAGATATTTTCCAAAATTTTTTTAGATTTAAAGACATTTGCCTTCTCCTGAATTATTTTAGTCCATCTCTAGGGAGGAGTTCTGTTGCCGACTTATCAGATGTGAGACAATTTACATGCTATAAAAATAAGCGAAAGTAATGTGATGTGCCAGATTTCTAGTGGAATATGAGTAATCATCCTGTTGGCATGGCAAAAAGATTCATAGAAAAACACTCTTGTGATTATTGCTGAAAATTAATTGTAATTAAAGGCTTTATTATAAAAGAAATATAGTAGATTGGATTCCTAACTGAAAATGAAAAGCTTCTTCTGTCCCTTAGCATGCTTTCCTATGAAAGATGTGTTTTCTCCCTCTATCACTCATTAGTAAATAAATATTTATTAAGCACTTGCTATGGCTAAGATACTATGGTAGGTAATGAGAAGAATAAGGAGTAAAAGATGCCCCAAAATACACAAACTGTAACTGATTATAATTTGGGTGAAGAGTGATGCACATACCAAGAGTGGTAAGGATGGAAGTTGGAGAAAAAAGAGAGAATTTCTATCTAGGGCTTTAAAGGGAAAGCTTAAAAAGATTCCCACAAAAGAACTACAAATGAATATAATATGCAAACATAGGCAAATGATGAGAAGCTGGTACAGCTAATGTTTCTCCTACTCCTGGTATGGGCATTTGGCCACATTAAGAGGCTAAAAAAATAATTATTTAATTGTACTGACACATTGTCTTTCAAAAAGTTGACATTGTCAATAAGTCCATTTAAAGTATGGATTTATATATAATATTGCTAATGATAAGCCTTTTTCTAAGTAAGACATTTAAATGTGTTTATTTCATCTTTATCTCAACTTTCAAAAATATTTTTAGTGTGTGTTTCATAGTATTTATATATAATAATGTTAGAATGGTGAGCAAAAATACTTTGAAATAAATAAATATGCATATATTAGGGGTGTGCTCAGAACCATTTTACTGATAGATGGGCATGATCAAAACAAATCGGTTCTTTTTCTAAAGCAGAGGGTATGTTTCTTTCCTCAACATTAGTCAACCCTCTCTTATTAAGCTCACCCAGAAAGCTCCAACTTCTCCTTAATGTCTTCCTAGATTAGAAATGGACAGAACCAATACATTATCACCATTCTCTAGGAAGTCTGAGGCATTCCTTAAGCCATGGCACCTAAAGCCCTTCTCCCTGAAATGTTCATGCCCTTGACTGGCACATAGATATTTTTTATATTTTATTTATTATTTATTCTTGCTGTTCTATAGCCTACAGATTTGTCCATAAACCTATCAACTCAGTCTGTAAAATGTTACAAATGAGGAGCTGGGTCAGAGTAGCCTTGGGGGCAGTTACAGTTAATAATGGGAATCCACAAACATTTCTGTTTTAATACAGATGGAGCTCTATAGTGGTTTGTTTCCTGCACAAGTCATTGTTTTCTCTTGTACAAATATGTGACTTTCAAGCAAGGAGGCATAATTACAGCAGGAGAGGATCATCATGTGATATATTTGGTGGAAACCACTATGCTACCATTTTCTAAATGTCATATTTTATTTAACAGATTTAATGATGTGAACTAAATGGCGAATATCCCCTTTCACAATGTGCAAGGATGGATTTTAGTGTCCATTTGTTGTGTATGTTTAAAAGGACATTTGAATGATTTTTCCAGGAAACTGAAGGCACAGAGTAGTAGCTATATTAGCTTCATTTGGGAGCTTGTTAGAAATGCAAAACCTCAGGCCCCAGGCCAGGCATTCCTGAATCAGAACCTCAAGGTGTAGGACCCAGAAATCTGCATTTTAACAAGCTCTCAGATGATTCCTATATACATTAAAGTCTGAGAAGCAATTCTAAAAACAAGCAATAATAATTTAGATTGTCACTTCAGAATAGACATGAAATCTTTCAAAATTTTCCAGGAAACTATGTCAGGTTCTTGTTAGCTACCATGACCTGCCGATACATTTTAAAGCAGGATGTGAATTAGTCACATAATATTTCATGGCAGTGAAAAATTATACTATAATTTCTCAAACTGGTAGGGAATAAATCCAAAGAAAATCATATTTTGTGGAATTATATTTGATGAGCAAATAAAATACAAAAATGAATAAAGGTAATCCATGAAGGAAAGCAGATTAATCTATGTACTAAATATCACAATTATGCTGAAATAATGGGCTAGATAGTAACACAACTAAAGCCACCTGTACTACTGTTTTTCCCTCAAAGAAGAAAACCATACCTCTTATGAGAGAGGTGAATCTAGGTGCTGGATCTGTAGGAGGGACAAGAAGGTCTGAGTGATAAGGCAGAAAAAAAATTAATAGGGGGAGCTAAACATTTTAAAAAATTAATTTTGTCAGTATTTTTTCATGAAAATACAAGCTGAAGCTTGTTTATATGTGACTCAGTTTCAGCTTGTTAATTGCTGCTTGCCATTCCAGTGTTAGTGTAACAGTTCGATGCCTAATGATTCTCTATCAACAAAAAGGAAAAAAAAAAGAAAAAAATAAACAGCAGTCCTTAACAGCTCACTAACACTGATCCTATTTTCTATGTGTCAATTTGTCACCCTTGGCAGAACAAGGAAAATATTGCCATATAGAAACTGATAGCCTCTTTGCCTGAATTACATGTTTGTTTTTAACCATTTACATTTTCCACGGGGAGTGGCAAAATTTATGCCACTTATTATCTACTGTAGCTAATTCAGATCCTAGCAATTTGAGGGCTGTTTATAGTTTCATTTAAATGAATGTTACCCAATGTAGGAAATAAGACTAGCTTACCCTCCCTTAGTACTTAGTGGCTTAATATAGTAGATGGAGATGAGGGACCTTTGGTTTCACCCCCAACTATACTTTTTTTTGTTAAAATATGGTAATCTGCACTTTATATTTTTTCTTCCAGTTTTACAGAAGAATAACTGGTACACAGCACTGTGTAAGTTTAAAGTGTAGAACATAATGATTTGACTTACATACGTCATGAAATGATTACCACAATAAGTTCAGTGAACATCCATCCTCTATATAGCTACAAAATTAATTGACCTACAACACTACGTTAGTTCCTGGTACACAATGTAGTGATTTGGTATTTCTGTACATTTCAAAATGATCACCATGATAAGTCTAATTACCATCTGTCAACATACAAAAATATTACATAATTATTTACTATATTTCCCACACTAAACATTTCATACTGGTGACTCATTTACTTTGTAGCTGAAAGTTTGTACCTCTTAATCTCCCTCACCTACTTCTCTCATTACCCTACCCCTCTCCTCTCTGGCAACCACCTGTTTGTTCTCTGTATCTATGACTGTTTCTGCTTTGTTGTTTGTTCATTTGTTTTTTAGATTCTACATATAAGTGAAATTGTATGGTATTTGTCTTTCTCTTACTTAGTTCACTTAGCATAATATCCTCTAGGTCCATCCATGTTGTGGTGAATGGCAAGATTTCATTCTTTTTTACTGCTGAGTAATATTACATTGTGTATATATACCACATCTTTTTTATCCACTCAGCTGTTGATGGGCATTTAGGTTACTTACATATCTTGGCTATTGTAAAGCTGCAGTGAACATAAGGATGCATGTATCTTTTCAGATTAGTGTTTTCATTTTCTTAGGATAAATACCCAGGAGTGGGATTACTGGATAAATCTGTTGCATTTCTATACACTAACAATGAGCTATCAGAAAGAGAAATTAAGAAAATAATCCCATTTAAATCGCATGAAAAAGAATAAAATACCTAGGAATAACTAAGGAGGTAAAAGACTTATACTCAGAAAACTATAAGACACAAATTAAAGAAACTGAAGATAAAATAAACAAATGGAAAGATAAACTATTCTCATGTATTGGAAGAGTTAATGTCATTAAAATGATCATACCACCCAAGGCTATCTACAGATTCAATGCAGCACCTGTCCAAATAGGGCATTTTTTATAGAATGAGAACAAATAATTTAAAGAGTTGTATGGAAACACAAAAGACCTCAAATAGCCATAACAATTTTGAGGGAGAAGAACAAAGCTGGAGATATCATGCTTTCTGATTTCAAACTGTACTATAAAGCTACAGTAATTAAAACAGTATGGTACTGCCCCCCAGCTATACTTTAAAATTCTCCCATAACCTCTCTGGGCCTTGTTTTCCCAGTATTTAAAACAGGGGACTTTTAGTAAGTGATTATTTAAAATTATATGATTCTATAAACATTGATAGTGATTACTTTGGGGGCATAGTTCAGGGGAGGATGGCCAGGAGGGATCTAATATGAAATTAAGTTCAAGGGAAATTCATAATTCAAAATTTAACCACTTATCCAATGAAAATTACTCTGGAACCTAATGTTAAATTGTGCTTTTAAAATTTCTTTTTAAGAGAAAGTGCAGTATTATCATTCCATGATGAGAAGTCTTGGAAAAACTATTAATAATTGTGATGCCATTGAAAGCCTCTTTCTGTGCCTTAGTTGCCTCTTCAGTTGTAGGCTTGTTATTATGTTCATCAGAGTTTGCACTTGCACACTCTTAAGAGCAACAGTCTAGCACACTAGAAGACTTCCATACATAACTTAATATCTTACAGAAAACCATAACTTGTCTCACTTAACTTTAATGGTCTTCTAATATCTATATTTAAAAGTTATTTCATTATTTAAATTAGAAATAGAAAAGATGCCTACAACCAAGAGTAGATGCACATTCTCTAAGACTCACCTTTCTTATGCCTTTACTATGCTCATGGACAATAGAAAGATCTTTCCTAAGACATCTAGGAGAAAAGATTCTTCTGAGGCTTACATCATGGATTTGAAGATTTGTTCCCCAGTCTGAGTGGCAATCTCTACAGATGAAATGGACTGTGTTTGCTTAATGTTTTTGCTCATGACACACACACAGTCCAGTGGGAACTTGAAGTTGATTGTGGTCTCTCATACATTTTCTTATTCAGAATAGATGAGGTTTATTTTGTGCTTTAAAAGCAGCATTAATAGGTTTATCATGTATTTAAGGGCTTGGGAGTCAGGAGGGCGTGGGTTAAATCCATGCTTTGTAACTTATGGGCGATGTATATAATACTTGACCTCTTGGAATCTCAGTCTTCTTATCCATAACATGCGAAAGCTACCTATCTTCAAAGGCTGCTATAATGCATTAAATTCTTTACATAATGTCTAGAATGTACTGAATAGTTGGTTAAGTGAGCAATTTTTATTATAATTGAAGAACAGATAGAACTTAGACTAGGGAGTTTAGGCTATTATAGACTGAGGAGCTGAAGATATTACACATGACAGAAATAGCAACTGTGAAGTCCAGGACAAAGCATGGCCAATAAAGAAAAGTAGATGCAAGAGTAAGGGCAGATTGGACAGAAATAAGTATATAGAAATAGACTGGGTTGGCTCCTGAAGGGCCCTCTATACCAAAATAAGAAATTTGGATTTTATCAAAGGGGCAATTAGCAGCAATTGAAATGTTTTAGTCAGTTGAGTGACTGATCTGATTTATGTTTAGAAGGTTTATTCCATTGTCTTTGACCCCCTGATTTGTTCCAATTATTACTACCACCCCATCCAGGTGGTTTTGTACCCCTTTACTTTTTCCTCAGGGACTGGCTCCATACTTAACATTTTCTGTATCCTGAGTTGTCTGTTTGACCCTTAGTTGCTCATTCCTTGGCTCTTTCTTCTCCAGGTTATCAGACTTTACCATGTAACTCTGATCTTTTCAGTCCCGAAGCCGAGTCCATCCACCAGCCTGCATCCTGCCTGGGTACCCCTCTTGGGCAGCAGTAGAAAAAAATCAGCAGTCCTGCTTTCCCTGAATTTCCTTTGACTTTTGCCATTTAAGATTATCTCTTTCCTCTCAGACAATCTCTCTCCTTAATATCACACTGTGTTTTAATTTTTCATCCTCTTTGTAAACTCATCTAAATCTTGTCCAGTAATATCCAAAAAAAAAATTTATTGGGTGGTAACATAATTTAGGACAAAGGCAAAAATCGTCGATGTCAGACATTTAAATTTTAATGTCGTTACTAACTCTTACTAATCACATTAATTTGGGCAAATTGTGCAGTTTCTCTGAACCTCAGTTCCCTCATCTGTAAAATGGGATTGTTATAATTATTGGGTTGTTAAGTTTGTTAAATTTATAGCAAGTCATGACTTGTTAAGAAGACCTGCAAATATTGAGCTGTTGGCAAAGCCAGCATTTCCTTGGTGGTGGTATGTAGACCTTTGAGCATCTGCTGCCCTTCCCCCAAAGTCATAATTCTTATTTTCCTTCTGCTCCCAGACTCACCTCTCTTCCTCTGAGCACCTCCTAGGGCACCCACCTCTTTCCCTTTTCCTATGGATATGATTTAGGTTGATCCTTACAATTTAGACCTTGAAAAGCAAAATCCAGGGAAAGAATATTGTTTTCATACAACTCTTTTTTGGGACTTTCCACACAAATTTGTCCCTTAGGCAAAGAAATGATAGCTGTGGTTACTACTGAGTTGGGAGAGAAGAGAAAAATATGCAAATTATTTTAGAATAAAACACAAATATCTCAATAAATTTCTTGACATGTATATTGCAGCATCTGGAATATATTACAAGCTCAGGAAATGTTAGTTTCCTTCTTCCTATTTCCTTTTTTCTCTTTTCTTTTCCTCAAAACTGATGTATTGATTAGTTTAAAGAAAAAAGAAAAAGCCTAACCTTATTTGAGGTGTTAAGGTGATATTAAGAAATCACTTCCCTCTGTCCCCATTGTCACTGCTCCCACTTGACTTCCAGACCTTCCTATATGCAATGCCTCAGTGTAATGAGAAGGCCAGAGCCCTTTTTAAATGTTTCCTAATAGCTTTTAATCTTTACTCCTCTCTCTTCCCCTTGCCAGATCAGCTAATTGCCCACATCTGGACCAGCTGATAAGAAAGCCTAGGTGCCTAGTCTCTCTTCCTTGCCCTCTCAGACCATTTCAGACCTGCCTGAGAGGTTTGCCCTGCTCTTCCCAGATTCCTCAATTATGTAAGCACTAAAACTTTTTATACCCTCTTGGTGTATGTGTGACATTATCAGTCTCAACATCAGAACCAAACTTTGGGTGAGGGTCCATCTGTCTCTGCAAGTAACCATAACACTTAGAAAGAAGATATACCTTATTAAAAAAACAAAACCAAAAACAAACAAAAAGAAGTTATTAAGTTTAAATTCAAAAAGTCCTTGAAATTTAAAGGACACAATAGTTATGAATCTAAAACAAGCTTTATTTACATGCCCGGTGCTGTTTGATTGTAAGGATTGTAAAGATCTTGGCAACTTTCAGAATTTATAGACTATGAAAGTACAATATTAGGTGGTATAACATTTAATTGTGGGTTTTCTACCCCAATTCAAATTCCAGTAAGCAAAGGGAATGAAGACTTTTAGGAATAAAAATCACCATGCTTGCTCAGTCCTAGAGGTCAAATCCCAGGGGGTTCTGATGGATTCATCTATGGAGGCATAAAGGGGCCTTATGCCTCACTTTCCTAGGTGTAGCTCAAGAAACCTGAAAGCTTCTTAGAGAAGTCTCACCTAGCATGGCACTAGAAGAGCATGCCACCTGACCCTGCAACTCTTATATACTATGGAGAAAGCAGACGGCCAGGGAAGAAGGATGAGAAGTGAATAGACAATGAAAGCTGAGAAAGTTGAAGGGCAGAGAGATCTGGGAGGAGGCCAAGGAAGGTGTAGAGAAAACCTCACAGTAGAGGCCATATCTGGTATCTGAGGCCTTGGATACCAGAGAGAATGGCAGTGCATGTTTCCCAAAGATCAGGTAGGACTCGTATATACAATTACATACCATATTCCCACTTGGATATCTACTAGACAACCCCAAATTTAATCATGCTAATGTCTGATCTTTCTCCTATATTAATCCACTTTTATGGCAATAATGATCAAATAGCATTAGCTCCTAAATATTGGTGGCTTACAACAATAAATATTTATTGTTTTTAACCCATGGATCTTCAGGCCAGCTGTGGTGGCTCTGCTCCAGGCTGTGAGTCAAGTTTGCAGGTTTTCTCAGTGCAAGACCTAAGCTGAAGAGATAGCTCCCATCTTGAGCACCTGCCTTCACAGTAGAGGGCAAAAGTACAAGCAAGATAGAAGAAATTTGCAAAGCCTTCATGTGGGACTAACACATGGTCACTTCTTTCCATGTTCCATTGGAGAGGAGAAGAATCATAAGCTTTAAAAAAAATGGATTAAAAAAAATCCATCATAAAAAAAGATTGGATGTTTATAGCAGAAAATCTGGGACATACAGCAAAATCTCATAAATAGTCCACCAATGATACTTTGATGTATGCATTTATATAGTAGTTGAGATTATATTACATATGTAGTTTTGCTTCTCTTTTTTTAGACTTTCCATTGTAAAGTATTATAAAAATTATATAAAAGTTATTTCAAGTATTGAATAATATTCCATAGTGTATATGAACTATAGTTTTCTTAACTATATTCCTACTAAAGGACATTAAAACTGCTTCCAATTATTTAATTATTTTTTTGCTGCAATAAGTATCTTTATGTATGAAACTATAAATTATATATCTGGAGTAAAATTAAAGAACCAGTTTCAACTCCCAAGGCATTTGAAAGCATTCCATTAGTTTGAATCACATGAAATTACTGATGTTTGATAACGTTTGACCTTAAAAATAGCAATTTCATAATCTAAACAAAATAATTGAATGAATAAATCTATCAATAAATCTAAAATAAAATCTATTTCATAAACTTTTGCCTTAATTTTTCCTCTTTAATTAAATCTGTTTTCTTAAACATGTAAGTTATAAATTGAAATCAATTTCTTATTTCTGTTTTTTGTTTTAATGGTATTCAACAAAAGTTTTTCTTTAATCAGGTATTATTATACATAAACATTATATCACCTACATTATTTTGCCAGTAGTTGGCAGAAGTGAATGAGCTTTAGAAACATAACCAACTTGTAACACTGAAGAAAATTGGTACTTAAAATATGAATAAAATGAGGCTTTTTTTTTGGAACATTAAGATGTGGGATCAATTTTTTAAAGATTATATGACCAGAATAGAGAAGGAATGCTAATGTGTCTTTTAACTCTGTATAATTTCTGTGCTATAAGTTTGCTAAGCTGGTTATCCCTAATTGTCTTTGTAGCATACAAAATATACACACAAACAGATCTTTGTTTTATTAATGTAAAAATTATTGCATTTTTATTTCATTGCTTTGATATACATTACTAATATAGTAGAAAGAGGGGAAAATATGCAATTTATAATTATGCTATAAAAAATATCCTTGGTGGCACAGTGGTTAAGAATCTGCCTGCCAGTGCAGGGGACACGGTTTCGAGCCCTTGTCCGGGAAGATCCCACATGCCGCAGAGCAACTAAGCCCGTGCACCACAACTACTGAGCCTGTGCTCTAGAGCTCACAAGCCACAACTACTGAGCCCATGTGCCACAACTACTGAAGCCCGCGTGCCTAGAGCCCATGCTCCACAACAAGAGAAGTCACCACAATGAGAAGCTTGCGCACCGCAAGGAAGAGTAACCCCCGCTCGCTGCAACTAGAGAAAGCCTGCGTGCAGCAAAAAAAGACACAACGCAGCCAAAAATAAATAAATAAATAAATTTATTTTAAAAACCAACTTATATTATCAAAATAAGTTTTAACATAAATAGAGGAAAAGAACAATTTCACTTATATATTTATGAAATAGCTAAAACATAGTGCTAACCTAATTATATTATTGTTAGAATATACCTCTTGATAAAATTCACTATATGTTGATTATTCAGCTATTCTTGTTTATGTACCATGTTTTACTTATTCCTTGAAAACAGTTTTACAAGAAGCAAATTTGCTCAACACATATTTTATGTTATGGATTGTTACAAGATTTGTTGATAACAGATAAATGTAGCTTACTCTGTTAAATTAAGAAGGATTCTAAGGTAGAAAGCTTTCTGAGGGCCTAACTTATAAATATCTATAGGCAATATAAGTAGAATAAATTCAGAGCTATCACTTACATTGACTTCTCGTGACAATATTTGGTGGGGATATTTAACAACAGATAAATATATAAGAAGGCTTTGTATAGTTTTATAGTCAGACATATAATTTAATATAATAGGTTGCTCTATCATCACCATTACCAATATTTGTATATGACTTTATAGCTTTTAAAATAAGGCCTCATCTAATGTTTCATATGGTCCCAGAAGTGCAGTGAAACTTCCTATACGTTAGAGTTTTAGAAAATAGGGACCTCAGATATCCTTCAGTCCAATAGCCTAATTTCACAACCAAGTAAACCAAACCTCCATGAAGTGACACTATTTGTGCTTATGATTGTGAGAGGATTAAACTCACTGATAAATCTTCTTAGCTGCTTCCCATACCTTATCTCAGTAGTGGGACCATGCGATAGAGAAGTGGAAATATTAGCAGAGTTCAAGATAAAATACAGGGCACCCATTAAACTTGAATTTCAGATAAACAATGATTTTTTTTTTTTAGTATAAATACATTCCATATAGTACTTTGGGTACAGAAGCTTACCTTGTTTTATTGTGCTTCACAGCTATTGTGTTTTTTATAAATTGAAAGTTTGTAGCAACCTTGTGTTGAGTAAGTCTATCAGTGCCAGTTTTTCAACAACATTTACTCACTTTGTGTCTCTGTGTCACATTGTGGTAATTCTCATAATATTTCAGACCTTTTCATTATTAGTATGGTTGTTATGGTGATCTTTGATGTTACTGTTGTATTGTTTTTGGGCACTACAAACCATGCCCAATATGACTGTGAACTTAATCCATAAATCGTGTGTGTGTTCTGACTGCTCCACTGACTGGCTGTTCTCCCACCTCTCTTGCTCTCCTTGGGCTTTCCTATTCCCTGAGACACAACAATATTGAAATTAGGCCAATTAATAATCCTACAGTGGCCTTTAAGTATTAAAGTGAAAGGAAGAATTGCAGGTCTCTCACTTTAAATCAAAAGCTGGACAGGATTAAGCTTAGTGAGGAAGGCATGTTGAAAGGTGAGATAGTCAAAAGCTAGGCCTCTTGTGCCAAATAGTTAGGCAAGTTGTGAATACAAAGTAAAAGGTCTTGAAGGAAATCAAAAGTGATACTCCAGTGGACACATGAATGACAAGAAACGACAAGCCTTATTATTAATATGGAGAAAGTTTCAGTGGTCTGGGTAGAAAATCAAACCAGTCGCAACCTTCTCTTAAACCCTTATATTGAAGAGCATTAGCCAGGCCCTAACTCTCTTCTATTCTATGAGGGCTGAGAGAGGTGACAAAGCTGCAGAAGAAAAGTTTGAAGCCAGCAGAGGTTTTGGTCCTTGTGGTTTAAGGAAAGAAGCTGTCTCCGTGACATCGAAGTGCAAGGTGAAGCATCAAGTGCTTATGTAGAAACTGCAACAAATTTTCCAGAAGATCTAGCTAAGATAATTAATGAAGGTGACTCCACTAAATAACAAATTTTCAGTGCAGATGAAACAGGCTTTTATGGAAAGAAGATGCCATCTAGGACTTTCATAGCTAGAGAGGAGAAGTCAATGTCTGGCTTCAAAGGAGAGGCTGACTCTCTTGTTGGGGCTAATGCAGCTGGTGACTTGAAGTTGAAGCCAGTGCTCATTTAGCATTCTGAAAATCCTAAAGCCCTTAAGAATTATGCTAAATCTATTCTGCTTGTGCTCTATAAATGGAACAACAAAGCCTGGATGACAGCTCATCTGTTTACAACATGGTTTACTGAATATTTTAAGCCCACTGTTAAGACCTACTGCTCAGAAGAAAAGGTTCTTTTCAAAATGTTACTCCTCATTGATAGTGCACCTGGTCACCCAGGAACTCTGATGGAGATGTAATAGTGTTATTATGATTTGCTAACACAACATCCATTCTGCAGTCCATGAATCAAGGAGTACTTTTGAATTTCACATCTTATTATTTAAGAAATACATTTCCTAAGGCTATAGCTGCCGTAACTAGTGATTCCTCTGATGGATCTGAGCAAAGTAAATTAAAAACTTCCTGGAAGGGCCACCATTCTAGATTCCATTACTTACATTTGTGATTCATGGGAAAAGGTCAAAATTATTAACATTTACAGCAGTTTGGAAGCAGTTGATTTCAGTCCTCATGGATGGCTTTGAGGGGTTCAAGACTTTAGTGGAGGAAGTAACTGCAAATGTAGTGGAGAGAGCAAGAAAGTTAGAAGTGGAGCCTGAAGATGTGACTGAACTGCTGAAATCTCATGATAACAGTTTAACTGATGAGGAGTTGCTTCTTATGGATGAGAAAAGAAAGTGGTGTTTTGAGATGGAATCTACTCCTAGTGAAGATTCTGTGAAGACTGTTGAAATGACAACAAAAGTTTTAGAATACTGCATAAACTTAGTTGATAAAGCAGCAGCAGGGTTTGAGAGGATTGACTCCAGTTTTGAAAGAAGTTTTACTGTGGGTAAAATGCTATCAAAACAGCATTGCCTGCTACAGAGAAATAATTTCTAAAAGAAAGAGTCACCCCAATGTGGCAAACTTCATTGTTGTCTTATTTTAAGAAATTCCTACAGCCACCGTGCCTTCAGCAACCACTACCCTGATCAGTCAGCAGCCATCAACATCAAGGCAAGATCCTCCACCAGCAGAAAGATTACAACTTGCTGAAGGCTCAGATAATGGTTAGCTTTTTTTTAGCAATAAATCTTATAATTAAGGTATGTACATTGTTTTTTAGACATAACTATTGTACACTTAATAGACTACAGTATAGTATAAACATAACTTGTATAATCACTGGGAAACCAGTGTGACTTACCTCATGGCAATACATGCTTTATTGTTGTGGTCTGGAACCGAACCCACAATATTTCCTAGGTGAGACTGTACTTACACTAAAAAATAATTCTTTGCTTATTTGAAATTCAAAATTCACTGGGTGTCTTGCATTTTTATATGCTAAATCTGGTGACCCTAATAACTAGTGTTCTTGATAGAATGTTGGAAAATAGTCTACACTTAAAACAATAAAGTGTTCCTGTTCCAAATGTTCAGACAAAAGTCTGTTGAAATATAGTACCCAATCCATTAGATTAACCAGCTTTTAATAAAAAGTCCTTTTGCAGAAGGAATAACCTGTTAATTTTTAGGTAGCATTCTTACCGTACAAAGAAATAATAAACAAATGCAATTTGAGGCAGTCTTGCTAACACATCTAAACTGGGTAGTCAGAAGTGGAATAAAAATAAAGCACAAAAATGCTAAGCTTTCACATTAATAGCTCAGATGAAATTGTGATGGGAAATTATAGTTTATTCATTGCTTACTATATCCCAGTCACAAAATCTCTTTGAGAAATGCATTATTATTCAAATTTTAAGATGAGAGAGTCGAGGTGCCTTGAAATGAAATAATTTGCCATTTTCCACTAAGGGGTGGAATTTGGTTTCCAAATAATGTGTTTGGTTTCGAAAGCTCAAGGTCTTTCTACTGCTTTTACTGTTCCATGACAAAGGAATGTGAAAATGTTGCCTTCTCAACATTTATCCACTCACCCTTCCACATACCCATCCTCTGATATCCTCTTTGCTAACAGAATACTGTTTTGTTTTGTTTTCAGTTATCCCTCAGGAAAGGCCCTTATCCTAAACTCCAGGCTGTGTATTCAGATAGTTTAAACAAATTGTAGTAATCTTTCATTTTTCCATGATTGGTTGAGGGAAGTGCTTTGCACTTTGAGTGTGTGTCAGAATCACCCGGGAGCTTGTTGAAGTGCAGATGGTTGGTCCTCACCCCCAGAGGTTTTGATTCAGTAGGTCTTGTGTGAAGTTGGAGAAATTAATTTCTAACAGGTTCCCACTGTTGCTGGTGGAGACTACACTTTGAGAACCTCTTTTTAGGGATACTCTACAGCCATGTGGCCAATGAGAGAAAGCTTTTAGAAAATATTTAATGTTTTCACATTCTTAGAAGACAGCACATTTCCTTACTGTTTGAAATAATTTGTATTATGCTCTTCTGTTACTTGCAACCAAAGACATCCTAAGTGATACAAAAGAATTAGAAGTTATTATCCCAGTTATTATTTGTAAATTTGAGCTGCTCATGTTATAAAATTATAGATTAGTAAATTAATAGATCCTGTTGTATTAGCATTTATGTTCACAAACTATTTAATTTTTAATATACTTTACTAGAGATAGCCATTACATTAAAAGATTATCATAAAAGTGTCTATTAAAGATATTAGTAGAAATAGTCAAAATAAATAGAATTCATGACTTTGCCACACCAAAAATTCTACTAGTATGCTGTGCAGTAAATCTCAGACACATACTCTGAGATGTGTATCTCTAGACCTCTAGTCTATTTTGTGTGCTGTTAAAGGGTTTTCACACAAGGTGTCACACATATTTTATTTAGTAGCTAAGTATTGCCAACCAAGGTTCTCTAGGCATTCTTTGCAGGCATTTGAACACATAAACATTGAATATAGTTGTTCTGAAATTATTTTAATGAAAATATTCATTATTCCATGGTTTACATAACTCATTCTTAAAATACACTAAATACGGTGATGCCATTTGAAATAAGAATCAAGACAAACCTAAAGTCACAGAGGAATTATAGTCACTTCAGCTGAGTAAATTATTGGCTTCATGTTAACAGCTGTGTTCCTCTGTTTAATTTCTATGCAAGGAGTACTGATAAGTGTGGCTCTCTCTGACTCTACTGGCAAAAGTGTCAAGGTTTGCTTTGTATAGTTAGCTACAGAGCCACAATTTTTTTTTTCAGTAACTAGCTTTTCCACTTAAGTCTGTTCTCCAATGCTTACTTAATACAATGGAACGTTTGTCTTATACCATTCAACCCCCAAAACAAACTCCACTCAAACTAAACTCAATGGAGAAGTACATCCAATTGAATTTACCTCTGTTACCTTGGTAACCAAAATATCGTTCCCTGCCAAAAAATTTCATCCTGCTTCTGTATTCCTTAGGATATC
This sequence comes from Hyperoodon ampullatus, assembly GCF_949752795.1. Lineage (NCBI taxonomy): Eukaryota > Metazoa > Chordata > Mammalia > Artiodactyla > Ziphiidae > Hyperoodon > Hyperoodon ampullatus. Next base: position 64,217,575 of record NC_136921.1, on the reverse strand, counting down.
TGCATTTTATAACTTCTCCATTAGATTCTAAAGCCAAGTTTTCATAAACTCAGGTCCTTGCCAGTTGAACTTACATTATGCATCCTCTATCTTGCACTTAAAGAAAAGCAAATATGTTTGGGATATTTAAACAACTTTTTAATTAAATAAGTGTTTTTCATATTACTAAGATGGCCTTTGTTTTTTCCTTTCTTTCATAAATATTCATTTAGTGATTAGTATTTGCCCAGCACTGCTTAAATAATTTCCAAAATTAACTCTTTTAATCCTCATAACAAGCCTATGAGGTAATGCTATTATCCCCAACTTATAAATCGTAAAAGGAAGAGCAAACACATTAAGTAACTTGCTGAAGTTCACACAGATAGTGATAAAGACAAGATTTGAACTGAAACAGGTTAATTTTAAATATCTGAGCTCTTTTCATTCTTATATAAACAGGAACTAGAAGTCCTCAAATAATTTAGCATTGGTAAGAAAATAATTTATTGATTATATCTAGATAAGTCTTTGACTAATGTTAACCATAATGATCTAAAAAAGTTAGATCTTCTGAGTCTATTCTGCTCCTGAAAAAGTATTGAATCTTGTATTTTTTTAAATGGGAAAACAGTTTATTCTCAGTCCATCACAAAACCTTAAGCAATTCCCCAAATATCACTAAGATATATTTAAACACATATATAACATCTGCCACGAATTTCTGTAGAATATAAAGTATGAAAAACACTAATTACCTAATTATGTGTCATTTAACAAACTCTTATGTGGGCCTATTCTGTGTGCAGTATGCAACAATACTGTGGAATACTGGATATGAATTTTTTACTCTACATGGAAACGAATAAAGTGTGATATAAAAATGCATGTGTTAAAGCAACATAATCAATACAGATAAATCTTAGCAAAATAAATGAGCAATAATGCAATTAAGATTAGTTACTTCCTGGCTGAAGAATTGCTCGAGTGATATTTGATGGCAAGAGAAAATGCATCCTCATCCTTAATATGTAGGAAAGATAATAGTGCATCCTAATATTCAGTGTATTTAGACACATAAACACAAGATGTGATCCTATCAGAAAATGGTTGAGCTATGACTATTTGATACTAAACATTCTCTCCCCTGATCTCCTGTGTAACTTGAATGTTTTCCTGGTGCATACATGCACATTCTATGTAATGTCTTTTCAATTATGATAGTAATTTTTCAGAATTACTCCCTTTTATGGAAGTCATCAGAATGAGTATTTGCATGATGGAATTTCAGATATCTTTGGATGCTTGTATTAACTTCAACCTGTCAGAACATGCATTGTAAGTGCCTCCTCTGACTTAAAAACTAAGTGACTGAATCTTGACGTAAAATTTTTGATTAATAGAGCAAGCTGTTGGTGCATTGATTTTTATATAATTTCCATAAATTTTAAAGTGGAAGAGGTCAACTCCTTTTTTGTATTCAAAAGACAAATACCTTGGATCAAAGTTAATTTGTAAATTTGGAGGTTATGCATTCTGCCAGTTGCTAAATTGATGTTAAATCGAATGGAAGAATAGGCATTCTGTGGTAATTTGAACTGATTGCATCAAAAGTCCATTTTTTTTCTTAATTGGTAATGAATTATACCTCTCAAACAGTTTGGCTTAGTTTAGATTTGTAGATAGTCTCTTCAAATGCAATGGAAGTACATATAACAAACTGTTCTTTACTTCAAGGACAACTCTCCTGAGTCTACCTCTAGTTGATTTCCAGGAGGAGGGATGGGTTTTGCTGACTCTCCAAGGCTGCTTCAGTTCATTTTCCTCAAAGCAGTAAAGTTATTTAGCAGTCCTAAGAATTGACTGTGACTTCACTCCAATGAAATTGGGTTCTTTAATGTTATTAATAAAATAAAAGGTAGGTATTGTCCTGGGTTTAGGATACTAACAAGTATTGAGTAAACATAATATATTACAAAAAAGTGTATAATTCTATGGAGTAGATATTTTATTTAGATTTTATACATGATAAAACAGAGTCAAAGTTTTTTTGTTTTTTACTCTAAATATTTATTAAAAATTTTTTTTATTGGAGTATAGTTGATTTACAGCATTGTATTAGTTTCAGGTGTACAGTAAAATGAATCAGTTATACATATACATATATCCACTCTTTTTTAGATTCTTTCCCCATGTAGGCCATTACAGAGTATTGAGTAGAGTTCCCTGTGCTATACAGTAGGTCATCATTAATTATCTATTTTATATATAGTGGTGTATGTATATATGTCATTCCCAATCTTCTGATTTATCCCTCCCCTGCTTACCCCCTGATAACCAAAAGTTTGGTTTCTACATCTGTAACTCTATTTCTGTTTTGTAGATAAGATCATTTTTACCTTTTTTAAAAGATTCTACATATAAGCAATATCATATGATACTTGTCTTTCTCTGTCTGACTTACTTCACTCAGTATGACAATCTCTAGGTCCATCCATGTTGCTGCAAATGGCATTATTTTGTTCTTTTTTATGGCTCAGTAATATTCCATTGTATATATGTACCATATCTTCTTTATCCATTCCTCTGTTGATGGGCATTTAGGTTGCTTCCATGTCCTGGCTATCGTAAATAGTGTTGTAGTGAACATTTGGGTGCATGTATCTTTTCGAATTATGGTTTTCTCCAGATATATGCCCAGGAGTGGTATTACTGGATCATATGGAAGTTCTATTTTCAGTTTTTTAAGGAACCTCCATACTCTTCTCCATAGTGGCTGTACCAGTTTGCATTCTGACCAACAGTGTAGGAGGGTTCTCTTTTCTCCACACCCTCTCCAGCATTTATTGTTTGTAGATTTTTTGATGATGGCCATTCTGACCGGTGTGAGGAAATACCTCACTGTAGTTTTGATTTGCATTTTTCTAATGATTAGTGATGTTGAGCATATTTTCATGTGCTTTTTAGCCATCTGTATGTCTTCTTTGAAGAAATGTCTATTTAGATGTTTCACCCAATTTTGATTGGGCTGTTATGTTTTTTTGATATTGAGCTGTATAAGCTGTTCATATATTTTGGAGATTAATCCCTTGTCAGTTTCTTCATTTGCAAATATTTTCTCCCATTCTGAGGGTTGTCTTTTCATTTCGTTTATGATATCCTCTGCTGTGAAAAAGCTTTTAAGTTTCATTAGGTCCCATTTGTCTATTTTTGTTTCTATTTTCATTACTCTAGGAGGTGAGTCAAAAAAGATCTTGCTGCAATTTATGTCAAAGAGTGTTCTACCTATGTTTTCCTCTAAGAGTTTGATAGTATCTGACTTTACATTTAGGTCTAATCCATTTTGAGTTTATTTTTGTGTATGGTGTTAGGAAGTGTTCTAATTTCATACTTTTACATGTAGCTGTCCAGTTTTCCCAGCACCACCTATTGAATAGATGGTCTTTTCTCCATTGTTTATTCTTACCTCCTTTGTCATAGACTAGTTGACCATAGGTATGTGGGTTTATCTCTGGACTTTCTATCCTGTTCCACTGATCTATATTTCTGTTTCTGTGCCGGTACCATACTGTTTTGATGACTGTAGCTTTGCAGTGTAGTTTGAAGTCAGGGACCCTGATCCTCCAGCTCTGTTCTTCTTTCTCAGGATTGCTTTGGCTATTCATGCTCTTTTGTGTTTCCATACAAATTGTAAAATTCTTTGTTCTAATTCTGTGAAAAATGCCACTGGTAATTTGATATGGATTCCATTGAATCTGTAGATTGCTTTGGGTGGTGTAGTCATTTTCACAACACTGATTCTTCCAGTCCAAAGCATGGTATATCTCTCCATCTGTTTGTGTCATCTTTGATTTTTTTCATCAGTATCTTAAGTTTTCTGACTACAGCTCTTTAGCATCCTTAGGTAGGTTTATTCTTAAGTATTTTACTCTCTTTGATGTGATGGTAAATGGGATTGTTTCCTTGATTTCTTTTTCTGATCTTTTCTTTTTAGTGTATAGGAATGCAAGAAATTTCTGTGTATTAATTTTGTGTCCTGCAACTTTACCAGATTCCTTGATGAGCTCTAGTAGTTTTCTGGTAACATCTTTAGGGTTTTCTATGTATAGTATTATATCATCTGCAAACAGTGCCTGTTTTACTTCTTCTTTTACAATTTTGATTTCTTTAATTTCTTTTTCTTCTCTGATTGCTGTGGCTAAGACTTCCAAAACTATGTTGAATAAAAGTGATAAGAGTGGACATACTTGTCTTGTTCCTGATCTTAGAGAAAATGCTCTCAGTTTTTCACCATTAAGAATGATATTTGCTGTGAGTTTGTCATACACGGCCTTTATTATGTTAAGGTAGGTTCCCTCTATGCCCACTTTCTGGAGAGTTTTTATCATAAATCGGTGTTGAATTTTGTCAAAGGCTTTTTCTGCATCTATTGAGATGATCATATGGTTTTTATTCTTCAGTTTGTTGATGTGGTGTATCACACTGATTGATTTGTGGATATTGACAAAATCATTGCATCCCTGGGATAAATTCCACTTGATCATGGTGTATGATCCTTTTAATGTGTTGTTGGATTCTGTTTGCTAGTATTTTGTTGAGGAGTTTTCTATCTATGTTCATCAGTGGTAGTGGTCTGTAATTTTCTTTTTCTGTGATATCTTTGTCTGGTTTTGGTAGCAGGTGATGGTGGCCTCGTAGAATGAGCTTAAGAGTGTTCCTTCCTCTGCAAATTTTTTGGAAGCATTTCAGAAGTGTAGGTGTTAACTCTTCTCTAAATGTTTGATAGAATTCACCTGTGAAGCCGTCTGGTTCTGGACTTTTTTCTGTTGGAAGATTTTAAATCACAGTTTCAATTTCATTACTTATGATTGGTCTGTTCATGTTTTCTGTTTCTTCCTGGTTCAGTCTTGGAAGGTTGCACCTTTCTAAGAATTTGTCCATTTCTTCTAGATTGTCCATTTTGTTGGTGTATAGTTGCTTGCAGTAGTCTCTTATGATCCTTTGTATTTTTGTGGTTTCAGTTGTAACTTCACCTTTTTCATTTCATATTACATTGGTTTGAGTCCTCTCCCTTTTTTTCTTGACGAGTCTGGCTAAAGGTTTATAAATTTTGTTTATCTTTTCAAAGAACCAGCTTTTACTTTGATCTTTGCTATTGTTTTCTTTGTCTCCATTTCTTTTATTTCTGCTCTGATCTTTACGATTTCTTTCCTTCTATGCTTTGGTTTTTGTTTCTTCTTTCTCTAGTTGTTTTAGGTGTAAGGTTAGGTTGTTTATTGAGATTTTTCTTGTTTCTTGAGGTAAGATTGTATTGCTATAAACTTCCCTCTTAGAACAGCTTTTGCTGAGTCCCATAAGTTTTGGATCATTGTGTTTTGCTGTCATTTATCTATAGGTTTTTGTTTTTTTTTTCTTTTTTCCTCTTTGATTTCTTCAGTGATCCACTGGTTATTTAGTAACATTTTTTTTAGCCTCCATGTGTTTGTGTTTTTTACAGGTATTTTTTTTTGTTTTTCCTGTGAATGATTTCTGATCTCATAGTGTTGTGGTCAGAAAAGATGCTTGATATGATTTAAATTATCTTAAATTTACCAAGGCTTGACTTGTGACCCAAAATGTGGTCTATCCTGGAGAATGTTACTTGTGCACTTGAGAGGAAAGTGTATTCTGCTGCTTTTGGATGGAATGTCCTATAAATAGCAATGAAGTCTCTCTGGTGTAATTTAAGGCTTGTGTTTCCATATTAATTTTCTGTCTGGATGATCTATCCAATGGTGTAAGTGGGGTGTTAAAGTCCCCCCCTATTATTGTGTTACTGTCGATTTCCCCTTTTATGGCTGTTAGCATTTGGCTTATATATTGAGGTGCTTCTATGTTGGAAACACACATATATACAATTGCTATATCTTTTTCTTGTATTGATCCCTTGATCATTATGTAGTGGCCTTTTTGTTTTTTTCCCCGGTATGCGGGCCTCTCACTGATGTGGCCTCTCCCATCACAGAACACAGGATCCAGACGCACAGGCCCAGCAGCCATGGCTCACGGGCCCAGCTGCTCCGCGGCATGTGGGATCCTCCCGGACCCGGGCACGAACCCGCATCCCCTGCATCGACAGGCGGACTCTCAACCACCGCGCCACCAGGGAAGCCCTGTAGTGTCCTTTCTTATCTCTTGTGACAGTCTTTATTTTAAAGTCTATTTTGTCTGATTTTAGTATTTCTTCTCCAGCTTCCCTTCTAGTGCATTTTTCATTTCAGTTACTGTATTATTCATCTCTGTTTGTTCTTTCTTTCTTCTAGGTCTTCGTTAAATATTTCTTGCATCTTCTCTATCCATGCCTCCATTCTTTTTCTGAGATCTTAGATGTTAAATATTTCTTGCATCTTCTCTATCCATGCCTCCATTCTTTTTCTGAGATCTTGGATCATCTTTACTATCATTACTCTGATTTCTTTTTCAGGTAGATTGTCTCCTCTTCATTTAGTTGTTCTTGTAGGTTTTTATCGTTCTCTTTCATCTGCAATATATTTCTTTGTCTTCTCATTTTGTCAGACTTACTGTGTTTGTGGTCTTCTTTCCACAGGCTGCAGGATCATATTTCCTCTTGCTTCTGATGTCTGCCCCCTCATGGGTGAAGTTTTTCCATAGGCTGGTGCCATTATCCCCTTGTTAGGGGTTTTGATTGGAGTTGTGGTGACAAGAGCCTGCCCTGGATATTGAGCAGGGCCTCCCCTTTGCTCTGTGGTGGTCACTGCCCTGTCAGGGGCGAGGTCTGCTTTCTAGTTGCTGGAGTAGAGGCCCTAATACCTGTTTCTTAACTGTGTTTCTGATCTGTGATGCAAGGTAGCCGGGATTAGAGCACTCCCACTGGGAGAGAAACTACTGAGTATTCCTCCTCTGGAGCTGTTCACCTGTGAACGTGCTCTGTTGTGGCCCCTTTTACCCATTGCGCAGGCTTACAAAGTACACTGTTGTTGGCACTGCTCTCAGTCCTGCCTTAACTGTGGGTATGCCAGCAGTTGGTCCTGGTGACTGTCAGGTGTTGTTTTCAACAGGCCACTGGCACAGATCCACTGAGGTCAGGTCCCATAACTGTAATAGTTGTGCACTTGGACCCACTGTGGGAGCTTCAGAGGCAGCTCAGATTCTGTCCTGGTCCAACCCCTGCCTGTACATGCCCACGAAGCCCAAAGTTGCTAAAGTGAGACAGAGACACGGCCCAGCTGCAGGAGCACTTATTTTCCTTTCAGATGTTTCATAGGTGCTGAATTTAGGAAGCCATCAACAGAGGTGTAACTCCACGGTTTGTGCAGCCACAAGGAGAGATTTCAGCTCTTCTTCCTTAGTCACATGGCCCCTGGGACTCAGCTGTGGTTTCAGACCCACCTTTGTGTGTGTTTCTCCCTCTGGAGTCTGGTCCAGAGGTTGCTGGAGCACAGGAGCCCATCAGGCAGGAAGGAGCCAAGGTGGGGATCGTGGCAAACAAGCTGCTCAGTCAGGAGGGTGCTGGGGTAGCGATTGGAATGCAAGAGCCCATCAGGCAGCAATCAGGGCGAGTGTGTTGCCCAGGCTGGGGGTGGGGGTGTGGAGGAGGCGATGGCAGGCTTGTGAGCTAGCTCCGGTGGGAGCCCTCCCTAGTGCCTGTGGAGGCGGGGCCAGCGCGTGAAAAGAGAGGCTGAAACGGCAGCCCTGCCCTTTACACGTCACTCAACAATGGCACTTCACTTCTCTGGAGGTCCATGCTTCCTCCACAACCATTCTTCGTTGTGGAGCTCCTCACTCCTGTCCCCTCAGCCTGTCTCATCATGGCCAACAGCAGTCCCCTCCAGCCCCCATGTGTACTGGCAGACGCCCGTCTCAGGCTGGGGTGCACAGGGCTGTGGCACAGGCCATCTGTGTAGGTCTCACTCTGTCCGCCCTGCCGCAGACTGGTTGCTGGGCTCTCCTTCGAGCCCCTGAGGCTCCCCTTCTGTCCCAGCTGATCTCCCCGCCGGTGAGGGGGTTTCCCCAGATGTGGGAACATTGCCTCACCTTCACCTCCCCGCCGGGGGTGCAGGTCCCATCCTGCTTCCTCTCTTCTTCCTTTTCCCTTCTTCTTTCTTTCATCCTACCCGGTTACATGGAGATCTTTCTTGTCCTTTTAGGTGTCTGAAGTCCTCTGCTAGTGTTCAGCAGGGGCTCTGTGAGAATTGTTCCATTCGTAGATGTATTCTTGATGCGTTTGTGGGAAGAGATGAACTCCACATCCTGCTACACCTCCACCATGGGACAGCACTCTCTCTCTCTCTCTCTCTCTCTCTCTCTCTCTCTCTGATTCTCTTTCTCTCTCTCTTGGTGCCAACTGTGTAGTCTGTCAGGAGTCTCATCCCACTGGGGAGCCTCACCAGCTGCTCCACCCAGCCCTGGAGCCTGTTAGGAGCAGGTCTCCACCATGAAGGCCTGCTAGAGGTTGCCTGACTGTAGGGCCAGGCCAGCAGTCTCACCACAGTGCAACCCTATCTACTGGCCACGCCCAAAGTTTTAAGCAAGGTCACATGACCAATAAGCCTGTGAATCAGATTGATTCCTTACTTGACTCCAAAATGCATAAAACCTTTTAGTGGATTCTAAGTTTTTTTTCAAATCCTACATATAGGTTGGGGAAATGCCTAGGATCTACCTGAAAGAAAATCCATTGAGTTTCCTCTGGTCAACCATATGTCTTATAGAAGGAACAGTTATAGCTTTAGAGGATACCTCCTCTATGTTACAGAGGATATCTCCTAATTCCCTCTTACAATGTAAGTGCAACCTTAATGAAGAAAATATGGAAGGAAATTAAAGCCTTTAAATGACAATGATGGTTGCAAGGGAGAAAAAAAATAGGGGAGAGTTTATATAATATATACATGGAATAATAAGAAATAGAAATTTGTGAAGTGATAGGATGACCTTGCATTTAAATTTCTAAGCTATTTTATTAGCATCACTTTTGCTGTGCTGCCTCCTCAGACTTCTCCTAAGATTCTAGCAACATAAGATACACCATGGCAAATTGACTATGCATGTTCTGCTGTTCTATTAAAGTCATAGATTTAAATGTGCTTTTGAATCTTAGCTGGAAGAGATACAATGCAACCTTCTCATTTTCCGTATGAAGACTAAAGTTCAGAATGGTGGCATGACCTAATTTAGACCATGTATATAAGTCATCATAAAGCAGCACTGGACTCCCAGCCTCCTAACACTCAATCTAGCCTTCTTTTCCAATGAAAAGGGATTTTTTTATTTCACTGAAGATTCAACATGCCAGTGCTCTACTAAGGGGATATGGAAACCTTTTACATCAGAGTCCATAAGTTTCCATATCAAACTGCATTTCCACAGCTGAGCCTTGACCTTTAATCCAATCAAATTCCTTTATTGCTGCTGTGTGAAATACTACATATATGACCACCTTACTTGGGAACTATTTCAAGTGGGTTTTGTTTTTTAAAATTACTCTGTGTTTAATTTATCCTGTGGGCTGCCTTAGATCTCTGTCAAGGGCTACATTAAAGTTTCCTCTCTGTATAAAACAAGTAACAAAATTATATTTGGCCAAAAGATGGAAAGATTTTATCAAATTTTGTGTGAGAATATGCTTATGCCTGCAATGAATACACACACTTAGCTTCTTGAGGGAAGTGCCCTTTGTAGAGTCTGAGATGACTTATGGGTGTAGTTTATAAGCTGTGTGTCTTGTGAGGGCTGGTACTCACTTAGTTTATTGATGGTTTTTTATTGTATTGATCAGAGGCCACAATTTAGCTGTTTCAAGTGCCCTGTGGTACTTTCTAGATTGGTATAAACTCTTTATTTTTCTTATGATTTCTCTTGTCATCATCCATCATTTTTCAATTTTGAGGCAGGCACAACACTTCCATGGCTTGATCTCATGCCCATGCTTTTTAGTTTAGATATATTACCCTGGGCTAGAAATGTTTCATCTTTTTAATGATCATTGTTATCTTCATTAGAGTGAAAGCACATAGTCCTAAATGCTCTGCTGTTTTTTCCTGGAACAACAATGTGTTCTAATGAAGAGCCTAGGAGAGTCACTGCAAAGGGATTCTGTCTATTGGCACCACTGATTAAAATAAGCTGATTTCATCCAATTTGTTATCGGTGATGGTGGAAATTCAATTTGTCAGGCTTCTCAGTTAAAGAGGTTCCAGAGACTTACCATACTTTTTCTTAGAGTTTATCTCAAGGAGTTTTTTTGCCTGCAAAAACATCAAAGAGTGTTTTGATTAAAAAGGAAAAAAATCCCTGAGGGGTTTATAATACCCATTGGACAGGGCCATAACTATTCATTTAGAGCTATATCAGCGCCTGAAATAGCAAATTTAGAGACTCAGATGCCTCGGACTTGATACTCTCCCTCCCTCTCTCACCACTTGTTTCTTTCTTTTAAAAATTATTTCTTATCTCCTCTCCTTTTACTCTTACTTCTTCTCTACTTTCTCTCAGCTATGTAGTTTGAACACAGCAGGTGTCAGTGAAGTTCCTTTTAAACATATGTTATTCTCTGTAAGTCATGAAGCGCTTGTATTATACAGTAAAAAAGTCTTTAAGAGGCAGTTTCATGAATGTGTTTAAAACAGCCATTAGAGGCACCTAGGATGCCCTTTGCCAAAGGAGCTCTGGCAGGGATTTTTTGCAGACTCTTTTAGTAATCTCTCCAGATGTTGGATAACTTTGAGTATCATTCATTTGCTAATTACCTGTTGAGCAGAGATTATGCCCTTTATCTAACAGAAGTCCCCATGGACTAATTTTAAACACGTATTTTTTTTTTCCTGTTTTCAGTGAAGATGGAGTATAGGATATCAGTGAACTTGCAATTATATTTTAAATACTTGTAAAAGTTACCAAACTTTAATTGAATTTTATTCTAAATAATCTTGGATTTCTTTTATAATTTCATCACAAGTTTATCTCTTTTCTATTTATTTTATTTTCTTCCTGGCCTCTTTCTGGCTTTTCCCCCAAATTCTTGTTGTTTGATAAGTTTCTAGGCTTTTGCAATAAAAGTTGGAGTGCATTGGATGAATTAGCAGTCATTGTCTTAGTTGAGAAAGAAGCTATATTTTAAGGTGACAAGGATACAAAATTTTATTCAATCATGCGAATGATGGAAAAGGAAAAGTATTTGTTAGGACTAGCTTCTCAGCATTGGGTTATGATTTATCAAGAGATATAAGTGTGAATTTTAGCATTTTGGCTTACTGTTCACTCAGAAAATGAAATGAAGTGTTTCCCAAAGATCATCTTTCCTTAATGCCAATAAAGACCTATAATTCAGAAGGTAATAATCAATGAGTAGCCAGTGACTTAATAGTGAGGCAGTTAGATTTTTGTCTTTCTCTTAAGGGAAAACTCTAAGTTTTAAACAGTCATGTCTCACATAAAGTAGATAATCTAATGGACATTTCACAGCAAAGAAAGAGATGGCTATCCCCAGTAAGCTACTTTGGGAAAAGGAAGTTGGCAAAACAGTGTGATGTATTCCTGAGCATTTATGACTTAACCATCAAGATGTATTGAATTATTTGACATGACAGTTCACTTAAGACCATTAACCACTTTGACCTATATATATTTTTTTCTAAGATTTGAAGAGAAGCAGAGGAAATATTGTAAGCTCAATGGAAATAAAAGCCGCGGTCTGAACAAAAATATTCTGTTTTGTAGCCTAAAACTACCAGGTCATTATACTGGTACCTTTCATATTCAACCATACACTTATTACAATTGCACAAGAAATATAAAATTAAGAGTAAATTTCTAAATGTGATATAAATCTACTAAGAATCCAATCACAAGGCTTTAATATTAAGGAAAATTTTGGAAGTAATAAAGCCAAGGGGTTGCTTGGAATTCCAACCTTCCTATGTCCAAGAAACCTGAAATCCCATGTATCAATAGTTAAAATACTTTCTGGAATTTTTTTTTTCCTGTCAGAACTCTGGAATAGCCCTGATATCAGAGGTAGTATGTGTTAGAAGTTGAAGTGAGCAGTGGGCAAGTCTGAGGGGTTAATTGAAGGGTTGGAAAAAGGCTATACCAGTTTCTCCTCTCATTTATAGCTGTGGTGATTACCCTGAGTCCAGCTCACTGTAAATACAGGGAATGAGCTTCTGTGGAATTGCCATCAATGCATTGGAGCTAGAGAGAAAGAAAGGATACTCCTGCAAGAAATTCCTCCTGCTCCTCAAGACTAGGAGCTCTTTATCCACCCACTAAAACTCTTGCAATTAAATTTGTTTCTAAGCTTAGGACCACAGGGATTTTTATTTGGATTAAAGAAATCCAAGCCAGCTGTCAGTACTAGTCAAGCTAGACCAGTGGTTCTCAGATCTCTATGCATATTAGAGTCACTTGGAAAGAATTTAAAAATACGAATGCCTGGACCCTACTTGCAGATATTCTGATTTAATTAGTCTGGAGTGAGGCCCAAGTATTGATATTTCTAAAGGCTTTCCAAATATCAGAAAGAGTACTGGTTGTTGTCATGGCAAAGTAACAGACTAAAACTCCTGCCAATAACAATTACTAAAGCTGGACAAAATATAAAAGGCAAGTATTTGAAGGCACTGAAGAACAACTAAAGTAGGGAGGATAAACTAGAATGGATCTGATTCTTGAAATAAGGGGAAACTACTAGGTAAGTTCAATATATACCAAGCTTTTTCCCTGAGGACATCTCTCAGATCCTCTGGGTACAGATGAAGCCTGCAGTAAGCAGCAGTCTCACTGGACTGAGGAAATAGAGAGCACTGTTGGAGTTTGCAAGGGAAGCTGAAAATTGAGGAGAAAAATGTCAGAGGAAGCCACAGAGAGGGGAATCCCAAAATCTGCATAAAATTTCTTTCAAATAGTTAGCTGACTCCCAAACTGCACACATAAGATTATACTCTAAAGAACTCAGCAGAAAAGTATAGCTTGGAGGATGAAGAGCTGTACAAAGCCTTTAGCAGCTTCTAGGCATACAAAGATAGTTTGGAGTTCGTGTCCTGCCAAGTCAGAGGGACTTGGTAAAAATATTCAGCTTTTCTTTGAAACCTCAGAAGTACTATGCCTTCGGACAATGGGAAAAAGTAAAGTGTGCCAGTTCTAATGAAGTGTAAACCCCAACCTCAACAGCATCAAAGTGATGTGCTGCTGCTCTTTCTCCTTGCCAAAGGCAATTTTATATTTGGGGAAAGTGACTTCCTCTGGAGACGCTAAATGTTTTTATCTACAGTGTCTGGCATGCAATCTAAAGTTAAGGAGAAATTTGATTCTGGTCAAGTTGGAGAAAAATGGAATGGGATTTACTCTGTCACCTGAAACCACAAAAACATTTGGATAATATATAAGAAGCAACAGCACTCAAGACATTGGACACCAGTCAAAGGACAGCCTTTCCTGAGAGATAGGAAACCAATGAGGTACACCCTCTGACTAAACCAGTTCATTGCCTGGAAAGGTTTCCAAGCCAGGGCACAGAGAAAACAGACCTAAATTAAGTGCAGTGGCTTTCTTAAGTTGAGGGGACTTTACTATGATTCCAGGGAAGCCAAGTCAGCAAGAGATCACAGAGCAGAGTACCAGATAGGAGAGACATGTGAAGAGAGAGAGAGCTCATTTTCAGATGGTCCCCCAGAATATGCAGAGAATACTGATCAGTGCATGTGTCTGGGGATACTACTTGATTTTAGGATAAGAAACATCCTAAAGTATGAGAAGAAAGAGTAGCTGAAGGTCTCACAGGGCCAAGAAGGGTGACTGTTCCTAACAGAGCAGAAAGCCTCGTAATGCATGAAGAATTGGTTATGTTACCAAGAACGGTATTGCTTCAGTCCTGGGGAAAATTAACTTAAAACTAAATGCTACTCTGGTCCTGCCTAAGTAAGCAGAAAAGCAGGATGCGAATATATTAAATTGTTTTGAAGTAACTACATTACCTCCCAGAACAAACTCCAAGCATATTACAGGAATTAAAAACAAAGAAACAAACAAACAAAAAACAGTGCCTGAAGTGTAAAATTCACAAAGCTATAGATTGTTTGTGTCCCTCCAAAATTCATATGTTGAAAACTAATCCCCAGTGTGCTGATAATAGGAGGTGGGGTCTTTGGGAGACTATTAGGCCCTGAGGGCAAAGCCCTCATGATAGAATTAGTGCCTTTATAAAGAGACCCCAGAGAACTCCCTCACCCCTTATACCATCTGAGGACACGGTTAGAAGATGGCCATCTTTGAACTAGGAAGTGGGTTCTCACCAGACATCAAGTCTGTCAGTGCCTTGACTTTGGACTTCCCAGCCTCTAGAACTGTGAGAGATAGATGTTTGTTGTTTAAGCCATGGAGTCTATGGTATTTTTTGTTATAGCAGCCTTAGTACACTGAGACACACTTTGTTGCATCCAATCAAACTTATCAGCATACAAAGACATAGAAAACATGTAACTCACAGTGAGGATTTAAAAAAATCCACTGAAACTGTCCCAGAAATGATGCCAATGATCAAATTAGAAGGCAAGGCATTAAAAGAGTTAATATGATTGTATTCCACATGTTAAAAAGCACGAGGAGAGATTGAATATACAAAAAGAGATATACAGGATATTTTAAATAGATCCAAAATAAACTTCTACAGATGAAAACTACAGTGTCTGAGATAAATACAATGAATGAGAGTAATAGTAGATTATACATTGCAGAAGAAAATATTAGTGAACTTGAAGACATAGTAATAGAAACAATATAAAATGAAATGCAGAGAGAAAAATACTGAAATAAACAGCATTAGGGAACTTTGGGGAAAGTTTAGTTGGCTAAATATACATGTAATCAAAGTCCCCAACAAGGAGAATAAGGGAATAAATATATTTGAAGAAATAGTGGCTGTGGGGGGGGGGGGGCTTTCCTGGTGGCGCAGTGGTTGAGTGTCCGCCTGCTGATGCAGGGGACACGGGTTTGTGCCCCGGTCCGGGAAGATCCCACATGCCGCGGAGTGGCTGGGCCTGTGAGCCATGGCCGCTGAGCCTGCGCGTCCAGAGCCTGTGCTCCACAACGGGAGAGGCCACAACAGTGAGAGGCCCGCGTACCACAAAAGATAAATAAATAAAAATAATAATGGCTGGAATTTTTCCAAATTTGATTAAACACCTAAATCCGTACTATTAGTTTTCTTGGGCTGTCATAACAAATTACCACGAACTTGATGCTTAAAAGAACGGTAAAAAGAAGTCCTAAGTCAAAGTGTCAGCAAGACCATGCTCCCTCTGAGGGTTCTAAAAGAAGTTCCAAAGCAACTTCTAGTAACTCTCAGCATTCCTTGGCTTGTGGCTGCTTGATTCTAATCTCTACCACCATCTTAACATAAACTTCTGGATCTTAAATCTCTCTCTGGCTGTCTTTTATAAGGACACTTATTATTGGATTTAGTGCCCATAAAGATAATTCAGTGTGACCTCATCTTTAGATCCTTAATTGCATCTGCAAAGACCTTTTATCCAAATAAAGTCACATTCACAACTTCTGGGTGGTAGGTATAACTTTTGGGGAGCCATCATTCAACTCACTTTACCCACAGATCCCAAAGCTTAATAAATCCCCAACACAAAATATGTGAAGAAAACTACACCAAGGCACCTCATAATTAGATTGCTTAAAACCAGTGATAAAGGGATAATATTATAAACATCCGGAGGGAAAAAACACGACATACACAGGAACAAAGATGGTGGCAGAATTCTTATCAAAAGCAATACAAGCTAGAAAATAGTGGAGCAACATCTTTAAAGAATGGAAAGAAAAAATATTCTGTTTACCTATAATTATTTACACAGTGAAAAGATTTTTCAAAATGAAAATGAAGCAAAGACCATCATAGACAAAAAACAAAACTAAACAAAGTCATCATCAGTAGACCTGAACTACAAGAAATGGTAAAGGAAGTCCTCAAGAGAGGGAAAGCAATGCCCAGTGGAAACCTGAATTTTTACAAAGGAATAAGAAGTACTGGAAGTGATAACTACCTGGAGATACATACATATATACATGTACACACACATGCACACACACACACAGTAGACCCTTGAACAACATGAGTTTGAAATGCGTGGGTCCAGTTATAAGCAGACTTTTTTTTAATAGTAACTAAAACAGTACTACACGAACTAGAGTTGGTTAAATCTGTGGATTCAGAACCTGGAATACAGAGGGCTGACTATAAGTTATACATGGATTTTCGAGGGCATGGATGGTGGCCGCCCCAACCCCCATGTTGTTTGAGACAACTGTGTATAAATTTTTTTAACCTTAACTGTGTATAAGTTTTTTTAACTATTTTAGAATAGTTTTTAGAGAAATGTTTACAGTGATGATACAGAGATTTCCCCTACCTCACACCCTTTCACCTTTTGTTAACATCTTACATTATTATGGTATATTTGACACAGTTAAGGAACCAGTATTGATACATTACTATTAACTAATCTCAATACTTTATTCATATTTCACTATGTTTTCCCTCATGTGGTTTTCTGTTCCAGGATCCCATTTGGGAACTGGATATTCAGTTGTCATGTCTCCTTAGGTGCCCCTAAACTGTGACAGTTTCTCTGAATTCCCTGTTTTTGAGGACTTTGACAGTTTTGAGGAGTACTGGTCAGATATTTTGTAGAATGTCCTTCAACTGGAATTTGTCTTATGCTTATCTCATGGTTAGACTGGGGTTATGGCTTTTAGGGAGGAAGACTACTGAGGTAAAGTGCTGTTCTTATCACATTATATCAAGGGCTCATGGGATCAACATAACTCATTGATGATGAAATTAAACTTGATCGCAGGCTAAAGTAGTATTTTTGAGGTCTCTCCACTGTGAAGTTTTGTTTTTCCCCTTTCCAAACTCTATTCTTTGGAATCAGATCACTAAGGGCAGCCCGCATTCAGGAGGGGTTAGGGGATGACTTAAGCTCCCCTTCTAGAGGGAGAAGTATCTGCATAAATTATTTGGAATTCTTCCCTAACATTACATATTTTTAATGGGGAAAAAAGTTATAGAACAATGTGTGGTTTGAGTAATTCCAGGGTGAGCTCCATAAGGCAGGGCACTCTGTTCACCATCGAATATCCAGTTTCTGCAATAGCATCTATCACATCAAATATGGTTTCAATAACCTGTATCTAATACATTTCTGTGAAAAACAAAAACAAAGTGCAAAACAACTCTACTTCCTCCTAAAGTTCCAAGCCTATATTGTGTAATATTATATTACATTATATTAGTCACATTTACTGTATATAAAGATGGAGGTCATTACCTATAATTTCTAAATTAGACTCTTAAGCAAGATACCCCAACACATAAGCTACCATTTACATCATGATGTAAAAAATGCCTTCAGAAAATAAACCTGTGCTATTTTCTACTGGGAAGACAGAGGTCTCACAGAAAATTCTGTTTCTCACCTTTAGGAAAAGGTCTCTCCATTGAAGCACGTTTAGCATTTTCCCCTCAGAAAAAGGTAAACAACTCACTGTCATTTCAAAATTCTGGTCTCTCTTGGCAACACTCTCTTCTGTCTAGGAAAGGGGGAATAAACAGCCCGTGGCATTTAAGGGTTAAAAAATTAGAAATTGACTAAAAAATGCAAGCTTTTTGTTGGGGAAAAAAGTTGTAATTAAACCTTTTTTGTTCTTTAAATGCATGAACCCATTATCTTCAATGAAGCTTCACTGTCCATGAAATATGTAAGCAAGAGATCTTTGGTATTAAAGGACAGGAGGAAATAATAGTAGGAAGTTGTGGGAAGAGAGCGAAGGAAAGTGTCCTGGCTCTGACTTTAGAAAAGCTGAGATTTGAGCTTTTCCTTTGAAGATATGTTTGGAATAGTTAGGTCTGGGAGGTTCTGGGGGGTGGGTCACTGGGAGTAGGCCTGATGCAGAGATCACAGAAGTGGCTCAACAAGAGAATTCATCGGAAGCACCTAGCTCTGATGGGGACCATGGCACAGGGAGGGCAATTGTGGCACAAATAAGCCACCCACCAAACTTCTGGTCACAGCAGGACCTCGAGGCTTGAGTTTCTTAACAGTGCTGTGGCAGAACCTGCCAGACACTCGTGGGTTACCAAGGAATCACACCTGTGCAATCTCCGTGGCCAACGTATTTGTTTGATTGAGAATTCTGTCTCTCTATGTTCTTTACATACTTGAGGCTAGACTCTGTTGTGGTGCAGTTTGTTAGAATGTGAAGTATTCTGATTAAGCATCTACATTCTAGAAGCAGCTAAAGCAAAAACCGCAAACATCACTGAGTTTGTCCTTGAGATATACATAGTTAACACGGTATATTGAAAATAATTTTTCAATTGTAAAATGAATGTTGTTTAATATCTGATGTTAATTAGACCTTTTGTACCAGCACTTAAGTCTTCATAAATAGGTTATATGAATCTGGGCAAGTAAGAATCTTTGGAGAAGGGCTGTAGATCAAAACTCTATTCTGTCCTATTCTACTCACTTAAAAGAGGATCTATCTCCTAGTGTAATTTGAAGGTGAACTTATTGTTTCTTTAGTATAGTTTTACACCTGCCTTTGAGCAATTATATTAGAAGAGGAGCTTATAGAAGAAGATAGAAAGTGGGAACTACATTGAGCTTATATACAGATTATGTATTTTTTGTGCCTGTAAAGTGTTTACATGTGTGGAAAATTGGCCCTGACCTTGCTTTCACTCTAGCTCTTCCTGCTAGTGAGGCTGTAGGGAAGGAAAACCTCTGCTCTCAATTACCTACAGCCACTGGGAACTGCCCACTCTCTCCAAAGGGAATCTGACTCTCTGCGAAAAACTAAATTGGCATAGGTCAAATTCCTAAAAGTGGATGTGAGCTCCAGATTCTGGAAAGAAGTTGTGAAACATTGGTTTATCCTGAAAACGTCAGGAAACGGGAAGGAACTCTATATCTGAGATATGTAAGGAGTAGCCCAAGCTGTGGTTATATACGGTAGATGAAGGGAAGAAGAAGCAGGTAAGGTCTTTCACTTTAGATTTTTACACGGCAAATGCATATATTTCTTTCAAATTATGTGTGTCAATGTGTATTAATATGCATGTAAATCTATGGATAAATTTGTAGCATATTAATTTTAGTTTAGAGTGTGAATTTTTTTCTTTTACTTGAGATTGGAGTGGGTACCTGATTTACTTATTTGGAAAGATTTTGTCTGCAGGTGTGAATTGTTAAAAAAGAAAAAAGTCAGATTTCCTTCGTCAAATACTGTGCCAGTGAATTCTTTTTCAAGTTTAAATGTACATCAAGTGATTTCTTTTACAGAAAAAAAGGTGTTACAAAACTATGCATTACATTGTACAATATCTGCCTGATTATTTTACACTGAATACATAGGCAATATTTTAATTTTTTTCCTTATTAGACTTGAATAAAGACACTTTGCATTAACAATTTAGAAGTTATCTGCGCTTATAGAGAAAGTGAAATTAAAATTCTGGTTTTTAATCCAGGAGACATTTTCTGAGTGTCTACTATATGACACTTATTGTGTGTGTGGTGCTTTCTAATATAATTTTAACAAATAACACTTGAGTGCGATGACGACTGAGAATGGAATAAAAATTAATTTTTCCCCCAAATAAAAGGAAACACTCAGTTTCTTCTTCAGTCTTGACCTTCTGATTTGGTACCTTTCTTCTGGATGCAAAAGCCTCACAGTGTCCTCTTCTTGTGCTTTAGGTTATCTTGTATTCATGACCAGAGAGGTTCTCATTGCAATATACATGGTGCCACTTCCCTATGTGACCTTGGGCAAGTTACCTCACTTCTTTAAGAAGTAAAATATATAATATATGTACCTCTTATGTTTATTGGAAAATATAAAGCTCTTAGTATAGAACATGCTCTCAATAAATGTTAGTTGCCTCCCCTGATGTGTGTGTGTCTGTGGATATATATATATGTCAATCTTCACCACCACCATCATCATTGTCATTATACTTCTTTATATGGAGAGACACAATTGTTAAGGTTATTTTTGTTACTTAGTATCACATTGAAATAAACTCAAATAAAAGAATTCTGGTTTGCCTATAACTGTTTTAATTTCAAAGTGAAGCTATTTCATATGCAGAATAAAGAACTCTTCGAAATCAACAAGAAAAGGAAAAACATTCCAGTAGATAAGAAGTTAGCACTTGAACAAGCACTTTACAAGACAGGTTATCCAAATGGCTGGTAAACATGAAAAAGGCTCAAACTAATTAGTAATTAGGGAAATATAAAATGAACCCACAACGAGGTTTCAGTACACATCATCCATAGGGACTGAAATGAAAATTACTGTAACTCCAAGTGTCAGGAATGTGGGGAAACTGAAACTGTCATACATGGCCTTGGGAACCTATCTTGTAAAATCACACTGGAAAACTTTTTCGCATTTCCTATTCAACCTAACATTCACTTGTTTTAGTAGTCCTAGTTATATACCCAACAGAAATGCATGCATACACACACTAAAAGACATATACAGAAATGTTCATAGCAGCAGTATTTGCCACAGTTAAAACCCAGAAACTACCCAAATGTCCATCAACAGGTAGAACAGATAATTTGTGTATTCATAAAATTGAATTCTATAAATCAATGAAAACAAACAGATTACTGATACAAGCAATATTATGGATTAACCTCACAGTCATAATCACAAAATGATTGTCAAAAAATAATATAATGAGTAAAGTAAGCCAGACACAAAAGAATACATAAATTGTGAGTCTATTCTATAAATTCAAAATCCCAGAAAACTAATCTATGGTAATGCGAATCAGAATCTCTTTGGGGAGGGGACTCGGGAATAGGAGGGAGCATAATGGGTGCTTATGGGAATGCTGATATAATATTCTCTTTTTTTGTTCTGAGTAGAAGTTTTATGGGTATGTTCAATTTCAGAAAATTAATAGAGCTGTATATTTATATAATTACATGTAATTTTGTATTTACTTAGATACCTTTGTGTATTTGTTATATTTCAATTTAGTAAGTATAAAATAATAAAGTAAATGGAGCTACCTCATAAACTGTGATGTAATTCACTTAAGTTTTAGGTAGAAATCAGCCTGTTGGTGGGGTTTTTTGTTTGTTGGTGTTGGAGGATGAGTCTGAGAAGATGGCAGATTAGGGATGTTAGCATTAACTTGGTAAAAATGATAGCTATTACATGCAACATTCTAGTTCACACTACATTTTCTCGTATTTTCTCATATAAGCATTACATACCATCTTTTAGAAAGATATTTGTGATTCCTTTTTTCCCTCTGTAGGTAAAAAATATTTTAAAAAACATGGGTCTGAACAGTTTAACTCATTTAAGATTAAATGCTATTTTTACAAATAGTGATTTCACATGTTCTTCATAAGAAAACCACAGCAATGTAGGAAGTAAAAGAAGATGTAAAGAAAATTGCCCTAATTATCAATTGTAGAAAGATGTTGTTTCAGGTTTCAGTCATAGACTCATAGACTGTCCCTCACAGACTTCACACATGGATAAGAAGAGGGATAAATTTATAGTCAGAACTCTTGAGATTTTTGACATTTTATTCTGCATGTTATTTTAATAAAATCATATTAAACTAAATTTAACATATGAAAATAATTAGATATGAAAATGTAAGAATTAATGAACTTAATAAAAAACACCTAAATTTTCCTCTATATTAAAAAGATTATAAATACAGAAATTCATTTTTAAAGCCAAACACAGTTTACCTTAAGTGTGGTATAGTTTAACTCCGACTATTGATAAAATGAAGACATTTTCAGTTACACATATTTCTTTTCCTACACCTCTATTTATCGATTTTTTCTTATTTTTAATTTGAGATTTGTAATATTAATATTCTAAAGCAGTATTCCTTATTTACAGCCCTAATGTTTTTGTAATACCTTCTCCAATTTAAGTTTTATTTTGATTCATCTCTAAGTTGTTTGGTTTTATTTCAAAGAGCTCTTTTAAATGATTAATAAACATAAGATAAAGGTTTTCTGCATATGTGACAATATCTGTTGCTTTATATTGAAATGATAGTTTAACTGGTGTGTTAATCAATATAGGCTAGGTTTTGCTACAGTAGTGGTGTGTTGTCTATTTGTTTCATCTGTCTTCTGTTTCTCTTTCCTTCTTTTTCTCCATTTGTATTGAGTATTTTTGTGATTCCATAATGCCTTCATTGTTTTTTTAGCTAATTCTTTATTGTATTATTTTAGTAGTTATTTTAGGATTTGTATTATACATATTTAAATTATCACAGTCTACTTCAAGTGATATAATACCACTTTAGATATAAGAAATTAACAGAAGAATGTTTCCATTTCTCCCCTCCAGCATTTATGCTACTTTTCATACTTTTTACTTTGGCTTGTGTTATAAACCCCACAATACATTTCTGTTGCTTATTGTATTAGTTTCCTATGGCTGCTTAACTAATTATCACATACTTAATGTCTTTAAACAGCACAAATTTATTATGTTATTGTTCTGGAGGTGAGGAGTCCAAAATAGGTCTCAGTAAGCTAAAACTCTGATATCAGCAGGTCTGTGTTTCTTCTGAAGACTTAAGGGGAGAATCTGTTTCATTGCCTTTATCGTATTCTAGAGGCTGTCACGTTCCTTGGATCTTGGTGCCCTTGCAATTCAGCAATAGCTGATCAAGGCTTTCTCATACCACATCAGTCTGACACTCTCACTCTACTGCCTTCCCCTTTTACTTATAAGGACCCTTGTGATCACTATGGGCCCACTTAGATAATCCAAGATTATCTCCCCATCTCAAGGTCAGCTGATTATCAATCTTAATTCTATTTACAACTCTAATTCTTCTTTTTAATGTAGCCTAACATAGTCACATGTTCTGAGGGTTAGAATGTGCATGTTTTTGGTGGGAGGGTACATTATTCTGCCTAGGACATTGTTTTTTTTTTTTTTTTGTTAGATGGTCAATTACCATTTAAAGAGATTTAAATAATAAGAAAAATTTTATAATTACTCACATAATTTCTATTTTCATTTCTCTTCATTCCTTTGTTTACATGCAGATTTGCATATGGTATTTTTTTCTTTCTGCCGGACTGATTACTTTTTCTTATAGCAAGGTATGCTGGTGATGAATTCTTTCAGCTTTTGCATTTCTGAAAATGCCTTTGTTTCACTTTTGTGAAACATATTTTTTGCTGAATAAATAATTATAGATTGACATTTATTTCTATCCTTTAAAGATGTTTCTCCGCTGTCTTCCAGATTAGATTGTTTCTGTTGAGAAGTCATCTGTTATTCTTACCTTTGTCCCTCTGTACACATGTGTCTTTCTTTGTCTGACTATGTAAGATTGTTTTTTATCATTGGTTTTATGATGTGCCTCTTTTTTAGTAGTTCCTTTTTTTTTTTTTTTGTCCTATTTCTTTTGCTTGAGTTTTGTTGAGCTTTTTGGATCTGTGGTTTATTATTTTCACCAAATTTTTGGGACATATTTGAAATTTTTTTCTTAAGATACGTTTTATGTCTCTCTTCTCTTGTTAAGCGTGTAGATCAGGTCACTTGTTATTGTCCCACAGAACTGATCCTCTTTTCATTGTTTTCAGTCTTTGTTGTTTCTGGGTTTTGTTTTATGTATGTTTTATTCATATATTTTCAAGTTCCCTAGTATTTCTTCTGCAACATCTTATTGGCTTTTAATCCTGTCTACTATATTTTTTCATCTGAGAGATCATAGGTAGCTGGTGGATTTTGATGTGCATGTCTGTGTTTGTGATTTTTGGATTACCATGTAGCTGAGTTCCTGTTTTTGCCTAATTTCTCATGGATGAAATTGCACATAAGCAATCATGAAATTTGTCTTAATGCTCAAATTGTTTTCTAATATATCAGTTGTGTCATAACAAATTGTTCTAAAAACAAGCATCATAGCAAAACCAACTGATTATGGTATTGTTTTATGGGTATTTTTGAAAAACATAAATGGCATTCTACATGTGCAAAAAAAAAAAAGTTTAACACCCAAATTAATTCCTGTATTAATAGCTCTTTCTTGAAGATTTCAGAACGTCATGAAAAAAATTATAGTTTTCACCTCTAAAAAGTTTGATATGGGTCTTTTGTATGTCTATATTTAACGTGATCAATCTGTTTTCTAACTTCTTAAACATATCAAATATAGTTATAATGAGTGCTTTAATGTCTTTGTATACTAATTCTGTCATCTATATCTGTTCATTATTTTGATTGATTAAGTTTTTTTCCCTGTTGTGGATTATAGACAACTGGTTCTTTGGGTCTCTAATAATTTTATTAGATTCTAGATATTATCAGTTTTACATTGTTGGGTTCTATTTTTGCACTTCTATCAATATTCGTGATCTTTGTTCTGGAACATAGTTACATTAATTAGAATCAGCTTGAGTCTTCAGGTATGGCTTTTAAGCATTGTTAAATGGTAGCAGAATAATGTTTGGGGCTAATTTTGTCCTTCTACTAAGGCTAAAGTCTTCTGAGTACTTTGCCAATGCTCAAAAGAATTATGAGGTTCTCTACTCAGACTGGTGAGCAGCCAAGGGCTTGACTGGGGCTATAGAATCAGTTCCCAAACTCATTTATGTGGTTGTTGGCAAGAGGCTTCAGTTCCTTGCTGGCTCTTGGGGAGGGACCTCAGTTTTTCACAACATGGGCATTTGCACAGGACTGATAGTGTGTCCTCACTTCAAGGTAGATAGCTTTCTCCAAGTGAAAATCTGAAAAAGAGAAATACGGAAGCCATGATGCCTCTCTGACCTACACTGGGAAGTCATACTCCACCGTTTCTGACAGAGTCTATTCATTAAAAGCAAGTCATTACTAATAGCCCACACTCAAGGGACAGGGATTCTCTACAAAGGAAGGAGAATCTGTTTATTTGTGTACATAATTTAGAACCACCATAGTCAGGCTTCTAACCTCTAAATATTTATGCAAAATGCACTTACATCCTACAAGACCCCTAAATCTTCATCCTCTTACACCCTCAGTTTGAAGTCCAAGTTGTTGGTATCTAAATTAGGTCCAGGTATGGATGAAGCGTCCTTGCATGTATGTGCTTAGGTAAAATTTTCCATGTTTAGTTCCTTTTGATTTGAAGATCTGTGAATTAACAAGAACAATAATCTGCCTGCTAGATATGCACAACAGTCAATGGTGGGACAGGTATAGGATAACTCAAGGAGAAGGAATATCCAAGAATTTAAGGACATATTTAAAAACTTCCACACCCCTGAAAATAGTTATCTTTTTATGTTTATGATCATTTTTTTTCATGATCTTATTTTTCTTTCAGTCTATAAAGATAAAGGTGATAAACCCTTTGGAAACTTCCACATCTAATGAAATGTTGTGCTCATAATACTCTTGAGATTACTCCTCAGATTCAAGAGTTTATTTCCTCAGACTCCTTTTATATTTCTATTTTATTTCCTCTCAAAATTGGGTTCTGTAAGAATAGTCAGGATTTTATCAATTACCTCCTTTTCCTGCCACTATTACTGTGAGTAGTGGTGATGCTTAAATACACGAGCATCTCTATTTTTTCCTTTCGGCCAGCGTGTTCAAAGAATATGTTGGGAGGTTGTGCTTCCTTCTTTAGATAGTGCTGTCAGTATATTTCATCTGAATCCTCTTGATTTTTGTATTTTGTTATGTATTGGAGGAGGATACTCTGTGATCTGATCTGACTTGTCTTTACTAAGGAAGGATCTCATGGATCCTAAATGAAAGGACATAGACCTGGACCAGGGCCTGAGCTTTATTTTGTGACCCCATTTTGGTACTCTCTCTTTTCTACTGACAGCATGTTCCCTGAAAAATAGAATTCTTTTATTCAAGAAAGTATTGATAAAATGGAAAAGTATCATTTCAAAAGCTGTAAAGTTCAGTATGAAAAATGTGTTTTAACTTTATTTGGAAGCTTCACTTGCTTATGTATTGATTTCTGTATACAGTATTCCAAGCTTTCTGATTTGATGTTTATTTTAGTTAATGTTGGATGAGAATGAATTGCAATTGCTACATATACCATTTACTTAAAATACTTCTAATTTTATGCTTGCTTAGGAAGCATCAGATATGTTTGGACAGGAATCAAAGACACACCTGAATTTTTCTCATATTTTCATCACTCAAAGCTGTTAATGAGGGTGCTGCCTTCAGATTCTATTTTTTTAAAGTACATATATAGCATTCAAGCTCTTTTTCTTCTTCTGAATTGCAACATATTTTAACTTCTCTTTTCATAATGACTAGATAATACTTATCTTATTCTTACATCCATGATATAGATTGGAAGAAAATTAGGACCATAATTTGGATCACAAATTATAGCTAGCAATAGTGAGTCTATATTGACTTTATATTTTTCTTTATAATTTTTGTAGTGTCTTTTAAGATTCTGTCTCTCATTTGACCATCACAAAAAAAAAGTTTTTCTCTTATAGATAGAATCACTATGGTTCTAATGAACTCTATGTCAAACAACCTGTTCAAAGTAGTCTTAGGTCAGGGACTGAGATGTTATGACTTCTAAAACAGCTTCTGCTTCCCCAAATTCAACACATACTTGATTCATGCATATTGCCTATATAATTTTTCCCACAATTATCCATGGTAATATTTATATTTTTTAAAGAAGCCAAGATTAACATAAGTTTTCTTGAATTATTCTGAACTTTGATTCTGAGAACTGGTGACATCAATGGAGAACAGGGAGATTTGTATCTCTTGCTAGTTATTGACTTTAAAAAACCTTTGTGATGAGGACCTGATATCTGCCTTCACTGGTGTCAGATAGGAATATGATAGAAGACTAAAGAGGAAATATTTTTCATCCAGTGGCATATCAATATCTTGACAGAATAATACCTGTTACCTGATTTCAGTCATTTACTCCCAAACAATGAAAAACCTTGTATTTTTAGAGATCACTTTTACCTACAGTTACCTGAAATGCAAAGAGGATAATAAGCCTTGGAAATAGAATGTGAATGCCAAATTTAAATATACAAATCCCCTCAAAATTGTATAACAAAGTTTTGCATCAGGCTACCAACTGGTAATACAGTGGAGTCATTTTTATAATTAAGAATGAAATAATTATACAATGTTAGATGGGAAGATGATACTTTATATAAATTTAGTTTGAAACCAAATAATGTTTAAGGGATTTATTTTAAGCCAGTGTGATGTTGTGGCTTTGGAAGAGAGACCAAACAGAGGAAATCTTTTTTTTTTTCTTTTTTCTAAATAGAAGATATTATATAATGGGAATACTTGATACCTCTGCTTTGTTTCAAGGTAGGGTAACAGAGATTAAAATTATAATGGGTTTCAGATATTGAATATTAGATAACACTGTGTTTCTCAAGAGAAGGGACATAAGATTGCACAAGTTATGGCTGGAGGCAGCGGAAGTGAGCTCAAATAGAAACCATCAGTCTCAGTGATTTGAAGAGACGTGGCAGTCCTTGCAGATGCTCCTTAAGAATGCAACTAAATCAGCTCGGTGCTTTGTGACCCCCTGGAGGGGTGGGATGGGGAGGGTGGGAGGGAGGGAGATGCATGAGGGAAGGGATGTGGGAACAGATATATATGTATGACTGATTCACTTTGTTATAAAGCAGAAACTAATAAAATAAAAAATAATAATTAAAAAAAAAAAGAATGCAACTAAAGAAATCTATTGTAATTTAGAGTTTAAAAGTGTCCTACCAAGAAAACTCTAAGGATAGATGCAAAAAAAAGTGAAGCTGTCTTTTATTTGCAGATTACGCAGTTGTCTAAACTTCTAAAGGTTATATTCAAAAAGTTCCGGAAAACAATAAGTAAATTTAAGGTCAAAATATAAGAATTAATTATGCTTCTGTAGATTAGGAATAAACAAATGAAAGTTAAAATTTTAAAAAGCAATATCATTTATACTAGTATAAAAATATAAAGTATTATATTTATGAATGAATTTTAAAAATCTGGAAGACCTGTATACTAAACCCTACAATATTTGTTGAGAGAAATTATAGAAGATACAAATTAATGGGGAGAGGTCATACATTTGTACATTAGGAGAGTAATGTACATTAGTTTCATGATGACATTTCTTCATCAATTGATCTGTAGATTCTATGTAATCTCAACCAAAATCCCAGCTAGTCATTTTATACATTGACAAATTGTTTTAAATATGTATGGAAACACAAAGGAACTAGCATATCCTACAAAATTTGCCAAATAAAAACAAAATTGGAAGATTTACTTACCTGATTCAAACTTCCTGTTAAACTACAGTAATAATGCTCAGATATTAGGTGCATAAGAATAGATATTGAGATTAATGAAGTCCACAGTAGGAAGTCCAGAAATGGTCACACATGTGTAGATAACTTATTTTCAACCAATGTGCAAAGGACAAAGAGTGGTCTTTTCAACAGGTGCCAGGATGCAAAAAGAAATAGAAAAAAAAAAAAAAAAAAGAACTTCAATCAATACTTTGCAACACATGCAAAAACAAACTCAAAAATGGATCACAGACTTAAATGTCAAACCTAAAACTCTGTGACTTCTAGTTAAAAAAGAAAAATAAGAGAAAAAATTTTGTTAAATTGAGTTAGGCAAAGATATATTATGAAATCAAAATCCATAAGAAAACAAATTGGTAAATTATACATTATCCAAAGATTTTGCTAATACAATGAAAAGGCAAGTCACAGACTGTGAGAAAATATTTTAAAAACATGTTTTAAAATCACTCCTATCTATAATATATACAAAACTGTCAAAAATCAATAATAAGAAAACAATTTAATAAAAATGGGAGAACATTGAACAGAAACTTTACTAAAGAAGCTATACTGATGGCAAACACATGAAAAGTTGTTAAACTTTTCTGGTCTCTAGGGAAATACAAATTAAAACTACAGTGAAATACCTCTGCATAATTTTACCATGGTTAAAATTCAAATGACTGACCATACCAAATTTGGGCAAAGATGTGGAGGAATTAGACCTCTCATACACTACAGATAGGAATGTAAAACGTGACAATCACCTAGGATAATTTTGGTAGTTTTTAAAATGTGTTAAATGTTAGACATATACGTACCATATGATGCAGACATTATACCCCTAGGTATTTACCCAAGAGAAAAGAAGCATATGTACATACAAAGACTTGCACACCAGTCTTTTTCTAAAACAGGAAAATTCTACATGCCTATCAATAAGTCACTATGGCATGGTATAAATGGAAAGGAATAGGCTATTGGTTCATGCTACAATGCTGATGAATAATTATAATTACAATTGTGAAATAATCATGCTAAGGGAAATAAGCAAGACCAAAAGGAAAGAATATATACTGTATTATTCCATTTATGTAAAACTCTAAGAAATGCAAACTAACATATTGTGACAGAAAGCATGTCAGCAGTTGCCTGGGGATAGAGGAGCAAAAGAGGCAAAGGGCTGGAGTGAGGGGTTATGTAAAGGCACAAAGATATATTTGGGGGTTATGGCTAAGTTCATTATCTTTATTGTAGTTCAGGTTTCACATGTATATGCATACATGAAAACATAAAACCACATACTTATGTGCACTTTGTTGTATATCAGTTATATCTAAATAATACTGCTAAAATATTTGATTAAATGCAAATAGGGCTATAATGGAGGGAAAAACATAAAACAGATGGGTCAAATGGAAAACAAATAGTGAGGTAGTAGATAAAGCTCTCTATCAGAAACCATAGTAAAAATAGACTAGGCAGATTTTAACACTGGATAAAAAAACCAAACATAACTATATATTGCTTATAAGATTCATACATTAATATAAGGACACAAAAACTTGAAAAGGAAAAAAAAACTAGGCCATTCATATACTAACCCAAAGAAGGCAGGTTTATCTATACTAGAAGCCAAAGCTATACTAGAAAAGCAAAGTGGACTTTAAAGAAAGAAGTATTAGAGAAAAAAGGAAATTTCATGATTAAGGCATCATTCCAATGCAATGATATTACAACCATACAATCATAAATATGTATGCATCCAATAACATAGCTTTGAAATTTATAAAGCAAACTTACTGAATTAAAAGGAAAAATAGGCAAATGCACAATCATAATGGGAAGCATTAAGTTACCTTTTTCAAAAGCTGATATAAAAAGCAGACAAAAAAGAAAGTAATGATATGGAACATCTGAAGACCACAATAAGGAAAACATGTCATATGCAGCTGACAATGATAGAATATTGCATCTAACAGTAGAAGAATTTGCATCCTCTTCAAATGCCCCTGGGATATTTAGCAAAATTGACTATATTCTGTGCCAAAAAGAAAGCCTCAACACATTTCCAAGAATATAAATTAATTAATGAATATTCTCTGATCCAAAGGAATTAAGCTAGAAATCAATACCAAGTAAGTAGAGAAAATTCAACTGCCTGGAGTATATTTCAAAAGAATCCATGAATCAAAAGGCTAAAACAGAAGTTAAAAAATATTTAAAACTCAATGGTCATGTGTGGGCTGAATTAAAATCAGTGATGAATAGAAATATATAGTCTTAATTGCATATGTGAGAAAAGAAGAAAAGCTGTACAATCAATGATATAACCTTCTATCTTAGGAACCAAAAGGAAAGAAAGAAACAAAAACCACCACAAAAAGCAAAGCAAACCTAAGGAACGTAAAAAAATAATACTGAGTTAAAGGTACAATTCAATGAAATGGAAAATAAACATTCAAAAGTTTGTTATATAGAAAGATTGATAAAAAGCTTAACTTCAACAAGAATGATCAAGAAAAAGAGAAATCACAAATTACTAATACTAAGAATAAAAAAAAGACACATCTACAGTCCAATTGATATCAAAAAGAGAGGAGAGAATTATGAAAAAAAAGTCATAATTTAGAAGGAATGGATAAACCTCTTGGGGAGGGACTTAGCAAAGGTGACAAAAGAAGAAATTAAATATCTGAATGGTCTATCCATCAAAGAAGTTGAGTCCCTTCTTTAATTTCACAGATAAAATGATACTGAAACCTTCACCAATGTATTATTTTAAGTATTTAAAGAAAAAAACATTAAAATCTTTCATTCTTTACTTGAAAATAGGGAACATTTTCTGATGCTTTTATAAGGTCAGCATAAACTGATTCCAAAATCTGTCATAGAAATTACCAAATAAAACTGAAAATTTCTGGATAATATTTCTCATAAACAGAGACATAAAAATTCTTATTAACATAATGTCAAATCATCACCACATAGGGTATATTTCAGGTATGTAAAGATGATAGTTAAAAATTTCAAAAGTTACTAAGTGGGATTCACCACACATTATGAGGGAAAAATTAACTGTCTCAACCTAAGTAAAAAAACTACATAACAAGATTCAACACCCATTCATGATAAAATTTAGCAAATTAGGAATAGAAGGAAACTTCATTAATCTGATAAATTGTAGCTACAAAAAACCAACAGCAAACATCAAACTGAATGATTAAAATTGAAAATGTTTCCTTTGCAATTGAGAATGAGACAAAAAAAGAAAAAACGTCATAACAGATGACATGATTCTGTGTTGAAAACTGCAAAATAACTTGTAAATAAATAACTTTAAAATGTAAATTTTGCAGTTTTGCTGCATACAAGTACATATACAAAATTAATTATATTCCTTCTGTCAAATAATTAGAGTTTTAAAATGCAATACTATGTACGAAAAATAAAATATCTATGGATAAATCTAATGAACATAAAACCACAAAATAATTTTGAGAGAAATTGAGGAGAACTTAAATAAATGCAAGGGTATACCATTTTATGTTATGTATTTTTCATGGATTGGAAAACTC
This sequence comes from Hyperoodon ampullatus, assembly GCF_949752795.1. Classification (NCBI taxonomy): domain Eukaryota; kingdom Metazoa; phylum Chordata; class Mammalia; order Artiodactyla; family Ziphiidae; genus Hyperoodon; species Hyperoodon ampullatus. The sequence continues at coordinate 64,185,633 of NC_136921.1, read as the reverse complement.
AGTATTATAGAAATGTCAGTAAATTCAATGACATACCAATAAAAATATCAGGAGGACTATGTGGAAAATTAACAAGCTGATTATAAAATTTATTATGGGAATAAAAATTGCAAAGAATATTCAAGACAATATTGAAGAAGATGACAAAATTGGAGGACTTACTTTGTCAGACATCAGGGCCTTTTATAAATCTGCTCTATGTTACATAGTGGGGTATTGGCCAAAGGATAGACAAATAGCAAACAGGAAGTAAAATTCCAGAAATAGACCTACATATATAAGGTACTAAATTGATGACATCGATTTCATTGCAAACAGTAGGGTATGGATGGTGTTTTCAATAAATGATGCTAGGTCAGTTGGATGGCCATACAGGAAAAAAAACATTTTTATCCCTGCCTCATATCATATGCAGAAATAAATTCTAGATGAATTGCAGAACAAATTGTGAAAGATAAATCAATGATGGTCATTCTCTGCCTAGACATTATATCTGTTGAAAATAGTATAAGATCTTGCTTTTTAAAAATATCACCTTCTCCTGTTTCTTTCATTCCTCTACCTGGACCCTATAATTAATTAATTAGCTCTTACTATGTGCCAGGCGCTGTACTGCGAGCTTTACACAGGTTAATTTAATTATCACTACAACCCTGTGAAATAGGTATGTGATTCCTGTTATACAGATGAGGAAATGAGACAAAGATAGGTTCATTCATTCATTCATTCATTCATTTATTTCTATTTGCTTCCTAAATGTAACAGAATTTGAGCCAAGGAATCAGGAATGCTGAATCCCAAATTGGGACTGATTCCTTTCTGTGAGACCAGGTTTAAGTCATACAATCTCTGTAAGTCTGTTTCTTCAATTAAAAAAAAAAAAAATAGGGCTGGTATTACCTGTAGGAGTTGTGAAGATCAAATAAGACAAATATATAAAAGAGCTTTGTGAACTATAAACTACTATGAAAATGTGTTTGCAGTAGAAGACTTGCCCAAGGGAAAAAGCCAACACAGTTTAGAAGGCACCAAGATTTAGTAGTAAGAGATCAGCATTTGAATCTTATCTCCACCCTTTCTAGTGATAAGATCTTGGATATTTGAATCTTATCTCCACCCTTTCTAGTGATAAGATCTTGGCAAATTACCTGATGTCTCCCAACCCATTTCCTCACATATATTGGAGATACTATCATGCTGTCAGTATATGTTAGCTATTATTATATGCCAGATACACTTCTGAGAGATTTACATGTATTAACTCACTTAATTCTCATGATAACCCCATCAAATAGATATGACTCTCATTTTCAGATGGCAGATGTGAAGCACAGAGAGGTTGAGTGGCTTATCCAAGAGTATAGAGCTAATAAGTGGCAGAGTCAGAATTTGACCCAGAGATCCAGGCTACTATTGGGTTCACAGGTTTATTATGAAAATTAAACACGATGACATATGGAGAAAAATAAGCATAGTATATAACACAGTATGAACATTCAACACATTGTAACTATTACTATTATTTTAATAAGCTAAGAATGTATGCCTCTAAGATGGATAGAGAGGAGTAATAAATCTGTAGAGAAATGCAGCACAGAAACTAGAACGGAGAAAAAGAACTGCTTAAGTGTTTGGCAAGGAAAAGGGGGTACTTTGGATGATGAGGGCAAGACACAGATATGTGAGAAACTGAAGAAATAGCAGGGAGGGTGATGTAAGTGGCAAATAGGAACTGCCTGCCCAAGTGACAATGAAGGCCTATTGGGTATCTAGCGGGTTGAGTAAATATTCATCTTTCAGGTTGTTAAGGGTTGGTAACTTGTTGCCATGGTGACTTTAAATTCTCTTAGAGTATGTCCTGGTAAAGGTCCTTAAATTAGCTCATCTTTGCAGCTTTGTGTTCTACATAAGAGTTATGTGACTCCAGAAAGTGCTTATAAATATGTGTGTACATCATCAACGAACACAATTCTAAAATCCTCACGTGTAGCTTTGTAGATTGACTCTTTGAATGAAACAGAGCAATCTGTCACTTGACTTTCTATGGCATTCAGGATATTGAAGTTTATAAGAAAAGATTGATTTAGACACAAGTTTAATGGAATCAAAGATGTGTGATTAATGACATCTGATTTCTAAGCATGATAGCTGAAGTAAAATTAATTGTCTTATATAAATTAGTCATTACACTGTATTTTGCAAGGTAAATTTGTTAAGCTTTTCTTAAGATTTTTGGATTTTAATACCTGGTGGATATTAGATCATATAATTGCATGGCGTTTATTTTTATCTCACTATTCCCTCCTGAATTTCAGTATTGTTTGAATATCATGATTCTATTTTTCAGCACTGTGAATTATCAGAGGAGCCAGGTAATATCCAGCTTCATTAGTTACCTTATAAAAACGAAGCCTAATATAAGCTTCAAATGTTTTGCCTCTAAGGCATCACGCTGTGCAATGAGCTGGGCAAGTGTTTTTCCTTTGTACCTTTTTGATAGGTTAAATAAAACAAAGAGGAAAAAAGAGGGATATATTTTCCTGGTAAAGGCTGCCACAGCATATATATAAAATGTATACAAATATACCACCCCCCAAAGCATTCATAATCTTTGTAAACAAGCTTCATTTCAAATCCATATGAAAACTAAACCAAAAAATACATGTCTTTAATCTGAATCAATAGGAAGTTAATAGCCTCATTTTATGACTGCAGTGCTAACTTACCAGTTTCTCTGTACACATACACATAATTCTGTGTTGTGAAGTACACTAGGATTCAGACATACTGAGAACACCTGGAAGGTTATAGAAGTAGGTCTGTCTTGAATTCAGACTGAGTGGTTTGAGTGTTAATATCTGTGGTCTTTTATATTTTGAGGATTTCAATTTAGTTTTATCCCTGTGGCAACCAGCAAGGAATGTCAACAAATCTTTTCACTATTGGTGCTGTTTACTGCTCAGAATACTGTGTTTAGAGAGCCTGGGGCTATCTACAGAAGTTTATGTGTATAATCTGGCATAACCATTCAAAAAGGATATCTGAATTGCTGACATGTAGCTTCAATAAGTTTAAAATATATCAGGTCCTTTCCTGTCTCAAAGCAGTAGTACACTTATATGTAGTGTGAAACAGGGAGACATTATTTTTTTTTTTTCTAACAGCAGCCACTAAATTATATGATTTTGGATTTTTCCCCATAGTAGCCACTTTAATTGAAAAAACTGCTTTTGTATAAAATTAGAGATTAAAAAGAGCAGGACAAGTGGTTGATTCACAGCATGCTGTGGATATTACCTTAAGCAGGAATTCCTCATCTTTATGCTACATTCTCCAGTACAGTTTATTATTTATGAGTCACATAGAGCAAAGCTACTACCTATGAGTTTTCGAATAACTACTCCAGATAGTTTGAATTAAACATATTCTGAGAATTGTGGTCCACAATGGAAAGTGAAGTGAAGGAAAGATTATTTATTTTCTTCTGTCAGCTTGGAGATGGAGGGTCAAAGAAAAAGAAAGTAAGGGTACGGCAAGGAATATCTGAAAATCTCACAACAAGAAGATCTTGAAAGTTAGGAAGCCCTTTAGTTCTCTTTTTCCTCACACTCCTGAGGTTTGTGATGGAATAAAGGCATCACAAGTAAATGAAAATATCTTGTTTTGATTAATTTTAAAGACAGTCTTTCAGCATCTTTCAGTAACTTCAAGGCTTACACATTCATCATCAGGAAGTTCTCTCAACTAGAAAGCCCTACTATACGCTATGATTTAAGGTCATTTCCTTTTTAGTGAAGCCAGACATAATCATTTTGCCCCTCCTACCCTCACCCTTGATAATTAAAAGCAAAAAACAAACAAACCCCACTGAAATTAGATATGACCTCCTTTTCATTATGTGAATTATTTGTGAGGGAGGAGAACTTCTCTGCTCGAATATCCACTGACTTCTCACTATAATAGAGTACATGTGAAGTCCTTAGCTTAGCATTTGCCAATTTCTACTGTTTTATCTTTGTCTAATTTTCTCCCACTGCTCCTCTGTGCAACATTCCAACGCCAGTCAAATTTGCCTCCCTTTAAGGGTCACGGTGAGGAGTATTATAATCATGACCTCAATGAATCACACCGCCCTGTATCCATACTCCTTCACAATATGACCTGCCTCTCCTTCCTCCAAGAGGTGGAGGCTGTTTCTTCACCTCTGGTATCAGGACTGGCCTTGTCAATTGCCTTGACTAGTAGGATGCAAACAGAAGTGATCTTGTATGAATTCTGAAACCCGTACCTAAAGAGGCCACCCTTGCCCTCTTGGAACCCTGGGAACAGTGTGCTGTGAGGAAGCCAGTCTATTCTTCTAGAGTATGAGAGCCATGTGGAGAAGAACCAAGGTGCCCCAGAAAAGAAACAGCACCAACTTCTTGGTCCTTCTTGGTCAACCAGTCCTCCATCTTGAAAGCAGTCTCATCTATGAGCTCAGATGAAACCAGCAGAGGAATTGCCCAGTCAACCCACAGAATTATGAGAATGAATTAACCATTGTTTAAAGCGACTAAGTTTGGGGATGGTTTGTTATACAACAATACATAACAATAATGTAAAACAGTAGATAGTTTATACATGATCCACTCTATTATGATTTCCTTGAATACTTTATCCCTTGGCATTTACTTCCTTCTTAGAATAATTATGGCACTTGTATATCAGCTAATGCTGTCTTGTACTATTCATATTTTAAGAAGGTTCTTCTATATCCCAAGCAAAATGTAGGCTTTTTTATTATAGACTGGCATATTTTTTTTTTTTTTGTTTGTTTTTTTTTTTTTTTTTTTTTGCATTACGTGGGCTTCTCACTGCTGTGGCCTCTCCCGTTGCGGAGCACAGGCTCTGGACGCGCAGGCCCAGCAGCCATGGCTCACGGGCCTAGCCGCTCCGCGGCATGTGGGATCTTCCCAGACCGGGGCACGAACCCGTGTCCCCTGCATCGGCAGGCGGACTCTCAACCACTGCGCCACCAGGGAAGCCCACAGTTGTTGTTTTTGTTTTTGTTTTTTTTTTTTTTGAAGACTGGCATATTTTAAAGAGAGGTCCACTTAAGCTTTAAACGGTGTTTAGTGTCCTTGAAAATCTTCAGTCATCTGTCCAGATTATAAACTAGTTGGTTATGCATTTTGTTTTTAAATTTTTAGATGCTGACATACAGAGAAAGGGAATTGGGAGGTACATGAGAATTTTTGTGTCAGTTTTATTCAGGTTATATTTATTGATGATTTGCAGTATGAAGGACAAATGCTAGAAGTTTTGCAGAGTAGACATAAAAGAATAAAAAATGACTTCTGTGTTTGATAAATTTATAATTTAGAACAGAGTTTGGTAAATTATGGTCAGCTGGATGGCTGCCTCTTTTTGTAAATAAGGTTTTTCTAGCATTACTTGTGCCTCCATTTATGTATCATCTGTGTTGCTTTTGCACAACAGTGCAGTTGAGTATCTGGCTAAACTACTATATGGTTTGCAAAGCCTAAAATATTTACGATTTGTCCCTTTAAAAAAAGTTTGATGGCCCATGGTTTAGAATAAGTAATAAATATAGCTGTATGCAGAGGAGAAATATAAACTGTGAAAGCTGGCAGAGAGATGAAAAGTGAAATATTTTACAAATACAAAGGACAGTACAATCCTTTTTGACTGGAATGTTAAGGAAAGGCTGCATGAATTAGAAAATTTCAACGTTAGATAATCAAACGAGTAATATTTTAGCAGTAGATTTTAGAGTGAGAAGTTTGAGAGCAAGAAAAATAGAAGAATCTCAGGAGTGAAGAAGAAGAGAATAGAGTGTATTTGAGAATTGGGGTGAGGATCAGGTTGTTATAATGGCTTTGAAACCCAAGCTAGAAGAGAATTTTAAAGCAGGATGGTCCACAGTATAGACTGCCAAAGAAAGGTATTGTATTAGTTTCCTGGGGCTGCTGTAACAAAGTACCAAGATCTGGTTGTCTTAAAACAACAGAAATTCATTTCTTCACAGACTTGGAGACTAGAAGTCTGAAATCAAGTTTTTAGTGGGACCATACTGTCTTTGACACTCTAAGGAAAAATTCTTCCCCTCCTCTTCTAGCTTATGATGTTTGCCGTCAATCCTTGGCATTCCTTGTCACATGGCCATCTTCTCCCTGTGCATCAACCTCCCTGAGTGTGTGTCTTTCTCTATGTCCAAATTTCTCCTTTTCATAAGGACACCAGACATATTGGATTAAGGCCCACTCTCATTTTAACTTGATTACCTCTGTAAAAACTTTATTTCCAAATAAGGTCACATTCTGAGGAACTGGAGGTTAGGACTTCAGCGTGTATTTTGGGGGGAGGAGGCCATTCAGCCCAAAGCAGGCATAGACCAGAAAACTGGGAGGCATCAGCGGATGCAAAGATTAAGCTGTCATTGTTGAACTTTGAAGAACTAGTTTAAGTTAGATTGGTGAGTTTGAGAACCAGATTGCTATGGTGTATGGTATACTTGAAGGAGGATTAGAAGCTGTGAAGGTGAATAATTTGTGAAGACTTCAAAATGATGAAAAGAAAGATAAAGAACAGAGTAGCTTGAGGGGGTCATAGAACTAACATTTGTTTTAAGAGAGTCAGTGTGCTAACAAAGAAGAAGAAAATGAAGCACAGAGAATAAAACAACAAATAGAGCAAGTCTTAGATTTAAGTAAGAAGAGAAGCCATCAAAATGACAGGTGGAGGGAGGAAACCTGGTCAGAAAGAAATTTGAGGGAGACTGTCCTTCAAAGATTGGAAGAAGGGAAGGAAGGTCCCATAAAGTTGTGGAGATATTTCACATTAGATTCAGAATTTCTTAGGAAATTAGGGTGTGGCATCATGTGCTTACAATAAAACAGTGAGGGTTATGTTTAGGGATTAAGGCTAGTGAAAAAGCCTGGAATAGCCATCCTTATAAACTTGCTTTAGTATGGGCAACAAATGAATAAATTATATATATACACCATTCAGTAATGAGCACTAAGTTGAGATGAAGGAGCTTGGATTTGTAGTGAATCTCATTAGTATAGTTATGTGATTTTTCCACTAATAATCAGCAGCCCCAGAGATAGAACAGAGAATGCAGCTTGTAGGGGTTATTGAGACCTAGGGACTGGCAAAGAGTATTTGAAATAGTGAAATGCTTTAGTAGAAGTGAATGCCCAGTAATATTTTTGGCATTGATGCCAGAGTTTGTTAAAAAGGCAAGGGAAATGATGAAAGATGGGATGAACTTGGAGTTAAGAAAATAGGAAACATCTAGAATTTGTGATGAGAATGAAAAGTCCACATTTAGTAGCTGTGACTGAGTGAGGTGAGAAGGAGAGTTTACAATTTGGGGTCTTAGAGACAGAAATGTTGAATACTGATGAGCAATATGTGGTAGCTTGTTGAAGTCAAAAGATATTTAGGAAAAACAGAATTAAGAAAAAAACAAAACCTTGATGTAAATGGAGAACACAAAATCAGAAAAGAGATCCAGTGAACAAGGAACTAAAGCCAAACTAATTTTATAGCTTAGTTAATGTAAGAATTTGAATAAAATACTTTTTTTTTTTAGCAGAAAGATCATTTTTCATATGACTGGCAGAGGTAATTAATGGTAGATTTTAAATCAATGGAAATGTACTTACATATTATTGTAAGACTACTTTTTTCACTTTGCAAAACTGGGTGGAGGGTGGGTGGAAGAATTATCACAGAATGTTTAATTGTTTATGGGAAATTGTGTGGGTGGCTTGTTTTATTGCTAGGCAAATCTTACTGAATAAATGCCTCATATTAGTGGTTTTTGATATTATAAAAGCTTAAGCTGAAGTCATCTCATATCACTTTTCATATCATAAACTGTGAACTCTTTAGGGAGGTTGCATTATCATTGGCATTGGGGACATGAGTAACATGACCTTGTCTACATGGTAAGTTGGTCAGACTGTACTCAAAACAAGTACAAAGGAAATTCCTTTATTTTTCTCCTTACCAGACATTTAAGCAAGATCTATCAAGTTTCCCCTGCCTGTCTTTAGATGGCATCTCAGAAAGATTCCATAGCTCCCATTAATTTAGGCATGATCTGTGTATAATTAAAAACAAAACAAAACATCAAGCAAAAACCACCGGCGAACCAGATGGTGGGGAGGGGGTGATCTACTCTTATCACTTTACCTACTCTTCCCTTCCCACCTCCATTTTCTCTCCTTCTAGGGTTGGGGCAGGAAGTGGGGAGGAACGATTAGAGAAAGAAGAACAAAGAGTTTGAACCTCACTGATGCCCTCTGTGATTTTCTGTTGGTTGACATTTTGTGTCTTTAATCATCATGATTATGGCAGATATTTGAAACCTGGAATAAGTGTGCAGGTTTCAGGAGATTCCCTGTGAGGTCTTCATGCACCATTGATGGTGTACTGCCATGCTCTTTTCCCCTGACTGAGCTCTCTTTGACAGAGTCCATTAAGGGTGCCTTATGCTTGATACCTTCTGCAAGCATATACATGGCCCACTGGAAACTTGTGCATCTGTGTCTAACCAAACTGTGGGAGACAGTTTGCATAACTTCTGACTCCTCTTTCATCCTGCCAAGCAGACAGTCCTCTAGCCAGCTTTCTGCTTTTAGACCTTTCAGTATGAATAGTGGGCACATTCTCTATGTTGTTGTTTGCTCCTAAATCCGAGTTTCCTCTTGAGCTCTCTCACCTTACCCCATCTAGAGCTCTCTAATGAGTCTCTTGCTGGGGAATGAGGTGCCTTTCCCTTTCTTATAAACACCCTAATCCTAATAAGTAGTTTTCTTGGGGTGTCTATCACTTGGCTTAAATGAGGATGGAAGACCATGTATCTCCTTCTCCCAGAAAGAGGAGAAGAGTTAAAGGGGTTGTCTGACTCCAAAATATGTGTTCTTACCACTATGCAATGCAACCATTTACTTCTAAGAGATTTAACTTAGATTAAAATAAGAGATATACCAAAAAAAAAAAAATTAGAAAATCCAAAGTCAAGTAGTGAATAAGGAGGAAATTATTATACTGAAGAGTTAAGCACTAAATTTAGCTCTGAGCTTTCTAACAAGCAAGTCGTGAAGGAAAATAAAATGATCTTAATTAGTTGGCTTTGATAGTCTTATCAAAGGGGAACTTAGAATTTATCTGGGTGAAGAAAATATCTCTAGCATTCAATAAGAAGGGGTTTATATCAAGAGGATCTTTTCATAAATGATATGTCCCATAAAAATTTTTGCAGATTATATAGAAATTCTTTTTCTATTATGTCTAATATTAAGAGATAATCTGAAGATAATATGGAAAAAATTTAAAATTTGTGAAGGAAATTCTAAAGGAAACTAATGTTTATTAACATACTTGCCACGCCTTTATTCCCTTTGAATTTAGTGATAGACCACAGACATCGGAGTTACTTTCATAAATTTAAAAATTATTTATCCCTTTGTGCATCTTAATTTAGCATCTTTTTTATCATAAGTTTAAATACTTGCAAAGAATGAAATTTCTGGTGTATTGTAATTATTAATATTTAGAATAAAATGCCATAATATTTAAATGTATCCAGTAGACTCTAATTACTCTAGTAATTTAATATCTACCAAAATCAATTTTAAGGTACATGAGCAAGTTCTTCTTAGCCAGTCAGTAGGAAAAACTCACTTCTCGTTACTATGTGTTTCTCCTTTGCTCTCATACTATCACATTCACAATACTTCTGACACCAAATGTGTGGTTTTTTCCCCACACCAAGCAATTTTCTGTGATACCAGCTGGGTGCCCTACAAATCCATTCAATTCTAATACTAACCAGAGTTACTGTAGACCCCACAGGTTAAGGGCTCAATCCCATGAGACTGCCCCCCATTTCAGATGTCAGTCATAAATGGGAGGTCCCAGGTTACCCACAACTCTGTCCACATTGGCTACAAATTGGAGGTTCCCATCAGACCTCCCCTTGGATTTGATGATTTGCTAGAACAGCTCATAGCACTCAAGGAAATGATTACTTACGTTTACCTGTTTATTATTTAATAAAGGATATGATAAAGAATACAGATGAACAGCCAGATGAAGAGAGACATAGGATGAGGTGCCAAATGTTCCCAAGCACAGAAGCTTCTGGCCCCATGGAGTTGGGGTATGTCACCCTCCTAGCATGTAGATGTGTTCAAGAACCTAGAAGCTCTCCGAAACTTGTATTTTGGGAAATTTTATGGTGACTTTATCACGTAGGCATTATTGTGATAACTTAATTTCCAGGCCCTCTCTGGAGAATGGGGTTAAAAGTTCCAAGCCTTTAATCATGGCTTGGTCTTTTTTGACGAACAGTCCCAGCTAGGAGCCTACCAAGAATTATCTCATTGGAACAAAAGATACTCTTATTAGCCAGGAAATTCCAAGGGATTTAGGAGCTCTGTGTTAGGAAGCAGGGTCAAAGACCAAATATTAGAACAAAAAGATGCTCCTGGTGCTCTTATCATTAGGAAATTACAAGGGTGTGTTTCCACTGAAGATCTAGAAATTGACTACGTGAGCCTACATGCCATTTGGTTTTTGTGTACCCTCAGAGGTATAGTCAAATCCCTAGATACAGATAGTTGACAACAGTTCAGATGTTTAGTACACCAATTTGACTTTGGAAAGCTCTGGATGTTGAGGCTGAATTTCTCTGGTTTAACTGTAGGAATTTTGTGTCATTAGTTGCTCATCCCTCTCTTAACCACTATCTTGATTTCAATATCACAGATTAGTTTTGCCTATTAAAAAATTTATATACATAATACAGTATGATTTTTGTGTGTGGATATCTGACTTGTTTCTTTCAAGTTAATTCTTGGGAGGTTCATCCATTTTTATGTCACTGTAGTTTATTTTTATTTTTGTATTGCAGTCTGTCTTTTCAATATACCATAATTTACTTCTCTGATTTACTTGTTGATGGAAATTTCAGAGTGTTTTTCATTTTGGGCATTTGTGAATGAGGCCGCTATAAACTTTCAGAAATTTCTTAATTCACTGATGGGAATAATCTTTACCAGCCATCATAGGGAACTTTGAGTCCCCTTCTTGTGCCTCCTAGTGGTAGGACTAGTGAAATTCCTTATTAAGATTCTAACCATTTGTTGAGACGTGGATGGATCTAGAGACTGTCATACAGAGTGAAGTAAGTCAGAAAGAGAAAAACAAATATCATATAATAACGCATGTATGTGGAACCGAGAAAAATGGTACAGATGAGCCGGTTTGCAGGGCAGAAGTTGAGACACAGATGTAGAGAACAGACGTATGGACACCAAGGGGGGAAAACTGCGGTGGAGTGGGGATGGTGGTGTGCTGAATTGGGCAATTGGGATTGACATGTATACACTGATGTGTATAAAATTGATGACTAATAAGAACCTGCAGTATAAAACAAACAAACAAAAGAACTAATACTAAACTTTCATTGGGTTATTTGTATGGAAAAATGTTAATATAAATATTTCAGACGTTACGTGAAATTTCTAAAAATCTTATATGTTCTGGTATAATGCTATAAGTTGTAATTCTAGTTATTACTTTAAAATGTATATCTCAGAAATAACAACAATGAAAAAAAAGATTCTAACCATTGTTACAGAGATGAATGCTCATGAAGAATGCTAAGTAGAATCTCCAGGACTAAAATACATGAAGCTACCACATGCAATTACTACTTCAGAAAACATATTTTATCATATCAAAGCATACTCACCAGTTGAAGCTGTTTCTCCGCAAAATTCACACTTCAAAAATACAGGCAAAATTTGCAGCCATTTATTTACTCACTTTAACTACTAGAATCTAGATGTTTTATTGAAAAGGCAGATAATTAGGAAAAAATCCTAGAAGTAGAATTATTGGAAGAAAGAACAGATATATTTTGGGATTTCTGATAAAAGAACAGTGACATTTTACACCCCATCCCAATGTATCAGAATGCCAATCCCCTCTTGCTAATGCCACATGTTATTGACTGGTGCCAATTTTATTGGCTGGAAATGGGATCTTTTTATTTGCATTTCTTTGATTGTTAGTGATGTTGGAGCCATATATCTAATAGTGAGATAGAGCTTGAAGTGAGGAGAAAGAGAAGAAAGATAAGCTTCTTTTTTTAGGGTTTACATTCTGATTTCTGTTATTAAAATGTGTAAAAATAATTTTGGATAAAACTCCCCCCCGCTTTATAATCAAGCTGTCTGTTCTACAACCCTTTTCCTATTTAACTATCTCTATTTTTCCAAATTTCAGATTTCTAGGTGGATCTGGAGGCAAAAGGCATGGAGTGAGGTCTAAGGGATTGGGGACCCTTAGGATTACATGGGATCAGCTATTATATTTCCTTTCCTTCCTCTCCTCTTCCCTCAAAAGTTAGACCATGAATTAGATACACATATATTGTGATAATTCTTTCCTACCTTTTTAGAAAAGTCAAAACTCCTAAATTTTAAAATACATTTTGTATTGTTGCCTTAGCAGCAATAAAAGACAAAGGAACCACTATTGGGCAAAAAAAGCTAATGGCAAACCATTTTTCTTCATACGTTTCAGCACCTTGTGTATAGTAAGCATTTTTTAAATGTAGACAGAATGAATTAAGAAGAAAATGAATGTTTATTTGAAAGATGTGAATGGTAGTGGAAAAAACCAAAACATTCATAACCAAGTAGGGAAATATAAGCTGGTTTAAATTTCTTTTATGTCTACTTTTTACTGAAAATGTTAGATGTTTGATTCATTAAAGAATCAATTAGTAAAATATTAATCTAGAAAATAAATAATTTTCATATTGTCCATTATTATGTATCAGTTTAAGCAATTTAGGTGCCAATATGGTTTGTCAAAAGCAAATCCAGGTGTTTGGTGGAAGATTGCTATTGAACATACAATTACTATGGCTTAGTTGGTAATTAGATTAAACATCCTATGGCAAGGAAAATCACTCAAAATATTATCAAAGAAAAACCTACTTTGATGTATATGCATTACTTCAAAGATTTATCAATGTCTTACAACTAAACATAAAATTAGTCCTCAAATATGTACTATTATATGTTTAGAAAAGGAAACATAACAGCAATAATGTAGTGTAAATTACAAAGTCACTTCAATATAATAATTAACATTTGATTCCTATGAAGGATTAAGAAGTATGAAAATGGAAATGAAATTCAAAGAAGACAGGTGGAGACAAAGAACAGAGACCTACTCAAGTTAGCTTAGGTGGCTGGAAATGTTTATAAGATGGACACAGAATTAAAAAAATGAAAGTAAAGTATCTTATTAGACCCCATGAAATATTGGCACACAGTTTAAAACAACTTTAGTAGTCATCCTTCTCGAGAAATGAAATGTTTAGATGTAAAGCCTCTTGGGAAACTACCTCAATAGAGAACTTTCTTCACTACTCTAGTGTTCCATCTTTTTGATGACTCAAATTACTTTGTTTCAACTTCTTACCATGGAAACTGATTAATTTCTTCTTTTCCTTTGTGGTAATATATCTTTATTTAAGACTTCTGCTTACTTAAGCTTGTTGGCTTTTATTGTTTCAGAGATTCTGCTTATTGCCTTCTCTTTTTGTATATATTCAAATTTGTTCATTACATTACATAACATCTACTTTGTGTGTCTTATATTCCAAATTCAGGGAGAGAGCATCTAATTAGGTGAAAGATTCACAAAATATAATACATTCCCAGTGTAAATCTTATGTCAGGAAAACTCAGGAGTCATTTCAGGAAAATCACCACTAGTATTTATTTATTATTGACTGTTCTGGAGTTTATCTTAAGAGTGAAAATTTGGGTAATAAAACGCTGCCTTGGCATCAAAATCCCATCGCTGGGCAAATCACCTTGGTGGAATTCTGAGATCATCTACATGTAAGGACACTCTTAGAAGAGGGTTGTAAGTAAGAGAGGTACATTGAGATTTTTCAGAAGGAGTTTGTGGAACTGGTAGGTACTTTTTGTGGTGTATCTTCCAACCTATGTTAATGGTGATATTAGACAAAAATATTAAAGACTCAATAAAAATAAAAGAACGGAAACTCCCAATATCATTTTATCATAAAATAATGTAGTACATTGCAGTGCTATCTTTTGTCATTTATTTTGCCAAGAAAATGTGGTTATAATGAATAACCTGAATTAATCTGAGATGGTTTAAAAAAATATTGGTATTTTAATCGTTTCTACATGGTCAGTCTATCTGATTAAAGTGCAGTACTACAATAAATATTGACTCTACTCTCAATTTCCTTAGTAAAATTATATTTAACATAATTTATTTATTAAAATAATAAGTCAAGCAAAAGAGTACAGTCTTTAGAAAGGGCCACCTTGTATGAATGTTGAAGTGACTTATTCAGAGAAGTCCCTTGCTTTTTATGGTAGAGACCCAAGTAGAAGTAAACTTTTGTTTTAGGAGGTGAAGGAATTGGTGATTTTCAGGAGATTTGCCAGTAGTAGTTATTTTTTAAATTAAACATAATGGAGTTTATCTTGAAAGTAAAGATTCAGTCACTAGATCCATATCAGTATTCTATTTCTTGAACTTGAGATGTTCCCTTTCTCAGTAAACAAGAAGATATAATGGTTTCAGGGAGGGAGAAATGTGAGCTTTTTTGTAACCTTTATTGGGTGTTCGTATGCACTGGTGAAACGGTTTCCTATTTTAGGTTAAGTATTAAGTAGAGTGAAGGTGGCTGCATCAATTTTACACCACTTTGTTAAAGTGACGTACACTTACGAACACTATTTGAAATAATAAGTGAGCAATTAGAATTAAGTGTAGGTGTTAGTGGCATTTGCAGAATTTTGCCCTTGACTCCTGCCATTAAGCTTTTAACCACTGAGAAGATAAAGCTAAAGACATTTTGAGTGATACACTGTCTTCCTTCACAACGCCAGTATAGAACTAAATTTTTCCCATGAAGCACTTTTTCCCATGGTTTTGAGGAGAATTTCAGGATGGCGGTACCAAATCTAGGATAGTGCATTAGAGATCATTTGTCCCTTTGTTTTTATTTTTTAGGATGAGAAAACAGGCCCAGAGAGGTTGTCTTGGATAAAAGCAAATAAATTGCAAATCAAAATGGCTATTTTAGTAAAGAGAGGATATATGTTTGGAGAGATTTTAACTAGAAAGTGTACACTATTTTTTCTCTCATATTTATAAGAATATTTTTCATATTTTATTTAAATTTTTCTATTTTATTAAAAGCAAATAAATTTAGAGATTTAATTTAGACTTAATTTTTGAAGGAAACAGTACATGTTACAACTCTAGTTAATAACTTTGCTTTAACTTACCAATTGTTTTAGGGGTATATGAAAGTTTTACTAGAGTGTTCATGTTTTACACTTTAAGTATTCCCACTGTGGAATGGTATCAGTCTTTACATGGAACACAGTTGGCCAACATTCTGCCCATTATTACCAGAAAATCCCATCAATTTCATTAGATAAGGAACAAATGAAATATAAAACTTCTTAGCTCACATGTATTTTGTGTGCTACATTATTTTGCTCTTGTTCATATGTTCCTTGATACTTTCAAGTTAGATTCTCTCTCAACATCTTAAGCTCCTAGAGGTCAGGAACAATATTTTACATTTCCCAATACTCCTCCTTAGTGCCTGGTGCATTACTGTGAACATAGTTGCTCTAATGAATGACTGTTTGCTAAGTAATTATGGGATTATGTTTGGGAGAGCTCATGCATAAGGTGGGTTATTAAGCAAATAGTAAATAAGCGGGTGAAGTCATACATGCCTTTAATTTAGTTTTAACTCTTTCTCTTTCCATTTTGTTTGTTGGTAACATTCCCTAGGAATACCTAGAACAAATCCTCAGGTATGCCTGCCTTGTCCATTGTAAGAAAATAATTGTTATATACATATTTGTTCTCTGCGACTCAATTGTCTGAAATTAAATTCTGAGGTGAACCTGAAACTTGGAGATGAAAGACTTACAAGCTTCAAACTGTCGTGGCTACTAACACTCTAAGTCTCAGTACATTTTAGAGAAACTTATCAGAATTGAGAATTTTTATGAATGTTTACATCTTATTGAGTCTTTTAAATAGTTCTTATGAGATACTAATCAGAAACTGTTGTTAAGTGATAAAGTGGGAGTCTTCTGTAATGAATGGGTGAGGTTGCAGAGAATCTTAGATTAGCTAATCCTATTATTAGTTGTGTAAGAGAACCAGAAATAGTGCACATGATCAGGGTGGGCACACATGCATAATTTGTACCTGTTAGGGTATTGTGAAGATGTTTTAGGTAATTTATCACAAGCAGGCAATTTCTAGGCATGTTTTATTTGACATTGTAATATTTTATGAGCATTTGAATATATTGTCAACACTTAAAAGTTGGGAAATTTTACTTAAAATTTGGATTTGTGCTTCTCTTGAAAATTAAGTCTGGCAATTCTGGTTTTGTATCTTAGCATAGCTACAACTGGTTGAATCATTGGCCCTTTTTGTTGGAGTAGTTACTGTTGTTTTACAGAATAATTATATATTTTTTAGTCTCCCATAGTTACTACTAGACTCCTTTGCTCATTTATGTGATCTGTCTAGCACCTTTGGCTTTTGGCTTTGTAGGTCCTGTCTTAAACCCACAAAGATTTGTGTCCTTGAATTACTAGAACTAATTTAAGGGGCTTACTGAACTACATTCAAAGATGGAACAAAGATCTGCACTGTTAAATGTGGTAACCACTAGACATATACAACCATTTAACAATAATTTCATGTTGAAAGGATGCTCAACATCACTAGTCATTAGAGAAATGCAAATCAAAACTACAATGAGGTATCACCTCACACCAGTCAGAATGGCCATCATCAAAAAATCTACAAACAATAAATGCTGGAGAGGGTGTGGAGAAAAGGGAACCCTCTTGCACTGTTGGTGGGAATGTAAATTGATACAGCCACTATGGAGAACAGTATGGAGGTTCCTTAAAAAACTAAAAATAGAACTATCATACAACTCAGGAATCCCACTACTGGGCATATACCCTGAGAAAACCATAATTCAAAAAGAGTCATGTATCACAATGTTCATTGCAGCTCTATTTACAATAGCCAGGGCATGGAAGCAACCTAAGTGTCCATCATCAGATGAATGGATAAAGAAGATGTGGCACATATATACAATGGAATATTACTCAGCCATAAAAAGAAACAAAATTGAGATATTGGTAGTGAGGTGGATGTTATACAGAGTGAGGTTAAGTCAGAAAGAGAAAAATAAATACTGTATGCTAACACATATATATGGAATCTAAAAAAAAAACAAGTTCTGAAGAACGTAGGGACAGGACAGGAATAAAGATGCAGACATAGAGAATGGACTTGAGGACACAGGGAGGGGAAGGGTAAGCTGGGATGAAGTGAGAGCTTGGCATGGACTTCTTATATATACTACCAAATGTAAAATTGATAGCTAGTGGGAAGCAGCCCCATAGCACAGGGAGACTAGCTCCGTGCTTTGTGACCACTTAGAGGGGTGGGATGGGGGGGTGGGAGGGAGATGCAAGAGGGAGGAGATATGGGGATATATGTATATGTATAGCTGATTCACTTTGTTATACAGCAGAAACTAACTTGCAAATTGTAAAGCAATTATACTCCAATAAAGATGTTAAAAATTTTTTTAATAAAATTAATTTCATTAAAATTAAATAAAAATGAAAATTTGCTTCCTCAGTTGCATTAGCTAGATTTCTAATTGTATTTGAAGCTGTCTTTCCATGTAAGTGGAGAACATTTTTTATTATTGCAGAAAGTTGTATTGGACAATATTAATATAGATAGTAAAACCTTTACAAATCACAATGACAAAAGCAAAATCCAAGGATGAGAGACTTCAAATTGAAAAAGCTAAAGCACAAATAAGTAAACAACTGGCAGCCACTGAACTAATCACAGGAAATAGGAAGTGTTTAAAAAGATAATCTAAATATGCTTAGATCTGGTTAAGCACACCAGCCCATATAGATTTTATTCTAAAGAAATGAAGTATTTATACATGGAATGGAAAAAAACTGCCATTGACAACGATTGAGGTTATGAACAGATGGATTTCTAGGAGAAAAATCTGAAAAAAAATAAAGTCCTGGAAACTATATACAAGGGCACTTATTAATCTTTGGGTAGACGTAATTATATAATGGATCCCCAGTGGATTCCAGTGGTTTAGGAGTGCTTAAGAAAACAATTTTATAATGAGCCAGCTTATGAGAAGAACAAATAATGGCAAAATACTTATTAATTAGACCACCATATCAAAAGAATTTAACTTCAAGGCATTTTATTGTCTTTCCTGATGATAATTTGCCTAGCTGATCTTCAAGGTCTCTTCAAGTTCAAAAATACTGTGCTTTTACAACTGAAATAAGAATACCTTTGAATTCAAGATTTAGAACAATTATGTGGATTTATAGCTGAGTCAATAACTTTACTTAAAAATATAATTACTAAATAGATGGCAACTCGGGAGGGATCTCTTGAGGCATTTCATAAAATCAGAAGATTATATGCTGAGATATGTCATGTTTTATATTTTTATCAATGACTTGAATGAATGAACTCATAGAAGGCAAGCTTATTAAGGTGACACAAAGCTGCAATGTCAGAATTAAAATCTGAACAGATTTGATGACTCTAACTAGAGTTAAGATGAATTTCTTTTAAGGTGATGTTTAATGGATAGCTTTTTTCAGGGCATACATTTGAATTCCTTGAGAAATTTTGAATTGTAGACTCAAGATTCAAACTAACTTGACAGACTAGAACTCTGGGTTGAACTGAACAAGGTGGGTAACAGTGAGTTCGCTTGTGTTCAACCTAAAATAAAACCAGCTATGCTGATACACCTCCTTGAAATGCCTTCTTCAGTTGGCTTCAGGAGATAGTGTCCACCTTGTCTTCCCCCTACTCTGCAAACCAACCTCAGTCTACTTTACTGGGTGATCCTCATCTCCCTGTGTCTCAGCAGTAGAGAGCTTCAGTGTCTGTACTTCCTATTCCACCTGTGTTCTTTCCTTGTGTAAGTGATCACTGACTGACAGCATTGGCTCCCTCATATGTGGGGACTTCTCCAATTTTAAATCTCAAGTCTGCACCTGTCTCTGAACTCCATATTAATATATCCAGTAGCACGCTTGCATAGGCATTCTTCTCTTGAATTTCTAGCAGATACCTCATACTTAAGCTGAGTTCCTAATTTTTTTCTTCCAAACTTGCACCACCTTCAGTTTTCTGCATCTTAATTAATGGCACTTCAGTTCTACTTGTAGATCAGGACAAAAAATTAAAGTCATCCTTGACTCTACTTTTTCTGACACTCCAGATATAGTCAGAAAAGTGTGTCCAAAGATTTCCAGAATTCCTAGGTTTTCAGCAATTCAATTATTCACCTTGATCCAATCTACCATAATCTCTCACCTGGATATTTCAATAGCCTCCTCTCCTCCCATTTTCACCCTTGCTACATTCTGTGTACTTTGAACTCTGTAGTCAGATTAATCCATTTAAATAGAAGCCTGTCACTTCTCAGCTCAAAATCCTCCAATCAAGCCCCTTCTCACTCAGAATTTTGAAGTCTCTAGAATCTTCTACAAGTCATTCCTATCCCATTGCATTGCAGACTTAACATGATGCTCTACCCCCCGCATTGCCGCCTGTCTCTTCCTTTCACACTTCAGGCCCGTTCTTGTCTCAGAGGCATTGTACTCTGCTTGTAATGCTTTTCTCTAAGATGCCTTTGTTGTTCACTCCCTCATAGCCTTCACGTTTTCATTTGGATATTATTTTCTCAGTGAGACTGTCCTAATTCCTCCATTTAAAAAATTTTAATTTCCCATAATCCCAAACTTGCTTACATACTTAATTTTTCTCCATGACATGTGTTACCTTCTAAATTACAATATAACATATATTTGTTATTATTATCATCTATCTTTCTCCCCTAAAATTAAAGCTCCACAATGCCAAGGACTTCTGCCTGTTTTGTTCACTGTTTTATCCCTTACTTTTAGAATAGTGCTGGTATATAGTAGGTGCGCAAAAAATTACTTTTAAATGAATGGCTGCATGTGGGAAAAATTAAAGAATGACTAAATAAAGCTACTGCAAAAAAGATGAAGAATTTACATATCCAAGTAAAATGTTCATCATTGCTGAGACATCTAAGAAAGACAAACATCTTCGTTTAAAGGAATGAGGTCCAGATTAAGAGACATAAAAATCCTCTGTCTTCTGCACCAGCACAAACTTTTTATTTTGCATTTCTGTCTTTGAAGAAGGCACTGGAAAAACATCAGTTCTAACAAATAGTGTTAAAAAGTTTAAAAAAATAATTTAGGGACCGAAGGTATAATAGAGAAGAAAATTAGTGAAGTTAAATTAGCATACTTTACATTTTTGAGGTGTTAGATGAAAAAATAACTAAACTTATTATGAGTAGATTCAGAAAATACTAGAGGTAATGGGTGAAAATTATTGATCCAGTCTTAGTGTTTAAAACACTATCGTTAATATTCTGTATACTTACTATTTAAAGTGATATGATCCATAATGGTTAGTTGGAAGCTTCCTTTTCTAGTGAGCACACAAGCATAGGCCACAGATGGTTAACTATTTAGAAAATTATAAAATAAGATGTGTGCTGGATGGAAGGTGAAGTTGGTAGATCCTATCTGAGTTCTACTGTTCTGTAATTTTTACTAATATGCATAGTTGTATTCACAAATATGTCTGTGAGTAGCTATATGTGAAGGTACATATATGATTAGATGTATATAAAATTTATATATGTACATATATATCTCACATAAATATGCCCGTTTTATTTCTATGGACATTAATTTTGATCCTAGAGACCACCTAATTGAACGTAATACTCATCGACATTTTCCTGAGCTCGGAGCTCAGTTACTATCCCATTCCCTTCTAGTACTTTTTCCTCTCTCTGACATAAAATTCCATGAGTGAAGTCAGGCCTTTGGATTATAAGCATAACTTCAGATCTTTAAAAGATCAAGAGCCGACCATGCTGATTAACATTTCTGCCAACCATTACTTACTGCTTAACCTAAGTTTTAATTTTTCTCCAATATAAATTCATTTCCCACAGAAAGTACAATTATAATTACAGTTCTATCTTATAGGACAAATTTCTACCTTATAAATTAGTTCTTAAACTTCAGGCCATTTTCTTAAAATGACAAGCATCAGTTGATTTTATAGGTGTGAAGTTTACATGCTGAAACATGGAGTTATTTTTTATTTACTGAACTAGGTCAAAAGGAAAGAGAAAAAAATCAATGAGCTTGCAAGATGAGTAAAAGTTCATATTCTCTGTTGCCTCAGATAGCAGATGTTATATTTATTATATCTGTAAAGCTTGTGAGAATGTTGGTTGAAAATTTTCACTTGTTTTTCAGATAAAATTCCCTTCTGATGAACTGCTTCCAAGCATTTGATGACATTTGTCAAAGAATCATCTGTATTATTAGATTTAAATATTCACATATATGTCAGTGTTTACAGTAGTAATCATTTTTAAATGATTTCACGTGAGTGCTTTTTAAACTTTAAGGTACATGAGAAAAACCCAAGATGCAAAATATAAGTAGAGATTCTTGGGCCTGGCTTCTAGATATTCTGAATCTGTAGGTCAGGTAACACAGAGTCATGCTTATTTAATGAGCGCATATCCTTGGCCTCCCTCTACCGTCATGTTATAGGTGGTCCTTGGATCCTGCTTTGCCTAACACTGTAAACCTTTATGTAGATCCACATTTTTAAATCAAAGTTATCTTTTTGTATGCCTGATTCATACTCTAAAGGTTTGTATAGCATATATGCCTATTTGTGTTTAGGTCTAGACTTTTTTTTTTCCTTCTCACACATGTTTATTCTAAAAAATCCGTTCACAACTTCCAAAATGCATATGGAAGGAAACAGCAATACAACTTTCTTTCCTGGCTGAGGCCTGCTCACTTTACAGGCACATATTTGGGGAGAGAGCACCCTCATGTGGTAATAGAATGCTAAAAATATTCTGAGGTTTTATGTCTTGAGGAAGCACAAGAAAACAATTGCTGGTAACTATATCACCAACCCATTGGATCATTTTGTTTCTGAAGAGTTTTCAGAGGAGCCTTTTTTTTTTCTTTTAGTCCTAAAGAGGAAGGTGTTAGCTTGCAAAATTGTTACATTCCCATTGTGGATTTTCAGGTTCCCCAACTGTGGCTTCTTCTGTTGATTCAAGAAACCTGTCTCAGTGCTTCTGTTAAGTCATAATGAACAGTTGAACCAAATTAAGCTTCTGAGGTCACAGGGCTCATCAACACACAAATACAATGTCCTGTCATTAGTTTAGTGGTTTTCCAGGACCATCGGGAAAACTTAACTCTGCTTCAAAGTCATAAGTGAAATATCCAAAGTATTCTAGGGATTAGGGAAATTTTTGAATGAACACTAAATGGTTCAAAAACAATAATAAAATAACTTTTTATGAAAATGAAACTACCCCTGAATTTAAGCACAAAATCTTTTAGATATGAAACGTTGCTATAGAAGACAGATATCCGGCTCACTTTACTGCTGTGTTTGGGGAATGCTAGACTGTCTAATAAACAAAAGCAATACCACCAACCAAAAGAGTAACATTAGCTCTAGTAAACAAAAAATTTCAGTCAAGTATGATAGCTTGATTAAAATTTATTATAATGTAAGGGAATAATTTCAAATGCTTACAAAGAAATTGATAATCATTTAAAGTAAAAAGCTTGCCATTCCAGTGTCAAGATTGGCATGATTGTGTTATAAGGAAGGCAGTCTTCACATATACCTCCCTGCTCGGAGCATGCCCTGAGGTTAGTCTGATTTAACACTATCTTCTCAAAAATTACATCTTTCTTGTAAAAATGTTATTTTCCAAGGGTTTTATAAGCATTCAAATTTATTTTTTCTACTGGATATTTTCCCTGTTTAACAAATGTAACTCAACCTATAAAGGTTTTTTTTTTTTTTTGATAGTTTTACAATATAGATTTGCTTTTTTTTTTTCTTTTTTGCGGTACGCGGGCCTCTCACTGTTGTGACTTCTCCCGTTGCGGAGCACAGGCTCCAGACGCGCAGGCTCAGCGGCCATGGCTCACGGGCCTAGCCACTCCAAGGCATGTGGGATCTTCCCAGACCGGGGCATGAACCCGTGTCCCCTGCATCAGCAGGCGGACTCGCAACCACTGCGCCACCAGAGAAGCCCTAGATTTGCTTTTTATTAATACTATTTTAATGTAAGTAAAAAGCACATGCTCATTGTAAATAATATAGTAGACACATAGAAAAGAACAGTATGTCACCAACAATCTCCTCTTTCCATACTTCCTTGCAATAATTGTTTTTACCATCTTGGTCTGTTTGAATCCAGCATTTTTATACATATGAAGAGTATCTTCACAAATAATATTTTATACAGAGAAAATACATATGCATATATATATATGTTTGTATTTGTGACCACATTGTATATATAGTTTTATATCTTTTGGCCTTAGATCATAATAATTTTCTGTGTAATCAAATGTTTAATACTCTAGGAGGTGAATATATGTATTAGCATTTATTTGACCATTCCTTTATTTGGGTATGTTTCCAATGTTTTAATATTATTCATAACACTACCATCAATAGCTTTGTTCCAGAAAATTTTGGTGCATATTTAAATATTTTTAGGTTAAATTTTTGAATAATTTAAAAACTGCAGATACATGTTGGCAATTGCACTCTAGAAAAATTATATTAATTTACAGTTTTACTAACAAGAGGAGTAAAGTGTTAGTTGTAATTGTAGTGGTAACAGTGAGAGGAGTAATATGAGTAACAGTAGTGACGCTGAAGAACAACATGGAACTTATGGCAATAGATTACAGGGAAAATGTAAAAAGAGTATGGAGATAGTGTGATAAAAGTAGGGAAAGAGAATAATTTAGATAATTTACTACAGGAAACACGTCAATGTTAAATTACAAAGTCTAGAGTCATAATAGCGTTTGAGGAATATAAGCAATTTAGAAAACCCAAAGAACTATAAGAAGCAAGGCAATAAATTTAAGAGAAAAATAATGACTTGGCAGAATCTTAAAGTTTATTAGAATAGCAAAGAGCAGGATTACTTCAGTAATCATAATTAGTGCTAGAGATGACAAATCAAGAAAATCATAAGAAAGCCTAAGAAAACTATATTAGTGAAGGTAATCATAGAGAAGATACCCTAAGGATTTAAATTAGAGAAAAGATTTATTAAAGATTTGAATCCACAAGGCAAATGACTGATATCACCAAGTATCAGAATAAAAACTTGATAATGACCAGGGACAAGAAAATCTACAGAATCAACAGGTGGAGAATTTTTAACTACAAAGCATATACGTTACATAACAAAGCAAGGGAAAGAGACATTTTCAAATATACAAGGCTCAGGAATTACACAGTCCATCTGTTCTTCTAAAACATTTACTGGAAGACATAACTCAGACAAATGAGAGGATAATGGAAATTAGGAGCTATGAATGAAGCCATTATTGGGGGCCATAGAGGGTGCCATTACATTATGTTTAATGTAAAATTATGTAAAAAACAAAAAACAGGCAACGTCATATAAAAAATTTAAAAAGCAATATGGGGGCAAAAGAAAACATGAATTAAAATAGCAAATAATATTAAATATATCTATTTTAATTAAATATATCTATTATAACAAAATGTAAAAAATATGAGCTTATAAATTAAAAGAAAAAATATCTTCAGCATGAGTTAAAATATAACTTTATGCCATCCATAAGATATATACTCAAAATCATACTTAGTTTATAGTAATGTATGTAAATTTAAAGTTTATCAAGCATTTTAACTACAAGACAAATTAGACCATCAAAACTACTCACCAAAGTATGTACTACTCTCCTTGTTTTTATATACAAGAAGACTGACATTTATAAATTTTTATAATTTGAATAAATTCAGTTTTTTAACTAATGCTGGACCCCTGACCTTCTGATCACTAAAATTTGGTGTTCTTTCTCTTATATTGTATCACACATTTTTCATTTTCTAAGTTCCTAATGTATATTATGTTTAGAAAAAATTTTCATATTTTTCTTATTTTATAATTATCCGATTGCTCATTGTGGACTATCAGGAAAATATAGACTAAATGGAAATAAAATGAATGAAGCAAATACACGTTAAACTGATTAATTCAATATAACATGAACTGGGTTTTAAGATACCTCTCTTCTGATTTTACCAAGAGCTTGCTGTTCTTTAAAATAATTGCTTGATTTCTTATCTATAAAATGAGTTAATACTATTAATCACACATATCTCAAATATTTTAAAGAAGAATTAAGTAACACTTTCTAATTTGGGCATTAGCAACTACCTAGCATAAAACCTTTCTAGTAAGAATGAGAACAACTGCATTATAAATAATAATGTGATTAGTGTAGCCCAAGACTGTGGATGTATGGGAAGCAGGGATCCATATCTCTTTCATTCACCTTTGCATTGCCAACACCCCACTTAATGCTTACTCCACATTTGCTATTTGATAAACTGTTGTTGAATTAATTAATTGGTTAGCTTCTTAGTTATTCAATAAGAAAGAAACTTAAAATAACTTTCCAAGTGGAAGGGTGTTTACGCAGAATTTTCTAAAGGAAAGAGTGTTGAGAAAAACTAAATGTACTTTTAAAAATTATGTTAATATTATGAAGCATTTAACTTAGAGATAAACATGTTTGAAAACTGGAAACGATAACCAGTTATAGCTGCAATGTGTGGCTGTAGTTAGCTATCCATCTTTTCTCACAAAAAGTGACAGAGTCTGGCTAGCTGTTCACTAATTTCCCTTCTCTCCCACATATAAAGTTTAATATTCTAAGCAGCATGATTCATATTAGATTGGTTATATCTGCATCTGAACTTACATATAATTTTCAGAATTCTGAGTTATTGTACATGCAACTACTCAAAGAATAGCATTTAAACTACCAGCATAATTATCTGTATTTCTATGGCTCTAGCTTTTTGCTTTCATATATGAGTTATATAAACCATGAGGAAAAGGAGGACAGTCACACTCACAGCATTTGCAAAATATGTTCTCTAGCAGCCTGTTGATGCTGGGGGTGGTTGTAGGAGATGACTGCTGGACTTTGCTGGAGAGATTTGATTTAAAAAAAAAAAAAAAAAAAAAAAACAGGGCTTCCCTGGTGGCGTAGTGGTTGAGAGTCCGCCTGCCGATGCAGGGCACACGGGATCGTGCCCCGGTCTGGGAAGATCCCACATGCCACGGAGCAGCTGGGCCCGTGAGCCATGGCCGCTGAGCCTGGGCGTCCGGAGCCTGTGCTCTGCAACAGGAGAGGCCACAACAATGAGAGGCCCGCGTACCGCAAAAACAAAACAAAACAAAACAAACAAAAAAAGCAAATGGGAATCCCCTGGAGGTCCAGTGGTTATGACTCCGTGCTTCCTCTACAGGGGGTGTGGGTTTGATCCCTGGTTGGGGAACTGAGATCCTGCAAACCATGCGGCAGGGCCAAAAACCAACCAACCGAACACACATAATTTAATGCCATCTGAATGTGTGTCCCATAATTCTTAAGATTTTTTTACTCAGTAATTACTTCAGCTGTGTTATCATGTATCGTTCCCTCACATGCTGTCCATTCCTCCCCAGCTACAGTTCCTGTGAGTTAGACACTATCCACCTACAGCATCCTGATAAAGCTTACACAGAAGTACCCCTTCCTCCCAACCCCTATAGGCACATGTGTGCTCATGCACACACACACACACATACACACATTGTATGTGTTACTCAGTTTCTTTTTCCCCAGCTCTGAGCACTAGATCTAAGAGTCAGTCTGTTTAGAATATGCATGGAAATATTGTGAGACGAATGGCTTTTGTAAGTTATGGCAATTCTAGGATATATGCTTTTTTGTCTGCATCTGGTTCTTCCTTTATACTACCAATAACTGAAGAAAGGGAACCCTTGGTTTAGTTTATGCAAAATATCTATTTTGTACTCCTAATTCATGAGCTTTGTGATTCTAAGTCATCATTTTTCCGGTCTACAGTTTCATCATCTATGAAAGAAATGAATTAAACAAATGATCTCAAAATTCTGCTTCATTTCTAAAAAATACAAGTCTGAGAAAATCAGTAGGTTGAAACTATGAAAATGACATTTTCCAGGTCAGATTGTTGAATGTTGGGACTTCATATAACTTGTCTTGGTAATTGAATATCTTGTAGGACTGAAAATGTCATATTAATCCTTGTTTCAAGGTGACATTGCTATTAGATACCTTTAAGACTATGTCATTCCTTTGTTTTTTCAGTAGCCTGAGATTCTGAACTCAATTAGAGCAGGGACTCTGTTTCTTAATGTTTTATGCCCCAGTGTCTAGAACAGTGTCTAGCAAGTACCAGACAGAGTAAATGTTTGCTGAATGAATAGTGTTGTGACTTAAAATTATCAAATTCTACAAAATTGTAATTATTAATAATGATGATAATCAGACATGTTGAAATACTAGAGTAGATAATACCAAAGGTGAAATTTCTGACAGCTATTTTAATGGGAAGGTGACAAGTTAATCTTAGCTAAAATAATCAAAGGTGTGGCATAGCAGACAAAGATGTAAAAGCTGTGTCAGGTGAGTACAGGGCTTATACATGGTTTCATGACTTTTTCCTTTAAATTATATGTATTTTTATGATTATGTTAATATAAAATATAACACATAAAGACATGTTTCAAGAAAAAAATATGTATATTGATACCACCCAGAGAAAAGTAATAAAATTGGGCCATATATAATAGCTTCTCATGCCATGATCATTCTTCCTACATGATGAAATAGTCTTTGAAAACATTCCTTTACATTTTGCTTATTTTTTAGGTTGTACAGTGTGATTTTATTTAAGATGTGCAATGTGATGTTTTAATATATTTATACATTGTGAAATGATTACCACAATCAACTTAATACATCCATCACCTCACATAGTTACCTTTGTGTGTGTGTATGTGTGTGTGTGCATGTGTGTGTGAACACTTAGGATTTACTCTCATAGAAAATTTCAAGTATACAATAGAGTAGTTTTGACTATAATCACCATGCTATACATTAGATCCCAGAACTTATTTATCTTATAACTGGAAGTTTATACCCTTTGACCAACATCTCCCCCTTTCTCCTATCCCCCTACCCCTTGGCAACCACTGTCTACTCTCTGGTTCTATTAGTTCAATTTTTTTTAGGTGCCACGTATAAGTGAGATCATACAGTGTTTGTCTTTTTGTATCTGGCTTATTTCACTTAGCATAATGTTCTCTAGGTTCATCCATGTTGTCACAAGTGACAGGATTTCCTTCTTTGTTATGGCTGAATTATATGTATAACATTTTCTTTATCCATTCATCTGTCGATGGACACTTGGGTTGTTTCCATATTTTGTCTATTGTGACTAATGCTACAATGAACAACATGGGAATGCAGATGTTTCTTCAAGATACTGATATCACTTCCTTTGGATATACACCCAGAAGTGAGATTGCTGTGTCATACAGTAGTTCTATTTTTAATTTATTGAGGAACTTCCATACATGGTGGCTGCATCCATTTACATACCTACCAACAATGTACAAGTGTTCCCTTTTCTCCACATCCTTGTCAACACTTATCTCTTGACTTATTGGTAATAGTTTTCCTAACAGGTATGAGGTGATATCTCATTGTGGTTTTTATTTGTATTTCTCTGATGATTAGTGATGTTGACCACTGTTTCAAATGCCTGTCGACTATTTGTATGTCTTTTTTTAGAAAAAGGTCTGTGCAGGTCCTTTGTCCATTATTTAATTGGATTATTTATTGAGGTTTTTTGCTATTGAGTTGTAGAAATTTTTACATATTTTAGATTTTAGACCTTTATCAGAAGTATGGTTTGCAAGTATCATCTCCCAGTCTGTAGGTTGTCTTATATTTATGTCTCTAATTCATGTCGAGTTAATTTTTGGGAGTGGTGTAAGATATGGGTCTGATTTCATTTTTCTACAGGTGGATTTCCAGTTTTCCCACCACCATTTATTGAAGAGATTATTATTTCCCAATTGTATATTTTTTGTGCCCTTGTTAAAGATTAGTTGACCACATATGCATGGATTTATTTCTGAGCTTTCTATTCTGTTCCTTTGGTCTCTGTGTCTGTTTTTATGCCAGTACTGCACTGTTTTGACTAATATGGTTTTTGTAGTATAGTTTGAAGTCGGGAAATGTGATGCCTCCAGCTTTATTGTTTCTCAAGATTGTTTTGGCTAATTGGGGTTTTTTGTGGTTCCATATAAATTTTAGATGTTTTCCTACTTGTGTGAAAAATATTATTGGAATTTTGATAGTGATTGCATTGAATCTGTAGATTACTTTGGGTAGTATAGACATTTTTAACAATATTATATCTTCTAATCTGTTAACATGGGATTCTTTTCATTTATTTGTGTCTTCTTCAATTTCTTTCATCAATATCTTGTATTTCCAAGGGTACAAATCTTTCACTGCCTCGATAAATTTATTCCTAAGTATTTTATTCTTTTTGTTGTTATTGTAAATGGTATTATTTTCTTAATTTATTTTTCAGGTAATTTGTTGTTAGTATACAGAAACACAACTGATTTTTGTATATTGATTTTTTTATCCTGAAACTGCTGTGAATTCATTTATGAGTTCTCACAGTTTTTGTGTGTGTGTGTGTGTGTGCATGTGTGTGTGTGCGTGTGTGTAAGGAATCTTTAGGATTTTATATATAAGATTAGGATTTTGGATACAAGATTATGTCATCTTCAGACAAGGTAATTTAATGCCTTTCTTCATAGTTTGTATTTTTTAAATTTCTTTTTCTTGCCTAATTGCTCTGACTAGAATTTTTAACACAATGATGAATAAAAGCAGTGAGTGTGAGCACCCTTGTCTTGTTCCTGATCTTAGAGGGAAGAATTTCAGCTTTTCACTAAAATATGATGTTAGCTGTGAGCTTACCATATATGGACCTCATTATGTTAAGATTCATTCTTTCTTTACCTAATTTGTTGAGAGTTTTTAATCATGAAAGGATGTTGAATTTTGTTGAAAGTTTTTTCTGTGTCTATTGAGATGATCATATAATTTTTATTAGTTCTGTTAAAATGTTCACACATAAATGAAAGTAGTAAGAATAGTACAATGAACGCACATATACTCATCATCCAGATTCAGCATTTATCAAGATTTTACCTCATTTGCTTCATTTGTCTTTTTTTCCCTTCAGTGTCATATTTAAATACAAATCCCAGAATCAAGTTATTTAATCTGTGTATATGTCAGTATGTGTTTCTAAAAGTAATACATAGATTTTTATGTAGCCATAATACCAACAAACACTTTAAATAAATCTTTAAGATTGCCTAACATTCTGTACATCATTGAATGGCTCTAGTTATCTTAAAAATGTCTTTTTACAGCTGGTTTTTTTAAGGCACAATCCAAACAAGAGCCATACTCACTTTTGGTTGTTCAGGCTCTTAAATCTCCTTTAATCTATAAAAATCACCCCTCCTTTTTTATCCTGTCATTGTCTACTACAGGGCAACTAGTTTTTCTGTAGAATATTTTACATTTTGGATATGTCTGTTTATTTCCCTAGTGTCATTTAACTTTTGTTGTTTTAGTATGCCCTATAAATGGGAGTTAATGCCAGAAACTTGAGCTTCATGTTCAACGATTTAAGACTGATTTCCATACCGTAAAGCTTTCTATCAGCCTCTCATCTAATGTTTCATCTGTTGGTAATTGTTAATTGAAGTAATCATTTTATTAGAGTTGCAAAATATTGATTTTATAATCATATAATTTAGCCAACATATATTAGCTAGAATTCTTTGGTTAAAACTCTCTATCCTCGGGGCTTCCCTGGTGGCGCAGTGGTTGAGAGTCCGCCTGCCGATGCAGGGGACGTGGGTTCGTGCCCCAGTCCGGGAAGATCCCACATGCCGCGGAGCGGCTGGGCCCGTGAGACATGGCCGCTGAGCCTGCGCGTCCGGAGCCTGTGCTCCGCAACGGGAGAGGCCACAACAGTGAGAGGCCCGCGTACCGCAAAAAACAAACAAACAAACAAACAAAAAAAACTTTCTATCTTCTACGAGGAGTTATCAGTTACCTTGGCACAGTGTTTGTAAAAGTGAAGATGAGTTAAATATTTAATGATTTCATTTTATTTGTCATTTTTCAGAGTAAGGAGTCAGAACCTTAGATATCTTATTCCCGTTATCCTATAATATTCTAAGTTGATTTCAGAATACTACTACTACTACTAATATTTACAATCAGACTAGAGGATAAACTTTAAGATTTTTTTTACAGGTCCATTTTTGCTTAGGACCTGTATTCCTCTAGGCAAAATACAGTCAAAATACTATGCTATAAAGTCACTTGAAATAATTCCTCCTTCTGATATATGATTAAATTTGTTTATTTCCATTAAAGAAGTTTAGGTATTTTTTTTCTTTTTATGTAATTATATTTTTGAAAATGTAAAATACTTAGGTTTCCAATGTTAAAACTATGAAGCAAGTTATATTTGGAGAAGTCTCATTTTCTATTCCTGTCTCTGATAACTTGTTCCCTCTCTCTCCCTAGAATAACCATCATAATCAGTTTTGGTTTATCTTTTCAGTATATTCAAATATATATAAATTTTGTATATCCTCTTCCTTTTCACAAAGAAGTGAGCATTCAATTCATGTTATTTTACAGTTTGCTTTTTTCACTTAACTATATATCCTGATAATCACTCCATTTGCAGTGTATAGCAGTGGTTCTTAACTGGGGGGAAGCCACCTCCCCCCAAAGGACATTGGGCAATGTCTGAGACATTTGGGGGTGTTACAACTTGAGTGGGGGAGTCATTATTGTCATCTGGTACATACAGGCCAGGGATGATGCTGAACATCCTACAATGCACTGGAAAGCCATCAAAACAAAGAATTATCTGGTCCCAAATGTCAACAGTGCCAAGACTGAGAAATCATGGTGAATGGTGACCTGCTTTTTAGTGTCTTTATCTGCTAATTCAAAACATTTGTGTCACCTTAAAGTCTCTATTAATTAATGTTTCCCTTGATTATGGGTCACAATTTCTTGCTTATTTATGTGTCTAGGAATTTTTAAAAGTATATTCTGAACAGTGTGGATATTATGTTACAGTGAATCTGGAATATGTTCTCTTCCTTTAGGTGTTCAGTTTTCTTCTGGCAGTTGTATCAGTTACTGCCTGACTATTGATTCTGTCAAGGTTGGGTTAAGACTGTGTTAGAATTTATCTATATAATATTCTTTAGTTCTATTACATGACCCTGTATCTAATTTGTAATCCTTACTTCTGAGTTTTAACTTTTTCTGGATCTCAACTGAAATTTCTTGGTGAGACATCTCCACTCTGCCTGAGTTCCAATATCTTCCAGCATTTCACATGCTCTGATATCTCTCTACAGCTTTCTACATCACAGTTAGGATGACCAGATTCATCCTGGTTTTCCCAGGACTATTCCAGTTTTAAAACCCGAAATCCCCATGTGCTAGGAACTCCCTCAGTCCCAGGAAAACTGGTATGGTTAGTTACTCTGTTCCCAGGGACTACTCTCTGCTAGAACTCACAGAGATTGTACGATACCTGTACAGTCCAGCTCTCAGCCAAGGACATATGTGGACACCCAGTGCAGATTTCTGGACGCTTCCTCTGTGCAGCTCCCTCCCTTCTGATATTCTACAATAAAAATTCTAGAAACCCCAACAACCCTGAACTCAGTAAATTAGAGCTACAAATTTTCCAAGACCAGGCTAAAGACTTGAAGTGACAAATGCAAGAATCACCACAAAGCTAAAATGGGAAAAACATGAAAAAGAAGAAACAAACAAAAGAAAAATTCTCTAGGCACATTATAGTAAAACTATTGCAAGCCAAAGGAAAAAAAAAAGAAAAATTTCCCTCTTAGATTCCATGTTTGTCTTTTAGCTGAAATGTTTATAGATTATATATGTTTAATGTAATTCTTGATTTAATTCTACCATCTAGGTATTTGTTTTCTCTTTTTCCCCATATGCTCCTTTTTGTTTTTTTCTCTGTTAACTTTGGATTAATCAACTACTTTTTATTCCATTTTCCCCTATATCAGCATTTTATCTATGCCATCTTTTATTATTTTCTTAGTGGTTATATTGGATACTAAAAATAGTAACCTTACCTTATTTCAGTCTACCTTAAATCAGGACATTTACTACTTCCCAAACAATGTTAAACCGTATAAGAGTTTAACTGCCTTTACCCACTTCTAACATATTGTGCTATTGACATCTATTTAGTTTTATACATGTTATAAATTCCAGAAGACTTTTACTTTTGTTTCAAATAATTATATTGTTTAAGCAATTTATTTTGATTTATTCCCTATATAGTAGCATTTCTTATACTCTTAACTCCTTCCTACAGTTTCATGCTTCCATCTGGGATAATTTTCTATAGCCTGAAGAACTCCTATCAATATTTCCTACAGTTTAAGCCTGCTGGTGATATGGTGTGTTTGTGTGTGTGTGTGTGTGTGAAAACATCTTTATTTGGCCTTCTGTTTTAAAGAATATTTTTATTCAATATAATCTTCTAGGTTGGCAAGATATTTCTTTTTTTAAACTTAAAACATATTCCATTTTCTTCTGACTTCCATAGTGACTGTTGAAAATTCATCTCATAATTGATATTTATCCCTAGGTAATAACTTTTATATTCCCTGGTTGCTTTAACATTTTCCCTCTAATATTTAGCAGTTTAATCCTTATGTGCCTATGTGATTTGTTTGTATTTATCCTGCTTGGGGTTTTTCTGAATTTTTAATCAAAATTAAATCAAAATTCTTTTTGTGCATTGTTGGATTCTACTTACTAATATTTTGTTGAAGATTGTTATATCTATATTAATGGCTGATACCTATCTGTAGTTTTCCTTTCTTGTAATGTCTTATCTGGTTTTGACATTATGGTAATGCTGGCCTCACACGATGAATTGGAAGTGTTCCCTCTGCTCCCATTTTCTGAAAAAGAGTGTAAAGAATTGGTATCATTTCTTTCTTAAAGTAACCATACCAAACGAAAGAAACCATATGGATCTGGTGCTTTCTATTTTGGAAGGTTGTTAATTATGGATCCAATTTAAAAATATAGATATAGACCTATTTACATGATCTATTTATCCTTGTATGAATTTTGGTAGATTATGTCTTTCAAAGAATTGGTTCATTTCATCTAAGTTATCAGATTTGTAGAAATAGTGTAGTTCATAATATTCCTGTGTTGTCATTTTAATGTTCATGGATCAGTAGTGATGGCTTCTCTTTGAATTCTGCTATTAGTGATTTGTGCCTTCTCTGTTTCCTTTGGTTAGCCTGGCTAGAGTTTTATCAATTTTATTGAACTTTCCAGCAAACTAGCTTTTAAAATGAAAAACAAAAATTCTGTATTCTCTTTTTTAATTTCATTGATTTCTACACTAATTTTTATTATTTCCTTTCTTTTTCTACCTTCATCTTTCTAATGTTCTTATTTCTCTAGTTTCCTAAGGTGGCAGTTTAGATTATTGATTTTATGTCTTTCTTTTTCTAAAAAATGTATTCAATGCTATATATTTCTTTTAAGCACTGTATTTGCTGCATCCCACAAATTTTGATAAGATGTATTTTCATTTAGTTCAAAATATTTTTAATATTCTCTTAAGGCTTTTTCTTATCCAGTGTGTTATTTAGAAGTGTGTTGTGTAATCTCTAAGTATTTTGTGATTTTCCAGCTTTCTTTATGTAATTGATTTCTAGTTTAATTCCATTTTGGTCTGAGAGCATACATGGTATGATCCCTCCTTTTTAACTTGTTCAGATGTGTTTTATGACTGAGAATGTGGTCTGTCTTGGTGAATGTTTCATGTGACTGTCGACTGAGAAAAAATGCACAACCTAAAATTTGAGAGTTATATTTTTATTCAGAAGATATTCTGAGGACTTCAAGCCTGGGACACAGTATCTCAGATAATGCTGAGAAACTGTCCCAAAGAGGCAAGGGGTGGGGCAGGATATAGAGGAGTTCTTGCAACCAACAAAAGACCAGGTAGTCGGAACATCAAAAGATTACTGTTAAGAAAAGAAAACCAGATATCTCCAATTGAAGAATTTAGCACTTTTCTGTGTATGGGAAGATGTAAGAGTCTGGGATCACTGAAATCATTCCTTTGATATGCACCTCAGCTATCTAGGGCCAGTATCTTGTGTTTTCTCATCCCAAGTCTCCTCAGGGTGCACTGTTGGAGTGGCTGCAGAAATTGACTGGTAGATGGTGGGCATTCTTTTTTTCCATCCTGAGTGCCCTTGTGGCTCGCCATAGGGGCAGCTGTAATGTGGTGACTTGATGGCTGCAACATCCTTTGTTTACTGATATGGCAGATAATATTTTAGTGACCTTGAGGAGAATGTATATTTTCCTGTTGCTTGATGAAATAGTCTATATATGTTAATTAAGCCCAACTGATGGATGGTACTGCCCAGTTAAGCTATACGTTTACTCCTGGTCTAGTTGTAGTACCCATCAATTCCTGGTAAAGATGGATTGTGAAGTCTCCACTATAATAATGTATTTATATATTCTCCTAGCAGTTCTATCATTTTTTTGCCTCATCTATTTTGGTGCTCTGTTGTTAAGTGCATACTCATTAAGGATATGTCTGTTTGGAGAAATGACCCCGCCCCCTTTCATGAGATAATGCCCCTCTTTATCCTTGATAATTTTCCTTGTTTTAAAGTCTTCTTTGTCTGAGATTAATATAGCCACCACAGCTTTTCTTTTTGATTAGTGTTAGCATGATATATCTCTCTCCATCCCTTTACTTTTATTCTATGTCTTTATATTTATACTGAGTTTCTTATAAAAAACATATAGTTGGATCATACTTTTTTAGCCACTCCATCAGTCTCTGTATTTTAATTGGTGTATTTAGACTATTCACACTTAACATGATTATTGGTACAGTTGGATTAGTATAACTGTTTTCTATGCATTGTACTTGTTCTTTGTTTCTTCCTTTTTCTATTTTCTGTGATTTTAATTAAGCAATTTTATATGATTCCATTTTCTCTACTCTTTTAAGGTTACTTATACTTTAATTTTTCTTTTTAGTAATTGCCATAGATTTTGTAGGATGCATTTATTTTATTTTATTCTTTTTGAGGTATAGTTGATTTACAATATTGTATTAGTTTCAGTCATACAACATAGTGATTTAAAATTTTTATAGATTATACTCCATTTAAAGTTAGTATAAAATACTGGTTATATTCTCTGTGTGTGGAATACTTTTAAAATAAATTTATGTCCACTTTCAAATAACATTTTACCCCTTTACAAATAATATTTTACCCTTTCACTGATAGTAGGAATAACTTAGATATTCCCTTTCCTTCTTATTCCTTATAATATTGCTGTTATTTATTTCACTTATCCATAAGCTATAACCAAAATAAAATTTATTATTATTCAAATGACAAATTATTATTATTTTTTAATATTTTAAATAATTATTAAATAATTATTAATACATAACAGTTATCTGCTCAAGCAGTTAAAAATAAGGAAATTAAAAAGTTAAATCTTACTTTCATTTATTCATTTTCTAACTTTTTTTTTTGCTTTATAACTAATTTAATCAGTTATACATATACATATGTTCCCATATCCCCTCCCTTTTGCGTCTCCCTCCCACCCTCCGTATCCCACCCCTCCAGGCGGTCACAAAGCACCGAGATGATCTCCCTGTGCTACGCGGCTGCTTCCCACTAGCTATCTACCTTACGTTTGGTAGTGTATATATGTCCATGCCTCTCTTTCACTTTGTCACAGCTTACCCTTCCCCCTCCCCATATCCTCAAGTCCATTCTCTAGTAGGTCTGTGTCTTTATTCCTGTCTTACCCCTATGTTCTTCATGACATTTTTTTTTCTTAAATTCCATATATATGTGTCAGCATACAGTATTTGTCTTTCTCTTTCTGACTTACTTCACTCTGTATGACAGGCTCTAGGTCCATCCACCTCATTACAAATAGCTCAATTTCGTTTCTTTTTATGGCTGAGTAATATTCCATTGTATATATGTGCCACATCTTCTTTACCCATTCATCCGATGATGGACACTTAGGTTGTTTCCATCTCCGGGCTATTGTAAATAGGGCTGCTATGAACATTTTGGTACATGTCTCTTTTTGAATTATGGTTTTCTCAGGGTATATGCCTAGTAGTGGGATTGCTGGGTCATATGGTAGTTCTATTTGTAGTTTTTTAAGGAACCTCCATACCGTTCTCCATAGTGGCTGTACCAATTCACATTCCCACCAGCAGTGCAAGAGTGTTCCCTTTTCTCCACACCCTCTCCAGGATTTATTGTTTCTAGATTTCTTGATGATGGCCATTCTGACTGGTGTGAGATGATATCTCATTGTAGTTTTGATTTGCATTTCTCTAATGAGTAAAGATGTTGAGCATCCTTTCATGTGTTTGTTGGCAGTCTGTATATCTTCTGTGGAGAAATGTCTATTTAGGTCTTCTGCCCATTTTTGGATTGGGTTGTTTGTTTTTTTGTAATTGAGCTGCATGAGCTGCTTATAAATTTTGGAGATTAATCCTTTGTCAGTTGCTTCATTTTCAAATATTTTCTCCCATTCTGAGGGTTGTCTTTTGGTCTTCTTTATGGTTTCCTTTGCTGCACAAAAGCTTTTAAGTTTCATTAGGTCCCATGTGTTTATTTTTGTCTTTATTTCCATTTCTCTAGGAGGTGGGTCAAAAAGGATCTTGCTGTGATTTATGTCATAGAGTGTTCTGCCTATGTTTTCCTCTAAGAGTTTGATAGTGTCTGGCCTTACATTTAGGTCTTTAATCCATTCTGAGCTTATTTTTGTGTATGGTGTTAGGGAGTGATCTAATCTCATACTTTTACATGTCCCTATCCAGTTTTCCCAGCACCACTTATTGAAGAGACTGTCCATTCTCCACTGTACATTCCTGCCTCCTTTATCAAAGATAAGGTGACCATATGTCCATGGGTTTATCTCTGGGCTTTCTATCCTGTTCCACTGATCTATCTTTCTGTTTTTGTGCCAGTACCATACTGCCTTGATTACTGTAGCTTTGTAGTATAGTCTGAAGTCAGGGACCCTGATTCCTCCAGCTCCATTTTTCGTTCTCAAGATTGCTTTGGCTATTCTGGGTCTTTTGTGTTTCCATACAAATTGTGAAATTTTTTGTTCTGGTTCTGTGAAAAATGCCAGTGGTAGTTTGATAGGGATTGCATTGAATCTGTAGATTGCTTTGGGTAGTAGAGTCATTTTCACAATGTTGATTCTTCCAATCCAAGAACATGGTACATCTCTCCATCTATTTGTATCATCTTTAATTTCTTTCATCAGTGTCTTATAATTTTCTGCATACAGGTCTTTTGTCTCCTTAGGTAGGTTTATTCCTAGATATTTTATTCTTTTTGTTGCAGTGGTAAATGGGAGTGTTTCCTTGATTTCACTTTCAGATTTTTCATCATTAGTATATAGGAATGCCAGAGATTTCTGTGCATTAATTTTGTATACTGCTACTTTACCAAATTCATTGATTAGCTCTAGTAGTTTTCTGGTAGCATCTTTAGGATTCTCTATGTATAGTATCATGTAATCTGCAACTTTACCAAATTCATTGATTAGCTCTAGTAGTTTTCTGGTAGCATCTTTAGGATTCTCTATGTATAGTATCATGTCATCTGCAAACAGTGACAGCTTTACTTCTTCTTTTCCAATTTGGATTCCTTTTATTTCCTTTTCTTCTCTGATTGCTGTGGCTAAAACTTCGAAAACTATGTTGAATAAGAGTGGTGAGAGTGGGCAACCTTGTCTTCTTCGTGATCTTAGTGGAAACGGTTTCAGGTTTCCACCATTGAGGACGATGTTGGCTGTGGGTTTGTCATATATGGCCTTTATTATGTTGAGGAAAGTTCCCTCTATGCCTACTTTCTGCAGGGTTTTTATCATAAATGGGTGTTGAATTTTGTCAAAAGCTTTCTCTGCATCTATTGAGATGATCATATGGTTTTTCTCCTTCAATTTGTTAATATGGTGTATCACATTGATTGATTTGCATATATTGAAGAATCCTTGCATTCCTGGAATAAACCCCACTTGATCATGGTGTATGATCCTTTTAATGTGCTTTTGGATTCTGTTTGCTAGTATTTTGTTGAGGATTTTTGCATCTATGTTCATCAGTGATATTGGCCTGTAGTTTTCTTTCTTTGTGACATCCTTGCCTGGTTTTGGTATCAAGGTGATGGTGGCCTCATAGAATGAGTTTGGGAGTGTTCCTCCCTCTGCTATATTTTGGAAGAGTTTGAGAAGGATAGGTGTTAGCTCTTCTCTAAATGTTTGATAGAATTCGGCTGTGAAGCCATCTGGTCCTGGGCTTTTGTTTGTTGGAAGATTTTTTATCACAGTTTCAATTTCAGTGCTTGTGATTGGTCTGTTCATATTTTCTATTTCTTCCTGAGTCAGTCTTGGCAGGTTGTGCATTTCTAAGAAGTTGTCCATTTCTTCCAGGTTGTCCATTTTATTGCCATAGAGTTGCTTGTAGTAATCTCTCATGATCTTTTGTATTTCTGCAGTGTCAGTTGTTACTTCTCCTTTTTCATTTCTATTTCTATTGATTTGAGTCTTCTCCCTTTTTTTCTTGATGAGTCTGGCTAATGGTTTATCAATTTTGTTTATCTTCTCAAAGAACCAGCTTTTAGTTTTATTGATCTTTGCTATCGTGTCCTTCATTTCTTTTTCATTTATTTCTGATCTGATTTTTATGATTTCTTTCCTTCTGCTAACTTTGGGATGTTTTTGTTCTTCTTTCTCTAATTGCTTTAGGTGCAAGGTTAGGTTGTTTACTCGAGATGTTTCCTGTTTCTTAAGGTGGGATTGTATTGCTATAAACTTCCCTCTTAGAACTGCTTTTGCTGCATCCCATAGGTTTTGGGTCGTCGTGTCTCCATTGTCATTTGTTTCTAGGTATTTTTTAATTTCCTCTTTGATTTCTTCAGTGATCTCTTGGTTATTAAGTAGTGTATTGTTTAGCCTCCATGTGTTTGTATTTTTTACAGCTCTTTTCCTGTAATTGATATCTAGTCTCATAGCATTGTGGTTGGAAAAGATACTTGATACAATTTCAATTTTCTTAAATTTACCAAGGCTTGATTTGTGACCCAAGATATGATCTATCCTTGAGAATGTTCCATGAGCACTTCAGAAAAATGTGTATTCTGTTGTTTTTGGATGGAATGTCTTATAAATATCAATTAAGTCCATCTTGTTTAATGTATCATTTAAAGCTTGTGTTTCCTTATTTATTTTCATTTTGGATGATCTGTCCATTGGTGAAAGTGGGGTGTTAAAGTCCCATACTATGATTGTGTTACTGTCGATTTCTCCTTTTATGGCTGTTAGTATATGCCTTATGTATTGAGGTGCTCCTATGTTGGGTGCATAAATATTTACAATTGTTATATCCTCTTCTTGGATCGATCCCTTGATCATTATGTAGTGTCCTTCTTTGTCTCTTCTAGTAGTCTTTATTTTAAAGTCTATTTTGTCTGATATGAGAATTGCTACTCCAGCTTTCTTTTGATTTCCATTTGCATGGAATATCTTTTTCCATCCCCTTACTTTCAGTCTGTATGTGTCTCTAGGTCTGAAGTGGGTCTGTTGTAGACAGCATATATATGGGTCTTGTTTTTGTATCCATTCAGCCAATCTGTGTCTTTTGGTGGGAGCATTTAGTCCATTTACATTTAAGGTAATTATCAGTATGTATGTTCCTATTCCCATTTTCTTAATTGTTTTGGGTTCGTTATTGTAGGTCTTTTCCTTCTGTTGTGTTTCTTGCCTAGAGAAGTTCCTTTAGCATTTGTTGTAAAGCTGGTTTGGTGGTGCTGAACTCTCTCAGCTTTTGCTTGTCTGTAAACGTTTTAATTTCTCCATCAAATCTGAATGAGATCCTTGCTGGGTAGAGTAATCTTGGTTGCAGGTTTTTCTCCTTCATCACTTTAATTATGTCCTGCCACTCCCTTCTGGCTTGTAGAGTTTCTGCTGAGAGATCAGCTGTTAACCTGATGGGGATTCCCTTGTGTGTTATTTGTTGTTTTTCCCTTGCTGCTTTTAGTATGATTTCTTTGTGTTTACTTTTTGACAGTTTGATTACTATGTGTCTTGGCGTATTTCTCCTTGGATTTTTTCTGTATGGGACTCTCTGTGCCTCCTGGACTTGATTAACTATTTCCTTTCCCATATTAGGGAAGTTTTCAACTATAATCTCTTCAAATATTTTCTCAGTCCCTTTCTTTTCTCTTCTTCTTCTGGAACCCCTATAATTCGAATGTTGGTGTGTTTAATGTTGTCCCAGAGGTCTCTGAGACTGTCTTCTGTTCTTTTCATTCTTTTTTCTTTATTTTGCTCTGCAGCAGTTATTTCCACCATTTTATCTTCCAACTCACTTATCCGTTTTTCTGCCTCTGTTATTCTGCTATTGATCCCATCTAGAGTATTTTTTATTTCATTTATTGTGTTTTTAATCGATGCTTGATTCATCTTTAGCTCTTCTAGGTCCTTGTTAACTGTTTCTTGCATTTTGTCTATTCTATTTCCAAGACTTTGGATCTTGGAAATAGAATCTTGGATCAGCTTTACTATCATTATTCTGAATTCTTTTTCAGGTAGACTCCCTCTTACCTCTTCATTTGTTAGGTCTGGTGGGTTTTTATCTTGCTCCTCCTGCTGTGTGTTTTTCTGTCTTCTCATTTTGCTTATGTTACTGTGTTTGGGGTCTCCTTTTTGCAGGCTGCAGGTTCGTAGTTCCCGTTGTTTTTGGTGTCTGTCCCCAGTGGCTAAGGTTGATTTAGTGGGTTGTGTAGGCTTCCTGATGGAGGGGACTAGTGCCTGTGTTCTGGTGGATGAGGCTGGATCTTGTCTTTCTGGTTGGCAGGTCCACATCTGGTGGTGTGTTTTGGGGTGTCTGTGGACTTTTTATGATTTTAGGCAGCCTCTTTGCTAATGGGTGGCGTTGTGTTCCTGTCTTTCTAGTTGTTTGACATAGGGTGTCCAGCACTGTAGCTTGCTGGTCGTTGAGTGAAGCTGGGTGCTGGTGTTGAGATGGAGATCTCTGGAAGATTTTCGCCATTTCATATTATGTGGAGTTGGGAGGTCTCTTGTGGACCAGTGTCCTGAAGTTGGCTCTCCCACCTCAGAGGCACAGCACTGACTCCTGGCTCCTCAATTTGGGATGATTTGTTGTCTATTCATGTATTCCACAGATGCAGGGTACATCAAGTTGAGTGTGGAGCTTTAATCCACTGCTTCTGAGGCTGCTGGGAGAGGTTTCCCTTTCTCTTCTTTGTTCTCACAGCTCCTGGGTCTCAGCTTTGGATTTGGCCCCGCCTCTGCGTGTAGGTCGCAGGAGGGCGTCTGTTCTTCGCTCAGACAGGACAGGGTTAAAGGAGCAGCCTCTTCGGGGACTCTGGCTCACTCAGGCCGGGTGGGAGGGAAGGGCACGGAGTGTGGGGCGAGCCTGCAGCGGCAGAGGCCGGCGTGACGTTGCACCAGCCCGAGGCGCGCTGTGCGTTCTCCCAGGGAAGCCGCCCCTGTATCCCGGGACCCCGGCAGTGGCGGGCTGCACAGGCTCCCGGAAGGGCGGTGTGGACAGTGACCTGCGCTCGCACACAGGCTTCTTGGCGGCGGCATCAGCAGCCCCAGCGTCCCACGCCCGTCCCTGGGCTCCGCGCTTTCAGCCGCGACTCGCGCCCGTCTGTGGAGCTCCTTTAAGCAGCGCTCTTAATCCCATCTCCTCGCACACCAGGAAACCAAGAGGGAAGAAAAAGTCTCTTGCCTCTTCGGCAGCTCCAGAGTTTTCCCGGACTCCCTCCCGGCTAGCTGTGGCACATTAGCCCCCTTCAGGCTGAGTTCTCACCGCCGGCCCCAGTCCTCTCCCTGCGCTCTGACCGAAGCCCGAGCCTCAGCTTCCAGCACCGCCCGCCCCGGCGGGCGAGCAGACAAGCCTCTCGGGCTGGTGAGTGCCGCTCAGCACCGATCCTTTGTGCGGGAATCTCTCCGCTTTGCCCTACCCAGGTATGTGGGGAGTTTCTTGCCTTTTGGGAGGTCTGGGGTCTTCTGCCAGCGTTCAGTAGGTGTTCTGTAGGAGTTGTTCCACGTGTAGCTGTATTTCTGGTGTATCCGTGGGGAGGAAGGTGATCTCCGCGTCTTACTCTTCCGCCATCTTCCCCGGAAGTCTTCAACTTTTTTTTTTTAGATCCAAGTTTCTGAACTTTATCATTTTCCTTCTCTTTGAATGACTTCTTGCTGTTCTCTGACCTTCCTAGGTTTGTTCTTAGTCATAATTTTGCAAAATTCATAGCCATTATTTGTTCAAAAATTTCTTCTGCTCATTTCTCTTTATTCTTCTTCCGGTGTTCCAAATTCTTTAGAAATTACCTCTTCTTTTTACTTCCACCCCATCACTACTTTCTTTTTAATCTAGAATCTAAAAATTCTTCTCTTTATACTTTTTTAAAGATAATCAGCATATTTTTTCTAGACAATTAAAGTATTTCTATTTAGGTTTTATCATATTAAATCTTTCTTTGCTATTTGCATTGCTAATCACACTATCTTCTTTGATATCCTTTATTTCTGTGGTTTCTAATGTTTTGAATATTTTCCTAGTAATAGTCTAGCCTTTGTTTTCTCTAGTTTATCTCATCCAGTTTGGAGAGACCATTCTGAGAAACAGTGCTTCTCTAAACATTGTCTCTTTTTTATCAAGCCAAACTCTTCAATTTGTCTGTCTTGTCTGTCTGATTCCACCTTAACTATTGAAACTCATCTTTCCTGAGTCCTTAATTCTGAACTGCTTTGAGAATGATTTTTGTTCCTCACTACAGAGTGTCTCCTTTTAACCCCAGTGTATCTCTTTATGCTTTTTTCTTCACCTAGATGCTCTACCCTGCTTTTTCCTGGAATGCTTCCACTTGCCTTGCCTTTCATCACTGTCAATTCGAATCTACATTTCCTTCCAATGTAGGACTCATTACAAATAAAGACAACTCT
Organism: Hyperoodon ampullatus; assembly: GCF_949752795.1. Lineage (NCBI taxonomy): Eukaryota > Metazoa > Chordata > Mammalia > Artiodactyla > Ziphiidae > Hyperoodon > Hyperoodon ampullatus. Next base: position 64,141,243 of record NC_136921.1, on the reverse strand, counting down.
CTTCCCCCTTCAGATATTTTTTTCCACTTATGTAACAATACAGTCTCTATTGAGAGCGTTATTTAACTAGAATGGTTTTAGGTGTATATGTCTTCTTTTCTATATTTAAAGCACTTGAATGATATAGATGGTATCTTGTTCTTTATTGTGGTGCCACTACTTCAGAGCTTCTTTGGCAGACCCATAGCATATACTAACTGAATACTTTTGTTGGAATTTCTCAAGTCATATAAAATACATTAAATGTACTTTACTCATCTAAAGATAAAGAAGATAGTTTTAAAATCTCAAAATTTTAAGCCACCAACAAGCTTCGTGGAAATACTGGCTATCGGGCCTTAATGGCTACCTAATTCTCTTAATGTTAAAGGTTGGCTCAAGGAAGAGTCTGAAGCCCCCTTAAACAGTGGGTTGTTGATACTTTTAATCCTAGAATAAAGATAAAAGCTTGCCACGGGAGGGAGAAGCTGAAAAGGTAAGGGAGTATCAGGCTATTAGGACTTTGTGCTTCCCTTTTTATTTCTGCCCTCATCCCTATGTTTCTGTTCTGAGGCTGTCTTTTAAACCCTTATCCTTGCCCACCCAAACTACCTTCCTCTACCGGTATTCATAGGTGTAACTACATATCCCCACAGAGGAATGGGAGACCAGGCTGATGAAACACACATGATGTTGCAAATGCAGAGTAAAGATCACTTTTGACTAAGGAGGGTGAAAGTAGGAGATTGTGATTTATCTTTTCCCTATCACTACTCTACTTAGCACCACCTCATATACATCTTGGTAAACCTGAGGAAAGCAAGGGAAAAAACATGACCACGTAAACGTTACACATTCCAGTCTTCAATTCTGTTTTTTGGAACTCTGTTACCTTTTGCTAAGCTCAATATGCAAATGCAAAACCTCTCTATAAAATAAATAGTGAACATCTAAGTCTATAGGATAAGGCACAGTACAGTCTGATTTAAAGATACTAGGAGCAAATATTGAATACCAAACCTACTTAAAATTTTATGTTGGAGATTTACAAAGCTTAATAAATCATCACAAAGTTCCTTCCAGCTAAAAATTGCATACAGATAAAATGACAAGGATTGTGGAGGTGATGATGATAATCATTAATTGATCAAGCTGATTTTTAATTTAACTTAGTCATAGCTCTGTGTGCCATCTCAGCTAGAGATAAAATTATCACCTCTTGTAGTCTTGAACTAGCTTGCTAAACAGTAAAGATGCATGGTATAAAAATTAGCAATGGTACTCATTTCCCAGGTCTGTCATAACCAAGTTCCACAAACTGAGTGAGGTTTAAAATGCTGATTCAGCTTTGGAATTAGAAGAAAGTGGAATAGTAATTTAAAGAACAGTAAGATACTGGAGAAATAGACAAGTACTGTGAAGCTTATTTGAACCTTCTTTACTTTATTCAACTATAGCTAATAGGAAAAAAGGCATTCAAACTTTTAGATACTTTCTCACTTAATGTGCCTTTATTAATATATTTGTTTGCTTGATGGTGTATGAAGCAATACTGCTTTCTTTAACATGGTAATGAATTGTACTTTGAAGTTTTCAAACGTACTTGGGAATATTCATAAAAAAGAAACACAGGGCTTCCCTGGTGGCGCAGTGGTTGAGAGTCCACCTGCCGATGCAGGGGACGCAGGTTCGTGCCCCGGTCCATGAGGATCCCACATGCCGCGAAGCAGCTAGGCCTGTGAGTCATGGCCACTGAGCCTGCGCGTCCGGAGCCTGTGCTCCGCAATGGGAGAGGCCACAACAGTGAGAGGCCCGCGTACCACACACACACAAAAAAAACCCAAAAAAACTAGAATCCATGTTTATATATCATTCTTATTAACTATGAAAGTTTCTTACACTAATATAGCTTCTTATTTGAGAGCTTATTTACTAGTAGTTATGATGAAACAAAGTATTAATATGTGTTTACAGTATGTAATATAAATTATTTTATGTATATCAATCTGATATTCCTGGCATTTATAAACTTCTTGGAGAAAGGGGCCTTATCATTCACATCCTTGGAAATCTCTCAGTGACACAACACAATGTTGAGAGTAAAATTTATGCTCAGGAAAAGCAACAACTTGTCTTCACTTATTTTTAATTACCATTAAAATCTCATTTAACTTATTTGCTTGGAAAGAAAACTAAATAGTAAAATATTTACTGACACTTAAGACATAACATGAGAAATGACTGACAACCCAGCGTGGTCTCAGTCCCATCTTATTATTTCTTTTCTTTATCAGATGAGAATAGAACAGGGAATAAGTAATTATGTTCATTTTTATTGCTTAACTGATTCAACACACTGTTTCTAGAAGGCTGTATTTTAACATTTAGGCTTTGAGACAAATAAAATGTCTTTGTCTAACTGTTTCTGAGAGGACAGTCTATCAATATTTAATTTGACCAGCCAGAGAAAGCATTCACATAGTGTAAAACAATTTATGAGATTGGCTCAGTCTTGGATTTCCTTATTACATGTAGTTAAAATTTATCAACAAGAACATTATGGATGCATGTTTGTTACTGTAATAATTCTAATTAACTTTTGGTAATTGCTGAGAATCTGCAAGTGACTAACTATTTCTATTTTTCATTGTTATAGTTCCCTATAAGCCTATGAGAAATGAAACAATGCGGGCCAACTAAGTTTTCTTTCTCATTGGAGAATATAAAAATTACCAATAAATATTCTATATATAAATATTTGAAAAGAACCAAAAGTTCCAGTACAGTAATATGAAAATATGGGAATCCTTTAAAATATTACATACACATATACATATATAAATACAAATGTGTGTGTGTGATTTTTTTTAAAGAACTTATTATCACTAATTACTGAGATGTGTGACTCCAAGAATTGCATTTCCACTGATAATAAGTCTCCTATCTTTGGTACTTAATTTATATCAGTCTTGCTATAATGGGCATGGATTGTGAAGATGCATACACAAAACTGAGCTACACAAATGACTCAAATTAATTCTGACTTAAGTCAGTCTCACAGAACAACATGGTATTGCTCATTCTCCAATTATTCATGTCACAAAGCCGAGATTACAGTTAGTTTCTAGTAATAGACTGACAAGTTTTGGAAAGATATATTTTTTAGAGATGACATCTATGAGCCCTTTACCACATTTAATGATATCGAGTATATAATAGTAAAGAAAAAAAAAGCAGCAAGAGATTATCTGTGTGAATCAACTAAGAGAAAAAAATTTAGTTGTCATAGAACCATGAGTTATAGTAAATTATTAATTTAAAATAAAAACCATACTATTTTACATATTATTTGACTTTTTAGATACTTTATCAATTTGTTAAACAAACAAAAAAACAGTGTATGTATGTTAAAGAACTACTACCCTGCCTTATTCTTCAATGTAGAAAAGTAATTTATTTTTATTCATTTATTTTTTTAGTGTTAGAAAGAGATACTTTATCTTCATTTTTTCTGAAATGAGGGTAGGAACAAAAGAAAACAAAAAAATTAATAATCCTTGTTTGAAAATCAAGAGGAATACAAGTAACAGAATGAATCCAGTCAACATTCTGGAATGGAGGTATGTTATATTATGAAGGAGTATTTCATCCATTAACCCAACTATAATGGTATCTACATACAAAAAGGTGAAAGAGACAAATGTCATTAGTTTGAAATATTTGAGTAAATTATAAACCATGTAAACAGTTCATATTGATTGAAACTCCAGGAAAGGCGCATATATGAGAAGACTATTTTCTTAAAAATTCTGGTGAAAGGGATTACTTAAATCTAGAATTAGATGTTTTTAAACCTAACAAAATGTTACAAAACCAAAATGTCTTATAAAACTATGAGGAGAAAAGAAAATCTGAGAAGTGTATAAGGAAGATACAAAAATTAACCCCAGCAAGATCAGAAAAGAGAATGCTAAATTTTCTTTCTTTGCTAAAAATAACTGTCATGAAATTAAATAAAGAACTATGATCTTGAGCTGTATAATAGTTTTGATTTCCTAAGTTGGGAAATACACAATTAAAATCGTTTTCCAGTTTATGTATACCAAGTATCATTTCTCCACTGTGCCTCCTAAAATACTGAAACTCCTCATTTAGATAATCCAAATTCTGTCAGTTTTTACAGATAATACTCTTTGGGTTTTCCTGAATTTCAGAATAGAAAGCTATTCTGAAATTTAGAGAAGTAATTTAAAATGACCAACTTCATAATTAGATATTGGTTCAAATTTCAAATCTGTCATTATTTTAACTTCATTAACATCTCTAAGACTTAATTTCCATATCTGATGATTGGTTTTAATGAGTTTTACCTCATAAGGCTGTTGTCATGATTAAATGGGATGTACTATGGAAAGAATCTGGAACAGGGAGTATCTAATAGAGCCATGGTAGTGTTGCTTGACTATGGTTATTTTCTTCTTTATTGGAATTGGTTGATTTGTCATTCTTCTTTATTTTAAAGTTCACAGCTACTAAGATATGTTTTTAATGTGCCAAGAAGGAGAGAAAACAAAATCCTGGGCCTATGAAAAATACGGAGATGGAATACATACTGTTGTATAAATCTGGGGTGTTCAAAAGTAATGATTGAATGATAAATATCCTGGTTTCTAGGTAGAAAAAACATTAAACTTCCTATCCTCAAGATGCGAAATTATATAGTCATTGGTCTGCACAATATATAGGCTTCAAATATTGAATACAGGCATACATAATTTTTTAATGCTTTGCTTTATTGCACTTCACAGATGTTGCATTTTTTACAAATTGAAGGTTTGTGGCAACCCTACTATAAGCAAGTCTATCAGTGCCATTTTTCCAACATCATTTGCTCACTTTGTGTTCCTGTGTCACATTTTGGTAATTCTTGCAACATTTCAAACTTTTTCATTATATTTGTTATGGTGATCTGTAATCAGTGATCTTTGATGCTATTATTGCAAAAAGATTATAGCTCCCTTAAGGCTCAGATGATGTCTAGCATTTTTTAGCAATAAAGTAGTTTTTAATTAAAGTATGTACATTTTTTTAGACATAATGCTATTGCACACTTAATAGACTATAGTACTGTGTAAACAAAACTTTTCTGTGCACTGGGAAATCAGAGAATCTGTGCAACTTGCTTTATTGTGATATTTGTTTTATTGTGGTGGTCTGGAAATGAACCTGCAATCTCTCTGAGGTATGCCTGTATTCACTGTATCCATTGGTCTATGAATCACCCAAAATAATGTAAAAAATGGTCTCATGCTGGTGATAGTTGAGTCATTTGACATAATTAACACAAAATAAATATGGAGACATAGCATTGCAAACATATGTAGTGTTCCAAGGTAGAACAACCAAAATAAATTAGATTTTTCCAGCAAGATAAACAGCAGATTATCCATACTGATACAGCATGTATGGGATTATAAAACTGGTATGTTTCTTAAGATTGAGATGTGAGGAAATTTTATAAATCCTAAGAAAAGAATATAAAAAAGTACATATTTAAAAAAATGATCTTGAATATAGAAATGAAACTAAGGAAAAGAAATAGGTAGATATGAAAATAATCTTGGATTCTAGAAATGAAATGCATAGACATTAAAATTAAGGAGAGATATTAAAATTCATGCAAGATATAACCCAAAGTTCCAATCTAGGTCTAATAGATTTCCAAAGGGAAAGAACAGAGAGAATGGGAGAGTATAATCAAGGAATTATCAAAATTACATACAAGTTGGAAAGATATAATTCAGAAACACAAAAGAATAAATTTGCTTTTCTGAACATTGATTTAATAAACATATACTGAATTTGAATTATGTTATATAATAGAAATAGTGACTCCTTTGGAGAGTGTAAAATGGGTCAAAAAATACTGGAGAACAGATGTAAAAGAGAATGGAGTAAGCAGCATAGAAACATTATAAATATTGTTCCGTAGGATTTAGGGATCTTGATTATCTTTAGACTCAGTTAAATAGTCATGTTAAAATTTAAGATTAAGCATGACAAGGACAGAAATACAATACAGAAATTACAAACTACTGGGAGAAAGTAAGCAATATTTCATTAATAAAAGCTGGGAAACAGGGAAAAATGAACAAGAAAAAGCATGGCAAGTAGAGAACAAAAAATTTTATTTAGTTGTAAATAAATTCTTAATTAAGGAATTACAATAAATATAAAGGCATTAAATCTGTTTTGTTTTAAATTCACAGAATTTCAATACAGATAATAAAGTTTCAAGCATATGTTTAGAAAAGAAATCAGGTAGATAAATTAATGAAAGTATACCTTAAAGTAAAATCAGTATTAGGACTGCAATGTACAATAAAAAACAAAGAGTATATTCACCAGGGTGAGATAATGATTCAGTATTTATATGCACATTGTTTCCAAATACATAAAAGTTGACATAGGTAAAACAAAACAAAATTTTTTTAGCAAGTAGGCCACAAAGCAAATCTCAACCAATATTTAATTTTTATTACTGTGAAAATGTCATTCTCTAACCATAATGCAATAAAATTAGAAACAAAAAGAGAAGAAAATTAAAGCACTTACATGTTAGAAAATTTTAAAATCTACTTTTTATTTATCACATAATATATTCTGATTGATAACAGGGAATATTTAGAACCTAGTGATAATAAAAATTACTATACATCAACATTTTAAGTTTGATAAAGCAGCCTCTCAGAGGTTAGAATATGGTTCAAATACATTTAGCTGGAAAAAAAATGATTGAAAATCTGTAAGTTCAGAATTCTATTCAAGAAGTGAAATAAAAAGAAAGACATTGTGTTTGGTTTCTAATACCATTCTCCAGTAGAAGAAACTAGAGCTCCTTGGAGAAATGGCTGAATCTAGGGTTGGGCAGGGAGAATACACAGTATGATCCTGTAGCATCTTGCAGTGCCAGAAAATAAGGACGTGTTTAAAAACCAAAATGATGGTTGTATGTCAAAGGGACATATGAGCCATCTGAAAGAGATCCCAATAGCCAAAGCTAGAATTATTTGAGTGAATTTTAGCAAGCAAAGTAACTATTGTTAAATTGTAACCCAAATATAGCAAATATCCATGTGCCCAAAAAGATGATATACATAGATGACTGAATAAAGAAATTAATGGAGGATAATAGACAAATCTCCCTTATAGAAAAATTGCAAATACCTATGTAAATATTTCTCCTTTAAAAGCTGGAGCATGGCTTCCCAACCCTTAACCATGGAATGCACACGGTGACTTCCATCCAAAAAGCATAGAATGGAAAGGGGGAAAAAATGCTTAACATAGAGAAACTTGACAAACACTATCTCAACCAGGTGATCAAGATTAACATCATCAGTAATGTCATGTTCATTCTGCGTATCATTGATGTGATCTGATGAGAATGTTACCTTAATCTAACAATGAAAAAATATAAGACAAACCCAAATTGAGGAAAATTCTATAAAATACCTGTCTAGTATTCCTTAAAACTGTCAGCATCATCAAAAACCAAGGAAAATCTGAATTACTATCATAGTTTAGAGGAGCCTAAGATATGATGGCTAGATGTAATATGGTACGCTGAATGGGATTCTGAAACAGAAAAAATGACTTTAGGGAAAAACTAAGAACATCTAAATAAAGTGTGGAATTTAGTTAATATTAATTTATCAAAATTGTTTCTAAAATTAATGAATCAAAATGTACCATAATAATGTAGTATATTAACAGTAGGGGAAACTGGGTTTTATATTCTCTGTACTAACACTTCAACTTTTCTAAAATTCTAAAACTAAATTCTAAAAAAAAAAATTTAAGTTTTTTTTAAAAAATAGACATTTCACATCCAAAGAAAAAGTCTACTAGGAAATTAAAAAGGAAAATAAGAACATACATATATAATTTTTATCATATTAAAAAAATTAAATGTGTGGGGTACTGAAATTTGGCTATTTGCAAAACCTAATAAAACATACTTCTGCCAACATGAATCCTCTAAAAAAGAGAAAGCATATATAAATTTGGAAGGAATTAAAAAGGAGATGTAATTATAATTATGGCAGACTATTTATAATCAAAATAATATACCATACAAAATTTTATAATATTTGAAATAGTTGAAAATTTAGACCAAATATATTTGGAAATATTTTTAACTATTTGAAAATTCAGACCAAATAAACAGTTTCTAGGAAAAAGTGCAATTTAGTAAAAAATGACCCAGAAGAAACTGAAAATAGGAATACATATTTATCAATTAAAGAACATAATCATTAGTTAGTAATCCACAACCCACTCTACTCAGACATATAACAAAAAAACACCAGACCCAGATAATTTTAAAATTAAGAATCACTAAGCCTTTAGGAAACAAATAGTTTTTTATGTCAGTTTTCATGAAAATAAAAAGAAAAAGAAATTACTCAAAATAATTACAAGAGACAGTTGTCTTAATATCATTATGACAAAGAAAGGCATAGGCGACCTGATTTCTAAATAGAGACAAAAATGTAAACAAAATCCAAAAAATATATGTAAAAATGCACTATGGCAAAGTGGGTTATTTTTCCCTAGGGAAACAAAGACGTTTCAATATTTGGAATATCTCAAAATAATTCACTTAAAAATTAAAGGAAAAATATATATGATTCTAAAAATAGCTGATGAAAAACACTTGATGCATTTCAATATCCATATATGATTTAAAAATTTTTAATATTCTTGGAATAAGTGGAAATTTTCTCTTTTAAATAAATTTGTGAACCAAAATTGACACTACATTTCCTTTTTGATGACTAAAAAGAAGCAGGAATCATGACGTATTGAAGGATAAGAAAAGAATGTTTAAAATCATAGTTCTTATAGTTATTATATTGGAGGGTTTATAGACAGCTGATTAAGTGAAGAAAAAATAACAGAAGGTATGAGACTTACAAAGGAAGAAACTATATTGCCATAATTTTCAGATAATATGAATATCTTATTAGGGAATCGAGATGTTATAGAGAAAAATTGGAAAAATTTACTACTTGTAAAATATTAATATACAGAAAACAGCATTCCTATACAACAAAAAAATTCTTATGAACTGAATCTTCCCACAAAAACATCATGTATATATTTAGCAAAAATTATAAGAAGCTGAATAATAATCTAAGTTATTATAACAAAAGTACAAGATATTTATAATGTAAATTATGTTTCATTTAAAAATATGAAACATAGAATTTGCCTGTGAAACCATCTGGTCCTGGACTTTTGTGTGTTGGAAGTTCTTTAATCTCAGTTTCAATTTCAGTAGTTGTAATTGGTCTGTTCATATTTTTTATTTCTTCCTGGTTCAGTCTTGGAGGGTTGTACATTTCTAAGAATTTGTCCATTTCTTCTAAGTTTTCCATTTTATTGGCATACAGTTGCTTGCAGTAGTCTCTTATGATCCTTTGTATTTCCCTGGTGTCCTTTGTAACTTTTCCTTTTACATTTCTAATTTTATTGATTTGAGTTCTCTCTCTTTTTTTTCGCGATGAGTCTGGCCAAAAGTTTTTCAATTTTGTTTATCTTCTCAAAGAACCAGCTTTTACTTTCGTTGATCTTTGCTATTGTTTTCTTCATCTCTATTTCATTTATTTTTACTCTGATCTTTATTAATTCTTTCCTTCTACTAACTTTAGGTTTTGTTTGTTCTTTCTCTAGTTGATTTAGTTGTAAGGTTAGGTTATTTATTTGAGATTTTTCTTGTTTCTTGAGGTAAGGTTGTATTGCTATAAAATTCCCTCTTAGAATTGCTTTTGCTGCGTCCCATTAGTTTTTGATTGTTGTGTTTTCATTGTCATTTGTCTCTAGGTATTTTTCAATTTCTTCTTTGACTTCTTCAATGATCTGTTGGTTGTTTAGTAACATATTGTTTAGCCTCCATGTAACTGTGTTTGTTTATGTTTTTTTTTCTTGTAATTGATTTCTAATCTCATAGTGTTGTGGTTGGAAAAGATGCTTGATGTGATTTCAGTTTTCTTAAATTCACCTAGGCTTGATTTGTGGCCAAAGATGTGATCTATCCTGGAGAATGTTCCGGGTGCACTTGAGAAGAAAGTGTGTTCTGCTGCTTTTGGATGGAAGGTCCTTTTGATATCAATTAAGTCTATCTGGTCTAATGTGTCATTTAAGGCTTGTGTTTTCCTATTAATTTTCTGTCTGGATGATCTGTACATTGGTGTAAGTGAGGCTTTAAAGTCTCCTACTATTATTGTGTTATTGTCAATTTCCCCTTTTATGGCTGTTAGCATTTGGCTTATATAGATATATTTTTTAAACAATTTTTTTGGATGTGGACCATTTTTAAAGTCTTTATTGAATTTGTTACAATATTGCTTCCATTTTATGTTTTGGTTTTTTGGCCACAAGGCATGTGGGATCTTTGCTCCCTGACCAGGGATCAAACACATCCACACCCCCTGCATTGGGTGGTGAAGTCTTAACCACTGGACTGCCAGGAAAGTCCCCAGCATTTGGCTTATATATTGAGGTGCTCCTATGTTTAGTGCGTATATATTTACAATTGTTACATCTTTTTCTTGGATTGATCCCTTGATCATTATGTAGTATCCTTCCTTATCTCTTGTAAAAGTCTTTTTTTTTTAGTTTCTTATTTATATTTTATTCTATTCATTTTTTTAAATTTTGTTTTTTTTATACAGCAGGCTCTTATTAGTTATCTATTTTATACATATTAGTGTATATATGTGAATCCTACTCTCTCAATTCATCTCGCCACCCTACCCTCACCCCCACTTTCCCCACTTGGTGTCCATACGTTTGATCTCTACATCTGTGTCTCTATTTCTGTCTTGCAAACTGGTTCATCTGTACCATTTTCGTGATTCCACGTATATGCATTAATATACAGTATTTGTTTTTCTCTTTCTGACATACTTCACTCTGTATGACAGTCTCTATGTCTATCCACGTCTCTTCAAATTACCCAATTTCATTCCTTTTTATGGCTGAGTAATATTCCATTGTATATATGTACCACATCTTCTTTATCCATTCATCTGTTGATGGGCATTTAGGTTGCTCTAATGACCTGGCTATTGTAAGTAGCATCACAATGAACATTGGGGTGAATGTGTCTTTTTGAATTATGGTTTTCTCTGGGTATATGGCCAGTAGTGGGATTGCTGGGTCATATGGTAATTCTACTTTTAGTATTTTAAGGAACCTCCATACTGTTCTCCATAGTGGCTGTATCAATTTACATTCCCACCAACAGTGCAAAAGTGTTCCCTTTTCTCCACACCCTCTCCAGAATTTGTTGTTTGTAGATTTTCTGATGATGCCCATTCTAACCACTGTGAGGTGATACCTCATTGTAGTTTTGATTTGCATTTCTTTAATAATTAGTGACGTTGAGCAGCTTTTCATGTGCCTCTTGGCCATCTGTATGTCTTCTTTGGAGAAATGTCTATTTAGGTTTTCTGCCCATTTATGGATTGGTTTGTTTGTTTTTTTAATATTGAGCTGCATGAGCCGCTTATATATTTTGGAGATTAATACTTTCTCTGTTGATTCATTTGCAAATATTTTCTTCCACTCTGATGGTCGTCTTTTCATCTTGTTTATAGTTTCATTTGCTGTATAAAAGCTTTTAAGTTTCATTAGGTCCCATTTGTTTATTTTTGTTTTTACTTCCATTACTCTAGGAGGTGGGTCAAAAAAGATCTTGCTGTGATTAATGTCAAGGAGTGTTCTTCCTATGTTCTCCTCTAAGAGTTTATAGTGTCCGGTCTTACATTTAGGTCTTTAATCCATTTTGAGTTTATTTTTGTGTATGGTGTTAGGGAGTGTTCTAATTTCATTCTTTTACTTGTAGCTGTCCATTTTCCCCAGCACCACTTATTGAAGAGGCTGTCTCTTCTCTGTTGTATATTCTTGCCTCCTTTGCATAGATTAGGTGACTATATGTGCATGGGTTTATCTCTGCATTTTCTATACTGTCCATTGATCTATATTTCTGTTTTTGTGCCAGTACCATATTGTTTTGATTACTGTCGCTTTGTAGTATAGTCTGAAGTCAGGGAGTCTGATTCCTCCAGCTCCGTTTTTTCCCCTTAAGGTTACTTTGGCTATTCATGGTCTTTTGTGTCTTCATACAAATTTTAAGATTTTTTTCCTCTAGTGCTGTAAAAATGCCATTGGTAACTTGATAGGGATTGCATTGAATCTATAGATTGCTTTGCTTTGTGTAGTATAGTCATTTTCACAACATTGATTCTTCCAATCCAAGAACATGGTATATCTGTCCATCTGTTTGTGTCATCCTTGATTCCTGTCATCAGTGTCTTATAGTTTTCTGAGTACAGGTCTTTTACCTCCTTAAGTGGGTTGACTCCTAGGTATTTTATTCTTTTTGTTAAAGTGGTGAATGGGATTGTTTCCTTAATTTCTCTTTCTGATCTTTCATTGTTAGTGTGTAGGAATGCAGTAGATTTCTGTGCATTAATTTTGTATCCTGCAACTTTACTAAAGTCATTGATTAGTTCTAGTAGTTTTCTGGTGGCATTTTTAGGATTCTCTATGTATAGTATCATGTCATCTGCAGACAGTGACAGTTTTTCTTCTTCTTTTCCAATTTGTATTTCTTTCATTTCTTTTTCTTCTCTGATTGCCATGGCTAGGACTTCCAGAAATATGTTGAATAATAGTGGCGAGAGTGGACATCCTTGTCTTCTTCGTCATCTTAGAGGAAATTCTTTCAGGTTTTTACCATTGGGGTTGATGTTTGCTGTGGGTTTGTTGTATATGGCCTTTATTAAGTTGAGGTAGTTTCCCTCTATGCCCACTTTGTGGAGAGGTTTTATCATAAATGGGTGTTGAATTTTGTCAAAAGCTTTTTCTGCATCTATTGTGATGATCATATGGTTTTCATTCTTCAATTTGTTAATAGGTGTATCACATAGATTTGTGTATATTGAAGAATCCTTGCATCCCTGGGATAAATCCCACTTGATCATGGTGCATAATCCTTTTAATGTGTTGCTGGATTTTGTTTGCTAGTATTTTGTTGAGGAATTTTGCATTTATATTTATCAGTGATACTGATCTGTAATTTTCTTTTTTTGTAGTATGTTTGTCTGGTTTTGGTATCAGAGTGATGGTGGCCTGGTAGAATGAGTTTGGGAGTGTTCCTTCCTCTGCAGTTTTTGGGAAGATTTTGAGAAGGATGGGTGTTAGCTCTTCTCTACATGTTTTTTTTTTTTGGTACGCGGGCCTCTCACTGTTGCGGCCTCTCCTGTTGTGGAGCACAGGCTCTGGATGCTCAGGCTCAGTGGCCATGGCTTACGGGCCCAGCAGCTCCCCGGCATGTGGGATCTTCCCAGACTGGGGCACAAACCCGTGTCCTCTGCATCAGCAGGCAGACTCTCAACCACTGTGCCTCCAGGGAAGCCCTTCTCTACATGTTTGATAGAATTCATCTGTGAAGCCATCTGGTCCCGGACTTTTGTTTGTTGGAAGATTTTTAATCACAGTTTCACTTTCATTACTTATTATTCGTCTGTTCCTGTTTTCTATTTGCTCCTGGTTCAGTCTTGGAAGGTTAGACATTTCTAAGAATTTGTCCATTTCTTCCAGCTTGTCCACTTTATTGGCATAAAGTTGCTTGTAGCAGTCTCCTAAGATGCTTTGTATTTCTGCAGTGTCCATTGTAACTTCTCCTTTTTCATTTCTAATTTTATTGGTTTAAATCCTCTCCCTCTTTTTCTTGATGGGTCTGGCTAAAGATTTATCAATTTTGTTTATCTTCTCAAAGAACCAGCTTTTAGTTTTATTGATCTTTGGTATTGTTTTCTTTCTTTCTATTTTGTTTATTTCTCTTCTGATCGTTATGATTTCTTTCCTTCTACTAACTTTGGGTTTTGTTTGTTCTTTCTCTAGTTCCTTTAGGTGTAAGGTTAGATTGTTTATTTGAGATTTTTCTTGTTTCTTGATGTAGGATTGTATTGCTATAAACTTCCCTCTAAGAACTGCTTTTGCTGCATGCCATAGATTTTGGATCATCGTGTTTTTGTTGTCATGTGTCTCTAGGTAGCGTTTTTAAAATTTCCTCTTTCTTTTCTTCAGTGATCTCTTGGTTATTGAGTAATGTACTGTTTGGCCTCCGTGTGTTTGTGTTTCTTACATTTTTTTCCTTGTAATTTATTTCTAATCTCATAGCGGTGTGGTCGGAAAAGATGCTTGATATGAGTTCAGTTTTCTTAAATTTACTGAGGCTTGGTTTGTGACCCAAGATGTGATGTTTCCTGGAGAATGATCCATGTACACTTGAGAAGAAAGTGTGATCTGCTGTTTTTGGATGGAATGTCCTATAAATATCAATTAGGTCCATCTTGTTTAATGTATCATTTAAAGCTTATGTTTCCTTATTTATTTTCATTTTGCATGATCTGTCCATTGGTGAAAGTGAGGTATTACAGTCCCCCACTATTATTGAATTACCGTTGATTTCCTCTTTTATAGCTGTTAGCATTTGCCTTATGTATTGAGGTACTTCTATGTTGGGTGCAAATATATTTATAATTGTTATACCTTCTTGGATTGATCCCTTGATCATTATGTAGTGTCCTTCCTTGTCTCTTGTAACATTCTTTATTTTAAAGTCTATTTGATATGAGTATTGCTACTCCAGCTTTCTCTTGATTTCCATTTGCATGGTATATCTTTTTTCATCCTCTCACTTTTAGTCTGTATGTGTCCCTAGGTCTGAAGTGTGTCTCTTTTAAACAGCATATATATGGGTCTTGTTTTTGTATCCATTGATCAAGCCTGTGTTTTTTGGTTGGAGCTTTTAATCCATTCACATTTAAGGTAATCATCAATATGTATGTTCCTATTACCATTTCCTTAATTGTTTTGAGTTTGTTTTTGTAGGTCCTTTTCTTTTCTTGTGTTTCCCTTTAGAAAAGTTCCTTTAGCATTTGTTGTAGAGCTTGTTTGGTGGTGCTGAAGTCTCTTAGGTTTTGCTTATCTGTAAAGCTTTTGGTTTCTCCATCGAATCTGAATGAGATCCTTGCTGGGTAGAGTAATCTTGGTTTTAGGTTCTTCCCTTTCATCACTTTAAATATATCATGCCACTCCCTTTTGGCTTGTAGAGTTTCTGCTGAGAAATCAGCTGTTAACCTTATAGGAGTTCCCTTGTATGTTATTTGTAATTTTTTCCTTGTTGCTTTTAATAATGTTTCTGTCTCTAATTTTTGTCAGTTTGATTACTATGTGTCTTGGTGTATTTCTCATTAAGCTTATCCTGCCTGGGATTTCTGTGCTTCCTGGACTTGGGTGGCTATTTCTTTTCCCATGTTATGGAAATTTTTGACTATAATCTCTTTAAATATTTTCTTGGGTCCTTTGTCTCTCTCTTCTCCTTCTGGAACCCCTGTAATATGAATGTTGGTGCATTTAATGTTCTCCCAGAGATTTCTTAGTCTGTCTCCATTTCTTTTCATTCTTTTTTCTTTATTCTGTTCCCAGCAGTGAATTCCACCATTCTGTCTTACAGGTCACTTATCTGTTCTTCTGCCTCAGTTATTTTGTTATTGAATCCTTCTAGTGTATTTTTCATTTCAGTTATTATATTGTTCATCTCTGTTTGTTATTTAGTTCTTCTAGGTATTTTTTCTTTAATTCTTCTAGGTTTTTGTTAAACATTTCTTGCATCTTCTCGATCTTTGCCTCCAATCTTTTTCTGAGGTCCTGGATCATCTTCAGTATCATTATCCTGAATTATTTTTCTGGGAGGTTGCCTATCTCCAGTTCATTTAGTTATTTTTTCTGGGGTTTTATCTTGTTCCTTCATCTGGTACATAGCCCTCTGCCTTTTCATGTTGTCTATCTTTCTGTGAATGTGTTTTTTGTTCCACAGGCTGCAGGACTGTAGTTCTTCTTGCTTCTGCTGTCTGCCATCTGGTGGATGAGGCTATCTAAGCAGCTTATGTAAACTTACTGATGGTAGGGTCTGGTGGTGAGTTGAGCTGGGTGTTGCTCTGGTGGGCAAAGCTCAGTAAAACTTTAATCTGCTTGTCTGCTGATGAGTGGGGCTGAGTTCCATCCCTGTTGGTTGTTTGGCCTGAGATTACTCAGTACTGGAGGTTACAGGCTCTTTGGTGTGGCTAATGTCAGAATCCAGACTCCGGGAGGGCTCATGTTAAGGAGTACTTCCCAGAGCTTCTGCTGCCAGTGTCCTTGTTTCCGTGATGAGCCATAGCCCCCTGCCCAACCCCTCCCCCAACCTCTGCAGGAGACCCTCCAACACTAGCTGGTAGTTCTGGTTCAGTCTTCTATGGGCTCACTTCTCCTTCCACCTGGGTCCTGATGTGCACACTACTTTGCATGTGCCCTCCAAGAGTGGAATTTCTGTTTCCCCCAGTCCGGTTGAAGTCCTGCAATCAAATCCCGACACCCTTCAAAGTCTGATTCTCTGGGAATTCCTCTTCCCATTGCTGGACCCCCAGGTTGGGAGACCTGATGTGGGGCTCAGAACCTTCATTCCAGTGGGTGGACTTCTGTGGTATAATTGTTCTCCAGTTTGTGAGTCACCCACCCAGCAGTTATTGGATTTGATTTTATTGTGATTGTGCCCCTTCTACCATCTCATTGCGGCTTCTCCTTGTCTTTGCATACAGGGTCTCTTTTTTGGTGAGTTCCAGTGTCTTCCTGTCAATGATTGTTCAGCAGTTGGTTGTGATTCTGGTGCTCTCACAAGAGGGAGTGAGCACACGTCCTTCTACTAAGCCATGTTGAACCAATTTTGCCTCTTATAAGAGTCTTTATTTTAAAGTCTATTTTGTTTGATATGAATATTGCTACTCCATCTTTCTTCTGATTTCCATTTGCATGGGATATCTTTTTCCATCCCCTCACTTTCAGTGTGTATGTGTCCCTAGGTCTGAAGTGGGTCTCTTGTAGACAGCATATTTATGGGTCATGTAAATTATGTTTTATTTAGAAATATGAAAGAAAATAAAAATAAATGGAGTGATTACCAGTTATCGTTGGAAAGATTCAATGCCGTAAAAGTAGCATTAACTATAAAACATTGGAAGGATGATAAAATCCTAATAGACTTGTTCCTGGAATTTGGCACATGATCTTAACATAGATATGCAAGTGAACAGGGCATGAAAAGCCAAGAAACACTCTTATATATAGCATGTCTTTGGATCATTTTTCTGTTTTTTAAGTGGAGTGTTTTCTACCTTAATATTTAATTCAATGTTAGATATTGTTGGTTTCAATTTTACCATTTTATCATGTGTTTTCTGCTTACTTATCCCCTCCACTTCATTTCCTTATTTTTTTGTTCCTCGTTTTCTGACTTCTTTTTAGAATATTTTACCTTTTAAAAAAATTTCATTTTAGTCCATCTTTAGGCTTTTTAGCTATACCAATTTGCATAGGTTTTAATGGTTACTCTCAGGATTACTTTCAAAGACTATGAAAGGTCTAAGATTCTACCTGATTTGCAAGCTAACAAATTAGCTTGCTCCAATTTCATGGATACTGGCAGAAGACTTTTCTGTGTCAGAGATAAGGGACTCTTTATTACTCATACTAATAGTAGTTGACAGTGTATCAGGAATATCTTTCATGGCTTCCTGAGGCCCATTTCTCACAGGGCAACATGATGTGAATCAGGTGACATCTGTACACATAGTGAATTGTGTAACAGAAAATGGGCCCTAAGCTCAGGGAACCTGATTATTTTATAATAGGGTTGTAAACCTGCCTGCCCTTTGCTTTGGAGGATATGTTATCTTTATTGGACTACAGTTATTATGCCTGCTCAGTGCTCCAGAAGGAGATACTATATATTCCAAGACTAAAGACAGAAGTCATCTCTGCACATAAAATGTGCAGAATGTGAGAGACCCAGAACGAGTTGTCTTCCACAACATACATTCTTCATGTCTACACAAGTGAACATTTTCCATCAAAACACCATACCAGTGACTACTCCAATTTATCTGACAATGACTGGGACAAAATTTACTCAATTCATCTCATGAAGCATTTTACATTTACTATCAAGCAGCAGGATGAGTTCCACTGCAGTACTAATCTTGACCATGCCCACAAACAGCTGGATAAATCTCTTACACCATCTCAATCTACACTTGAAAACCAGATGGCTTTCTCCTTAAGTTTCTGTATTGACTTTTCCACTTAGCTGTAGGCATTCATCTTTAGGGTATATTACTGATTGCACAGATTCCACCTCAGCCCATAAAGTGGAGATCTAAGGCTACTCTAGCACCCCGTACAGCACTGACCAATAAATTGAGACTGACTTGAAAGGATTCTAAGGCCAAGGTAGTACTGATCACTTAAGCTAAAGTCAGGGACAATTTCTATATCACTTTTTCTAATTGAATTATCCCCACAAAAGGGATAACTGCCCTCCAAATGTACGTAAGTAATGAGTCATTCATCCTTCTGGGAAGCACTCCCAGAAGAGTAGTCTTATTTTTAGGACATCGCCACAGTCATTTGAGGCTACATAATATACTGGGGTGTTTTCTTAAATACTTGAAAATATTTTATGACCACTCCTAAGATGCAAATGACTGTGTTTTCAGGAGGGAGGCAACTTAATGAGCAGTTTCCACAAAAGCAATATAGTTCCAGGGTAAACATGGAAATAAAGTGTTGTTGATAATTGTTTGGAAGTGCATAATGTGAAAACTGTATAAGTTGGAGGTACACCAGGGGTACAGGCTGACAATAAGTTTTCCCAAGTAGTTGGTAGGCAGGCCTTATAGGACCCCAGTTCATTTGCAGTGATTGAGCCCAGTTGGTTGGTGGTGGTTGTTGTTAGGAGGTACTAATAATCTAATTTGTACTGTTTGTCAACACCACCAGCCAGATGACTTTCACTTTTCCCATGGAATATCTGAGTGATGGCTTTGGAAATGCAGTGGGGAATACATTCAGAGGTGTTTACAGGTGCTTTTTGTGGGAGCTGGGACCATTCACTGCTGTTTCTGATAGACGTCTAAGAGAATGACAGTCATGCCATGGTCAGAAACATCAAGTAGAAGATAGTAGACCTAGCTGCCACAGTTTGATATAGGGGAGAACTTTCTCCTTTGTGTGGAAATCTCCACAGTTCATCCATTGAAGCAAAGTTCATTAGGGTCTCTCTCTGTCTTTCCCCTATACCTCCTGATTCCTGAAGGTGTTCCCTCTTTACATGCCAAGGTCATTGTTCTTTTTACAGAGCCACAAAATCTGGTGCAGGAGGAATAGGAGCATTTTAATAAAACTTACTGAGGTACATTTTTACTCTATTTTGTCCCACATGGGCTAGTGATGGGTTACATGGTAAACAGTGTACTCAAACAAGTGGTCATTATTCTTATGATCTAGGATCATTTCAATCCAACAAGAAAATCCAAATGGCTAAACCAGAATTAAGTTAGAATTTCCTAGTCTCCCTTTTGGCTGTGTTGTTACCAGTAGATAGTATCAAGTAATCTGAACTGGGGTTTCCAGTGGGGGAAAGAAGAAGCATCATGCCCTGGAATGGTCAGTTTGGAATCCCAAATTTTCAACATCGATCTAAATGGCCTATTCCTTTTGTCCTGATTTTTGACTAGGAAGTGGTTGAGAGGATATCATCCTTTTCTTGACCAAAGTGCCTTGTGAAAGTTTGTGGTGCAAGAGGAAGTGAGGAAGGTAGAGTCAGAAATCTTTTTTGAGTTCATTTTTGAGGAGGTCATTCCAGTGCTCAAGAATACCAGATTCATGTGGATGGTAGGGAAAGTGGCATGTCCACCAAGCACCTTCACTATCAGCCCGTTATTGTTTTGCTATAAAAGTTATACCGAGTGAATGCAAATGAGAGATGAAAATATAGCCAAAATTTGTTTCAAGGGTCATAGTAGTATACCCCGAGCTAACTGATTAGACTGGAACAGCAACATTGTAGCTTGAAAAAATGTCTAGCTGTGAGGAGGCAATAATAACCTTTAGAAGGCTTAAAAGTCTGATGTTGTTAATCCCCCAGGAGTGGGCAGGGGCAAATCTCTGTGCTTTGTGAAAAAATGCAGTGTGATCTCCCTCACCACAATGAAGTGTCAGCTTTTGGTAGGAACCACAGGTCTGGCATGCAGTGATAGCCTCTGCTTCAGAGATCATAGAGTCCTTTACTTTATGCCCTGTCTATGATAGTGGACATGTTGCCATTCTGCTGTAGTGGGTCTGGGCGGCAATAGCAATAACCTAGGGAGTGTAGACTCGATCAGCAGCTTGATTTTAGTTGGTCTTATTAGAGAATAGATCTTTTCTATGATGTCCACACAAGTGACCCAAGTAGTCTGACAGCAGCTGAAATATGTTTCTCTACAGTTTATGGACTCAGAGAGGGATAGCTTTAATCTGACAGTCTGTAGCTTTCCAAGTGGCTAATCAAAGGGCCAGGCTCTTGGCAATAACCCAAGAGTCAATATAGCTGTAAAAATTTTAAAGCGAAGAACAGAGCTATGAGAACAGCCTTGAGTTCTGGCCTTTGGGAGTGACAACATCTGCTTCTGTTCTGCATGTCTGGCAATTAGATAGGAGACTGCCCAGTCCACATGATGGGCTTTCTGTTTAGCTAAATCATCAGTGTAGATTATGTCACAGGTATTTAGGAGAATATCTGTGAATCAAGAGTTCCGTTGAACCAGTTGTTTTGCTTCACATAGCAAAGGGTAAAGTTTCCTCCAAAAGGACAGTTTCTCCTTTTCCATGTTGAACCAGGATGGTGTTGGGGCAGGGTTGGCTGTGCTCTTGAATACACCATTTCCCTTTGACACATGTGGCTAGTTAGGCCCTTACTACCTTGTTGCTCTTGAGTCCGAGTTGACCCACCCCAAAATAGTATATCAGGATGTAGAATGACAGATTTCCATGTGTCATACATTCAGTTTCCACAAGAGCCCAGTGCCAAACTAATAGCTGAGCTACATCAAGAGGACAGTGAGTCCAACATCAAAGTGTTGCCTCCTCGTGTAAGCTCCCTCCATTTGCCAGGGTTTTCACTTGGTGAATCAGTGACAGTGATGGAGATATATGGCTCAAAGAGGTTTTAGGGTCATGCGGTTCCAAAGGTTCTAGCACAAGCCTGCATGTGGCTTTTCCCAATCAGGATGATCCCCTCCACCACTTATGAGCATGTACAGTAAAGTGTGTAAATATTAACAGTGGTTTTATATTTAGCAGTTGAAGCCACAACAATAATATGTTGAATCAACCCAAAGGGTCTCATCCACAGGTTATATTAGCTTCCCTTCACTATGGTGGACTCTGCCCAAACCCCATTAGCTGATTCTGGGCATTCACTAGCCTGCAAGCCTGGATAAGATGTTAACTTGAGAACCTGTTTCAGTAGAGCTATACAAGTTTGAGTCCCTCCTTTCCCCCCCAGCTCTCCAGTACACTATGTTATATGTGGATGACTTTTGTTCTTCTTTGGGGACAAGGAGATGTTAGTGCTACTATTAAATATTTACCCTTAAAGCAGTGGAGGTCCGAAGAGAAGTGTTGGAAGGTATCGTGGTGGGGAGGGACGAGCACAGCTCCACACCAGTAAGTAAGAGACATTTACTTTCAGTTTTCAGTGGTTGGGCCACTCTCAGAGCCAAAATTCTATCAATTTCTAATGTTTTCTATTCACCAGAATCTTTACATCAACATTGCTGGTAGCACTTATGTCTCCTGTGGGGGTTTCTTGACTCAGAAGCAGTTCTGGAACTAGAAGGAGCGAGCGTTGCAGTCACTTTGGGCAGAAAGTTTAAGGAGGTGCCAAAAAGCTGAGTAATGAATATAAAGTAATATTTTAAAGCAGTATTTTAAAAGACAGGAAATTAATGCAAAAACTCCATGGTGAACAAAATTTCAAAATTTGAATATACTATATTACCCTGCACTTGGATGATTTACTCTCTTGTTCTACCCTAATCCTGGTCTGTCAGATTCTGTTTTGTGGATGCTGGTAGAAGATGTGAGACTCCTGAGTGAGAAGCCAAGGACTTATTAACTCAAGGTGCAGCAAATAGCATGAGTTTTATGTTTGCATCAGTGCACCTTCACCCCTAGTCCCATGAAGATGATGTGAAGGGGCCAAGTAGATGCCGCACATGTGGTAGAGGGCCTCATGCACAGTTAAGGAACCCCAAGCTTAGAGAACTTGAATCTTTTATAGTGGACAGGAAAGCAGTCTGACTTTTGCTCCAGAGGAAGACAGTATCTATTACCATGGACAGAAAACAAACCTGCCACTTGTTCCAAAGGGAGACACTATGTCTATCTTCAGAAGCTGTCTGCTAGACAAACATCCTTGGTGAGACTGTCTGGAACACAGGCTCTGCTTACAGGATATGCAGAAATGCAGGTGACTCATGGAGAGTCATCTCCTAAAATATCCAGTAAAAGACTCAAAATAGAATGGATAACTTCTGAATCAGTAGGTGAAAAAAAGAGGCATAATGAAATTTCTTCTATTTAATTCAGATACATAAATAATAAGAAAAAGTGTGGCCAGATTAAATTTGCTCGTGAAAGTGAAGTAGTCTCAGGTTGGTGAAATAAAACCTAGCTATATTCTCTTTGAAAGACAAAAACCTAAAGCCCTCTTGTTCCTCCCTTATGATTTGTAAATCCCTGTTTTTATTTAACAAACACATAGCACTGACTATTTCCCTGGCACAGTTCAGAGTGTTTTAGAAATTAATTTAATTCTTATAATAACCAAAAGAGGTTGTACTACTACTATTACCCATTTGCCGGTCAAGGAAAATGAGATACAGAGAGGTTAAATGAATTTCCTGAGGCCGTCTGTTTGTACCTGATCAAGACAAGTTTCGAACCCTGGCTCTGTGGCTCCAGGATCTGCCCTCTCACCATGTTCTGCTGCCTCTTCAATTGTTTTAAACACACTGTGCCCGTCCCCTACCCCTGCCACAAGCACCCTCACTTTCTGAGAAACCATGCTAGTCTCTCAAAGACTTGAACTCTTCATGTAGCCAGAAAACCTGAAAGTGGAAGAACCGGGAGATTTATACCTGTGAACATTCATCTCAAAGGACCTGGAGTAGCTCTGTGTGTACCACATAAAATAGACTTGAGTACAAATCAAAGCAAAATAAAACAACCTCTTAGGGGTAGGATAAGTCAAATTAAAAATTCATGAATATACATTTTCTGAAGCTGTGTGAGGAGTAATAATATTTCCTCAAACTATGAAAAGTAAAACCTAACCAAATAATTTGGTTAAAGAGGCAAATTATTTGACTAAATAGGCAAATCTAAAACCATCATAGAAAATGTTAACAAACTTGAGTTTGGAAAGTGATGAATACAACATCAAGATATTATGTTCCTCCATGATCTAGTAAACGGTTAAGGATTAACCTTCACAGCTTAAGAAAAAACTATAAAATGGGCAAAATATATAAGGAATCTGTTTGACTACATTTAAGCAGAAGCTAACAATCACAAAAGCCCTATGTCTAAATATCATTACTTTAAGGGTTAGGGCTTCAAAATTATGAGCTTTGGGGGGTAGCAAAGATCCAGTCCATAGCAGTGTCACAACCAAACCCAGCCATAATGGATACAAGTCCTTTACCATTCCCATCTGAAAAAACAATAACCATTCTTTCCCAGAATCCCATGTTACTTTCCATTTATTGCCCTTTTTCTTCCATTTACTTTTCAAGTATCTTATAATTTAGAAAGACTCACAGTCTCCACTTATGCACCTTCCATTTGCTCCTGGTCCAATGAGTGTTGATCTTTACTTCATTATCAAAGCCACCAATGACTTCGATGTTGCTAAGTCCATGGGCACTCCAGTCTTCCTTTGGCTTGATAACTTTTTCTACCTTGAAACACTCTGTTCTTTTGGATATTTTTAATATCGGGCATAACCTTTTCTTCCCCCTCTATGCTTCAGGTGGTTATTTTTGTTTAGAGAAGCAATTTTATAAAACTGTTAAACTGTGCCATATGTACATATGCACAGACATATAAAACCACAGACTGTCTGATTCCCAAAGCCTTTGTTTACTTGCGTTTTTTAGATGTATCATGGGCATTTTTCCCTGAGTCATTTTTAATTTTTTAAAAACCACTTTATTGAGGTATAATTGACATGTAAAAAGCTGAACAGCTTTAGTGTATAGAACTCAGTTGAGCTATAAGTATATAGCCATGAAGCATGATAAAAATGGAGCCCGCATGAAGGGATTGGTACCCTTATAAAAAGAGGAAGAGAGACCAGAACTCTCCAGCATGTTAAGATAAAACAAGAAGATGGCTCTCTGCAAGTCCGGAAAGTGGACCTCACCAAGAACTAAATCTGCTGACACCTTGATCTTGGCTTCTCAACCTCCAAAGCTGTGGAAGAGAAAAAAAAAAGTCTATTGTTTAGCCAAAAAAAATGAGAAAATAAATTAGTTGAAAGTTGTGTGAAGAGTGATAGGAACTCAGTATTCAACAATATTCTGACAAATATTTATCAGTACCTCAAATGATCTAGACTACTCCACATTAACAAAATAGACATATGATCCTTTGAAAAGTACTTAGTGTCATACTAGAGTTCATAATCACACTTATACTGTGATGCCGACCTTTTTTTTAAGAAGAGGAGAATGTAGTACTACAGATTTATTCAAATCTGTCACTTCCTCTTCTTGTCCCTATCCTCTTATAATTTGTAAACATAACATGTTTAAAATATAGGTGCAAGGGTTGGGATTGATAAAGTCAGTAAGCAGGGAAATGCTAAACAGCTCTAAGAAGACCTGAGATGACTTATATACCAAGCCAGTACACTGAAATATGTGCAGTACTCACCCAAGTGGATGTGTAAAGTGATCCCATGTAATGTGGAAAGGAAGTATTAGAACTTCTATCTATTTGTATTGTATATTATATACAGAAAATAAAGCTTTACCAATATATAACATACCAATTGGCAAACATATTTATAATTTATGAAAATATACATGTATTAGGATACATTTTAAGGAGGTCAACATTTAGATTGTTTGGAGTCCATGGATGTAAATAGCTGTACTCATCAAGTAGAGATGAAAAAATTCTTTGTTTTTATTTTTAGATTAATTTAATAAGAAGAATCTCATTAGAGCCATATAGAACAGATTATTGTTATAATTCAGATATGAAGATAGAACCTAATATGCTATAGTAAGGAGAATCTAAATCTGGATAATAAGACTTAGCACAAATATTTTAACAAAGGTGATATATTCTCCAATTCACACCCATCTCTAGTATCTGCAAAAAATAATTTTTAATTGCCAGTGGCATTTTGAGTGACTTCCATTTAGTAAGCTATTCTCTTTCATTTCACTTAGAGATCAAATTTCTCATGGTTTAAAAAGTGTGCTGATTTAGGTGTGGGAGCTATGCTGAGCAATGTGAGGATCATTACTGTTATTTGAAGGTTTTCTTAGCAACCTTGCCTTAAATATTCCCTTTCCTCTGCCCAGAGGGTGAAGAGCTAATCTGGAAAGCAAAAGCTGAGCAAGTCCTTTACATGGAGGTGATATGAAGTGACTTCCTTTTTCTAAAGTACTGATAATACCCACATAGCCACTCCAAAATATACACCATGCTATATCTGTTACTACTGTCTGTTTTTTGAAAATGCATTATTGTTTTTGTTTGTTGGTATTTTTTTCTTAATCATCTGTTTATATACATTTAGGTGATATATAAAATGCATTCTTTAAGGAATGGAATTTGGAAGTAGACAGGTGTTCTTCCTAAAGTTTTGGATTTTACTTTTCTCTAAATACATTTAGATTGTGTGATAACCTTTAGACTTTAGATAAAAATACAAAATAAACTTGTTTGTTCTTAGGCTCCAAAGCTAATTGTCTTAAAAATGTAGCCATGCCAATAGATTGCAATACAAGAAGATTATAAAGTGATGGTTAGATGTTAATAACAGTAACGCAGAACATTAAGGCAAGTGACATTTACATAAGTATCTTGATCTTAATACATGTAATTTACATATGAAAATTTAATCACCATAGAGATAAACAGCTGCAATGTTTAATTAAACTCTCCACACAAAATCAGCCTGCAAGAAGTAGTTTGTCACTGCTAATTGATCACAATTCTCTTAGGTATTCTTTAAAATAAAAATGCAAAATAAATGACTCTTACTGATAATTTAACTTCTGGATACTTTGTATTTTAATTGTATCATCAAAGCCTGTTGAGAATAAGATAAAGATTCTAGGTTTATATTCACACTGTTTAGAAGGCAAAGCATAAACATATAGAGAACAAATGTGTTTGTTTACAAACTTATGAGTCACCAGCACAACAGCACTAAAGGATAATTTAAGAAGTGTTAATGCCCAAATAAGTTGTAGGTAATGAAGGTCTATAAGAGTCTTTCTCAATGGAGTTTTGAAGACAGAATGAATTATACACAGAAATTAATGCCAGCATTAGCCAGAAAAAGAGTAACAACTGCTAGCTTAGAATACATAAAACTAAAAAAATTTAATTGAATTTTAAGATCGCAGAGACACTAAACAGAAAAGAGAATGGTTAATACATAAATGCTGTAGGAAGTCATCCTTGGGAAATAGAACATGAACAAATGGCAGATTTTGTTTCCATGCATCTTATTTGTATAAACATGCATTTATTCATTCATTTACTAAAAAATGAGCCTACTATATACCAAGCATAATGCTGTACACTAGCATAAAATAGTGGCTTAGGTTAGCTTTTAATGTGACATTTAAATTGATTGCAGCCTTCTCTGTATAGAGAGACTCAAAATGTATTGAATAGAAAAAGAAGACAATTAGATATATTCATGGTAAAGCAAAAGGTTTCTGGAAATCAGGACTATGCTCCAAGCCTCTCGGTTTTTTTTTTCAAACTGGGCACATCCATTCAGCAATCTTTTAAATGTAGGGCCTAAGTCCTTTCCTGAAGTATTAAGCCTTGGATTGGAAATTAACTTTCTTGCATAAACAAGTGCTATGATAAATGAGTTGTGGTTTCTAGTCTGCTTTTCTTTAAAGGAGTCACAAAGTTAAATATACCTGTGATATGATATGAATGAAGTATTATCTTGAAAGGTTTCCCCAAACTTTTATACTTGTCTTTTCTGTACCCAATTAGGTAATTTTTACACCCATAGTTTAAAAGTTTTTTTTATCATATTTAATTAAGCCATCCATGGTAAAGCTACACATCTGGTAGAAGCTGGTTTGTGTAAGCACATGATTCAAAGAGTGGGAGCAGAATTGTGCAAGTGTTCTAGAGCCTTTTGTTGTATTTTACTTAATCTTCAAAATAATCTCATAGAAATTAAGTGATTCACATAAAATTATGAAGTTAGTCTGATCTCCATAAAAATACCAGGAATATTGAGTGATTCACATGAGGTTACAAAATTTGTAAGAGGCAAACTCTGAACTCAGACTGCAAGAACATTGCTAGGCTATTATTGTGTGATGAAAAATTTCCATGATAAAATCAGTAACTTGGATTTTTCAAATCAGTTGAAGCTAAAATGAGTATAGACTTATTCTTTCACTGGTCTGAAACTGTACAGAAGGAACCACTGCCTAGAGTTATACCTGTTGCAAAACGTGGAATCTAATTTTAAACAGTTAGCCCAGCAGTAATTTTGTGGTGCATTAACAGCTTACTCATTCCTGGCTTATTGTAAAGGAATTGACAAAAATTAAAGATACTGATTAGTATTAACGTGTTAGTGGATTGTGATTATACCAGCATCCTCTCACAACTGAAGATACAGCTTTAGGTATAAACTTTTTATGCTGTATTATAAGAGACCTTTTTTTTAAACCTTGAAAATTAGGTGCTGCTGCCCCCATACAGGTACTGGTGGTTAAATTTAATTTATAGAATTTTTCTCCATTATTTCCTCAGAATTTTTTTTGTAGGTTTTACTCTTCCTTCTCAGTTTCACACATTGATATTTTATCCTTAAGAGTCCAGGATGCATTTCAGATTCCCACTTCCTGGTTTCTGTCACCTTACTGATCAAATCTTTAGGGAATAGTTTTTAATTTACAATGTTGTGTGGGAAAAGTTGTTAAATGAGGTGAATTGGATTGGATTAAATGTAAAGGTGCTTATTTTATGCTCCCGTAGTCTCTCTCCACTTTTGATGAATGGGGACACGATTACCTGAGTTTAATGAAATAAACAAGAGTCTTGAATCAGGAAGAATATTTATTTTATGAGTTTTTTGAGATCTAAAATAATTTGTAGGAACCAGGAGTTTTATGTTATACATGTTGAAAACTTGGGGTATCATTTCATGTTTATTTGTGTATTTGGCTAGGACCATTTGGTCGGTGATGGTCCAAGCAATGATTTTGCCAAGGGAAACCCATTTTAAAGATAAGCTTCAGGGGCCTCCCTGGTGGCGCAGTGGTTGAGAGTCCGCCTGCCGATGCAGGGGATACGAGTTCGTGCCCCGGTCTGGGAGGATCCCATATGCCGCGGAGCGGCTGGGCCCGTGAGCCATGGCTGCTGAGCCTGCGCATCCGGAGCCTGTACTCCGCAACGGGAGAGGCCACAACAGTGAGAGGCCCGCGTACCACAAAAAAAAAAAAAAAAAAAAAGATAAGCTTCAGATTGTAAATTCTTATTTTTCTTAGGCAAAGTTTCACCTGCTCTCTTGGATTTGGTTGAACTCATTTACATTATTTGCTATGTGTCTGCAATGGGTGCTTCTGGGGGAATGGACAAATTATTTGATATTTTATTACATTAGAAATTTTAGCAATTGAGGTAATTAAGAATACTTTATTCTGTATTTTTCCCATTGAGACAAATAAAATTCATGGAGAGAAATCCTTTATAAGAAAAAAATACAGTTTAGCTTACCTTTTCTTTTCTGGATTAGTGAGCCAAACATTACAGCTGCCCATGTTGTCAAAATGCCATGAGAGAATTTAGTAGAAAAGAAGCCAATAATGTAGTCAGATTCTGACATTTAAATAAATGTTTTTACTGTTCCATCAAAATTAATGATTAACTTCAGCATTAGAAGCAAGTATTTCAAGAGTAAAGGGAAATTTTCCCACCATCACTTCAGAGCAAAGTAACCCCGCGGCGTTATAAATATATATTTCAGACTAAGAGAAAAGATTGATCCCACAGGATATCTCTCTTCTCCATCCATTGATGATGTCAGTTGAGTCTCTGATTAGCTGCTGACATTTGAAATTATGGTGGGTCAGCAAGGTTAATGAAAGCTTTCTTTATATAGCTATGTCCCCATTGCCTCTGTGCCTTCCTGGGCTTTTGGCTTGTTTGCTGACCTCAAAAAGCAAGGCAAAAATAAGAAAACACATCAAGAGAAGTGTAGTCTGAGCACTCATCTATTGGTGATTTCTAATGGTGCTATTTAACAAGAAAGAGAAAGGTTAATGAATAGCGACTTAACTTACTTGGAAATGGTTGAGTACAAAGGGTCTAGTTAATAACCCCAGTGACCTTGTTGAGGATGAATTCCATCTGGATGAAAATATTTCAGTAGAATTGTCTGGACTACAATATTTCTGCCTTTAAGTGACAGAGTTACATAAATTTCCTATTTTATAATATTGAGTCATCGTCTGTTGAGGCAAGGAGAAAGTATAAAACTGAATTAGGTTTCCTGACTCATCGATCACAGTGTCTTAGAGCTACAGAGGGCCCTTGAGACCTAGTTTTGGTGTTTTTCAAATTGTGTTCTTTGGCACTTTCAGGTTTCCCAGAGTGACCTTGTTGCAAGCTGCTGTGAGGGAGAAAAGAGGCGCTTAGGGCCCTCATTCCTATCCATGTTTATCATGTCACCTAGGATGTCATGTAATAAAAGGCTTTGTTGGCAAAATAAAGTTTGAAAATCACTGAGCTACAACTAACATTCTCAGTTTACAGTTAAGGAAACTGAGGTACAATAGATAAAATGAAGTTGCCGAGATCCTGCAACTATTCTGTGTCACAATAAAAGGGGGGAAAATCTGCATCTCTTGAAACATGGATCTTTTCAGTATTCATTTTTATTCTCAGAGAAAGGGTGCCATATGTTTTCAGTCTAATCTTCTTTCAAAATACCCTGGATCCTTACACAAAATGAGATGAGGAGGCTGGATCCTTCCCCAGCCATTACCCTTTCATTTTATCTCGGCAAGTAGAAAGCTGGTTTTCAGTGTAGTCTATGTGAGCTGTTTAATTTCCTTTGCATGGCAATTGAGGGGATGCAAATTGACTCTGGACCTCAAAAAACCTCTAGAGCCTCCAGAAAAGATTATCTGGTTCTAGAGTTCTTCACATCATCCACAACAGACATTAGCAACACATTTCTGCCTCCAGTGGTAGGACAAGTTCAGGACAAGTCCACCATGGGAGCTCAAAATGCTGGGAGGAGTGCAGGCTAAAATATAAAGGTAAACCACTAAAACATCTACTTTATTCATTTTAATCTAAAAATAAGAAAAAAGTTCAGCATTTCTGTATGGCTTAACACTGAGTTGGTGTGTTAGGAGTCTGTCTTGAGAGCAGGAAAGGGAGGAGCAGAAGCTCATCTTGTTGGTGGCTCCTTCTCTCTCTGGTTTGCTCTCACTATATTGCAGCTAGTTGCAGTTCTTGTGTGCCAGGTGTGGTGGATTTGGGATTACATTTTTGATAAAATCTTTATATTACTATGTGAAGAGATTGAGAGTGACTGTGAAAATCTTTATTATACACAGGAATTCTTCAGTATTTTGTGACCAAGTGTGTAAAAGTGTTTTCAAAGCTAATGTTCCATTTTATAGAGAAAAAAGTATACCAAATTTGCTGCAATTTTCTGGGGAGATAGAAGGCTTTTAGACTATAGTATATAGCAGGTATTTTTAAAACATGCACACACTTTCTCTTATGCTTTGCTGTTCCTTCAAGGTACAGTACACGACTGAGGAAATACAATTTTCTGAAAGAGTCCTGATAGCATGGAAAGTTATTAGAAGATGCTGGGAAAAATGCTGTCACCTATCAAATCTCTTATACATGTCTTCATGTGTAAATAGAGATCAGAAATAGTACCTATTTCACAAAGTTGCACGATAGAAAAAGTTAAGAGACTGCCTGACATTGGGAAGTTTTCAATTACTATTAGTTATGATGATGATTTCTATTAAATACTTGGAAACTTATGACATTTTAAGACCCACCAAGTGAAAAAGTTTAATGAATATTGAATGGATTTTGTAATATAAAAATGCTATAATTTACAATTAGTTTGTAAAGAAAAAAATGGCTGACTTCAGGGAGAGTGGAAATCTATCTACTAGATAAATTTAAAGAAATAACCTTTGCATAATTGGTAGGTAAGATTGAAAAACGGATATAATTAGAAAGTGCAAGTGCTGACACATTTCTTTTATGTCTATCTATGTATTCTTGCAAGATACAAGAGAGTGATTAAAATCTATGAGAGCCATTAAAATCAATGATTGGAATAAACTGAATCAAGAATTGCTATCTCATTAAAGTGTTAAAAATATTTTCACAAATAATATAATGAATTCAGTCACATTACTCTCACTAAAATAGGCTAATAATATCTGTGATGGCACAAAGCTACTGGCCCTGTTAACAGAAAATTAAAATTGAAATTATATAAAATATTGTTTATCTTATCATCTCAACCTTTAAAGATGTCTGGGTTTTGTATATATTCTACTTATGCACAAGTCATTATTAAGATTATAATTTATAAATAAGTTTTTATTATTCAGTAAATAAGTAAATGTCCCTAAGTAAGGAACGTCTGTTCCAAAAAGTTTGAAGATCATCAGATGTTATTTAAGAAGTAATAAGAGAACTGAGGTCTGAGAGGAAAGGTGAAGCTGGTTCCAGGAAATGAGGCAGTTAAGGAACATTAGTGCCTTTGATAAGAATTTCTGAGGCTTGATAAGTAGCCTGAGTGTATACAGTCAGTTTTCTTGCTGGGCTTAGTTGGGCTCTGAAGTAGAGATATCCAGGGTAAAGCCAGGCTCACTGAACATTGAGGATGGCGTGGAGAATCCCTCTTATCCACATGGGACTTCTGTTAATTAAGAAGAGCTAAGCAGGTCTCGCATAGGTTTCTCAAAACCCAAAGTACCTGGGTTCACTATGTTGACAAGGTACCCACATTTCTTCTCAAGTCTACTCTGCTATGAAGATTGATTCATATTTTTAGATCCAGATTAATGGTCATTTTCTCTTGACAATCAATAGTTCTATTAATGTTACATTAGCTTAAAATGGTATAATACCTCTAAAGAACATACTGTTCTCATGGCTGTGTTTTATCTCTCAGTCCTCACAATCTGGAATGCTATGTTCCATAAAGTTTTCATTTAATGAGTGAATGACTATACATATGCCTGGAAGCTGTTTCATACGAGTAGGGGGGAAGAAAAAGAAAGAAATGAAGAGAAAAGTCAATAAACTCACTAGGAAAAAAGAAAGACAAAATATTTCAGTTATGATAGAAGTTAATAAAAATTATACTGGAGTAGGAATCTGGAGTCAGACATCTATTTAATTGCATAACATTGTTGAAAGCCCTTATCTTCTTTATTTCTCAGTTTCTTAAGTTGTGAAATAAGAGGCTTCACGAGATACCCTGTAAGTCTTTTTCCATCTCTGAAATTCTTTGAGTAAAAAAACAATTGAGAGAATTGAGCTTCCTATCAATGCTCTAAAATTGTTGGTTTGTTTGAGAATCGAAAAAAAAAAAAAACCCATTCACCCTGATTTCCCTCCCAATGCAATGTGAATAAAGTTTAAGTGGAAAGGTAAGAGGAAAAGAGACTGCTGATACAAAAATGTTGAGACTCATTATCAGTGTCACCACCACTACCTCAATCATTTAACTGTCCTATAAGCTCCTCTCCTGATTAGCCAGTTTTTACCAGGTTTATTGTTATTTAGGGTAGGAAAACGTGTTTAGCTTCATATGGAGAGGAAAAAAAATCAAGGCTTTTAATATAATGTGCATTCCATTCTTACAAAGTTATTAAACATAAATAAAAAGGCTCCCAGAACAATAATCAATTCTGTGTAATTACTTTGTTTAAAATGAATCCAGCACCAAATGAAAGTAGTATAATTCTTGGAAAGATGATAGTAGGTCTGATGACATTAGGGCAGAGTTTAGGTTCAAGTCTTAGGTTTAAGACAAGGGCCATTCTCAACATGTTTTCCATTCAAAATATGTAGAATTTTCAACAAATATAAATTGATTTTCAAGATGTTTCTCTTGAAATTTTATCCCTATGGGGAATAGTTTTGTTTTCATATTTACTTGTTTCATAAAAGGGTGGTATTGAAACTTAAGTGTTTGTATTCCACACAGAATCTTTGCAGTACAAGCAAACTCCTTGCTTTACTGCAGTTACAGGCAGACTGCTTCTAGAGTTCAGTTTCCTAGATTTTCTTCTGCTTCCCTTTAATGTACATCTCCAGAAGGGAGCTTGTTTCCTGAAAACTAAAGCTGGCAGACTTATTCAATGAGAATTAACATATTTTTCTCCTACAAAGGGAAATAATGTGATAAAGAAGACATGCAAAAAAATAAAATAAAGGCTGATTGACAGCCAAACATGGTCTCAAACTTTAAATACACCACTTTAAAACCATGTGAATGAGAAACAGTGTTCTATGAGGGTTACTGCTGAGCCCTCTGCCCAGCCCAATATGCCACATAGTTAATTATGACAGATGATCTTGAAAAGAGGCACAGCAGAATGAAATACATATGTCATTTTTCTTCTGTATTTGAGGATCGTATAATAATTCCTTTGCCACTAATAGTTGAATTGGTACAGTATTCTTTCTCAGGAAATATAGGAAATGAAATTCATTTTACAATTCAATTCCAGATGTTGCTGCATGGAGAGTTTCTTAAGAATGATTCTAACACCCTATAACAGTTCGATAGGAAAGACCAATACAGTCAGTTAACAGTATTTGCCATGGATCTTTTGGTTAAGTGATGACATTTATTTCACCTCCCTCTATCATAAAATTTATTGATTACAGACACTTATAACTTGTCTGATTTAAAAAATCTCATCTGAAATATCTGTTCATAATTTTATGTGTGTGTGTGTGTGTGTGTGTGTGTGTGTGTTTTGATGGCGGCATCAGTGAAGTTTGTTTTGTTTTTGGTTGAAGAGGTGAAGGTAGTTCATGAAAGACTTGGACAGAGGGAAATAGGTATTAGTTATACACGGAAGTTATCATGTTTTTGTGGCAGATTCTTTCTGACTTATCCCACCCTGATTTTATTATTGTATGTGAATTGTATTTCTAGATATGAAATTATTTTTTGAAATAATGATTTTTGATGCATTCTCCCTAGATTTTAGTCATTTATCAAATACATGTCTGCAGTGGATTGCGAGAAGCCAAATAGTGCAAGGGGGAGATTCTCACTATGGACATATTTACCCTGGTGGGTAAAAAATCTGTTTCCCTTGAACCTGATTCTGAATCAAATGGAATTTGATGACAATTCATGTAGTATTGGACATCTTGTGGACTTGGTGTTATACTTCTTAAATTGTTGGGGGTGGGTGGAAGAAGAACATGACTACTATCTCTGTATATTGGCTTCACCAATTGTCAGCTCTGTGCAGTGACTTCATTTGTATCATCAGTAAAATGGAGATTTTGAGAACTGAATGAATGTACACAAATAAAGCACATAGAATAGACTATCACAAAGGGCTCAGAAACAGAATCTGTCTTTTGTATTATTGTATATATAGCTGTCATTTGTCCCAATCGAAGAGAATCTTCTTCCTGAGGTTGCTGATTCAGAGAAAAAAGAAAAGGCCTTAAAATGATTATGGGGTATCATGAGAGCTCAAAGGAAGTCTCTGATGAACATGACAATGTGGGATGATGTTAGTTGAAAATCAATTAGAGAAAGTGTAATGAAAATTTTATTAGCAATACTTTAACCTGCTTATGTTGTCCTTCGTGACTTTTGAGGTATAAAAAAGAAGGTGGGTAGACTGGTAAAGTAGAGAGTAAAGAAAGGCTAGTTGATTACATTGATCTTTCCCACCAAGTCTCTCACATGGTAACATTTGGAGACGGAATGCAGACTGCAGTATACCTCCCATCTTTAATTAAATTCTATCATATGCAACTTTCCTGAGACAGGAAGTATAATATACCAATTTTTTGACACTTGCAGTATCCGGAACATTTGTGGGTCTTCTGAGAACAGCACACGGGGATCTTTATGGCTCCAGATTGCCAGCACTGTTATTTTAGTTCTGATGATGTGGGCATTTGATCCCTAAGGGTTAAGACTCTCTTCTCACCAGATGTGGTCTTTTGGAAAAGAGTTCAAACTGCTTGGCAGGTCAGTGAAGGGGAAGCAAGTATTGTCACTGCAAGTGCGCTGCCTATTTTGTGGATAAATGGATGACTTTACTTTCCAAGGTTGTCAGTCTTTCACAAGAACTTACATTTAAATCATAATAATGATGCTATTTAAACTCCAGTTCATTCTGCCAGTATTTGATTAGCAGGCTGGCTGAACGCAGTGATAGAGAGGGTGGCAGTTTTTTATTTCATCTAGGGTATCATTACAGCTT
Organism: Hyperoodon ampullatus; assembly: GCF_949752795.1. Taxonomy (NCBI): domain Eukaryota; kingdom Metazoa; phylum Chordata; class Mammalia; order Artiodactyla; family Ziphiidae; genus Hyperoodon; species Hyperoodon ampullatus. The sequence goes on along the minus strand of NC_136921.1, from coordinate 64,105,520 downwards.
AAACTGGCTCTCACATTACCATTATTATTATTGCTAATTGTTATTTGAGAGGGGTACTGATAAAATTCCTACCGTCATTCTCAGTGGGGAAGATGACATGATCCTTTTCCTAGGGCTTCATGATCAAAGTTAAATAGACATAGATATTATTTCACCTCAGAAAGGTCTGAGAAAGCTGCAGTTCTACCATCTTCATGTATGTATATAATAGTTATAATTCAGATAAAATTACCTGTGGAAAATTAAGCTCAAAGACATTGATAGTGTGCATTTTTTGCATTCATAAGTTTATATATGTGTTTGAATGTATATATGTGTTTTTGCATATGGATACATCTAGTCCTTATTCTTGTGTTGTTATGCTTTTAATAGGTAGGAGTTCCAAATCAAAATTCTGTGCAGCATGCAGCACTAAATGCATATGGACATCACTTATACACATTTTCTTGTCATACATGTGATGACTGGCTGCATTTAGTATTCATTGTGCATTAGATTTCAGTTTTTGTTTTTAACCATTTTAGATGGAATAGCTTAAGAGTAAAGGATTTTGGGATTCTTTGGTGAAGAAAGATCACGAATCTCTCTCTTCATCTTTCGATCTGAGCAGTTACATGAACATTTTATGGGCTAGTTGAATCAGAGGCTCCCTTCTACTAATTCTGTAAAAACAAGTTTCACAGAAAATTAAAAGGACCTGTGCTATATATTTTCTGACACATTTGTATTTTTTTTAATGAATAGACTATTTTTCAGCTGTTTTAGGTTTAAAAAAAATTGAGCAGAAAATACAGAGTTCTCATATATCTCTTTGCCCCCACCCCACATACCAGCTTTCCCTATAATTAACACCTTGCATTAGTGTGGTACATTTTTTATAATTGGCAAGCCATTATTGATACATTCTTATTAACTAAAATCCATAGTTTACATTGGGGTTCACTGCTTGTATTATTTATTCTGTGGGTTTTGACAAATGTTTTGTGACCTGTATCCATCATCCAAGCATCATATAGGATAATTTCACCACTCTAAAAATATCCCTATGCTCCATCTACTTGTCTCTCCCTCTCCATGGAAACCTAGTAACCACTGATATTTTTTTTTTACCACCTTTATAGTTTTGCCTTTTCCAGAATGTCATATACTTGGAATCACATATGTAGCCTTTACAGATTGACTTCTTTCACTTAGTATTATGCATTTAAGAATCTTCTTTTTTGTGGCTTGATAGGTCATTCCTTTTTTTTTTTCCAAGGTTTTTTTTTAAAGTTTTATTGGAGTAGAGTTGCTTGACAATATTGTGTTAGTTTCTACTGTACAGCAAAGTGAATCAGAGATACGTATATATTTATCCTCTCTTTTTTGAATTTCCTTCCCATTTAGATCACCACAGAGCACTGAGTAGAGTTCCCTGAGCTATACAGTAGGTTATAATTAGTTGGTCATTATTTTTTATTTCTAATTAATATTCCATTTTATGAATGTATCACCATTTGTTTATCCATTCACCTATTGAAGGGCATATTGGTTGTTTCCAAATTTTGGCAATTATAAATAAAGCTGTTATCAACCTTTGGTGCAGGTGTTTATGTGGACATAAATTTTCACTCATTTGGGTAAATACCATGGAGCATGATTGCTGGGTTATGTGATGAGTATGTTTAGTTTTATAAGAAACTTCCAAGCTATCTTCCAAAATGGCTTATACCATTTTGTATTCCCACGAGGAATGAATGAATTTTCTTGTTGTTTCATGTCCTCACTGGCATTTGTCGTTGTCAGTGTTTTGAATTTTAGACATTCTCATATGTGTATACTGGTATCTCATTGTTTCAAGCGTCAATTCCTTAACAGCATATGATTTCTTTTTTTTTTAATTTTATTGTTTTTATTAGTTTCTGCTTTATAACAAAGTGAATCAGTCATACATATACATCTGTTCCCACATCCCTTCCCTCATGCATCTCCCTCCCTCCCACCCTCCCCATCCCACCCCTCCAGGCGGTCACAAAGCTCCGAGCTGATCTCCCTGTGCTATGCAGCTGCTTCCCACTAGCTATCTACCTTACGTTTGGTAGTGTATATATGTCCATGCCTCTCTTTCGCTTTGTCACAGCTTACCCTTCCCCCTCCCCATATCCTCAAGTCCATTCTCAAGTAGGTCTGTGTCTTTATTCCCGTCTTACCCCTAGGTTCTTCATGACATTTTTTTCTTAATTCCATATATATGTGTTAGCATACAGTATTTGTCTTTCTCTTTCTGACTTACTTCACTCTGTATGACAGACTCTAGGTCTATCCACCTCATTACAAATAGCTCAGTTTCGTTTCTTTTTATGGCTGAGTAATATTCCATTGTATATATGTGCCACATCTTCTTTATCCATTCATCTGATGATGGACACTTAGGTTGTTTCCAGCTCCGGGCTATTGTGAATAGAGCTGCAATGAACATTTTGGTACATGTCTCTTTTTGAATTATGGTTTTCTCAGGGTATATGCCTAGTAGTGGGATTGCTGGGTCATATGGTAGTTCTATTTGTAGTTTTTTTAAGGAACCTCCATACTGTTCTCCATAGTGGCTGTACCAATTCACATTCCCACCAGCAGTGCAAGAGTGTTCCCTTTTCTCCACACCCTCTCCAGCATTTATTGTTTCTAGATTTCTTGATGATGGCCATTCTGACTGGTGTGAGATGATATCTCATTGTAGTTTTGATTTGCATTTCTCTAATGATTAATGATGTTGAGCATTCTTTCATGTGTTTATTGGCAGTCTGTATATCTTCTTTGGAGAAATGCCTATTTAAGTCTTCTGCCCATTTTTGGATTGGGTTGTTTGTTTTTTTGCTATTGAGCTGCATGAGCTGTTTATAAATTTTGGAGATTAATCCTTTGTCAGTTGCTTCATTTGCAAATATTTTCTCCCATTCTGAGGGTTGTCTTTTGGTCTTGTTTATGGTTTCCTTTGCTGTGCAAAAGCTTTGAAGTTTCATTAGGTCCCATTTGTTTATCTTTGTTTTTAGTTCCATTTCTCTAGGAGGTGGGTCCAAAAGGATCTTGCTGTGATTTATGTCATAGAGTGTTCTGCCTATGTTTTCCTCTAAGAGTTTGATAGTGTCTGGCCTTACATTTAGGTCTTTTTTTTTTTTTTTTTTTTTTTTTTTTTCGGTATGCGGGCCTCTCACTGTTGTGGCCTCTCCCATTGCGGAGCACAGGCTCCGGACGCGCAGGCTCAGCGGCCATAGCTCACGGGCCCAGCCGCTCCGCGGCATGTGGGATCCTCCCAGACCGGGGCATGAACCCGTATCCCCTGCATCGACAGGCGGACTCTCAACCACTGCGCCACCAGGGAAGCCCACATTTAGGTCTTTAACCCATTTTGAGCTTATTTTTGTGTATGGTGTTAGGGAATGATCTAATCTCAAACTTTTACATGTCCCTGTCCAGTTTTCCCAGCACCACTTATTGAAGAGGCTGTCCTTTCTCCACTGTACATTCCTGCCTCCTTTATCAAAGATAAGTTGGCCATATGTGCGTGGGTTTATCTCTGGGCTTTCTATCCTGATCCACTGATCTATCTTTCTGTTTTTATGCCAGTACCACACTGTCTTAATTACTGTAGCTTTGTAGTAGTCTGAAGTCAGGGAGCCTGATTCCTCCAGCTCCGTTTTTCGTTCTCAAGATTGCTTTGGCTATTCGGGGTCTTTTGTTTTTCCAAACAAATTTTGAAATTTTTTGTTCTACTTCTGTGAAAAATGCCAGTGGTAGTTTGATAGGGATTGCATTGAATCTGTAGATTGCTTTGGGTAGTAGAGTCATTTTCACAATATTGATTCTTCCAATCCAGGAGCATGGTATATCTCTCCATCTATTTGTATCATCTTTAATTTCTTTCATCAGTGTCTTATAATTTTCTGCATACAGGTCTTTTGTCTCCTTAGGTAGGTTTATTCCTAGATATTTTATTCTTTTTGTTGCAGTGGTAAATGGGAGTGTTTTCTTGATTTCATTTTCAGATTTTTCATCATTAGTGTACAGGAATGCCAGAGATTTCTGTGCATTAATTTTGTATCCTGCTACTTTACCAACTTCATTGATTAGCTCTAGTAGTTTTTCGGTAGCATCTTTAGGATTCTCTATGTATAGTATCATGTCATCTGCAAACAGTGACAGCTTTACTTCTTCTTTTCCAATTTGGATTCCTTTTATTTCCTTTTCTTCTCTGATTGCTGTGGCTAAAACTTCCAAAACTATGTTGAATAAGAGTGGTGAGAGTGGGCAGCCTTGTCTTGTTCCTGATCTTAGTGGAAATGGTTTCAGTTTTTCACCATTGAGGACAATGTTGGCTGTGGGTTTGTCATATATGGCCTTTATTATGTTGAGGAAAGTTCCCTCTATGCCTACTTTCTGCAGGGTTTTTATCATAAATCGGTGTTGAATTTTGTCGAAAGCTTTCTCTGCATCTATTGAGATGATCATATGGTTTTTGTCCTTCAACTTGTTAATATGGTGTATCACATTGATTGATTTGCATATATTGAAGAATCCTTGCATTCCTGGAATAAACCCCACTTGATCATGGTGTATGATCCTTTTAATGTGCTGTTGGATTCTGTTTGCTAGTATTTTGTTGAGGATTTTTGCATCTATGTTCATCAGTGATATTGGCCTGTAGTTTTCTTTCTTTGTGACATCCTTGCCTGGTTTTGGTATCAAGGTGATGGTGGCCTCGTAGAATGAGTTTGGGAGTGTTCCTTCCTCTGATATTGTTTGGAAGAGTTTGAGAAGGATGGGTGTTAGCTCTTCTCTAAATGTTTGATAGAATTCGCCTGTGAAGCCATCTGGTCCTGGGCTTTTGTTTGATGGAAGATTTTTAATCACAGTTTCAATTTCAGTGCTTGTGATTGATCTATTCATATTTTCTATTTCTTCCTGAGTCAGTCTTGGTAGGTTGTGCATTTCTAAGAATTTGTCCATTTCTTCCAGGTTGTCCATTTTATTGGCATAGAGTTGCTTATAGTAATCTCTCATGATCTTTTGTATTTCTGCAGTGTCAGTTGTTACTTCTCCTTTTTCATTTCTAATTCTATTGATTTGAGTCTTCTCCCTTCTCAGCATATGATTTCAAGCATCTTTTTAATATTCTATTTTCCACCTGTATAACTTTGTTGAGGTGTCTGTTTAGAACAGTTGCCCACTGTTTTATTGGGTTGTTTTCTTGTTGAGTTTTAAGAGTTCTTCATATATTTTGGATGAAAGTAATTTATCAGGTCTGAGTTTTGCAAAGATTTTTTCTCCCAGTCTGTGGTTTGTCTTTTCATTCTCTTAACACAGTCTTTTATAGAACAGAAAATTTTAATTTCAGTGAAATCCGACTTGAGTGTGTATGATACTGCAAGAGTAGGACAAGATTCTAGTTCCAAGTGGGTCACCTAAGAGCCAGGTGACTTTCCTAGCCTCAGTTCTAGCATATGTAAAATAAGGCTAATAACATGTCTAGCTTTCTCATTTATATTTTTGTAAGGATCAGATTTCATGACCTACATGGAAGCATCTTATAAATGCTTAAGGGCAAGCAGCAAAATCAAAAGGTTCATTAGTATGATTCCAGACTTCCTTTGCTCAGCTAAACAGAGAAATACTGAAATTGAACTCAGGGCTTAAAACTGACGGCAAACTAAATCAAACAAAAAGTAACATCATAATGAATTCCAACTCAGAAATGAAATATGTTTATAACTGTCACAAAGACTTTAAGTCTGTGGCTATTACTGAGACAAAGAGATATTAGTATGAAGTCACTAGAACGTCATCATCTTCTTTAGGTTACAGTCATGTCGGACTGCTATTGAATGATAATATTATACAGGTATAATAACTGGAGTGGAAATTGATGTAATTGGCAAAACTTACAAAACCAAGCAACTTTTATATTAGAGGTAGACAGCCTGAGAGCAATAGTTAGTTCCGACTTTCCTTTTGAATTCAGAAAAGGTTTTGCTGTCTCTTTTATATAACAGATACATGTATTTAATGTGAGTCCTAGTGATGTTTGAATTGCTATTCAGAAGTATTAACAAAATTAAAAATTCTAGTTGTCACTCAGTAGTTGAAAAGGGGAATTTTCAGACTTCTCAAGTTAAACTGAGGTGATTTTAAAACTCAAATATAGACAAAATCATCAAGACTGATACAAGCTATGAAATAAACTAGAGATGACATTGTAATATCTAATGGCAATCTTTGGCTTGTAGAGTGGGTTAATTTTCAGGCATGACTAGGTATAAATGACTTCATGGTGGAAATAAAGCCACCTTCATCTTTCCCCTTCCACTTCTCTTTCTCCTTCTTCTTTGTTCTCTTACTCTTCCTTATCCAATGGTACTCCTTGACGAACATCTCCTCATTTCCCCTAACCTCCAGCCCCTGAAAACTACTGTTCTATTTTCTTCCTCTGTGAGTTCAGCTTTTCTAGGTTCCACGTATAAAATCACACAGTACTTGTCTTTATCTGTCTGACTTATTTCACTTATCAAAAAACCCTCCCAGTCTCTCCTTGAAGTCACAAATCTCAGGATTTCTTTCTTATGGCTGAATAATATTTCATTGTATTTTCTTTATCCATTCATTTATCAATGAACAACTTAGGTTGTTTCCATGTCTTTGCTATTGTGAATAAGGTTTCAATGAATGGGAGTGCAGATACCTCTTCAGGATAGATTTCATTTCTTTCAGAAATGTATTTCTGAAATACATGTATTCAGAAGTGGGCTTTCTGGTGTATGTGGTAGTTCTATTTTTAATTTTTTTGAGGAAATTTCATACTGTTTTCCACAGTGTCTGTACCAATTTACATTCCTATCAATAGTGCACAAGGGATCCCTTTTCTCCGTATCCTCACCAGCACTTGTTATCTCCTGTCTATAAACATGCTAACAGATGGAGGTGATATCTCATTGTGGACTTGATTTTCATTTTCCTGATCATTAGTCATGTTGAGCACGTTTTCATGTACTTGTTGACCATTTGTATGCCTGCTTAGGAAAATGTTCAGGTCCTATCCCTCCTTTTTAATTGGATTGTTATTTTTTTTATTATTGAGTTGTATGAGTTACTTAAATATATTGAAGGTTAACCCCTTATTATATATATGATTTGTAAATATTTTCTCCCATTCTGTAGGTTGCGTTTCCATTTTGTTAATTGTTTCTTTTGCTGTGCAGAAGCTTTTTAGCTTGATGTAGTCCCACTTTTTTGTTTGTTTGTTTGTTTGTTTTGGTTGCTTGCACTTTTGGTGTCAGATCCAAAAAATCCTTGCCAAGACCAGAGTCAAGGAGCTTTTCTTCCTGTGTTTTCTTCAAGGAGTTTTATGGTTTCAGGTCTTATGTTAAAGTCCTTATCCATTTGAGTTAATTTTTGTGAGTGGTGTAAGATAGGGGTCTAATTTCATTCTTTTGCATATTACTGTCCAGTTTTCTCAACACTGTATATTGAACAGACTATCCTTTCCCCATTGAGTATTCTTGGCTCCCTTATCAAATATTAGCTGACATATGTGCATGGGTTTATTTCTGGTCTCTCTAGTATGTGCATTGATCTATGTGTCTGTTTTTATATCAGTACCATACTGTTTTGATTACTATAGATTTGTAATATAGTTTGAGATCAGGTAATGTGATACCTCCAGCTTTGTTCTTTCTCAAGTTTGCTATGGTTTTGGGGGTCTTTTGTAGTTCTATATGAATTTCAGGATTCTTTTGACTATTTTTGTGAAATGGAATCTTGATAGGGATTGCATTTACTCTATAGATGGCTTTGGCTAGTAGAGACATTTTAGCAATATTAATTCTGATCCATGAACATGGGATATCTTTCCACTTATTTGTATCTTCTTCAAATTCTTTCATCAGTGTCTTATAGTTTTTGGTATGTAGAACTTTCACTTTCTTGGTTAAATTTATTACCAAATATTTTATTGTTTTGGGTGCTATTGTAAATGAAGTTGTTTTCTTTATTTCTTTCAAGATAGTTCATTTTTAGTGTAGAGAAATGCAACTGATTTCTGTATGTTGATTTTGTACCCTGAAACTGCCGAATTTGATATTAGTTCTAATGTTTTTTTGGTTGACTCTAGGGTTTTCTATATATAATATCCTGTCATCTGCAAATAAAGATAGTTTTACTTCTTCCATTATGATTTGGATGCCTTTTATTTCTTTTTTTTGGCCTAACTGCTCTGGGTAGGACTTCCAGTTGAATAGAAGTGGAGAGAATGGGCATCCTTGTCTTGTTCCTGATCTTTTTTTTCTCTTGTTCTTAATCTTAAAGGAAAAGTTTTCAGTTTTCCACTGTTAAGTATAATATTAGCTCTGCGTTTGTCATATATGGCCTTTATTATGTTTAGGTGTGTTTCCTCTATACCCACTTTGTTGAGACTTTTGATCATGAAAAGTTGTTGAAATTTGTCTAATGCTTTATCTGCATCTGCTGAGATCATATAATTTTTATCTTTCATTCTATTAATGTGTATAGGATTTGTTGATTTGCATGTATTGAACTGTTTTTGCCTCCCCAAAGATAAATTCCACTTGATCATGCTGTATGATCCTTTTAATGTGCCCTTGAATTTGGTTTTCTAGTATTTTGTTGAGCATTTTTGCATCTATATTGGCCTATATATTGCTTGTAGTATCTTTATCTGACTTTGATATCAGGGTAATGCTGGCCTTATTAAATAAATTTGTGAGTCTTCCCAAACATTTTGGAAGAGTTTGAGAAGAATTGGCATTCATTCTTCTTAAATGTTTGGTGGAATTCACCACTAAAGCTATCTGGTCCTGGACTTTTTTTTGTTGGGATTTCTTCTTACTCATTGATCTATTCACATTGTTTATTTCTTCATGATTCAGTCTTGGTAGGTTGTATGTTTCTAGGAATTTATCAATTTCTTCAAGGCCTGTCCATTGTTGTCATATAATTGTTCATAGTTTTCTCTTAAGATCCTTTGTATTTCTATGGTATCAATTGTAATATGCCCTATTTCATTTATAATTTTATTTATTTGAGTCCTCTCTTTTTTTTTTTTACTTGGTGAGTCCAGCTAAAGTTTTGTCAATTCTTTTTATTTTTTCAAAAAATCAACTCTTAGTTTCCTTGACCTTTTCTAATGCTTTTCTATACTTGATTTCATTTATTTCTGCTCTCATCTTTGTTATCATCTTCCTTCTTCTATCTCTGGACTTAGTTTGTTCTTCTTTTCATAGTTCCTTGATGTGTAAAGTTAGGTTGTTTATTTGAGATCTTTCTTTTTTTTTTAATGTAGGCATTTATCATAAATTTCCCTTTAGAATTTCCCTTTAGAATTGCTTTTGCTATTTGCCATAAGTTTTGTTATGGTGGAGTTCCATTTTTGTTTGTTTCCAGATGTTTTCTTTTCAGCTGTTCCTTTGACACATTGGTTTTTTTAGGAGTTGTTTAATTTCAACATTTTTGTAAATTTTCCAATTTTTCTCCTCTTATTGATTTATAGTTTCACACCATTTGTGGTCAGAAAAGATATTTGGTATGATTTTAATATTTTTAAATTTCCTAAGGCTTGTTTTATGATATAACATATGATCTATCCGAGAAAATATTCTGTGTGCTTGAGAAGAATGTGTACAGATGTCTGTACTTGTTTTATTCTGCTTCACCTCACTGTGCTTCAGAGATAGTGCCTTTTTTTTTTTTTTTTTAACAAATCAAAGGTTTGTGGCAACCCTGCATCAAGCAAGTCTGTGGGCACCATTTTTTCCAAGAACATTTGCTCACTTTGTGTCTCTGTGTCACATTTTGGTAATTAATTCTCACAATATTTCAAGCTTTTTCATTACCATTATATTAAGATGATCTGTGACCAGTGATCTTTGATGTTACTACTGTGACTCACTGAAGGCTTAGATGATAGTTAGCATTTTTTAGCCATAAAGTATTTTTAATTAAGATATGTACATTTTCTAGGCATAATGCTATTGCACATTTAATAGTCTACAATATAGTGGGAACGTAACTTTAATATGCACTAGGAAACCAAAAAATTCATGTGACTCACTTTATTGCAATATTTATGGCAGTTGTCTGGAATGGAACCCACAATAACTCCAGGTTTGCTTGTATTCTTCTTCGGTTGGATAGAATGTTCTGTATATGTTTGTTAAATTCATTTGGTTCAAGTCCAGTGTTTCCTTATTGGCTTTCTATCTGGGTGATCTGTCCATTATTCAATCTGGGGTATTGAAGTCCTCTCCTATTATTGTATTGTTGTCTATTTCTCTCTTTAGACTTGTTAGTATTTAATATATTTAGATGCCTTGATGTTGAGTGCATATATATTTACACTTGTTATATTCTCTTGATGAACTGACGTCGTTCATTATTATACAATGACCTTTTTGTCTCATTACATTTTTTTATTTAAAATCTATTTTTTCTCATGTAAGTATCTACCCCTCTTCTCTTTTGTTTTCCCTTTGTCTGGAATATCTTTCTCCATCTCTTCACTTTGTGTCTATGTGTGTCCTAAAGGCTGAAGTAAGTCTCTTGTAGGCAGCATATAACTGGGTCCCAATTTTTTAATTTATTTAGCCACTCTGTACCTTTTGATTGGAGAATGTAATCCTTTTACATTTAGAGTAATTTATTGATAGGTAAGAACTTACTAATGCCATCTTATTGTTTTCTGGATGTTTCGTAGTTCCTTTGTTCTTCTCTTTATAAACTGATGATTTTTTAGTCGTATGCTTTGATTCCCTTCTCTTTATCTTGTGTGTATCTACTATAGGTTTCTGCTTTATGGTTACCCTAAGGCTTACATGAAACATCATATAGATATAAAAGTCTGTTTTAACCTGATAGCAACTTAAATTCAATAACATACAAAACCCTACACTTTTACTCCCCCCATTTTATACTTTGAATGTTACAGTTTACATCTTTTTATATTGTGTATCCATTATCAAAAATTGTAGCTATAGTTATTTTTAATACTTCTGTCCTTTAACCTTTGTACTATAGTTTTGTGGTTAACACACCAGTATATTACAGTATTGGGGTATTCTGAATTTTACTATTTATTTACCTTTCTCTTTATTGATTCTATGGGTTATTTTCTTGGCAGGAAGAAAGTGGTAACTACCCTGTCCAAAATCGTTAGAGCAATACATCAAACATAATGAATCATCTTCATCTTGCCTTGAATTCATCTAAGACCTCTTTCAACTGAATTATATTTTTGGTAACAAAAGTCCAAAGTGTTCTAAATATTTTATATGATTTTGCTGATGGAAGTTCAACTTAGAATTGACAGTTATTGGGGCAAATTTTAACACAGAAGTGTGAAGGATTGCAAACTTTATCCGTCACATGGAAAAAAGTGTGTACGATAGAATATCAATGTACTACCTAGGCTGGTCAAGGGCTACAGAGCTCTCATTCTACTAGTGTGGAGACAATATGTTAGTGTTGTAGTTGTGTAAGATGGTTGGTAAGTTTTGGAGGCCATGGCTGAGTCATACCTGCATTCTTTCCTGAACTGAAATAATCTTAAGCCTATTCCTTCATTTTTACTCTGCCTGCATTCATGAGTACCACTTACCTGTATTAGCACTGGCTTGGTGCCTGCAGCAATCTACAGAGGAGAGGCAGTACAGGGTAGAGGCTAATGAAAGAGCCCAGCTGGTCATTTGCTCTAATGTAATTTAGGCAAAGTCAAGATGGGTTTCTGAAGAAGAGCTGTTTTCATTCAGTAAAGGTCCTATGCACAGTCATATTTTAACAAGATTCCCAATTTGCATTATGAAAAGCTCACAGACTTTCCTTCATAAGGCTATTTACTGCACTTGCCCTTTTGGTAACATTACTATGTGTTTGTACTGAAGCCTATTATTAAATGAATAAATAGCAGGAAAATGCAATATTAGATTAAAGAAAATGTTGGGCTTTCAAATGGCAAACAAATGTGTTAAGAAGTCTTGTTCTTTAAATACGGCTCTATGGGCCTCTGAAAGACTATAAAAATGGCAGGGAAGACCTGTGATGCATAGATAGAAAATGTTATTGTGACTACATGGGCCTTACAAACAATCTACGGAAATATGACACATGTTTTCTTTTTCAGGTAAAAAATTATTTCCAACATTTTAACATATTTTTGTCTACAAAAAAAAAAGCTGCTGTTGGGATTCAGCTTGGTACTCAAGAACTTCTAGAAAAGAATTCCCAATGCCTCCATTTCCCTTATATCTCTCAATCAGTATTAGGCTTTCAATCCTCATACACTTCTTAATTAATCACATCCTTTTTGATAATCCACAATAGTCCACAAGCTATAAACTTTCTTATAAATTAACACTGGGCTACTATGTGGCTTAACAAATAAGAAAAAGAAAGATATTAAGGACTTCCCTTTGAGTCTTCTGGCTATTTGCTATTCTCTGAATGGTGGCTAATGCAAAATCAGGGTCCAATTTTATGCCAATTTTGTGCCCCAGTTAGCAGTGCTAATTGGGGCACACAAGTAAATTGTGCTCTGCCCTGTGGAAATTTTCAGTTAGTCAACTAAATCAGAAAATCATTGAGAACACTAATCCATTGCTCAGTCACTACTTAATTAAGTGCAAAATCTATGGTCCCTCCAGGAAGGACAAAGTTCAGACATGGAATCTCAATGGTCAGTTGTCTGGAATTTTATCTGTCTTTTATCTTTTCTTGTAATCTAAGTTAAAATATAAGTATGTTTGCTTTTGAAGAGTGGGACATGGGACATTTTAGTGAGAATTAACAATCCAAGTATTATTAAAGTAGACAGGAGTAAAGGTCATTTGGTTTCCCTCACACTTGAAAGATAGATTTTCTGAGGGGGAAAAAAATGATTTTTACACATACGGAGCATAAAAACATTGACAAATTTAACAGCAAATGCTCCACATTTCATAGGGTCAAATTATAGTTTGGGTTCAACCTTATTGTCTGAACTTCAACCATGTTTAATGAGAGGGCAAAGATGTTTCTCTGTTTGTTCACTGATATATCCTAAGTGCTCAATAAATATTTTTCAATGAATGAATGTACAGGCACGTGATGTCTCGGCAAAAATTAATTGGAAAAATATTATATTTACATGATATCTTAAGCTATAAAATAACATTTGTAATGTGTCTGGTACAGTGGCCACAGTACTTAAAGAATATTATGTTGCTGGTGGAATGTTTCAGTAACTCTGAGAGAGATCATGACCTTTAAAATATGTTTACTTTTCTAGAATTCAAGAAGGTGATTTTGCTCCTAAAATCTTTTGTTTGAGGTACAATATAAATTAAAAGTAGTTAAAACCCAAATATTTTTCTAAAATTAGAATTACAGCTTAGAATCAATGTCCTTAAAAAGTTTTATTTCCTTTATTGATAGAACGTATAGTTTTTTTTTTATTGTAATGTGTAAGCTACTTTCAGGTCGAGAATGGCTAGAATCCTAAGGAAAGTAATTTTGGCAAGAATCATTGCTAGAATAAAGCCACATTTTCTTTCACTGTTTGTTTTTTTCAATTAAACTGACCCAATTACTTGTAATTTGTAATGAAAGATAATTGACAGTTTTAGACAGAAATTTAGATTTTGATCATGAAGATCCAATTATAATATTGCTGAAATAATCATTGATTCATATTTTGAAAAAGGGGCCTTCCCTACTGGTACTACTTTGACCCTCCTTCAACATCTCTGAACTTTCTAAGCTATTTCTTTGCTAGCTTTCTTTCTTCTTTTTGTTCTTTACCTAAATCCTTTTGCTCTTTTCCCTTAAAGGGGTCACACACGGTAACCCATGATCTCTCTTCTGTAATACAGTTTGGAAATTCCAAATTCCTACAGGACATTTTCAAATAGATGTCCAAGCAGCATCTCAAGATTAAGAAATATTATTTTATCTTTATCCCTTTTTCTTCCAACACTTGCTTTGACTCCTGACATTCCAATTTTTGTTAATTGTATTTTCCTTTCTACTGTTCATCCTTGGCTTGAACCCTCTTGCTCCTCTCTCCCCTTCACCCCTCACTTTCAGGAAGAGTTGTCAGTCCTTTTAATTTCTTATGTTTTTCATAGACGTCATAGGCATCATTTTCATTCCCAAAGATTTTCCTTATCTTCAGTTATGACCTGCTTATACCAGGCTTACTGTACTTAGACAATTGATTCTAATAGTTTTCTCTTCCTTTCATGTCTTTCCTTCTGCAATAGCTCCATGCCAAGTCACTTTTCTCCAAATTTTCCTGAAATGTATCTGAGAGCATGCCACACTCTTACTGAGGGACTGACTATACCTGGAGATATATTTTCAAAATCCTTCTTCAAAATCCTTCTGGTTCCTTATATTCCACACCCTATCCTGGATATAACCTATATTTCCTACCATATGACTCATATCTTTTCTATAAACAAACAAAGCCTCAATATCACCTGATGGGCATTCCCCAAAACAATGAGCTTTGCAAACTTCACATTTGTTCAGATCCTCAATTTCTGTTTTAGTCCATTTCGGCTGCTATAACAAAATCCTACAGACTGGGTGACATATAAACAACAGAAATTTATTTCTCACAGTTCTGGAGGCTGGAAGTCCAAGATCATGGTGCAAGCAGATTCAGTGTCTAGTCAGGAATCACCTTCTGGTTCACAGATGGTTGTCTTTTTGCTACATCTTCACATAGTGGAAGAGTTGAGGGATCTCTCAGGGGTCTCTTTTATAAAGTCGCTAATCCCATTCATGAGGACTCCACCCTCAAGACCAAATAACTTCCTAAAGGCCCCACCTACAAATACTATCATACTGGGGGTTAGGTTTCAACACATGAATTTGGGGGTATACAAAGATTCAGTCTATAGCACCTCCTTACTTCCTCTGGCCTATCAAAATCTTATTCTTTAGGATTTATTTTTTAAAAATCACCTTTTCTAAGTCCTTTCTTAATTGGATGTTTTAAGGGATTGGGGAAGGGGGTGGCGTAGAAGAAACCTTTCTCCTTTTTAGGCCCCACATTATTTAATTAGCTCTTTACAGAAGACAGTAAGAAAAAAATAAAGTGTTAAGAAGTAGACATTATTCAGTAGGACTTAAAAAATAGATAAATTTTAACTTAAGGTAACCTTAAGTTACAATCAGATATATTTCATCCCTCTGATAGTTCTTTCCCTTTGAACAGTTTCAGAAGTCTAAGCAGAACAGATTGACCACTATGCTCACTGCACCTTCCATTTGAGATGACTTGTGTCTCATATCTAAGATGTTTGACAACTAATATTTTTCCTTCCTCACTTGGGGCCCAGAGTAGAAGATTTCCTCTGACTAGTGTTAGAGAATTTACCAAATAGCACTCTCATAACATAGTGCAAGGCATAAAGACTATAAAACATCTTGTGCTTTGGTCCCACTTCCGTATAAGACCAATTGGATATTAGACCTTTATAGGATTCAGACAGTCTAGATGTTGCTGTATGATGCTCTCCTGGTGACAGTATAGCAAGTCCAAATGTTCTCAAGGGAAGGCAAAGTTCACACACAGAAAATAGTAAAGAAAGCCCTTGGGTGGGCTGAAGCAGGATTATTCAAGAATTTTCTGGCATATTACTTATATAAAAGATACTCTCCTCTTTCAGAATTCTGTAATGCTCATATGAAATTTATCATATACTGCCTTATTTTACAGGTATTCATGTACATAGCTTTATACAAAACTATGTTATAAATTGGTGAAAAACAGAGGCTAAATCTTATACATAAAATCATTTGTAACAGTGATTAAATATGAAGTTATTTAGTAAATATTTACTGAAAGAACAGATAAAGAGATCCTCCTATAAAAACACTTGAGTTTTCTCTTTTCCTACTCAAATGGTGGTCATGTTATAGCCAGAGCGAATCTGGACTTAGAGTTAGTAAATTTGGGTTTGACTCTCATCCCTGCCCCTTTCTACCTTTGAGAACTTGGTGAACTTAAGAATCTCTTAGAACATCATTTATTCATTCATTTAATATACATTAAGGAGATTCAGGAAAGCATATTTTCATGGAAACCAGGAAAGAAAGAAGTTTTTAAAATTTGGCAATTTTCGAAGTATCAAATAATTTTTAAAAAGTTAGGAAAAATGACACTTTTAAAATGTTATTGGATTTAGTGTCCAGAAATTCATTGGTAGTATGAGGGAAAATGATTTCATTAGAATGGAATACACACACACACACACACACACACACATACACACACATAATACACACATAC